>NC_083293.1:3580764-4180764 GCF_963506605.1 Zootoca vivipara | reverse complement strand
AAGCGTCAGAATGCATAGATAAAAGACAAATAAGCGTACTATGGGTTTATTTCGCTTAGTTGCTTACTCTTGAGTAGAAATGAATGTGCACTCCAGAAATAAGCACCTTTGTAAAATGGGCCAAGCTGAAGCAAAACACATTGTTGGAGTGTCAGAATGCATAGATAGAAGACAAATAAGCGTGCCAAGGGTTTATTTCGCTTAGTTGCTTACTCTAGAGTAGAAATGCATGTGCACTCCAGAAATAAGCACCTTTGTGAAATGAGCCAAACTGAAGCAAAAAAACATTGTTGGAGTGTCAGAATGCATACATAGAAGACAAATAAGCGTTTTATGGGTTTAATTTGCTTATTTGCTTACTCTTGAGTAGAAATGCATGTGCACTCCAGAAATAAGCACCTTTGTGAAATGAGCCAAATTGAAGCAAAAAACCATTGTTGGAGTGTCAGAATGCATAGATAGAAGACCAATAAGCGTTCCAAGGGTTTATTTCGCTTAGTTGCTTACTCTTGAGTAGAAATATATGTGCACTCCAGAAATAAGCACCCTTGTGAAATGAGCCAAATTGAAGCAAAACACATTGTTGGAGTGTCAGAATGCATGGATATAAGACAAATAAGCGTTCTATCAGTTTATTTCGCTTAGTTGCTTACTCTTGAGTAGAATTGCATGTGCACTCCAGAAATAAGCACCTTTTAAAATGAGCCAAATTGAAGCAAAACACATTGTTGGAGTGTAAGAATGCATAGAAAGAAGACAAATAAGCATTCTATCGGTTTATTTCGTTTAGCTGCTTACTCTTGAGTAGAAATGCATGTGCACTCCAGAAATAATCACCTTTGTAAAATGAGCCAAATTGAAACAAAACACATTGTTGGAGTGTCAGAATGCATAGAAAGAAGAGAAATAAGCGTTCTATGGGTTTATTTGCTTATTTGCTTACTCTTGAGTAGAAATGCATGTGCACTCCAGAAATAAGCACCTTTGTGAAATGAGCCAAATTGAAGCAAAAAAACATTGTTGGAGTGTCAGAATGCATAGATAGAAGACCAATAAGCGTTCCAAGGGTTTATTTCACTTAGTTGCTTACTCTTGAGTAGAAATGCATGTGCACTCCAGAAATAAGCAATTGTGAAATGAGCCAAATTTAACCAAAACACATTCTTGAAGCGTCAGAATGCATAGATAAAAGACAAATAAGCGTTCTATGGGTTTATTTCGCTTAGTTGCTTACTCTTGAGTAGAAATGAATGTGCACTCCAGAAATAAGCACCTTTGTAAAATGAGCCAAGCTGAAGCAAAACACATTGTTGGAGTGTCAGAATGCATAGATAGAAGACAAATAAGCGTGCCAAGGGTTTATTTCGCTTAGTTGCTTACTCTAGAGTAGAATTGCATGTGCACTCCAGAAATAAGCACCTTTTAAAGTGAGCCAAATTGAAGCAAAACACATTGTTGGAGTGTCAGAATGCATAGAAAGAAGACAAATAAGCATTCTATCGGTTTATTTCGTTTAGCTGCTTACTCTTGAGTAGAAATGCATGTGCACTCCAGAAATGAGCACCTTTGTAAAATGAGCCAAATTGAAACAAAACACATTGTTGGAGTGTCGGAATGCATAGAAAGAAGAGAAATAAGCGTTCTATGGGTTTAATTTGCTTATTTGCTTACTCTTGAGTAGAAATGCATGTGCACTCCAGCAATAAGCACCTTTGTGAAATGAGCCAAATTGAAGCAAAAAAACATAGTTGGAGTGTCAGAATGCATAGATAGAAGACCAATAAGCGTTGTTGTTGTTTAGTCGTTTAGTCGTGTCCGACTCTTTGTGACCCCATGGACCATAGCACGCCAGGCACTCCTGTCTTGCACTGCCTCCCGTAGTTTGGTCAAACTCATGTTCGTAGCTTCGAGAACACTGTCCAACCATCTTGTCCTCTGTCGTCCCCTTCTCCTAGTGCCCTCAATCTTTCCCAACATCAGGGTCTTTTCCAAGGATTCTTCTCTTCTCATGAGGTGGCCAAAGTATTGGAGCCTCAGCTTCACGATCTAAGCGTACTATGGGTTTATTTCGCTTAGTTGCTTACTCTTGAGTAGAAATGAATGTGCACTCCAGAAATAAGCACCTTTGTTAAATAAGCCAAATTGAAGCAAAAAAACATTGTTGGAGTGTCAGAATGCATAGATAGAAGACCAATAAGCGTTCTATCGGTTTATTTCGTTTAGCTGCTTACTCTTGAGTAGAAATGCATGTGCACTCCAGAAATAAGCACCTTTGTAAAATGAGCCAAATTGAAACAAAACACATTGTTGGAGTGTCGGAATGCATAGAAAGAAGAGAAATAAGCGTTCTATGGGTTTAATTTGCTTATTTGCTTACTCTTGAGTAGAAATGCATGTGCACTCCAGAAATAAGGACCTTTGTGAAATGATCCGAATTGAAGCAAAAAAACATTGTTGGAGTGTCAGAATGCATAGATAGAAGACCAATAAGCGTACTATGGGTTTATTTCGCTTAGTTGCTTACTCTTGAGTAGAAATGAATATGCACTCCAGAAATAAGCACCTTTGTAAAATGAGCCATATTGAAGCAAAACACATTGTTGGAGTGTCAGAATGCATAGACAGAAGACAAATAAGCGTTCTATTGGTTTATTTCGCTTAGTTGCTTACTCTTGAGTAGAATTGCATGTGCACTCCAGAAATAAGCACCTTTTAAAATGAGCCAAATTGAAGCAAAACACATTGTTGGAGTGTAAGAATGCATAGAAAGAAGACAAATAAGCATTCTATCGGTTTATTTCGTTTAGCTGCTTACTCTTGAGTAGAAATGCATGTGCACTCCAGAAATAATCACCTTTGTAAAATGAGCCAAATTGAAACAAAACACATTGTTGGAGTGTCAGAATGCATAGAAAGAAGAGAAATAAGCGTTCTATGGGTTTAATTTGCTTATTTGCTTACTCTTGAGTAGAAATGCATGTGCACTCCAGAAATAAGCACCTTTGTGAAATGAGCCAAATTGAAGCAAAAAAACATTGTTGGAGTGTCAGAATGCATAGATAGAAGACCAATAAGCGTTCCAAGGGTTTATTTCACTTAGTTGCTTACTCTTGAGTAGAAATATATGTGCACTCCAGAAATAAGCACCCTTGTGAAATGAGCCAAATTGAAGCAAAACACATTGTTGGAGTGTCAGAATGCATAGATAGAAGACCAATAAGCGTACTATGGGTTTATTTCGCTTAGTTGTTTACTCTTGAGTAGAAATGCATGTGCACTCCAGAAATAAGCAATTGTGAAATGAGCCAAATTTAACCAAAACACATTCTTGAAGCGTCAGAATGCATAGATAAAAGACAAATAAGCGTTCTATGGGTTTATTTCGCTTAGTTGCTTACTCTTGAGTAGAAATGAATGTGCACTCCAGAAATAAGCACCTTTGTAAAATGAGCCAAGCTGAAGCAAAACACATTGTTGGAGTGTCAGAATGCATAGATAGAAGACAAATAAGCGTGCCAAGGGTTTATTTCGCTTAGTTGCTTACTCTAGAGTAGAATTGCATGTGCACTCCAGAAATAAGCACCTTTTAAAGTGAGCCAAATTGAAGCAAAACACATTGTTGGAGTGTCAGAATGCATAGAAAGAAGACAAATAAGCATTCTATCGGTTTATTTCGTTTAGCTGCTTACTCTTGAGTAGAAATGCAAGTGCACTCCAGAAATAAGCACCTTTGTAAAATGAGCCAAATTGAAACAAAACACATTGTTGGAGTGTCGGAATGCATAGAAAGAAGAGAAATAAGCGTTCTATTGGTTTGATTTGCTTATTTGCTTACTCTTGAGTAGAAATGCATGTGCACTCCAGAAATAAGCACCTTTGTGAAATGAGCCAAATTGAAGCAAAAAAACATTGTTGGAGTGTCAGAATGCATAGATAGAAGACCAATAAGCGTACTATGGGTTTATTTCGCTTAGTTGCTTACTCTTGAGTAGAAATGAATGTGCACTCCAGAAATAAGCACCTTTGTTAAATAAGCCAAATTGAAGCAAAAAAACATTGTTGGAGTGTCAGAATGCATAGATAGAAGACCAATAAGAGTTCTATCGGTTTATTTCGTTTAGCTGCTTACTCTTGAGTAGAAATGCATGTGCACTCCAGAAATAAGCACCTTTGTAAAATGAGCCAAATTGAAACAAAACACATTGTTGGAGTGTCGGAATGCATAGAAAGAAGAGAAATAAGCGTTCTATGGGTTTAATTTGCTTATTTGCTTACTCTTGAGTAGAAATGCATGTGCACTCCAGAAATAAGCACCTTTGTGAAATGATCCAAATTGAAGCAAAAAAACATTGTTGGAGTGTCAGAATGCATAGATAGAAGACCAATAAGCGTACTATGGGTTTATTTCGCTTAGTTGCTTACTCTTGAGTAGAAATGAATATGCACTCCAGAAATAAGCACCTTTGTAAAATGAGCCAAATTGAAGCAAAACACATTGTTGGAGTGTCAGAATGCATAGACAGAAGACAAATAAGCGTTCTATCGGTTTATTTCGCTTAGTTGCTTACTCTTGAGTAGAAATGCATGTGCACTCCATAAATAGGCACCTTTGTAAAATGAGCCTAATTGAAGCAAAAAAACATTGTTGGAGTGTCAGAATGCATAGATAGAAGACAAATAAGCATGCCAAGGGTTTATTTCGCTTAGTTGCTTACTCTTGAGTAGAAATGCATGTGCACTCCAGAAATAAGCACCTTTGTGAAATGAGCCAAATTGAAGCAAAAAAACATTGTTGGAGTGTCAGAATGCATACATAGAAGACAAATAAGCGTTTTATGGGTTTAATTTGCTTATTTGCTTGCTCTTGAGTAGAAATGCATGTGCACTCCAGAAATAAGCACCTTTGTAAAATGAGCCCAATTGAAGCAAAACACATTGTTGGAGTGTCGGAATGCATAGATAGAAGACAAATAAGCGTTCTATCGTGAGGTTGGCAAATAAGCGTTCTATCGGTTTATTTCCCTTAGTTGCTTACTCTTGAGTAGAAATGCATTTGCACTCCAGAAATAAGCACCCTTGTGAAATGAGCCGAATTGAAGCAAAACACATTGTTGGAGTGTCGGAATGCATACATAGAAGACAAATAAGCGTTCTATGGGTTTATTTCGCTTAGTTGCTTACTCTTGAGTAGAAATGCATGTGCACTCCAGAAATAAGCACCTTTGTAAAATGAGCCAAAATGAAGCAAAACACATTGTTGGAGTGTCAGAATGCATGGATATAAGACAAATAAGCGTTCTATCGGTTTATTTCGCTTAGTTGCTTACTCTTGAGTAGAATTGCATGTGCACTCCAGAAATAAGCACCTTTTAAAATGAGCCAAATTGAAGCAAAACACCTTGTTGGAGTGTCAGAATGCATAGAAAGAAGACAAATAAGCATTCTATCGGTTTATTTCGTTTAGCTGCTTACTCTTGAGTAGAAATGCATGTGCACTCCAGAAATAAGCACCTTTGTAAAATGAGCGAAATTGAAACAAAACACATTGTTGGAGTGTCAGAATGCATATAAAGAAGAGAAATAAGCGTTCTATGGGTTTAATTTGCTCATTTGCTTACTCTTGAGTAGAAATGAATGTGCACTCCAGAAATAAGCACCTTTGTGAAATGAGCCAAATTGAAGCAAAAAAACATTGTTGGAGTGTCAGAATGCATAGATAGAAGACCAATAAGCGTTCCAAGGGTTTATTTCGCTTAGTTGCTTACTCTTGAGTAGAAATATATGTGCACTCCAGAAATAAGCACCCTTGTGAAATGAGCCAAATTGAAGCAAAACACATTGTTGGAGTGTCAGAATGTATAGATAGAAGACCAATAAGCGTACTATGGGTTTATTTCGCTTAGTTGCTTACTCTTGAGTAGAAATGAATGTGCACTCCAGAAATAAGCACCTTTGTGAAATGAGCCAAATTGAAGCAAAAAAACATTGTTGGAGTGTCAGAATGCATAGATAGAAGACCAATAAGCGTACTATGGGTTTATTTCGCTTAGTTGCTTACTCTTGAGTAGAAATGAATGTGCACTCCAGAAATAAGCACCTTTGTTAAATAAGCCAAATTGAAGCAAAAAAACATTGTTGGAGTGTCAGAATGCATAGACAGAAGACCAATAAGCGTTCTATCGGTTTATTTCGTTTAGCTGCTTACTCTTGAGTAGAAATGCATGTGCACTCCATAAATAGGCACCTTTGTAAAATGAGCCTAATTGAAGCAAAAAAACATTGTTGGAGTGTCAGAATGCATAGATAGAAGACAAATAAGCATGCCACGGATTTATTTCGCTTAGTTGCTTACTCTTGAGTAGAAATGCATGTGCACTCCAGAAATAAGCACCTTTGTGAAATGAGCCAAATTGAAGCAAAAAAACATTGTTGGAGTGTCAGAATGCATACATAGAAGACAAATAAGCGTTTTATGGGTTTAATTTGCTTATTTGCTTGCTCTTGAGTAGAAATGCATGTGCACTCCAGAAATAAGCACCTTTGTAAAATGAGCCCAATTGAAGCAAAACACATTGTTGGAGTGTCGGAATGCATAGATAGAAGACAAATAAGCGTTCTATCGTGAGGTTGGCAAATAAGCGTTCTATCGGTTTATTTCCCTTAGTTGCTTACTCTTGAGTAGAAATGCATTTGCACTCCAGAAATAAGCACCCTTGTGAAATGAGCCAAATTGAAGCAAAACACATTGTTGGAGTGTCGGAATGCATACATAGAAGACAAATAAGCGTTCTATGGGTTTATTTCGCTTAGTTGCTTACTCTTGAGTAGAAATGCATGTGCACTCCAGAAATAAGCACCTTTGTAAAAATGAGCCAAAATGAAGCAAAACACATTGTTGGAGTGTCAGAATGCATGGATATAAGACAAATAAGCGTTCTATCGGTTTATTTCGCTTAGTTGCTTACTCTTGAGTAGAATTGCATGTGCACTCCAGAAATAAGCACCTTTTAACATGAGCCAAATTGAAGCAAAACACATTGTTGGAGTGTCAGAATGCATAGAAAGAAGACAAATAAGCATTCTATCGGTTTATTTCGTTTAGCTGCTTACTCTTGAGTAGAAATGCATGTGCACTCCAGAAATAAGCACCTTTGTAAAATGAGCCAAGTTGAAGCAAAACACATTGTTGGAGTGTCAGAATGCATACATAGAAGACAAATAAGCGTTCTATGGGTTTATTTCGCTTAGTTGCTTACTCTTGAGTAGAAATGCATGTGCACTCCAGAAATAAGCACCTTTGTAAAATGAGCCAAAATGAAGCAAAACACATTGTTGGAGTGTCAGAATGCATGGATATAAGACAAATAAGCGTTCTATCGGTTTATTTCGCTTAGTTGCTTACTCTTGAGTAGAATTGCATGTGCACTCCAGAAATAAGCACCTTTTAACATGAGCCAAATTGAAGCAAAACACCTTGTTGGAGTGTCAGAATGCATAGAAAGAAGACAAATAAGCATTCTATCGGTTTATTTCGTTTAGCTGCTTACTCTTGAGTAGAAATGCATGTGCACTCCAGAAATAAGCACCTTTGTAAAATGAGCGAAATTGAAACAAAACACATTGTTGGAGTGTCAGAATGCATATAAAGAAGAGAAATAAGCGTTCTATGGGTTTAATTTGCTCATTTGCTTACTCTTGAGTAGAAATGAATGTGCACTCCAGAAATAAGCACCTTTGTGAAATGAGCCAAATTGAAGCAAAAAAACATTGTTGGAGTGTCAGAATGCATAGATAGAAGACCAATAAGCGTTCCAAGGGTTTATTTCGCTTAGTTGCTTACTCTTGAGTAGAAATATATGTGCACTCCAGAAATAAGCACCCTTGTGAAATGATCCAAATTGAAGCAAAACACATTGTTGGAGTGTCAGAATGTATAGATAGAAGACCAATAAGCGTACTATGGGTTTATTTCGCTTAGTTGCTTACTCTTGAGTAGAAATGAATGTGCACTCCATAAATAGGCACCTTTATAAAATGAGCCTAATTGAAGCAAAACACATTGTTGGAGTGTCGGAATGCATACATAGAAGACAAATAAGCGTTCTATGGGTTTATTTCGCTTAGTTGCTTACTCTTGAGTAGAAATGCATGTGCACTCCAGAAATAAGCACCTTTGTAAAATGAGCCAAATTGAAGCAAAACACATTGTTGGAGTGTCAGAATGCATGGATATAAGACAAATAAGCGTTCTATCGGTTTATTTCGCTTAGTTGCTTACTCTTGAGTAGAAATGCATGTGCACTCCAGAAATTAGCAAGTGTGAAATGAGCCAAATTGAACCAAAACACATTGTTGGAGTGTCAGAATGCATAGATAAAAGACAAATAAGCGTTCTATCGGTTTATTTCGTTTAGCTGCTTACTCTTGAGTAGAAATGCATGTGCACTCCAGAAATAATCACCTTTGTAAAATGAGCCAAATTGAAACAAAACACATTGTTGGAGTGTCAGAATGCATAGAAAGAAGAGAAATAAGCGTTCTATGGGTTTAATTTGCTTATTTGCTTACTCTTGAGTAGAAATGCATGTGCACTCCAGAAATAAGCACCTTTGTGAAATGAGCCAAATTGAAGCAAAAAAACATTGTTGGAGTGTCAGAATGCATAGATAGAAGACCAATAAGCGTTCCAAGGGTTTATTTCACTTAGTTGCTTACTCTTGAGTAGAAATATATGTGCACTCCAGAAATAAGCACCCTTGTGAAATGAGCCAAATTGAAGCAAAACACATTGTTGGAGTGTCAGAATGCATAGATAGAAGACCAATAAGCGTACTATGGGTTTATTTCGCTTAGTTGCTTACTCTTGAGTAGAAATGAATGTGCACTCCAGAAATGAGCACCTTTGTAAATTGAGCCAAATTCAAGCAAAACACATTGTTGGAGTGTCAGAATGCATAGATAGAAGACCAATAAGCGTTCTATCGGTTTATTTCGCTTAGTTGCTTACTCTTGAGTAGAAATGCATGTGCACTCCATAAATAGGCACCTTTGTAAAATGAGCCTAATTGAAGCAAAAAAACATTGTTGGAGTGTCAGAATGCATAGATAGAAGACAAATAAGCATGCCAAGGGTTTATTTCGCTTAGTTGCTTACTCTTGAGTAGAAATGCATGTGCACTCCAGAAATAAGCACCTTTGTGAAATGAGCCAAATTGAAGCAAAAAAACATTGTTGGAGTGTCAGAATGCATACATAGAAGACAAATAAGCGTTTTATGGGTTTAATTTGCTTATTTGCTTGCTCTTGAGTAGAAATGCATGTGCACTCCAGAAATAAGCACCTTTGTAAAATGAGCCCAATTGAAGCAAAACACATTGTTGGAGTGTCGGAATGCATAGATAGAAGACAAATAAGCGTTCTATCGTGAGGTTGGCAAATAAGCGTTCTATCGGTTTATTTCCCTTAGTTGCTTACTCTTGAGTAGAAATGCATTTGCACTCCAGAAATAAGCACCCTTGTGAAATGAGCCAAATTGAAGCAAAACACATTGTTGGAGTGTCGGAATGCATACATAGAAGACAAATAAGCGTTCTATGGGTTTATTTCGCTTAGTTGCTTACTCTTGAGTAGAAATGCATGTGCACTCCAGAAATAAGCACCTTTGTAAAATGAGCCAAAATGAAGCAAAACACATTGTTGGAGTGTCAGAATGCATGGATATAAGACAAATAAGCGTTCTATCGGTTTATTTCGCTTAGTTGCTTACTCTTGAGTAGAATTGCATGTGCACTCCAGAAATAAGCACCTTTTAAAATGAGCCAAATTGAAGCAAAACACCTTGTTGGAGTGTCAGAATGCATAGAAAGAAGACAAATAAGCATTCTATCGGTTTATTTCGTTTAGCTGCTTACTCTTGAGTAGAAATGCATGTGCACTCCAGAAATAAGCACCTTTGTAAAATGAGCGAAATTGAAACAAAACACATTGTTGGAGTGTCAGAATGCATATAAAGAAGAGAAATAAGCGTTCTATGGGTTTAATTTGCTCATTTGCTTACTCTTGAGTAGAAATGAATGTGCACTCCAGAAATAAGCACCTTTGTGAAATGAGCCAAATTGAAGCAAAAAAACATTGTTGGAGTGTCAGAATGCATAGATAGAAGACCAATAAGCGTTCCAAGGGTTTATTTCGCTTAGTTGCTTACTCTTGAGTAGAAATATATGTGCACTCCAGAAATAAGCACCCTTGTGAAATGAGCCAAATTGAAGCAAAACACATTGTTGGAGTGTCAGAATGTATAGATAGAAGACCAATAAGCGTACTATGGGTTTATTTCGCTTAGTTGCTTACTCTTGAGTAGAAATGAATGTGCACTCCAGAAATAAGCACCTTTGTGAAATGAGCCAAATTGAAGCAAAAAAACATTGTTGGAGTGTCAGAATGCATAGATAGAAGACCAATAAGCGTACTATGGGTTTATTTCGCTTAGTTGCTTACTCTTGAGTAGAAATGAATGTGCACTCCAGAAATAAGCACCTTTGTTAAATAAGCCAAATTGAAGCAAAAAAACATTGTTGGAGTGTCAGAATGCATAGATAGAAGACCAATAAGCGTTCTATCGGTTTATTTCGTTTAGCTGCTTAATCTTGAGTAGGAATGCATGTGCACTCCAGAAATAA
The DNA here is from genome assembly GCF_963506605.1 of Zootoca vivipara. Lineage (NCBI taxonomy): Eukaryota > Metazoa > Chordata > Lepidosauria > Squamata > Lacertidae > Zootoca > Zootoca vivipara. The sequence goes on along the minus strand of NC_083293.1, from coordinate 4,170,085 downwards.
GCACCTTTGTAAAATGAGCCAAATTGAAACAAAACACATTGTTGGAGTGTCGGAATGCATAGAAAGAAGAGAAATAAGCGTTCTATGGGTTTAATTTGCTTATTTGCTTACTCTTGAGTAGAAATGCATGTGCACTCCATAAATAAGCACCTTTGTGAAATGATCCAAATTGAAGCAAAAAAACATTGTTGGAGTGTCAGAATGCATAGATAGAAGACCAATAAGCGTACTATGGGTTTATTTTGCTTAGTTGCTTACTCTTGAGTAGAAATGAATATGCACTCCAGAAATAAGCACCTTTGTAAAATGAGCCAAATTGAAGCAAAACACATTGTTGGAGTGTCAGAATGCATAGACAGAAGACAAATAAGCGTTCTATCGGTTTATTTCGCTTAGTTGCTTACTCTTGAGTAGAAATGCATGTGCACTCCATAAATAGGCACCTTTGTAAAATGAGCCTAATTGAAGCAAAAAAACATTGTTGGAGTGTCAGAATGCATAGATAGAAGACAAATAAGCATGCCACGGATTTATTTCGCTTAGTTGCTTACTCTTGAGTAGAAATGCATGTGCACTCCAGAAATAAGCACCTTTGTGAAATGAGCCAAATTGAAGCAAAAAAACATTGTTGGAGTGTCAGAATGCATACATAGAAGACAAATAAGCGTTTTATGGGTTTAATTTGCTTATTTGCTTGCTCTTGAGTAGAAATGCATGTGCACTCCAGAAATAAGCACCTTTGTAAAATGAGCCCAATTGAAGCAAAACACATTGTTGGAGTGTCGGAATGCATAGATAGAAGACAAATAAGCGTTCTATCGTGAGGTTGGCAAATAAGCGTTCTATCGGTTTATTTCCCTTAGTTGCTTACTCTTGAGTAGAAATGCATTTGCACTCCAGAAATAAGCACCCTTGTGAAATGAGCCAAATTGAAGCAAAACACATTGTTGGAGTGTCGGAATGCATACATAGAAGACAAATAAGCGTTCTATGGGTTTATTTCGCTTAGTTGCTTACTCTTGAGTAGAAATGCATGTGCACTCCAGAAATAAGCACCTTTGTAAAATGAGCCAAAATGAAGCAAAACACATTGTTGGAGTGTCAGAATGCATGGATATAAGACAAATAAGCGTTCTATCGGTTTATTTCGCTTAGTTGCTTACTCTTGAGTAGAATTGCATGTGCACTCCAGAAATAAGCACCTTTTAACATGAGCCAAATTGAAGCAAAACACATTGTTGGAGTGTCAGAATGCATAGAAAGAAGACAAATAAGCATTCTATCGGTTTATTTCGTTTAGCTGCTTACTCTTGAGTAGAAATGCATGTGCACTCCAGAAATAAGCACCTTTGTAAAATGAGCCAAGTTGAAGCAAAACACATTGTTGGAGTGTCAGAATGCATACATAGAAGACAAATAAGCGTTCTATGGGTTTATTTCGCTTAGTTGCTTACTCTTGAGTAGAAATGCATGTGCACTCCAGAAATAAGCACCTTTGTAAAATGAGCCAAAATGAAGCAAAACACATTGTTGGAGTGTCAGAATGCATGGATATAAGACAAATAAGCGTTCTATCGGTTTATTTCGCTTAGTTGCTTACTCTTGAGTAGAATTGCATGTGCACTCCAGAAATAAGCACCTTTTAACATGAGCCAAATTGAAGCAAAACACCTTGTTGGAGTGTCAGAATGCATAGAAAGAAGACAAATAAGCATTCTATCGGTTTATTTCGTTTAGCTGCTTACTCTTGAGTAGAAATGCATGTGCACTCCAGAAATAAGCACCTTTGTAAAATGAGCGAAATTGAAACAAAACACATTGTTGGAGTGTCAGAATGCATATAAAGAAGAGAAATAAGCGTTCTATGGGTTTAATTTGCTCATTTGCTTACTCTTGAGTAGAAATGAATGTGCACTCCAGAAATAAGCACCTTTGTGAAATGAGCCAAATTGAAGCAAAAAAACATTGTTGGAGTGTCAGAATGCATAGATAGAAGACCAATAAGCGTTCCAAGGGTTTATTTCGCTTAGTTGCTTACTCTTGAGTAGAAATATATGTGCACTCCAGAAATAAGCACCCTTGTGAAATGATCCAAATTGAAGCAAAACACATTGTTGGAGTGTCAGAATGTATAGATAGAAGACCAATAAGCGTACTATGGGTTTATTTCGCTTAGTTGCTTACTCTTGAGTAGAAATGAATGTGCACTCCAGAAATAAGCACCTTTGTAAAATGAGCCAAATTGAAGCAAAACACATTGTTGGAGTGTCAGAATGCATAGACAGAAGACAAATAAGCGTTCTATCGGTTTATTTCGCTTAGTTGCTTACTCTTGAGTAGAAATGCATGTGCACTCCATAAATAGGCACCTTTATAAAATGAGCCTAATTGAAGCAAAACACATTGTTGGAGTGTCGGAATGCATACATAGAAGACAAATAAGCGTTCTATGGGTTTATTTCGCTTAGTTGCTTACTCTTGAGTAGAAATGCATGTGCACTCCAGAAATAAGCACCTTTGTAAAATGAGCCAAATTGAAGCAAAACACATTGTTGGAGTGTCAGAATGCATGGATATAAGACAAATAAGCGTTCTATCGGTTTATTTCGCTTAGTTGCTTACTCTTGAGTAGAAATGCATGTGCACTCCAGAAATTAGCAAGTGTGAAATGAGCCAAATTGAACCAAAACACATTGTTGGAGTGTCAGAATGCATAGATAAAAGACAAATAAGCGTTCTATCGGTTTATTTCGTTTAGCTGCTTACTCTTGAGTAGAAATGCATGTGCACTCCAGAAATAATCACCTTTGTAAAATGAGCCAAATTGAAACAAAACACATTGTTGGAGTGTCAGAATGCATAGAAAGAAGAGAAATAAGCGTTCTATGGGTTTAATTTGCTTATTTGCTTACTCTTGAGTAGAAATGCATGTGCACTCCAGAAATAAGCACCTTTGTAAAATGAGCCCAATTGAAGCAAAACACATTGTTGGAGTGTCGGAATGCATAGATAGAAGACAAATAAGCGTTCTATCGTGAGGTTGGCAAATAAGCGTTCTATCGGTTTATTTCCCTTAGTTGCTTACTCTTGAGTAGAAATGCATTTGCACTCCAGAAATAAGCACCCTTGTGAAATGAGCCAAATTGAAGCAAAACACATTGTTGGAGTGTCGGAATGCATACATAGAAGACAAATAAGCGTTCTATGGGTTTATTTCGCTTAGTTGCTTACTCTTGAGTAGAAATGCATGTGCACTCCAGAAATAAGCACCTTTGTAAAATGAGCCAAAATGAAGCAAAACACATTGTTGGAGTGTCAGAATGCATGGATATAAGACAAATAAGCGTTCTATCGGTTTATTTCGCTTAGTTGCTTACTCTTGAGTAGAATTGCATGTGCACTCCAGAAATAAGCACCTTTTAACATGAGCCAAATTGAAGCAAAACACATTGTTGGAGTGTCAGAATGCATAGAAAGAAGACAAATAAGCATTCTATCGGTTTATTTCGTTTAGCTGCTTACTCTTGAGTAGAAATGCATGTGCACTCCAGAAATAAGCACCTTTGTAAAATGAGCCAAGTTGAAGCAAAACACATTGTTGGAGTGTCAGAATGCATACATAGAAGACAAATAAGCGTTCTATGGGTTTATTTCGCTTAGTTGCTTACTCTTGAGTAGAAATGCATGTGCACTCCAGAAATAAGCACCTTTGTAAAATGAGCCAAAATGAAGCAAAACACATTGTTGGAGTGTCAGAATGCATGGATATAAGACAAATAAGCGTTCTATCGGTTTATTTCGCTTAGTTGCTTACTCTTGAGTAGAATTGCATGTGCACTCCAGAAATAAGCACCTTTTAACATGAGCCAAATTGAAGCAAAACACCTTGTTGGAGTGTCAGAATGCATAGAAAGAAGACAAATAAGCATTCTATCGGTTTATTTCGTTTAGCTGCTTACTCTTGAGTAGAAATGCATGTGCACTCCAGAAATAAGCACCTTTGTAAAATGAGCGAAATTGAAACAAAACACATTGTTGGAGTGTCAGAATGCATATAAAGAAGAGAAATAAGCGTTCTATGGGTTTAATTTGCTCATTTGCTTACTCTTGAGTAGAAATGAATGTGCACTCCAGAAATAAGCACCTTTGTGAAATGAGCCAAATTGAAGCAAAAAAACATTGTTGGAGTGTCAGAATGCATAGATAGAAGACCAATAAGCGTTCCAAGGGTTTATTTCGCTTAGTTGCTTACTCTTGAGTAGAAATATATGTGCACTCCAGAAATAAGCACCCTTGTGAAATGATCCAAATTGAAGCAAAACACATTGTTGGAGTGTCAGAATGTATAGATAGAAGACCAATAAGCGTACTATGGGTTTATTTCGCTTAGTTGCTTACTCTTGAGTAGAAATGAATGTGCACTCCAGAAATAAGCACCTTTGTAAAATGAGCCAAATTGAAGCAAAACACATTGTTGGAGTGTCAGAATGCATAGACAGAAGACAAATAAGCGTTCTATCGGTTTATTTCGCTTAGTTGCTTACTCTTGAGTAGAAATGCATGTGCACTCCATAAATAGGCACCTTTATAAAATGAGCCTAATTGAAGCAAAACACATTGTTGGAGTGTCGGAATGCATACATAGAAGACAAATAAGCGTTCTATGGGTTTATTTCGCTTAGTTGCTTACTCTTGAGTAGAAATGCATGTGCACTCCAGAAATAAGCACCTTTGTAAAATGAGCCAAATTGAAGCAAAACACATTGTTGGAGTGTCAGAATGCATGGATATAAGACAAATAAGCGTTCTATCGGTTTATTTCGCTTAGTTGCTTACTCTTGAGTAGAAATGCATGTGCACTCCAGAAATTAGCAAGTGTGAAATGAGCCAAATTGAACCAAAACACATTGTTGGAGTGTCAGAATGCATAGATAAAAGACAAATAAGCGTTCTATCGGTTTATTTCGTTTAGCTGCTTACTCTTGAGTAGAAATGCATGTGCACTCCAGAAATAATCACCTTTGTAAAATGAGCCAAATTGAAACAAAACACATTGTTGGAGTGTCAGAATGCATAGAAAGAAGAGAAATAAGCGTTCTATGGGTTTAATTTGCTTATTTGCTTACTCTTGAGTAGAAATGCATGTGCACTCCAGAAATAAGCACCTTTGTGAAATGAGCCAAATTGAAGCAAAAAAACATTGTTGGAGTGTCAGAATGCATAGATAGAAGACCAATAAGCGTTCCAAGGGTTTATTTCACTTAGTTGCTTACTCTTGAGTAGAAATATATGTGCACTCCAGAAATAAGCACCCTTGTGAAATGAGCCAAATTGAAGCAAAACACATTGTTGGAGTGTCAGAATGCATAGATAGAAGACCAATAAGCGTACTATGGGTTTATTTCGCTTAGTTGCTTACTCTTGAGTAGAAATGAATGTGCACTCCAGAAATGAGCACCTTTGTAAATTGAGCCAAATTCAAGCAAAACACATTGTTGGAGTGTCAGAATGCATAGATAGAAGACCAATAAGCGTACTATGGGTTTATTTCGCTTAGTTGCTTACTCTTGAGTAGAAATGAATGTGCACTCCAGAAATAAGCACGTTTGTAAAATGAGCCAAATTGAAGCAAAACACATTCTTGGAGTGTCAGAATGCATAGGTAGAAGACAAATAAGTGTTCCAAGGGTTTAATTCGCTTATTTGCTTGCTCTTGAGTAGAAATGCATGTGCACTCCAGAAATAAGCACCTTTGTAAAATGAGCCAAGTTGAAGCAAAACACATTGTTGGAGTGTCAGAATGCATAGATAGAAGACAAATAAGCGTGCCAAGGGTTTATTTCGCTTAGTTGCTTACTCTTGAGTAGAAATGCATGTGCACTCCAGAAATAAGCACCTTTGTGAAATGAGCCAAATTGAAGCAAAACACATTGTTGGAGTGTCAGAATGCATAGATAGAAGACAAATAAGCGTTCTATCGGTTTATTTCGCTTAGTTGCTTACTCTTGAGTAGAAATGCTTGTGCACTCCAGAAATAAGCACCTTTGTAAAATGAGCCAAATTGAAGCAAAACACATTGTTGGAGTGTCAGAATGCATAGATAGAAGACAAATAAGCGTTCTATGGATTCATTTCGCTTAGTTGCTTACTCTTGAGTAGATATGCATGTGAACTCCAGAAATAAGCACCTTTGTAAAATGAGCCCAATTGAAGCAAAACACATTGTTGGAGTGTCAGAATGCATAGATAGAAGAAAAATAAGCGTTCTATGAGTTTATTTCGCTTACTTGCTTACTCTTGAGTAGATATGCATGTGCACTACAGAAATAGGCACCTTTGTAAAATGAGCCAAATTGAAGCAAAACACATTCTTGGAGTGTCAGAATGCATAGGTAGAAGACAAATAAGTGTTCCAAGGGTTTAATTCGCTTATTTGCTTACTCTTGAGTAGAAATGCATGTGCACTCCAGAAATAAGCACCTTTGTGAAATGAGCCAAATTGAAACAAAATACATTATTGGTGTGTCAGAATGCATAGGTAGAAGACAAATAAGTGTTCCAAGGGTTAATTTCGCTTAGTTGCTTACTCTTGAGTAGAAATGCATGCGCACTCCAGAAATAAGCACCTTTGTAAAATGAGCCAAATTGAAGCAAAACACATTGTTGGAGTGTCAGAATGCATAGATAGAAGACAAAAAAGCGTTCTATAGGTTTCTTTCGCTTAGTTGCTTACTCTTGAGTAGAACTGCATGTTCACTCCAGAAATAAGCATCTTTGTAAAATGAGCCAAATTGAAGCAAAACACATTGTTGGAGTGTCAGAATGCATAGATAGAAGACAAATAAGCGTTCTATGGGTTCATTTCGCTTAGTTGCTTACTCTTGAGTAGATATGCATGTGAACTCCAGAAATAAGCACCTTTGTAAAATGAGCCCAATTGAAGCAAAAAACATTGTTGGAGTGTCAGAATGCATAGATAGAAGAAAAATAAGCGTTCTATGAGTTTATTTCGCTTACTTGCTTACTCTTGAGTAGATATGCATGTGCACTACAGAAATAGGCACCTTTGTAAAATGAGCCAAGTTGAAGCAAAAAAACATTGTTGGAGTGTCAGAATGCATAGATAGAAGACCAATAAGCGTACTATGGGTTTATTTCGCTTAGTTGCTTACTCTTGAGTAGAAATGCATGTGCACTCCAGAAATAAGCACCTTTGTAAAATGAGCCAAGTTGAAGCAAAACACATTGTTGGAGTGTCAGAATGCATAGATAGAAGACCAATAAGCGTTCTATCGGTTTATTTCTTTTAGCTGCTTACTCTTGAGTTGAAATGCATGTGCACTCCAGAAATAAGCAATTGTGAAATGAGCCAAATTGAACCAAAACACATTGTTGGAGTGTCAGAATGCATAGATAGAAGAAAAATAAGCGTTCTATGAGTTTATTTCGCTTACTTGCTTACTCTTGAGTAGATATGCATGTGCACTCCAGAAATGAGCACGTTTGTAAATTGAGCCAAATGGAAGCAAAACACATTGTTGGAGTCTCAGAATGCATAGATAGAAGACAAATAAGCGTGCTTAGGGTTTATTTCGCTTAGTTGCTTACTCTTGAGTAGAAATGCATGTGCACTCCAGAAATAAGGACCTTTGTGAAATGAGCCAAATTGAAGCAAAAAAACATTGTTGGAGTGTCAGAATGCATAGATAGAAGACCAATAAGCGTACTATGGGTTTATTTCGCTTAGTTGCTTACTCTTGAGTAGAAATGCATGTGCACTCCAGAAATAAGCACCTTTGTGAAATGAGCCAAATTGAAGCAAAACACATTGTTGGAGTGTCAGAATGCATAGATAGAAGCCAAATAAGCGTTTTATGGGTTTAATTTGCTTATTTGCTTACTCTTGAGTAGAAATGCATGTGCACTCCAGAAATAAGCACCTTTGTAAAATGAGCCCAATTGAAGCAAAACACATTGTTGGAGTGTCGGAATGCATAGATAGAAGACAAATAAGCGTGCCAAGGGTTTATTTCGCTTAGTTGCTTACTCTTGAGTAGAAATGCATGTGCACTCCATAAATAAGCACCCTTGTGAAATGAGCCAAATTGAAGCAAAACACATTGTTGGAGTGTCAGAATGCATAGATAGAAGACCAATAAGCGTACTATGGGTTTATTTCGCTTAGTTGCTTACTCTTGAGTAGAAATGAATGTGCACTCCAGAAATGAGCACCTTTGTAAATTGAGCCAAATTCAAGCAAAACACATTGTTGGAGTGTCAGAATGCATAGATAGAAGACCAATAAGCGTACTATGGGTTTATTTCGCTTAGTTGCTTACTCTTGAGTAGAAATGAATGTGCACTCCAGAAATAAGCACGTTTGTAAAATGAGCCAAATTGAAGCAAAACACATTCTTGGAGTGTCAGAATGCATAGGTAGAAGACAAATAAGTGTTCCAAGGGTTTAATTCGCTTATTTGCTTGCTCTTGAGTAGAAATGCATGTGCACTCCAGAAATAAGCACCTTTGTAAAATGAGCCAAGTTGAAGCAAAACACATTGTTGGAGTGTCAGAGTGCATAGATAGAAGACAAATAAGCGTGCCAAGGGTTTATTTCGCTTAGTTGCTTACTCTTGAGTAGAAATGCATGTGCACTCCAGAAATAAGCACCTTTGTGAAATGAGCCAAATTGAAGCAAAACACATTGTTGGAGTGTCAGAATGCATAGATAGAAGACAAATAAGCGTTCTATCGGTTTATTTCGCTTAGTTGCTTACTCTTGAGTAGAAATGCTTGTGCACTCCAGAAATAAGCACCTTTGTAAAATGAGCCAAATTGAAGCAAAACACATTGTTGGAGTGTCAGAATGCATAGATAGAAGCCAAATAAGCGTTTTATGGGTTTAATTTGCTTATTTGCTTACTCTTGAGTAGAAATGCATGTGCACTCCAGAAATAAGCACCTTTGTAAAATGAGCCCAATTGAAGCAAAACACATTGTTGGAGTGTCGGAATGCATAGATAGAAGACAAATAAGCGTGCCAAGGGTTTATTTCGCTTAGTTGCTTACTCTTGAGTAGATATGCATGTGCACTCCATAAATAAGCACCCTTGTGAAATGAGCCAAATTGAAGCAAAACACATTGTTGGAGTGTCAGAATGCATAGATAGAAGACCAATAAGCGTACTATGGGTTTATTTCGCTTAGTTGCTTACTCTTGAGTAGAAATGAATGTGCACTCCAGAAATGAGCACCTTTGTAAATTGAGCCAAATTCAAGCAAAACACATTGTTGGAGTGTCAGAATGCATAGGTAGAAGACCAATAAGCGTACTATGGGTTTATTTCGCTTAGTTGCTTACTCTTGAGTAGAAATGAATGTGCACTCCAGAAATAAGCACGTTTGTAAAATGAGCCAAATTGAAGCAAAACACATTCTTGGAGTGTCAGAATGCATAGGTAGAAGACAAATAAGTGTTCCAAGGGTTTAATTCGCTTATTTGCTTGCTCTTGAGTAGAAATGCATGTGCACTCCAGAAATAAGCACCTTTGTAAAATGAGCCAAGTTGAAGCAAAACACATTGTTGGAGTGTCAGAATGCATAGATAGAAGACAAATAAGCGTGCCAAGGGTTTATTTCGCTTAGTTGCTTACTCTTGAGTAGAAATGCATGTGCACTCCAGAAATAAGCACCTTTGTGAAATGAGCCAAATTGAAGCAAAACACATTGTTGGAGTGTCAGAATGCATAGATAGAAGAAAAATAAGCGTTCTATGAGTTTATTTCGCTTACTTGCTTACTCTTGAGTAGAAATGCTTGTGCACTCCAGAAATAAGCACCTTTGTAAAATGAGCCAAATTGAAGCAAAACACATTGTTGGAGTGTCAGAATGCATAGATAGAAGACAAATAAGCGTTCTATGGGTTCATTTCGCTTAGTTGCTTACTCTTGAGTAGATATGCATGTGAACTCCAGAAATAAGCACCTTTGTAAAATGAGCCCAATTGAAGCAAAACACATTGTTGGAGTGTCAGAATGCATAGATAGAAGAAAAATAAGCGTTCTATGAGTTTATTTCGCTTACTTGCTTACTCTTGAGTAGATATGCATGTGCACTACAGAAATAGGCACCTTTGTAAAATGAGCCAAATTGAAGCAAAACACATTCTTGGAGTGTCAGAATGCATAGGTAGAAGACAAATAAGTGTTCCAAGGGTTTAATTCGCTTATTTGCTTACTCTTGAGTAGAAATGCATGTGCACTGCAGAAATAAGCACCTTTGTGAAATGAGCCAAATTGAAACAAAATACATTATTGGTGTGTCAGAATGCATAGGTAGAAGACAAATAAGTGTTCCAAGGGTTAATTTCGCTTAGTTGCTTACTCTTGAGTAGAAATGCATGCGCACTCCAGAAATAAGCACCTTTGTAAAATGAGCCAAATTTAAGCAAAACACATTGTTGGAGTGTCAGAATGCATAGATAGAAGACAAAAAAGCGTTCTATAGGTTTCTTTCGCTTAGTTGCTTACTCTTGAGTAGAACTGCATGTTCACTCCAGAAATAAGCACCTTTGTAAAATGAGCCAAATTGAAGCAAAACACATTGTTGGAGTGTCAGAATGCATAGATAGAAGACAAATAAGCGTTCTATGGGTTCATTTTGCTTAGTTGCTTACTCTTGAGTAGATATGCATGTGAACTCCAGAAATAAGCACCTTTGTAAAATGAGCCCAATTGAAGCAAAAAACATTGTTGGAGTGTCAGAATGCATAGATAGAAGAAAAATAAGCGTTCTATGAGTTTATTTCGCTTACTTGCTTACTCTTGAGTAGATATGCATGTGCACTACAGAAATAAGCACCTTTGTAAAATGAGCCAAGTTGAAGCAAAACACATTGTTGGAGTGTCAGAATGCATAGATAGAAGACAAATAAGCGTTCTATGGGTTTATTTCGCTTAGTTGCTTACTCTTGAGTAGAAATGAATGTGCACTCCAGAAATAGGCACCTTTGTAAAATGAGCCAAGTTGAAGCAAAAAAACATTGTTGGAGTGTCAGAATGCATAGATAGAAGACCAATAAGCGTACTATGGGTTTATTTCGCTTAGTTGCTTACTCTTGAGTAGAAATGCATGTGCACTCCAGAAATAAGCACCTTTGTAAAATGAGCCAAGTTGAAGCAAAACACATTGTTGGAGCGTCAGAATGCATAGATAAAAGACAAATAAGCGTTCTATGGGTTTATTTCGCTTAGTTGCTTACTCTTGAGTAGAAATGAATGTGCACTCCAGAAATGAGCACGTTTGTAAATTGAGCCAAATGGAAGCAAAACACATTGTTGGAGTCTCAGAATGCATAGATAGAAGACAAATAAGCGTGCCTAGGGTTTATTTCGCTTAGTTGCTTACTCTTGAGTAGAAATGCATGTGCACTCCAGAAATAAGGACCTTTGTGAAATGAGCCAAATTGAAGCAAAAAAACATTGTTGGAGTGTCAGAATGCATAGATAGAAGACCAATAAGCGTTCTATCGGTTTATTTCGTTTAGCTGCTTACTCTTGAGTTGAAATGCATGTGCACTCCAGAAATAAGCAATTGTGAAATGAGCCAAATTGAAGCAAAAAAACATTGTTGGAGTGTCAGAATGCATACATAGAAGACAAATAAGCGTTTTATCGGTTTATTTCCCTTAGTTGCTTACTCTTGAGTAGAAATGCATGTGCACTCCATAAATAAGCACCCTTGTGAAATGAGCCAAATTGAAGCAAAACACATTGTTGGAGTGTCGGAATGCATACATAGCAGACAAATAAGCGTTCTATGGGTTTATTTCGCTTAGTTGCTTACTCTTGAGTAGAAATGCTTGTGCACTCCAGAAATAAGCACCTTTGTAAAATGCATCGCTGCCAAGTTATCCCCTTTTTTAAGGGTTTATTTCGCTTAGTTGCTACTCTTGAGTAGAAATGCATGTGAACTCCAGAAATAAGCTTTTGTAAAATGAGCCCAATTGAACCAAAACACATTATTGGTGTGTCAGAATGCAAAGGTAGAAGACAAATAAGTGTTCCAAGGGTTTATTTCGCTTAGTTGCTTACTCTTTAGTAGAAATGAATGTGCACTCCAGAATTAAGCACCTTTGTAAAATGAGCCAAATTGAAGCAAAATACAATATTGGTGTGTCAGAATGCATAGGTAGAAGACAAATAAGCGTTCCAAGGGTTTATTTCGCTTAGTTGCTTACTCTTGAGTAGAAATGCATGTGCACTCCAGAAATAAGCACCTTTGTAAAATGCATCGCTGCCAAGTTATCCCTTTTTTTAAGGGTTTGTTTCGCTTAGTTGCTACTCTTGAGTAGAAATGCATGTGAACTCCAGAAATAAGCACTTGTAAAATGAGCCCAATTGAACCAAAACACATTATTGGTGTGTCAGAATGCATAGGTAGAAGACAAATAAGTGTTCCAAGGGTTTATTTCGCTTAGTTGCTTACTCTTGAGTAGAAATGAATGTGCACTCCAGAAATAAGGACCTTTGTGAAATGAGCCAAATTGAAGCAAAAAAACATTGTTGGAGTGTCAGAATGCATAGATAGAAGACCAATAATCGTTCTATCGGTTTATTTCTTTTAGCTGCTTACTCTTGAGTAGAAATGCATGTGCACTCCAGAAATAAGAAATTGTGAAATGAGCCAAATTGAACCAAAACACATTGTTGGAGCGGCAGAATGCATAGATAAAAGACAAATAAGCGTTCTATGGGTTTATTTCACTTAGTTGCTTACTCTTGAGTAGAAATGAATGTGCACTCCAGAAATGAGCACCTTTGTAAATTGAGCCAAATTGAAGCAAAACACATTGTTGGAGTGTCAGAATGCATAGATAGAAGACAAATAATCATTCTATCGGTGTATTTCGCTTAGTTGCTTACTCTTGAGTAGAAATGCATGTGCACTCCAGAAATAAGCACCTTTGTAAAATGAGCCAAGTTGAAGCAAAACACATTGTTGGAGTGTCAGAATGCATAGATAGAAGACAAATAAGCGTGCCAAGGGTTTATTTCGCTTAGTTGCTTACTCTTGAGTAGAAACGCATGTGCACTCCAGAAATAAGCACCTTTGTGAAATGAGCCAAATTGAAGCAAAAAAACATTGTTGGAGTGTCAGAATGCATACATAGAAGACAAATAACCGTTTTATGGGTTTAATTTGCTTATTTGCTTACTCTTGAGTAGAAATGCATGTGCACTCCAGAAATAAGCACCTTTGTAAAATGAGCCCAATTGAAGCAAAACACATTGTTGGAGTGTCGGAATGCATAGATAGAAGACAAATAAGCGTTCTATCGGTTTATTTCACTTAGTTGCTTACTCTTGAGTAGAAATGCATGTGCACTCCAGAAATAAGCACCCTTGTGAAATGAGCCAAATTGAAGCAAAACACATTGTTGGAGTGTCGGAATGCATACATAGAAGACAAATAAGCGTTCTATGGGTTTATTTCGCTTAGTTGCTTACTCTTGAGTAGAAATGCATGTGCACTCCAGAAATACGCACCTTTGTAAAATGAGCCAAATTGAAGCAAAAAAACATTGTTGGAGTGTCAGAATGCATAGATAGAAGATAAATAAACATTCTATCGGTTTATTTCGCTTAGTTGCTTACTCTTGAGTAGAAATGCATGTGCACTCCAGAAATAAGCACCTTTGTAAAATGAGCCAAGTTGAAGCAAAACACATTGTTGGAGTGTCAGAATGCATAGATAGAAGACAAATAAGCGTGCCAAGGGTTTATTTCGCTTAGTTGCTTACTCTTGAGTAGAAATGCATGTGCACTCCAGAAATAAGGACCTTTGTAAAATGAGCCCAATTGAAGCAAAACACATTGTTGGAGTGTCGGAGGCAAAGATGTAAGAAAAATAAGCGTTCTATCGGTTTATTTCGCTTAGTTGCTTACTCTTGAGTAGAAATGCATGTGCACTCCAGAAATAAGCACCCTTGTGAAATGAGCCAAATTGAAGCAAAACACATTGTTGGAGTGTCGGAATGCATATATAGAATACAAATAAGCGTTTTATGGGTTTAATTTGCTTATTTGCTTACTCTTGAGTAGAAATGCATGTGCACTCCAGAAATACGCACCTTTGTAAAATGAGCCAAATTGAAGCAAAACACATTCTTGGAGTGTCAGAATGCATAGGTAGAAGACAAATAAGTGTTCCAAGGGTTTAATTCGCTTATTTGCTTACTCTTGAGTAGAAATGCATGTGCACTCCAGAAATAAGCACCTTTGTAAAATGAGCCAAATTGAAGCAAAACACATTGTTGGAGTGTCAGAATGCATAGATAGAAGACAAATAAGCGTTCTATAGGTTTCTTTCGCTTAGTTGCTTACTCTTGAGTAGAACTGCATGTTCACTCCAGAAATAAGCACCTTTGGAAAATGAGCCAAATTGAAGCAAAACACATTGTTGGAGTGTCAGAATGCATAGATAGAAGACAAATAAGCGTTCTATGGATTCATTTCGCTTAGTTGCTTACTCTTGAGTAGATATGCATGTGAACTCCAGAAATAAGCACCTTTGTAAAATGAGCCCAATTGAAGCAAAACACATTGTTGGAGTGTCAGAATGCATAGATAGAAGACAAATAAGTGTTCTATGGGTTTATTTCGCTTAGATGCTTACTCTTGAGTAGAAATGCATGTGCACTCCAGAAATAAGGACCTTTGTGAAATGAGCCAAATTGAAGCAAAAAAACATTGTTGGAGTGTCAGAATGCATAGATAGAAGACCAATAATCGTTCTATCGGTTTATTTCTTTTAGCTGCTTACTCTTGAGTAGAAATGCATGTGCACTCCAGAAATAAGCAATTGTGAAATGAGCCAAATTGAACCAAAACACATTGTTGGAGCGGCAGAATGCATAGATAAAAGACAAATAAGCGTTCTATGGGTTTATTTCACTTAGTTGCTTACTCTTGAGTAGAAATGAATGTGCACTCCAGAAATGAGCACCTTTGTAAATTGAGCCAAATTGAAGCAAAATACATTGTTGGAGTGTCAGAATGCATAGATAGAAGACAAATAAGCGTGCCAAGGGTTTATTTCGCTTAGTTGCTTACTCTTGAGTAGAAATGCATGTGCACTCCAGAAATAAGGACCTTTGTAAAATGAGCCCAATTGAAGCAAAACACATTGTTGGAGTGTCGGAGGCAAAGATGTAAGAAAAATAAGCGTTCTATCGGTTTATTTCGCTTAGTTGCTTACTCTTGAGTAGAAATGCATGTGCACTCCAGAAATAAGCACCCTTGTGAAATGAGCCAAATTGAAGCAAAACACATTGTTGGAGTGTCAGAATGCAAAGACAGAAGACAAATAAGCGTTCTATCGGTTTATTTCGCTTAGTTTGTTACTCTTGAGTAGAAATGCATGTGCACTCCATAAATAGGCACCTTTGTAAAATGAGCCTAATTGAAGCAAAAAAACATTGTTGGAGTGTCAGAATGCATAGATTGAAGACCAATAAGCGTACTGTGAGGGACAGGGGATATCGCGAAGTCCCTCCCCTCCTGAGTTCAAGCCCGTCCCCGAGCAAAGGGGAAAGCAGGGAGAGTTCCGATTCCAGTGGGGAAGCAGGAAGTCGTGTCCGAGGCTCAGGCAAGGTAGAGGAGCCAGGGTCCCAGGTGGGACAGGAAGGGGCAAGCAAGGGGGGAAGACCCATCCCTCCAACTCCAGAATTACGCAGGAAGAGGAGGGGCAAGAGGATGGGTCTGCCAAAGCTTTTGTGTTGGAGAAAGACGCGCCAAAAGCCATTAGGAGGTTCTGAAACCGACTGACAACATCGCTCCGTGTAAATAGCAATGACTTGAGCACTGTAAATACGCAGCACCAATAAAAGAATAAAATGCAGAGCTGCGTAGCGTCGTTACTCTGAAGTAGTCCACTCCGGCCACTGTGACAGCAACCTCCTAATCATTTTTGGGCTACTTCGGAGTTGCCGGGATGAGCGTGTCCGAGGCGGAGAAGTGGCGGCAGATCGCTGAGCAAGCCCAGCTAGAACTGCAACAGCTGTCGCTGCAGGCGCAGGGAGAATTGAAGGCAGCTAAAGAGGAGACTAAGAAGGTCCAGGACGACCGGCTACAACTTGCGGAACAGGTGAGAGAGCTCCAGGAAAAAGAGCAGCATTTAAGGGCGGTGGCGGTAGACCTCCAAAACAAGCTGGATGCAGAGAAAAACAAGGCGGGAGGGGCTCCCCAAGTCCAAGTGCTGCCAGGAAGGAGAGCAGGGACCCTTGTAAGCAAGTTCAATGGAGACCCGAAGGAGTTTCAGGGCTTTGAGACTGAGATCGTGTATGCTCTTGAGCTGCACCAGAATGAGTTCCCCGATGATGAGCACAGAGTAGCGTTTATTGTGGAACATCTCACCGGAGCAGCCAGGGAGTGGCTAAGACCATTAATCGCAACCAAGAATCCTTGCATGAAAAATGTCCAACAATTTCTAGAAGGTTTGAGGACGATGTATTCGTCCGATAGTCATTTGGACCAGACTAAGGAGGAACTGCATAATTTACGCCAAGGAAATATGACAGTTCGCGCATATTGGGCGAAATTCACCATGCTGGTGCACAGACTGGGGTGGGTTTTGGATTCGCCTCCCATGCAAGCTGCGTTTTACTTGGGTTTGAGCGAGGAGGTGAAGGATGAACTCTCGAGAGGTCCAAAGCCCAGTACTATGGATCAGCTGAGCAAAGCAGCTCTGGCGGTGGGGGTGAGGCAGGAATCCCGGTGGAACGACAAGCAAGCGACGCGCGCAAAGCGGGCTTGGTTCCCACGGTCGCAGGAGAAGCCACTCCCTCAACAACCCTTTCAGGCCACGCCTGGAGCCAGCCAGGACCAGGAGCCCATGCAGATTGATAGCGCGCGCGCGCGGGCTTTTCAAAACCCAGCGGCGCCAAGACGCAAGGAGGGAAGGGGCGGGAATTGCTTTCTCTGCAACTCACCCCAGCATCTCGTCAGAGACTGCCCACATCGCAGGGAGTGGCAAGGAAAGGCGGGAACGGTGGTGCCCTCCCCCACTGACGCAGCACCACAGCAGGGAAACGGGAAAGCCTGGCTGCAGGAGACAAGGGGCAGCAGCCAGGCACAGTCAGCAGACAACAGCCCCAGCCCGCCCACCCGCACAGAGAGGTGCAGAGCCAGCCCACCCCTCCCAGAGCAGGAGTGGTTCTAGAAGTGACGCTAACGCTCCCAAATGGCTATCCCCTGACGGTCCTCGCCTTAATTGACAGTGGGGCGTCCGCCAACTTCTTCTCGAGAAGCTTTGCAGAAGAGCACCAAATCCAGCTTTTGCAGTTGGATTTTCCTCTGCACGTAGCAACCATTGACGGCAGGGAGCTGCTGGGCGGGGCCATCACACATCAAACCCCCCCCATGAGAATGACGGTGGGAAGGCACTCAGAGACACTGGCGTTCAACGTCACCACCATCTCAGACCCCCCCATCGTCTTGGGCATGAGCTGGCTGGCGCGCCACGACCCCTCCATCAGTTGGCACCAGAGGTGCATCACGTTTGGGTCAGACTTTTGTCTGGAACATTGCATGCAGCACCAACCAGGGGAGGGGCCTCCGATAGCCACGGTGGCCACCATGCATATCAAAGGGGGTGAGGCAATACCCGAGCAGTACTGGGACCTGCAGGAGGTCTTCAGCGAAGCGGAGTCCGACCACCTACCCCCGCACAGGCCTTTTGACTGCCAGATCAACCTGGTGCCAGGGGCGACGATACCCCCAGCCAAGCTGTACGCCATGTCAGACCAGGAGCTCGAGGATCTGCGCGCTTTCATCGACAAGAACCTCAAGCGGGGGTTCATAAGGGAAAGCAAGGCAGCAGGGGGCAGCCCGGTCTTCTGGGTGGACAAGAAAGACACGCAACAGCGCCGTCTGGTGGTGGACTTTAGACGGCTGAATTCGGTGACAGAGCCCGTGGCTTTCCCCATGCCCAGAGTGGATGATCTCCTGACAGCGGCACGCAGGGGCAAGATTTTCACCAAGCTGGACCTAAGGGGGGCGTACAACTTGATCAGGATCCGGGAAGGAGATGAATGGAAAACCACGATGTTCACGCCTCTGGGCTCTTTTGAATATCTGGTGATGCCCTTCGGTTTGCAAGGGGGCTCAGCATGCTTCCAGGCCTTCATGCACCACGTCCTGGGGTCCCTCCTCTTCAGGAAATGCTTGGTCTTCCTAGATGACATCCTTATCTACTCGAATGACCCAGTGCAGCATGTGAAAGATGTCAGAGAGGTGTTGCAACGCCTGAAGGAGAACCACCTGTATGTGAAGCTGGAGAAGTGCAAGTTTCACACCAAAGAGGTGGACTTCCTGGGCTACAAGCTGTCAGACAAGGGGCTGGCGATGGACAAGGACAAGGTGCAGGCCATCCTGGACTGGCACAGCCCCAGGACGCGCAAAGATGCCCAACGCCTACTAGGCTTCGCTAACTTCTACAGGAAGTTCATCAAGAACTTCTCTCGCGTTACGGCTCCCATCACGGACTGCCTGAGAGGCAAGCAGAAGTTCAAGTGGACACCAGAGGCGCAAGCAGCGTTCGAAAGCCTCAAGAGAGTGTTCGCCTCAGACCAAAACCTGTTCCATGTGGTGCAGGACGCGCCCCTACGCATTGAGACAGATGCTTCTGAAAAAGCTGTGGGCGCAATTTTGTTGCAACTGGACGCCAACAGGGAGTGGAGACCCTGTGCCTTCTTCTCCAGGAAGCTGACACAGCCTGAACGCAACTACACAGTGTTTGATAGGGAACTTCTTGCGATCTACGCTGCGTTCCAGCACTGGCGACACTTCCTGGTGGGCGCGAAGCACCCCATCCAGGTGTGCACAGACCACAAGAACCTGGAGTTCTGGAGAACTGCCAGGGTGCTCAACCAGCGGCAGATACGGTGGGCAGAGTTCTTCTCGAACTTCAACTTCTCCATCCACTACATCCCGGGGGAGCAGAATGTCAGGGCGGATGCCCTCTCCCGCAAGCCAGAGTACATGGAGGAGGAGGCGCCACCAGCCCCAAGGCACATTTTCCCCCCGTCGGCATGGTCCTGCGGAGCAGCTGTGGTGAGCGAGGCAGAACTCACAGCACTGACGGCAGCGGATGAATTTGCCAACCGCATCTTCAGAGAACTGAGAGGGGGGAGGGAGCAGGCAAAAGACTTTGCAGAACGCAGAGGGCTGCTTTTCTACAAGGGTGCGCTGTACCTACCCACCACCCAGCTTCGACGTACGGTCCTCAAGCAGATGCACGACAACCCTACAGCGGGGCATTTTGGAAGGGACAAAACCGCTCACCTAGTCATGAGACACTTCTGGTGGCCAGGGGTGCGGGAAGATGTTCGAGACTATGTAAGGGGCTGTACCACCTGCCAGCGGGCGAAGGTGGTCAGAGCAGCGCCACCAGGGTTGCTGGAGCCCTTAGCCACACCACACAGGCCGTGGGAAGTGGTGTCCATGGACTTCATCACAGATCTGCCTTCGTCCAGGGGTAAGACTGCAGTGTTGGTGGTGGTGGACCTCATGTCCAAAATGTGTCACTTTATACCGTGCGCCAGGGCAGTCTCGGCAGAAGAGACAGCCAAACTGTTTGTTGATCACATTTTCAGACTGCATGGATTACCTTTAAGGGTTATTTCGGATCGTGGCCGCCAATTTGTTTCCAGGTTCTGGCGGCGGCTCATGAACCTCCTGCAGGTGGAGGTCAGCTTGTCGACGGCTAGACACCCGCAGACCAACGGACAAGCGGAGAGGGTCAACGCCATTCTGCAGCAGTACCTGAGATGCTACGTCAGCCAGCGGCAAACGGACTGGGTGGATCGCTTGCCACTAGCAGAATTTGCCTACAACAATGCAGTGCACGTCTCCACAGGGGTGTCGCCCTTTAAGGCCAATTACGGGCGCGACCTCAGATCTTTCCCAGAGAGGGAGAGGGAGGAGGAGGAGGAGGAGGGCCCACAGGCTGAGGATTGGGCAGAGGAACTGGAGACGGTGCACCAGCAGCTCAGAGAACACTTGGAGAGGGCCAAGGAAGCGTACAAAAAGGGGGCAGATCGCCACAGGCGACAAGGGGAGGTCATCAGGGTGGGGGACAAGGTGTGGTTGTCCTCGGAGGGCCTTCCCACCAGAGGGAGGTGCAAAAAGCTGGCACCCAAAAGGCTGGGCCCCTTCACGGTCACGCAACAGGTAAACCCGGTGGCATACAGGCTGGCACTGCCAGAGGACATGAGGGTGCATCCAGTGTTTCATAGATCGCTGCTGTCGCCGTACAGGGAAAGCAGCAGGCTCCGAGACAGCGAACAAACCCCCGAGGGAGGGGGGGAGAGGGAAGGCAGGGAGCAACTCAATGAGGCCACGGCCATCCTGGATTCAAGGTGGGGGGTGGGGGGACTGGAGTACCTCATGGCATGGGAGGATGCTCCACCGTCCCAGAATGAATGGGTCCCAGCCACTCAGATACAGGAGGAATTCTTGGTGGAAGAATTTCACGCCCTCTTTCCCCACAGACCCAAGCCCTGGCACATGGAAAGGGAGGGGGAGGAGGAGGAGGCACGGGAGAGCAGCTCACCATGGCGCTGGGAAGCGGAGTTTGAGGAACCAGAGGATGAGGTATGGGTGTCACCGAGATCCACCCAGTCAGAGGAAGGAGCAGATGGGCAGAACGTTTTTACCCCCACCAGCTCTGACGCCACGGACTTTTTGGGATTCCCGTCCGCCCAGGCGGAAGGGGGGGGCTCGCAGGACTGGGGGGAGGTATTCACACCAACGGGCTCGGAGAGCACTGAGTTCTTAGGCTTCCAGTCGTCACCGACACATGGGGGGGGCCTGGGGAGGGGTGAAGGAGAGCTTGGGAGGGGGGTGGATGTGAGGGACAGGGGATATCGCGAAGTCCCTCCCCTCCTGAGTTCAAGCCCGTCCCCGAGCAAAGGGGAAAGCAGGGAGAGTTCCGATTCCAGTGGGGAAGCAGGAAGTCGTGTCCGAGGCTCAGGCAAGGTAGAGGAGCCAGGGTCCCAGGTGGGACAGGAAGGGGCAAGCAAGGGGGGAAGACCCATCCCTCCAACTCCAGAATTACGCAGGAAGAGGAGGGGCAAGAGGATGGGTCTGCCAAAGCTTTTGTGTTGGAGAAAGACGCGCCAAAAGCCATTAGGAGGTTCTGAAACCGACTGACAACATCGCTCCGTGTAAATAGCAATGACTTGAGCACTGTAAATACGCAGCACCAATAAAAGAATAAAATGCAGAGCTGCGTAGCGTCGTTACTCTGAAGTAGTCCACTCCGGCCACTGTGACACGTACTATGGGTTTATTTCGCTTAGTTGCTTACTCTTGAGTAGAAATGAATGTGCACTCCAGAAATAAGCACCTTTTAAAATGAGCCAAATTGAAGCAAAACACATTGTTGGAGTGTCAGAATGCATAGAAAGAAGACAAATAAGCATTCTATCAGTTTATTTCGTTTAGCTGCTTACTCTAGAATAGAAATGCATGTGCACTCCAGAAATAAGCACCTTTGTAAAATGAGCCAAATTGAAAAAAACACATTGTTGGAGTGTCAGAATGCATAGAAAGAAGAGAAATAAGCGTTCTATGGGTTTAATTTGCTTATTTGCTTACTCTTGAGTAGAAATGCATGTGCACTCCAGAAATAAGCACCTTTGTGAAATGAGCCAAATTGAAGCAAAAAAACATTGTTGGAGTCTCAGAATGCATAGATAGAAGACCAATAAGCGTACTATGGGTTTATTTCGCTTAGTTGCTTACTCTTGAGTAGAAATGAATGTGCACTCCAGAAATAAGCACCTCTGTAAAATGAGCCAAATTGAAGCAAAACACATTGTTGGAGTGTCAGAATGCATAGACAGAAGACAAATAAGGGTTCTATCGGTTTATTTCGCTTAGTTGCTTACTCTTGAGTAGAAATGCATGTGCACTCCATAAATAGGCACCTTTGTAAAATGAGCCTAATTGAAGCAAAACACATTGTTGGAGTGTCAGAATGCATAGATATAAGACAAATACGCGTTCTATGGGTTTACTTCGCTTAGTTGCTTACTCTTGAGTAGAAATGCATGTGCACTCCAGAAATAAGCACCTTTGTTAAATAAGCCAAATTGAAGCAAAAAAACATTGTTGGAGTGTCAGAATGCATAGATTGAAGACCAATAAGCGTTCTATCGGTTTATTTCGTTTAGCTGCTTACTCTTGAGTTGAAATGCATGTGCACTCCAGAAATAAGCAATTGTGAAATGAGCCAAATTGAACCAAAACACATTGTTGGAGCGTCAGAATGCATAGATAAAAGACAAATTAGCGTTCTATGGGTTTATTTCGCTTAGTTGCTTACTCTTGAGTAGAAATGAATGTGCACTCCAGAAATGAGCACCTTTGTAAATTGAGCCAAATTGAAGCAAAACACATTGTTGGAGTGTCAGAATGCATAGATAGAAGACAAATAAGCATTCTATCGGTTTATTTCGCTTAGTTGCTTACTCTTGAGTAGAAATGCATGTGCACTCCAGAAATAAGCACCTTTGTAAAATGAGCCAAGTTGAAGCAAAACACATTGTTGGAGTGTCAGAATGCATAGATAGAAGACAAATAAGCGTGCCAAGGGTTTATTTCGCTTAGTTGCTTACTCTTGAGTAGAAATGAATGTGCACTCCAGAAATAAGCACCTTTGTAAAATGAGCCAAATTGAAGCAAAACACATTGTTGGAGTGTCAGAATGCATAGATAGAAGACCAATAATCGTTCTATCGGTTTATTTCTTTTAGCTGCTTACTCTTGAGTAGAAATGCATGTGCACTCCAGAAATAAGCAATTGTGAAATGAGCCAAATTGAACCAAAACACATTGTTGGAGCGGCAGAATGCATAGATAAAAGACAAATAAGCGTTCTATGGGTTTATTTCACTTAGTTGCTTACTCTTGAGTAGAAATGAATGTGCACTCCAGAAATGAGCACCTTTGTAAATTGAGCCAAATTGAAGCAAAACACATTGTTGGAGTGTCAGAATGCATAGATAGAAGACAAATAATCATTCTATCGGTTTATTTCGCTTAGTTGCTTACTCTTGAGTAGAAATGCATGTGCACTCCAGAAATAAGCACCTTTGTAAAATGAGCCAAGTTGAAGCAAAACACATTGTTGGAGTGTCAGAATGCATAGATAGAAGACAAATAAGCGTGCCAAGGGTTTATTTCGCTTAGTTGCTTACTCTTGAGTAGAAACGCATGTGCACTCCAGAAATAAGCACCTTTGTGAAATGAGCCAAATTGAAGCAAAAAAACATTGTTGGAGTGTCAGAATGCATACATAGAAGACAAATAACCGTTTTATGGGTTTAATTTGCTTATTTGCTTACTCTTGAGTAGAAATGCATGTGCACTCCAGAAATAAGCACCTTTGTAAAATGAGCCCAATTGAAGCAAAACACATTGTTGGAGTGTCGGAATGCATAGATAGAAGACAAATAAGCGTTCTATCGGTTTATTTCGCTTAGTTGCTTACTCTTGAGTAGAAATGTATGTGCACTCCAGAAATAAGCACCCTTGTGAAATGAGCCAAATTGAAGCAAAACACATTGTTGGAGTGTCGGAATGCATATATAGAATACAAATAAGCGTTTTATGGGTTTAATTTGCTTATTTGCTTACTCTTGAGTAGAAATGCATGTGCACTCCAGAAATACGCACCTTTGTAAAATGAGCCAAATTGAAGCAAAACACATTCTTGGAGTGTCAGAATGCATAGGTAGAAGAGAAATAAGTGTTCCAAGGGTTTAATTCGCTTATTTGCTTACTCTTGAGTAGAAATGCATGTGCACTCCAGAAATAAGCACCTTTGTGAAATGAGCCAAATTGAAACAAAATACATTATTGGTGTGTCAGAATGCATAGGTAGAAGACAAATAAGTGTTCCAAGGATTTATTTCGCTTAGTTGCTTACTCTTGAGTAGAAATGCATGTGCACTCCAGAAATAAGCACCTTTGTAAAATGGGCCAAATTGAAGCAAAACACATTGTTGGAGTGTCAGAATGCATAGATAGAAGACAAATAAGCGTTCTATAGGTTTCTTTCGCTTAGTTGCTTACTCTTGAGTAGAACTGCATGTTCACTCCAGAAATAAGCACCTTTGGAAAATGAGCCAAATTGAAGCAAAACACATTGTTGGAGTGTCAGAATGCATAGATAGAAGACAAATAAGCGTTCTATGGATTCATTTCGCTTAGTTGCTTACTCTTGAGTAGATATGCATGTGAACTCCAGAAATAAGCACCTTTGTAAAATGAGCCCAATTGAAGCAAAACACATTGTTGGAGTGTCAGAATGCATAGATAGAAGAAAAATAAGCGTTCTATGAGTTTATTTCGCTTAGTTGCTTACTCTTGAGTAGATATGCATGTGCACTCCAGAAATAAGCACCTTTGTAAAATGAGCCAAGTTGAAGCAAAACACATTGTTGGAGTGTCAGAATGCATAGATAGAAGACAAATAAGCGTGCCAAGGGTTTATTTCGCTTAGTTGCTTACTCTTGAGTAGAAACGCATGTGCACTCCAGAAATAAGCACCTTTGTGAAATGAGCCAAATTGAAGCAAAAAAACATTGTTGGAGTGTCAGAATGCATACATAGAAGACAAATAACCGTTTTATGGGTTTAATTTGCTTATTTGCTTACTCTTGAGTAGAAATGCATGTGCACTCCAGAAATAAGCACCTTTGTAAAATGAGCCCAATTGAAGCAAAACACATTGTTGGAGTGTCGGAATGCATAGATAGAAGACAAATAAGCGTTCTATCGGTTTATTTCCCTTAGTTGCTTACTCTTGAGTAGAAATGCATGTGCACTCCAGAAATAAGCACCCTTGTGAAATGAGCCAAATTGAAGCAAAACACATTGTTGGAGTGTCGGAATGCATACATAGAAGACAAATAAGCGTTCTATGGGTTTATTTCGCTTAGTTGCTTACTCTTGAGTAGAAATGCATGTGCACTCCAGAAATAAGCACCTTTGTAAAATGAGCCAAATTGAAGCAAAACACATTGTTGGAGTGTCAGAATGCATGGATATAAGACAAATAAGCGTTCTATCGGTTTATTTCGCTTAGTTGCTTACGCTTGAGTAGAAATGCATGTGCACTCCATAAATAAGCAGCTTTGTAAAATGAGCCCAATTGAAGCAAAACACATTGTTGGAGTGTCGGAGGCAAAGATGTAAGAAAAATAAGCGTTCTATCGGTTTATTTCGCTTAGTTGCTTACTCTTGAGTAGAAATGTATGTGCACTCCAGAAATAAGCACCCTTGTGAAATGAGCCAAATTGAAGCAAAACACATTGTTGGAGTGTCGGAATGCATATATAGAATACAAATAAGCGTTTTATGGGTTTAATTTGCTTATTTGCTTACTCTTGAGTAGAAATGCATGTGCACTCCAGAAATACGCACCTTTGTAAAATGAGCCAAATTGAAGCAAAACACATTCTTGGAGTGTCAGAATGCATAGGTAGAAGAGAAATAAGTGTTCCAAGGGTTTAATTCGCTTATTTGCTTACTCTTGAGTAGAAATGCATGTGCACTCCAGAAATAAGCACCTTTGTGAAATGAGCCAAATTGAAACAAAATACATTATTGGTGTGTCAGAATGCATAGGTAGAAGACAAATAAGTGTTCCAAGGATTTATTTCGCTTAGTTGCTTACTCTTGAGTAGAAATGCATGTGCACTCCAGAAATAAGCACCTTTGTAAAATGAGCCAAATTGAAGCAAAACACATTGTTGGAGTGTCAGAATGCATAGATAGAAGACAAATAAGCGTTCTATAGGTTTCTTTCGCTTAGTTGCTTACTCTTGAGTAGAACTGCATGTTCACTCCAGAAATAAGCACCTTTGGAAAATGAGCCAAATTGAAGCAAAACACATTGTTGGAGTGTCAGAATGCATAGATAGAAGACAAATAAGCGTTCTATGGATTCATTTCGCTTAGTTGCTTACTCTTGAGTAGAAACGCATGTGCACTCCAGAAATAAGCACCTTTGTGAAATGAGCCAAATTGAAGCAAAAAAACATTGTTGGAGTGTCAGAATGCATACATAGAAGACAAATAACCGTTTTATGGGTTTAATTTGCTTATTTGCTTACTCTTGAGTAGAAATGCATGTGCACTCCAGAAATAAGCACCTTTGTAAAATGAGCCCAATTGAAGCAAAACACATTGTTGGAGTGTCGGAATGCATAGATAGAAGACAAATAAGCGTTCTATCGGTTTATTTCCCTTAGTTGCTTACTCTTGAGTAGAAATGCATGTGCACTCCAGAAATAAGCACCCTTGTGAAATGAGCCAAATTGAAGCAAAACACATTGTTGGAGTGTCGGAATGCATACATAGAAGACAAATAAGCGTTCTATGGGTTTATTTCGCTTAGTTGCTTACTCTTGAGTAGAAATGCATGTGCACTCCAGAAATAAGCACCTTTGTAAAATGAGCCAAATTGAAGCAAAACACATTGTTGGAGTGTCAGAATGCATGGATATAAGACAAATAAGCGTTCTATCGGTTTATTTCGCTTAGTTGCTTACGCTTGAGTAGAAATGCATGTGCACTCCATAAATAAGCAGCTTTGTAAAATGAGCCCAATTGAAGCAAAACACATTGTTGGAGTGTCGGAGGCAAAGATGTAAGAAAAATAAGCGTTCTATCGGTTTATTTCGCTTAGTTGCTTACTCTTGAGTAGAAATGTATGTGCACTCCAGAAATAAGCACCCTTGTGAAATGAGCCAAATTGAAGCAAAACACATTGTTGGAGTGTCGGAATGCATATATAGAATACAAATAAGCGTTTTATGGGTTTAATTTGCTTATTTGCTTACTCTTGAGTAGAAATGCATGTGCACTCCAGAAATACGCACCTTTGTAAAATGAGCCAAATTGAAGCAAAACACATTCTTGGAGTGTCAGAATGCATAGGTAGAAGAGAAATAAGTGTTCCAAGGGTTTAATTCGCTTATTTGCTTACTCTTGAGTAGAAATGCATGTGCACTCCAGAAATAAGCACCTTTGTGAAATGAGCCAAATTGAAACAAAATACATTATTGGTGTGTCAGAATGCATAGGTAGAAGACAAATAAGTGTTCCAAGGATTTATTTCGCTTAGTTGCTTACTCTTGAGTAGAAATGCATGTGCACTCCAGAAATAAGCACCTTTGTAAAATGAGCCAAATTGAAGCAAAACACATTGTTGGAGTGTCAGAATGCATAGATAGAAGACAAATAAGCGTTCTATAGGTTTCTTTCGCTTAGTTGCTTACTCTTGAGTAGAACTGCATGTTCACTCCAGAAATAAGCACCTTTGGAAAATGAGCCAAATTGAAGCAAAACACATTGTTGGAGTGTCAGAATGCATAGATAGAAGACAAATAAGCGTTCTATGGATTCATTTCGCTTAGTTGCTTACTCTTGAGTAGATATGCATGTGAACTCCAGAAATAAGCACCTTTGTAAAATGAGCCCAATTGAAGCAAAACACATTGTTGGAGTGTCAGAATGCATAGATAGAAGAAAAATAAGCGTTCTATGAGTTTATTTCGCTTAGTTGCTTACTCTTGAGTAGATATGCATGTGAACTCCAGAAATAAGCACCTTTGTAAAATGAGCCCAATTGAAGCAAAACACATTGTTGGAGTGTCAGAATGCATAGATAGAAGAAAAATAAGCGTTCTATGAGTTTATTTCGCTTACTTGCTTACTCTTGAGTAGATATGCATGTGCACTACAGAAATAGGCACCTTTGTAAAATGAGCCAAGTTGAAGCAAAAAAACATTGTTGGAGTGTCAGAATGCATAGATAGAAGACAAATAAACATTCTATCGGTTTATTTCGCTTAGTTGCTTACTCTTGAGTAGAAATGCATGTGCACTCCAGAAATAAGCACCTTTGTAAAATGAGCCAAGTTGAAGCAAAACACATTGTTGGAGTGTCAGAATGCATAGATAGAAGACAAATAAGCGTGCCAAGGGTTTATTTCGCTTAGTTGCTTACTCTTGAGTAGAAATGCATGTGCACTCCAGAAATAAGGACCTTTGTAAAATGAGCCCAATTGAAGCAAAACACATTGTTGGAGTGTCGGAGGCAAAGATGTAAGAAAAATAAGCGTTCTATCGGTTTATTTCGCTTAGTTGCTTACTCTTGAGTAGAAATGCATGTGCACTCCAGAAATAAGCACCCTTGTGAAATGAGCCAAATTGAAGCAAAACACATTGTTGGAGTGTCGGAATGCATATATAGAAGACAAATAAGTGTTCCAAGGGTTTAATTCGCTTATTTGCTTACTCTTGAGTAGAAATGCATGTGCACTCCAGAAATAAGCACCTTTGTAAAATGAGCCAAATTGAAGCAAAACACATTGTTGGAGTGTCAGAATGCATAGATAGAAGACAAATAAGCGTTCTATAGGTTTCTTTCGCTTAGTTGCTTACTCTTGAGTAGAACTGCATGTTCACTCCAGAAATAAGCACCTTTGGAAAATGAGCCAAATTGAAGCAAAACACATTGTTGGAGTGTCAGAATGCATAGATAGAAGACAAATAAGCGTTCTATGGATTCATTTCGCTTAGTTGCTTACTCTTGAGTAGATATGCATGTGAACTCCAGAAATAAGCACCTTTGTAAAATGAGCCCAATTGAAGCAAAACACATTGTTGGAGTGTCAGAATGCATAGATAGAAGACAAATAAGTGTTCTATGGGTTTATTTCGCTTAGATGCTTACTCTTGAGTAGAAATGCATGTGCACTCCAGAAATAAGGACCTTTGTGAAATGAGCCAAATTGAAGCAAAAAAACATTGTTGGAGTGTCAGAATGCATAGATAGAAGACCAATAATCGTTCTATCGGTTTATTTCTTTTAGCTGCTTACTCTTGAGTAGAAATGCATGTGCACTCCAGAAATAAGCAATTGTGAAATGAGCCAAATTGAACCAAAACACATTTTTGGAGCGGCAGAATGCATAGATAAAAGACAAATAAGCGTTCTATGGGTTTATTTCACTTAGTTGCTTACTCTTGAGTAGAAATGAATGTGCACTCCAGAAATGAGCACCTTTGTAAATTGAGCCAAATTGAAGCAAAATACATTGTTGGAGTGTCAGAATGCATAGATAGAAGACAAATAAGCGTGCCAAGGGTTTATTTCGCTTAGTTGCTTACTCTTGAGTAGAAATGCATGTGCACTCCAGAAATAAGGACCTTTGTAAAATGAGCCCAATTGAAGCAAAACACATTGTTGGAGTGTCGGAGGCAAAGATGTAAGAAAAATAAGCGTTCTATCGGTTTATTTCGCTTAGTTGCTTACTCTTGAGTAGAAATGCATGTGCACTCCAGAAATAAGCACCCTTGTGAAATGAGCCAAATTGAAGCAAAACACATTGTTGGAGTGTCAGAATGCAAAGACAGAAGACAAATAAGCGTTCTATCGGTTTATTTCGCTTAGTTTGTTACTCTTGAGTAGAAATGCATGTGCACTCCATAAATAGGCACCTTTGTAAAATGAGCCTAATTGAAGCAAAAAAACATTGTTGGAGTGTCAGAATGCATAGATTGAAGACCAATAAGCGTACTATGGGTTTATTTCGCTTAGTTGCTTACTCTTGAGTAGAAATGAATGTGCACTCCAGAAATAAGCACCTTTTAAAATGAGCCAAATTGAAGCAAAACACATTGTTGGAGTGTCAGAATGCATAGAAAGAAGACAAATAAGCATTCTATCAGTTTATTTCGTTTAGCTGCTTACTCTAGAATAGAAATGCATGTGCACTCCAGAAATAAGCACCTTTGTAAAATGAGCCAAATTGAAAAAAACACATTGTTGGAGTGTCAGAATGCATAGAAAGAAGAGAAATAAGCGTTCTATGGGTTTAATTTGCTTATTTGCTTACTCTTGAGTAGAAATGCATGTGCACTCCAGAAATAAGCACCTTTGTGAAATGAGCCAAATTGAAGCAAAAAAACATTGTTGGAGTCTCAGAATGCATAGATAGAAGACCAATAAGCGTACTATGGGTTTATTTCGCTTAGTTGCTTACTCTTGAGTAGAAATGAATGTGCACTCCAGAAATAAGCACCTCTGTAAAATGAGCCAAATTGAAGCAAAACACATTGTTGGAGTGTCAGAATGCATAGACAGAAGACAAATAAGCGTTCTATCGGTTTATTTCGCTTAGTTGCTTACTCTTGAGTAGAAATGCATGTGCACTCCATAAATAGGCACCTTTGTAAAATGAGCCTAATTGAAGCAAAACACATTGTTGGAGTGTCAGAATGCATAGATATAAGACAAATACGCGTTCTATGGGTTTACTTCGCTTAGTTGCTTACTCTTGAGTAGAAATGCATGTGCACTCCAGAAATAAGCACCTTTGTTAAATAAGCCAAATTGAAGCAAAAAAACATTGTTGGAGTGTCAGAATGCATAGATTGAAGACCAATAAGCGTTCTATCGGTTTATTTCGTTTAGCTGCTTACTCTTGAGTTGAAATGCATGTGCACTCCAGAAATAAGCAATTGTGAAATGAGCCAAATTGAACCAAAACACATTGTTGGAGCGTCAGAATGCATAGATAAAAGACAAATTAGCGTTCTATGGGTTTATTTCGCTTAGTTGCTTACTCTTGAGTAGAAATGAATGTGCACTCCAGAAATGAGCACCTTTGTAAATTGAGCCAAATTGAAGCAAAACACATTGTTGGAGTGTCAGAATGCATAGATAGAAGACAAATAAGCATTCTATCGGTTTATTTCGCTTAGTTGCTTACTCTTGAGTAGAAATGCATGTGCACTCCAGAAATAAGCACCTTTGTAAAATGAGCCAAGTTGAAGCAAAACACATTGTTGGAGTGTCAGAATGCATAGATAGAAGACAAATAAGCGTGCCAAGGGTTTATTTCGCTTAGTTGCTTACTCTTGAGTAGGAATGCATGTGCACTCCAGAAATAAGCACCTTTGTAAAATGAGCCAAATTGAAGCAAAACACATTGTTGGAGTGTCAGAATGCATAGATAGAAGACAAATAAGCGTTCTATAGGTTTCTTTCGCTTAGTTGCTTACTCTTGAGTAGAACTGCATGTTCACTCCAGAAATAAGCACCTTTGGAAAATGAGCCAAATTGAAGCAAAACACATTGTTGGAGTGTCAGAATGCATAGATAGAAGACAAATAAGCGTTCTATGGATTCATTTCGCTTAGTTGCTTACTCTTGAGTAGATATGCATGTGAACTCCAGAAATAAGCACCTTTGTAAAATGAGCCCAATTGAAGCAAAACACATTGTTGGAGTGTCAGAATGCATAGATAGAAGAAAAATAAGCGTTCTATGAGTTTATTTCGCTTAGTTGCTTACTCTTGAGTAGATATGCATGTGAACTCCAGAAATAAGCACCTTTGTAAAATGAGCCCAATTGAAGCAAAACACATTGTTGGAGTGTCAGAATGCATAGATAGAAGAAAAATAAGCGTTCTATGAGTTTATTTCGCTTACTTGCTTACTCTTGAGTAGATATGCATGTGCACTACAGAAATAGGCACCTTTGTAAAATGAGCCAAGTTGAAGCAAAAAAACATTGTTGGAGTGTCAGAATGCATAGATAGAAGACAAATAAACATTCTATCGGTTTATTTCGCTTAGTTGCTTACTCTTGAGTAGAAATGCATGTGCACTCCAGAAATAAGCACCTTTGTAAAATGAGCCAAGTTGAAGCAAAACACATTGTTGGAGTGTCAGAATGCATAGATAGAAGACAAATAAGCGTGCCAAGGGTTTATTTCGCTTAGTTGCTTACTCTTGAGTAGAAATGCATGTGCACTCCAGAAATAAGGACCTTTGTAAAATGAGCCCAATTGAAGCAAAACACATTGTTGGAGTGTCGGAGGCAAAGATGTAAGAAAAATAAGCGTTCTATCGGTTTATTTCGCTTAGTTGCTTACTCTTGAGTAGAAATGCATGTGCACTCCAGAAATAAGCACCCTTGTGAAATGAGCCAAATTGAAGCAAAACACATTGTTGGAGTGTCGGAATGCATATATAGAAGACAAATAAGTGTTCCAAGGGTTTAATTCGCTTATTTGCTTACTCTTGAGTAGAAATGCATGTGCACTCCAGAAATAAGCACCTTTGTAAAATGAGCCAAATTGAAGCAAAACACATTGTTGGAGTGTCAGAATGCATAGATAGAAGACAAATAAGCGTTCTATAGGTTTCTTTCGCTTAGTTGCTTACTCTTGAGTAGAACTGCATGTTCACTCCAGAAATAAGCACCTTTGGAAAATGAGCCAAATTGAAGCAAAACACATTGTTGGAGTGTCAGAATGCATAGATAGAAGACAAATAAGCGTTCTATGGATTCATTTCGCTTAGTTGCTTACTCTTGAGTAGATATGCATGTGAACTCCAGAAATAAGCACCTTTGTAAAATGAGCCCAATTGAAGCAAAACACATTGTTGGAGTGTCAGAATGCATAGATAGAAGACAAATAAGTGTTCTATGGGTTTATTTCGCTTAGATGCTTACTCTTGAGTAGAAATGCATGTGCACTCCAGAAATAAGGACCTTTGTGAAATGAGCCAAATTGAAGCAAAAAAACATTGTTGGAGTGTCAGAATGCATAGATAGAAGACCAATAATCGTTCTATCGGTTTATTTCTTTTAGCTGCTTACTCTTGAGTAGAAATGCATGTGCACTCCAGAAATAAGCAATTGTGAAATGAGCCAAATTGAACCAAAACACATTTTTGGAGCGGCAGAATGCATAGATAAAAGACAAATAAGCGTTCTATGGGTTTATTTCACTTAGTTGCTTACTCTTGAGTAGAAATGAATGTGCACTCCAGAAATAAGCACCTTTGTAAAATGAGCCAAATTGAAGCAAAACACATTGTTGGAGTGTCAGAATGCAAAGACAGAAGACAAATAAGCGTTCTATCGGTTTATTTCGCTTAGTTTGTTACTCTTGAGTAGAAATGCATGTGCACTCCATAAATAGGCACCTTTGTAAAATGAGCCTAATTGAAGCAAAAAAACATTGTTGGAGTGTCAGAATGCATAGATTGAAGACCAATAAGCGTACTATGGGTTTATTTCGCTTAGTTGCTTACTCTTGAGTAGAAATGAATGTGCACTCCAGAAATAAGCACCTTTTAAAATGAGCCAAATTGAAGCAAAACACATTGTTGGAGTGTCAGAATGCATAGAAAGAAGACAAATAAGCATTCTATCAGTTTATTTCGTTTAGCTGCTTACTCTAGAATAGAAATGCATGTGCACTCCAGAAATAAGCACCTTTGTAAAATGAGCCAAATTGAAAAAAACACATTGTTGGAGTGTCAGAATGCATAGAAAGAAGAGAAATAAGCGTTCTATGGGTTTAATTTGCTTATTTGCTTACTCTTGAGTAGAAATGCATGTGCACTCCAGAAATAAGCACCTTTGTGAAATGAGCCAAATTGAAGCAAAAAAACATTGTTGGAGTCTCAGAATGCATAGATAGAAGACCAATAAGCGTACTATGGGTTTATTTCGCTTAGTTGCTTACTCTTGAGTAGAAATGAATGTGCACTCCAGAAATAAGCACCTCTGTAAAATGAGCCAAATTGAAGCAAAACACATTGTTGGAGTGTCAGAATGCATAGACAGAAGACAAATAAGCGTTCTATCGGTTTATTTCGCTTAGTTGCTTACTCTTGAGTAGAAATGCATGTGCACTCCATAAATAGGCACCTTTGTAAAATGAGCCTAATTGAAGCAAAACACATTGTTGGAGTGTCAGAATGCATAGATATAAGACAAATACGCGTTCTATGGGTTTACTTCGCTTAGTTGCTTACTCTTGAGTAGAAATGCATGTGCACTCCAGAAATAAGCACCTTTGTAAATTGAGCCAAATTGAAGCAAAACACATTGTTGGAGTGTCAGAATGCATAGATAGAAGACAAATAAGCATTCTATCGGTTTATTTCGCTTAGTTGCTTACTCTTGAGTAGAAATGCATGTGCACTCCAGAAATAAGCACCTTTGTAAAATGAGCCAAGTTGAAGCAAAACACATTGTTGGAGTGTCAGAATGCATAGATAGAAGACAAATAAGCGTGCCAAGGGTTTATTTCGCTTAGTTGCTTACTCTTGAGTAGGAATGCATGTGCACTCCAGAAATAAGCACCTTTGTGAAATGAGCCAAATTGAAGCAAAAAAACATTGTTGGAGTGTCAGAATGCATACATAGAAGACAAATAAGCGTTTTATGGGTTTAATTTGCTTATTTGCTTACTCTTGAGTAGAAATGCATGTGCACTCCAGAAATAAGCACATTTGTAAAATGAGCCAAGTTGAAGCAAAAAAACATTGTTGGAGTGTCAGAATGCATAGATGGAAGACCAATAAGCGTACTATGGGTTTATTTCGCTTAGTTGCTTACTCTTGAGTAGAAATGAATGTGCACTCCAGAAATAAGCACCTTTGTAAAATGAGCCAAATTGAAGCAAAACACATTGTTGGAGTGTCAGAATGCATAGATAGAAGACCAATAATCGTTCTATCGGTTTATTTCTTTTAGCTGCTTACTCTTGAGTAGAAATGCATGTGCACTCCAGAAATAAGCAATTGTGAAATGAGCCAAATTGAACCAAAACACATTGTTGGAGCGGCAGAATGCATAGATAAAAGACAAATAAGCGTTCTATGGGTTTATTTCACTTAGTTGCTTACTCTTGAGTAGAAATGAATGTGCACTCCAGAAATGAGCACCTTTGTAAATTGAGCCAAATTGAAGCAAAACACATTGTTGGAGTGTCAGAATGCATAGATAGAAGACAAATAAGCGTGCCAAGGGTTTATTTCGCTTAGTTGCTTACTCTTGAGTAGAAATGCATGTGCACTCCAGAAATAAGGACCTTTGTAAAATGAGCCCAATTGAAGCAAAACACATTGTTGGAGTGTCGGAGGCAAAGATGTAAGAAAAATAAGCGTTCTATCGGTTTATTTCGCTTAGTTGCTTACTCTTGAGTAGAAATGCATGTGCACTCCAGAAATAAGCACCCTTGTGAAATGAGCCAAATTGAAGCAAAACACATTGTTGGAGTGTCAGAATGCAAAGACAGAAGACAAATAAGCGTTCTATCGGTTTATTTCGCTTAGTTTGTTACTCTTGAGTAGAAATGCATGTGCACTCCATAAATAGGCACCTTTGTAAAATGAGCCTAATTGAAGCAAAAAAACATTGTTGGAGTGTCAGAATGCATAGATTGAAGACCAATAAGCGTACTATGGGTTTATTTCGCTTAGTTGCTTACTCTTGAGTAGAAATGAATGTGCACTCCAGAAATAAGCACCTTTTAAAATGAGCCAAATTGAAGCAAAACACATTGTTGGAGTGTCAGAATGCATAGAAAGAAGACAAATAAGCATTCTATCAGTTTATTTCGTTTAGCTGCTAACTCTAGAATATAAATGCATGTGCACTCCAGAAATAAGCACCTTTGTAAAATGAGCCAAATTGAAAAAAACACATTGTTGGAGTGTCAGAATGCATAGAAAGAAGAGAAATAAGCGTTCTATGGGTTTAATTTGCTTATTTGCTTACTCTTGAGTAGAAATGCATGTGCACTCCAGAAATAAGCACCTTTGTGAAATGAGCCAAATTGAAGCAAAAAAACATTGTTGGAGTCTCAGAATGCATAGATAGAAGACCAATAAGCGTACTATGGGTTTATTTCGCTTAGTTGCTTACTCTTGAGTAGAAATGAATGTGCACTCCAGAAATAAGCACCTCTGTAAAATGAGCCAAATTGAAGCAAAACACATTGTTGGAGTGTCAGAATGCATAGACAGAAGACAAATAAGCGTTCTATCGGTTTATTTCGCTTAGTTGCTTACTCTTGAGTAGAAATGCATGTGCACTCCATAAATAGGCACCTTTGTAAAATGAGCCTAATTGAAGCAAAACACATTGTTGGAGTGTCAGAATGCATAGATATAAGACAAATACGCGTTCTATGGGTTTACTTCGCTTAGTTGCTTACTCTTGAGTAGAAATGCATGTGCACTCCAGAAATAAGCACCTTTGTTAAATAAGCCAAATTGAAGCAAAAAAACATTGTTGGAGTGTCAGAATGCATAGATTGAAGACCAATAAGCGTTCTATCGGTTTATTTCGTTTAGCTGCTTACTCTTGAGTTGAAATGCATGTGCACTCCAGAAATAAGCAATTGTGAAATGAGCCAAATTGAACCAAAACACATTGTTGGAGCGTCAGAATGCATAGATAAAAGACAAATTAGCGTTCTATGGGTTTATTTCGCTTAGTTGCTTACTCTTGAGTAGAAATGAATGTGCACTCCAGAAATGAGCACCTTTGTAAATTGAGCCAAATTGAAGCAAAACACATTGTTGGAGTGTCAGAATGCATAGATAGAAGACAAATAAGCATTCTATCGGTTTATTTCGCTTAGTTGCTTACTCTTGAGTAGAAATGCATGTGCACTCCAGAAATAAGCACCTTTGTAAAATGAGCCAAGTTGAAGCAAAACACATTGTTGGAGTGTCAGAATGCATAGATAGAAGACAAATAAGCGTGCCAAGGGTTTATTTCGCTTAGTTGCTTACTCTTGAGTAGGAATGCATGTGCACTCCAGAAATAAGCACCTTTGTGAAATGAGCCAAATTGAAGCAAAAAAACATTGTTGGAGTGTCAGAATGCATACATAGAAGACAAATAAGCGTTTTATGGGTTTAATTTGCTTATTTGCTTACTCTTGAGTAGAAATGCATGTGCACTCCAGAAATAAGCACATTTGTAAAATGAGCCAAGTTGAAGCAAAAAAACATTGTTGGAGTGTCAGAATGCATAGATGGAAGACCAATAAGCGTACTATGGGTTTATTTCGCTTAGTTGCTTACTCTTGAGTAGAAATGAATGTGCACTCCAGAAATAAGCACCTTTGTAAAATGAGCCAAATTGAAGCAAAACACATTGTTGGAGTGTCAGAATGCATAGATAGAAGACCAATAATCGTTCTATCGGTTTATTTCTTTTAGCTGCTTACTCTTGAGTAGAAATGCATGTGCACTCCAGAAATAAGCAATTGTGAAATGAGCCAAATTGAACCAAAACACATTGTTGGAGCGGCAGAATGCATAGATAAAAGACAAATAAGCGTTCTATGGGTTTATTTCACTTAGTTGCTTACTCTTGAGTAGAAATGAATGTGCACTCCAGAAATAAGCACCTTTGTAAAATGAGCCAAATTGAAGCAAAACACATTGTTGGAGTGTCAGAATGCATAGATAGAAGACCAATAATCGTTCTATCGGTTTATTTCTTTTAGCTGCTTACTCTTGAGTAGAAATGCATGTGCACTCCAGAAATAAGCAATTGTGAAATGAGCCAAATTGAACCAAAACACATTGTTGGAGTGTCAGAATGCATAGATAGAAGACAAATAATCATTCTATCGGTTTATTTCGCTTAGTTGCTTACTCTTGAGTAGAAATGCATGTGCACTCCAGAAATAAGCACCTTTGTAAAATGAGCCAAGTTGAAGCAAAACACATTGTTGGAGTGTCAGAATGCATAGATAGAAGACAAATAAGCGTGCCAAGGGTTTATTTCGCTTAGTTGCTTACTCTTGAGTAGAAACGCATGTGCACTCCAGAAATAAGCACCTTTGTGAAATGAGCCAAATTGAAGCAAAAAAACATTGTTGGAGTGTCAGAATGCATACATAGAAGACAAATAACCGTTTTATGGGTTTAATTTGCTTATTTGCTTACTCTTGAGTAGAAATGCATGTGCACTCCAGAAATAAGCACCTTTGTAAAATGAGCCCAATTGAAGCAAAACACATTGTTGGAGTGTCGGAATGCATAGATAGAAGACAAATAAGCGTTCTATCGGTTTATTTCCCTTAGTTGCTTACTCTTGAGTAGAAATGCATGTGCACTCCAGAAATAAGCACCCTTGTGAAATGAGCCAAATTGAAGCAAAACACATTGTTGGAGTGTCGGAATGCATACATAGAAGACAAATAAGCGTTCTATGGGTTTATTTCGCTTAGTTGCTTACTCTTGAGTAGAAATGCATGTGCACTCCAGAAATAAGCACCTTTGTAAAATGAGCCAAATTGAAGCAAAACACATTGTTGGAGTGTCAGAATGCATGGATATAAGACAAATAAGCGTTCTATCGGTTTATTTCGCTTAGTTGCTTACGCTTGAGTAGAAATGCATGTGCACTCCATAAATAAGCAGCTTTGTAAAATGAGCCCAATTGAAGCAAAACACATTGTTGGAGTGTCGGAGGCAAAGATGTAAGAAAAATAAGCGTTCTATCGGTTTATTTCGCTTAGTTGCTTACTCTTGAGTAGAAATGTATGTGCACTCCAGAAATAAGCACCCTTGTGAAATGAGCCAAATTGAAGCAAAACACATTGTTGGAGTGTCGGAATGCATATATAGAATACAAATAAGCGTTTTATGGGTTTAATTTGCTTATTTGCTTACTCTTGAGTAGAAATGCATGTGCACTCCAGAAATACGCACCTTTGTAAAATGAGCCAAATTGAAGCAAAACACATTCTTGGAGTGTCAGAATGCATAGGTAGAAGAGAAATAAGTGTTCCAAGGGTTTAATTCGCTTATTTGCTTACTCTTGAGTAGAAATGCATGTGCACTCCAGAAATAAGCACCTTTGTGAAATGAGCCAAATTGAAACAAAATACATTATTGGTGTGTCAGAATGCATAGGTAGAAGACAAATAAGTGTTCCAAGGATTTATTTCGCTTAGTTGCTTACTCTTGAGTAGAAATGCATGTGCACTCCAGAAATAAGCACCTTTGTAAAATGAGCCAAATTGAAGCAAAACACATTGTTGGAGTGTCAGAATGCATAGATAGAAGACAAATAAGCGTTCTATAGGTTTCTTTCGCTTAGTTGCTTACTCTTGAGTAGAACTGCATGTTCACTCCAGAAATAAGCACCTTTGGAAAATGAGCCAAATTGAAGCAAAACACATTGTTGGAGTGTCAGAATGCATAGATAGAAGACAAATAAGCGTTCTATGGATTCATTTCGCTTAGTTGCTTACTCTTGAGTAGATATGCATGTGAACTCCAGAAATAAGCACCTTTGTAAAATGAGCCCAATTGAAGCAAAACACATTGTTGGAGTGTCAGAATGCATAGATAGAAGAAAAATAAGCGTTCTATGAGTTTATTTCGCTTAGTTGCTTACTCTTGAGTAGATATGCATGTGAACTCCAGAAATAAGCACCTTTGTAAAATGAGCCCAATTGAAGCAAAACACATTGTTGGAGTGTCAGAATGCATAGATAGAAGAAAAATAAGCGTTCTATGAGTTTATTTCGCTTACTTGCTTACTCTTGAGTAGATATGCATGTGCACTACAGAAATAGGCACCTTTGTAAAATGAGCCAAGTTGAAGCAAAAAAACATTGTTGGAGTGTCAGAATGCATAGATAGAAGACAAATAAACATTCTATCGGTTTATTTCGCTTAGTTGCTTACTCTTGAGTAGAAATGCATGTGCACTCCAGAAATAAGCACCTTTGTAAAATGAGCCAAGTTGAAGCAAAACACATTGTTGGAGTGTCAGAATGCATAGATAGAAGACAAATAAGCGTGCCAAGGGTTTATTTCGCTTAGTTGCTTACTCTTGAGTAGAAATGCATGTGCACTCCAGAAATAAGGACCTTTGTAAAATGAGCCCAATTGAAGCAAAACACATTGTTGGAGTGTCGGAGGCAAAGATGTAAGAAAAATAAGCGTTCTATCGGTTTATTTCGCTTAGTTGCTTACTCTTGAGTAGAAATGCATGTGCACTCCAGAAATAAGCACCCTTGTGAAATGAGCCAAATTGAAGCAAAACACATTGTTGGAGTGTCGGAATGCATATATAGAAGACAAATAAGTGTTCCAAGGGTTTAATTCGCTTATTTGCTTACTCTTGAGTAGAAATGCATGTGCACTCCAGAAATAAGCACCTTTGTAAAATGAGCCAAATTGAAGCAAAACACATTGTTGGAGTGTCAGAATGCATAGATAGAAGACAAATAAGCGTTCTATAGGTTTCTTTCGCTTAGTTGCTTACTCTTGAGTAGAACTGCATGTTCACTCCAGAAATAAGCACCTTTGGAAAATGAGCCAAATTGAAGCAAAACACATTGTTGGAGTGTCAGAATGCATAGATAGAAGACAAATAAGCGTTCTATGGATTCATTTCGCTTAGTTGCTTACTCTTGAGTAGATATGCATGTGAACTCCAGAAATAAGCACCTTTGTAAAATGAGCCCAATTGAAGCAAAACACATTGTTGGAGTGTCAGAATGCATAGATAGAAGACAAATAAGTGTTCTATGGGTTTATTTCGCTTAGATGCTTACTCTTGAGTAGAAATGCATGTGCACTCCAGAAATAAGGACCTTTGTGAAATGAGCCTAATTGAAGCAAAAAAACATTGTTGGAGTGTCAGAATGCATAGATAGAAGACCAATAATCGTTCTATCGGTTTATTTCTTTTAGCTGCTTACTCTTGAGTAGAAATGCATGTGCACTCCAGAAATAAGCAATTGTGAAATGAGCCAAATTGAACCAAAACACATTGTTGGAGCGGCAGAATGCATAGATAAAAGACAAATAAGCGTTCTATGGGTTTATTTCACTTAGTTGCTTACTCTTGAGTAGAAATGAATGTGCACTCCAGAAATGAGCACCTTTGTAAATTGAGCCAAATTGAAGCAAAATACATTGTTGGAGTGTCAGAATGCATAGATAGAAGACAAATAAGCGTGCCAAGGGTTTATTTCGCTTAGTTGCTTACTCTTGAGTAGAAATGCATGTGCACTCCAGAAATAAGGACCTTTGTAAAATGAGCCCAATTGAAGCAAAACACATTGTTGGAGTGTCGGAGGCAAAGATGTAAGAAAAATAAGCGTTCTATCGGTTTATTTCGCTTAGTTGCTTACTCTTGAGTAGAAATGCATGTGCACTCCAGAAATCAGCACCCTTGTGAAATGAGCCAAATTGAAGCAAAACACATTGTTGGAGTGTCGGAATGCATATATAGAATACAAATAAGCGTTTTATGGGTTTAATTTGCTTATTTGCTTACTCTTGAGTAGAAATGCATGTGCACTCCAGAAATAAGCACCTTTGTGAAATGAGCCAAATTGAAACAAAATACATTATTGGTGTGTCAGAATGCATAGGTAGAAGACAAATAAGTGTTCCAAGGGTTTATTTCGCTTAGTTGCTTACTCTTGAGTAGAAATGCATGTGCACTCCAGAAATAAGCACCTTTGTAAAATGAGCCAAATTGAAGCAAAACACATTTTTGGAGTGTCAGAATGCATAGATAGAAGACAAATAAGCGTTGTATAGGTTTCTTTCGCTTAGTTGCTTACTCTTGAGTAGAACTGCATGTTCACTCCAGAAATAAGCACCTTTGGAAAATGAGCCAAATTGAAGCAAAACACATTGTTGGAGTGTCAGAATGCATAGATAGAAGACAAATAAGCGTTCTATGGATTCATTTCGCTTAGTTGCTTACTCTTGAGTAGATATGCATGTGAACTCCAGAAATAAGCACCTTTGTAAAATGAGCCCAATTGAAGCAAAACACATTGTTGGAGTGTCAGAATGCATAGATAGAAGAAAAATAAGCGTTCTATGAGTTTATTTCGCTTAGTTGCTTACTCTTGAGTAGAAATGCATGTGAACTCCAGAAATAAGCACCTTTGTAAAATGAGCCCAATTGAAGCAAAACACATTGTTGGAGTGTCAGAATGCATAGATAGAAGAAAAATAAGCGTTCTATGAGTTTATTTCGCTTACTTGCTTACTCTTGAGTAGATATGCATGTGCACTACAGAAATAGGCACCTTTGTAAAATGAGCCAAGTTGAAGCAAAAAAACATTGTTGGAGTGTCAGAATGCATAGATAGAAGACAAATAAACATTCTATCGGTTTATTTCGCTTAGTTGCTTACTCTTGAGTAGAAATGCATGTGCACTCCAGAAATAAGCACCTTTGTAAAATGAGCCAAGTTGAAGCAAAACACATTGTTGGAGTGTCAGAATGCATAGATAGAAGACAAATAAGCGTGCCAAGGGTTTATTTCGCTTAGTTGCTTACTCTTGAGTAGAAATGCATGTGCACTCCAGAAATAAGGACCTTTGTGAAATGAGCCAAATTGAAGCAAAAAAACATTGTTGGAGTGTCAGAATGCATAGATAGAAGACAAATAAGCGTTATATCGGTTTATTTCGCTTAGTTGCTTACTCTTGAGTAGAAATGCTTGTGCACTACAGAAATAAGCACCTTTGTAAAATGAGCCAAATTGAAGCAAAACACATTGTTGGCATGTCAGAATGCATAGATAGAAGACCAATAAGCCTTC
Source organism: Zootoca vivipara (assembly GCF_963506605.1). Classification (NCBI taxonomy): domain Eukaryota; kingdom Metazoa; phylum Chordata; class Lepidosauria; order Squamata; family Lacertidae; genus Zootoca; species Zootoca vivipara. The sequence continues at coordinate 4,127,585 of NC_083293.1, read as the reverse complement.
TATCGGTTTATTTCGCTTAGTTGCTTACTCTTGAGTAGAAATGCATGTGCACTCCATAATTAGGCACCTTTGTAAAATGAGCCCAATTGAAGCAAAACACATTGTTGGAGTGTCAGAATGCATAGATATAAGACAAATAAGCGTTCTATGGGTTTATTTCGCTTAGTTGCTTACTCTTGAGTAGAAATGCATGTGCACTCCAGAAATAAGCACCTTTGTTAAATAAGCCAAATTGAAGCAAAAAAACATTGTTGGAGTGTCAGAATGCATAGATAGAAGACCAATAAGCGTTCTATCGGTTTATTTCGTTTAGCTGCTTACTCTTGAGTTGAAATGCATGTGCACTCCAGAAATAAGCAATTGTGAAATGAGCCAAATTGAACCAAAACACATTGTTGGAGTGTCAGAATGAATAGATAAAAGACAAATAAGCGTTCTATGGGTTTATTTCGCTTAGTTGCTTACTCTTGAGTAGAAATGAATGTGCACTCCAGAAATGAGCACCTTTGTAAATTGAGCCAAATTGAAGCAAAACACATTGTTGGAGTGTCAGAATGCATAGATAGAAGACAAATAAGCATTCTATCGGTTTATTTCGCTTAGTTGCTTACTCTTGAGTAGAAATGCATGTGCACTCCAGAAATAAGCACCTTTGTAAAATGAGCCAAGTTGAAGCAAAACACATTGTTGGAGTGTCAGAATGCATAGATAGAAGACAAATAAGCGTGCCAAGGGTTTATTTCGCTTAGTTGCTTACTCTTGAGTAGAAATGCATGTGCACTCCAGAAATAAGCACCTTTGTGAAATGAGCCAAATTGAAGCAAAAAAACATTGTTGGAGTGTCAGAATGCATACATAGAAGACAAATAAGCGTTTTATGGGTTTAATTTGCTTATTTGCTTACTCTTGAGTAGAAATGCATGTGCACTCCAGGAATAAGCACCTTGGTAAAATGAGCCCAATTGAAGCAAAACACATTGTTGGAGTGTCGGAATGCATAGATAGAAGACAAATAAGCGTTCTATCGGTTTATTTCCCTTAGTTGCTTACTCTTGAGTAGAAATGCATATGCACTCCAGAAATAAGCACCCTTGTGAAATGAGCCAAATTGAAGCAAAAAAACATTGTTGGAGTGTCGGAATGCATACATAGAAGACAAATAAGCGTTCTATGGGTTTATTTCGCTTAGTTGCTTACTCTTGAGTAGAAATGCATGTGCACTCCAGAAATAAGCACCTTTGTAAAATGAGCCAAATTGAAGCAAAACACATTGTTGGAGTGTCAGAATGCATGGATATAAGACAAATAAGTGTTCTATCGGTTTATTTCACTTAGTTGCTTACTCTTGAGTAGAAATGCATGTGCACTCCAGAAATAAGCAGCTTTGTAAAATGAGCCCAATTGAAGCAAAACACATTGTTGGAGTGTCGTAGGCAAAGATGTAAGAAAAATAAGCGTTCTATCGGTTTATTTCGCTTAGTTGCTTACTCTTGAGTAGAAATGCATGTGCACTCCAGAAATAAGCACCCTTGTGAAATGAGCCAAATTGAAGCAAAACACATTGTTGGAGTGTCGGAATGCATATATAGAAGACAAATAAGCGTTTTATGGGTTTAATTTGCTTATTTGCTTACTCTTGAGTAGAAATGCATGTGCACTCCAGAAATAAGCACCTTTGTAAAATGAGCCAAATTGAAGCAAAACACATTCTTGGAGTGTCAGAATGCATAGGTAGAAGACAAATAAGTGTTCCAAGGGTTTAATTCGCTTATTTGCTTACTCTTGAGTAGAAATGCATGTGCACTCCAGAAATAAGCACCTTTGTGAAATGAGCCAAATTGAAACAAAATACATTATTGGTGTGTCAGAATGCATAGGTAGAAGACAAATAAGTGTTCCAAGGGTTTATTTCGCTTAGTTGCTTACTCTTGAGTAGAAATGCATGTGCACTCCAGAAATAAGCACCTTTGTAAAATGAGCCAAATTGAAGCAAAACACATTTTTGGAGTGTCAGAATGCATAGATAGAAGACAAATAAGCGTTGTATAGGTTTCTTTCGCTTAGTTGCTTACTCTTGAGTAGAACTGCATGTTCACTCCAGAAATAAGCACCTTTGGAAAATGAGCCAAATTGAAGCAAAACACATTGTTGGAGTGTCAGAATGCATAGATAGAAGACAAATAAGCGTTCTATGGATTCATTTCGCTTAGTTGCTTACTCTTGAGTAGATATGCATGTGAACTCCAGAAATAAGCACCTTTGTAAAATGAGCCCAATTGAAGCAAAACACATTGTTGGAGTGTCAGAATGCATAGATAGAAGAAAAATAAGCGTTCTATGAGTTTATTTCGCTTAGTTGCTTACTCTTGAGTAGAAATGCATGTGAACTCCAGAAATAAGCACCTTTGTAAAATGAGCCCAATTGAAGCAAAACACATTGTTGGAGTGTCAGAATGCATAGATAGAAGAAAAATAAGCGTTCTATGAGTTTATTTCGCTTACTTGCTTACTCTTGAGTAGATATGCATGTGCACTACAGAAATAGGCACCTTTGTAAAATGAGCCAAGTTGAAGCAAAAAAACATTGTTGGAGTGTCAGAATGCATAGATAGAAGACAAATAAACATTCTATCGGTTTATTTCGCTTAGTTGCTTACTCTTGAGTAGAAATGCATGTGCACTCCAGAAATAAGCACCTTTGTAAAATGAGCCAAGTTGAAGCAAAACACATTGTTGGAGTGTCAGAATGCATAGATAGAAGACAAATAAGCGTGCCAAGGGTTTATTTCGCTTAGTTGCTTACTCTTGAGTAGAAATGCATGTGCACTCCAGAAATAAGGACCTTTGTGAAATGAGCCAAATTGAAGCAAAAAAACATTGTTGGAGTGTCAGAATGCATAGATAGAAGACAAATAAGCGTTATATCGGTTTATTTCGCTTAGTTGCTTACTCTTGAGTAGAAATGCTTGTGCACTACAGAAATAAGCACCTTTGTAAAATGAGCCAAATTGAAGCAAAACACATTGTTGGCATGTCAGAATGCATAGATAGAAGACCAATAAGCCTTCTATCGGTTTATTTCGCTTAGTTGCTTACTCTTGAGTAGAAATGCATGTGCACTCCATAATTAGGCACCTTTGTAAAATGAGCCCAATTGAAGCAAAACACATTGTTGGAGTGTCAGAATGCATAGATATAAGACAAATAAGCGTTCTATGGGTTTATTTCGCTTAGTTGCTTACTCTTGAGTAGAAATGCATGTGCACTCCAGAAATAAGCACCTTTGTTAAATAAGCCAAATTGAAGCAAAAAAACATTGTTGGAGTGTCAGAATGCATAGATAGAAGACCAATAAGCATTCTATCGGTTTATTTCGTTTAGCTGCTTACTCTTGAGTTGAAATGCATGTGCACTCCAGAAATAAGCAATTGTGAAATGAGCCAAATTGAACCAAAACACATTGTTGGAGTGTCAGAATGAATAGATAAAAGACAAATAAGCGTTCTATGGGTTTATTTCGCTTAGTTGCTTACTCTTGAGTAGAAATGAATGTGCACTCCAGAAATGAGCACCTTTGTAAATTGAGCCAAATTGAAGCAAAACACATTGTTGGAGTGTCAGAATGCATAGATAGAAGACAAATAAGCATTCTATCGGTTTATTTCGCTTAGTTGCTTACTCTTGAGTAGAAATGCATGTGCACTCCAGAAATAAGCACCTTTGTAAAATGAGCCAAGTTGAAGCAAAACACATTGTTGGAGTGTCAGAATGCATAGATAGAAGACAAATAAGCGTGCCAAGGGTTTATTTCGCTTAGTTGCTTACTCTTGAGTAGAAATGCATGTGCACTCCAGAAATAAGCACCTTTGTGAAATGAGCCAAATTGAAGCAAAAAAACATTGTTGGAGTGTCAGAATGCATACATAGAAGACAAATAAGCGTTTTATGGGTTTAATTTGCTTATTTGCTTACTCTTGAGTAGAAATGCATGTGCACTCCAGGAATAAGCACCTTGGTAAAATGAGCCCAATTGAAGCAAAACACATTGTTGGAGTGTCGGAATGCATAGATAGAAGACAAATAAGCGTTCTATCGGTTTATTTCCCTTAGTTGCTTACTCTTGAGTAGAAATGCATATGCACTCCAGAAATAAGCACCCTTGTGAAATGAGCCAAATTGAAGCAAAAAAACATTGTTGGAGTGTCGGAATGCATACATAGAAGACAAATAAGCGTTCTATGGGTTTATTTCGCTTAGTTGCTTACTCTTGAGTAGAAATGCATGTGCACTCCAGAAATAAGCACCTTTGTAAAATGAGCCAAATTGAAGCAAAACACATTGTTGGAGTGTCAGAATGCATGGATATAAGACAAATAAGTGTTCTATCGGTTTATTTCACTTAGTTGCTTACTCTTGAGTAGAAATGCATGTGCACTCCAGAAATAAGCAGCTTTGTAAAATGAGCCCAATTGAAGCAAAACACATTGTTGGAGTGTCGTAGGCAAAGATGTAAGAAAAATAAGCGTTCTATCGGTTTATTTCGCTTAGTTGCTTACTCTTGAGTAGAAATGCATGTGCACTCCAGAAATAAGCACCCTTGTGAAATGAGCCAAATTGAAGCAAAACACATTGTTGGAGTGTCGGAATGCATATATAGAAGACAAATAAGCGTTTTATGGGTTTAATTTGCTTATTTGCTTACTCTTGAGTAGAAATGCATGTGCACTCCAGAAATAAGCACCTTTGTAAAATGAGCCAAATTGAAGCAAAACACATTCTTGGAGTGTCAGAATGCATAGGTAGAAGACAAATAAGTGTTCCAAGGGTTTAATTCGCTTATTTGCTTACTCTTGAGTAGAAATGCATGTGCACTCCAGAAATAAGCACCTTTGTGAAATGAGCCAAATTGAAACAAAATACATTATTGGTGTGTCAGAATGCATAGGTAGAAGACAAACAAGTGTTCCAAGGGTTTATTTCGCTTAGTTGCATACTCTTGAGTAGATTATGCATGTGAACTCCAGAAATAAGCACCTTTGTAAAATGAGACAAATTGAAGCAAAACACATTGTTGGAGTGTCAGAATGCATAGATAGAAGACAAATAAGCGTTCTGCCGTTTTATTTCGCTTAGTTGCATACTCTTGAGTAGATATGCATGTGCACTCCAGAAATAAGCACCTTTGTAAAATAAGCCAACTTGAATTGAAACACATTGTTGGACTGTCAGAATCCATAGATAGAAGACAAATAAGCGTTCTAGCTGTTTATTTCGCTTACTTGCTTTCTCTTGAGTAGAACTGCATGTTCAATTCAGAAACAAGCAACTATGTGAAATAAGCCAACATGAAGTGAAACACATTGTTGGAGTGTCAAAATGCATAGATATGAGACAAATAAGCGTTCTGGCGTTTTATTTCGCATACTTGCTTACTCTTGAGTAGATATGCATGTGAACTCCAGAAATAAGCACCTTTGTAAAATGAGCCAAATTGAAGCAAAACACATTGTTGGAGTGTCAGAATGCATAGATACAAGACAAATATGCGTTCTGGGTGTTTATTTCGCATACTTGCTTACTCTTGAGTAGATATGCATGTGCACTCCAGAAATATGCACCTTTGTAAAATAAGCCAACTTGAAGTGAAACACATAGTTGGAGTGTCAGAATCCATAGATAGAAGACAAATAAGCGGTTTATAAGTTTTTTTCGCTCAGTTGATTACTCTTGAGTAGATATGCATGTGAACTCCAGAAATAAGCACCTTTGTAAAATGAGCCAAATTGAAGCAAAACACATTGTTGGAGTGTCAGAATGCATAGATAGAAGAAAAATAAGCGTTCTATGAGTTTAATTCGCTTACTTGCTTACTCTTGAGTAGATATGCATGTTCACTCCAGAAATAAGCACCTTTGTAAAATGAGATAACTTGAAGCAAAACACATTGTTGGAGTGTCGGAATGCATAGATAGAAGACAAATAAGCGTTCTATCGGTTTATTTCCCTTAGTTGCTTACTCTTGAGTAGAAATGCATATGCACTCCAGAAATAAGCACCCTTGTGAAATGAGCCAAATTGAAGCAAAAAAACATTGTTGGAGTGTCGGAATGCATACATAGAAGACAAATAAGCGTTCTATGGGTTTATTTCGCTTAGTTGCTTACTCTTGAGTAGAAATGCATGTGCACTCCAGAAATAAGCACCTTTGTAAAATGAGCCAAATTGAAGCAAAACACATTGTTGGAGTGTCAGAATGCATGGATATAAGACAAATAAGTGTTCTATCGGTTTATTTCACTTAGTTGCTTACTCTTGAGTAGAAATGCATGTGCACTCCAGAAATAAGCAGCTTTGTAAAATGAGCCCAATTGAAGCAAAACACATTGTTGGAGTGTCGGAGGCAAAGATGTAAGAAAAATAAGCGTTCTATCGGTTTATTTCGCTTAGTTGCTTACTCTTGAGTAGAAATGCATGTGCACTCCAGAAATAAGCACCCTTGTGAAATGAGCCAAATTGAAGCAAAACACATTGTTGGAGTGTCGGAATGCATATATAGAAGACAAATAAGCGTTTTATGGGTTTAATTTGCTTATTTGCTTACTCTTGAGTAGAAATGCATGTGCACTCCAGAAATAAGCACCTTTGTAAAATGAGCCAAATTGAAGCAAAACACATTCTTGGAGTGTCAGAATGCATAGGTAGAAGACAAATAAGTGTTCTATCGGTTTATTTCGTTTAGCTGCTTACTCTTGAGTTGAAATGCATGTGCACTCCAGAAATAAGCAATTGTGAAATGAGCCAAATTGAACCAAAACACATTGTTGGAATGTCAGAATGAATAGATAAAAGACAAATAAGCGTTCTATGGGTTTATTTCGCTTAGTTGCTTACTCTGGAGTAGAAATGAATGTGCACTCCAGAAATGAGCACCTTTGTAAATTGAGCCAAATTGAAGCAAAACACATTGTTGGAGTGTCAGAATGCATAGATAGAAGACAAATAAGCATTCTATCGGTTTATTTCGCTTAGTTGCTTACTCTTGAGTAGAAATGCATGTGCACTCCAGAAATAAGCACCTTTGTAAAATGAGCCAAGTTGAAGCAAAACACATTGTTGGAGTGTCAGAATGCATAGATAGAAGACAAATAAGCGTGCCAAGGGTTTATTTCGCTTAGTTGCTTACTCTTGAGTAGAAATGCATGTGCACTCCAGAAATAAGCACCTTTGTGAAATGAGCCAAATTGAAGCAAAAAAACATTGTTGGAGTGTCAGAATGCATACATAGAAGACAAATAAGCGTTTTATGGGTTTAATTTGCTTATTTGCTTACTCTTGAGTAGAAATGCATGTGCACTCCAGGAATAAGCACCTTTGTAAAATGAGCCCAATTGAAGCAAAACACATTGTTGGAGTGTCGGAATGCATAGATAGAAGACAAATAAGCGTTCTATCGGTTTATTTCCCTTAGTTGCTTACTCTTGAGTAGAAATGCATATGCACTCCAGAAATAAGCACCCTTGTGAAATGAGCCAAATTGAAGCAAAAAAACATTGTTGGAGTGTCGGAATGCATACATAGAAGACAAATAAGCGTTCTATGGGTTTATTTCGCTTAGTTGCTTACTCTTGAGTAGAAATGCATGTGCACTCCAGAAATAAGCACCTTTGTAAAATGAGCCAAATTGAAGCAAAACACATTGTTGGAGTGTCAGAATGCATGGATATAAGACAAATAAGTGTTCTATCGGTTTATTTCACTTAGTTGCTTACTCTTGAGTAGAAATGCATGTGCACTCCAGAAATAAGCAGCTTTGTAAAATGAGCCCAATTGAAGCAAAACACATTGTTGGAGTGTCGGAGGCAAAGATGTAAGAAAAATAAGCGTTCTATCGGTTTATTTCGCTTAGTTGCTTACTCTTGAGTAGAAATGCATGTGCACTCCAGAAATAAGCACCCTTGTGAAATGAGCCAAATTGAAGCAAAACACATTGTTGGAGTGTCGGAATGCATATATAGAAGACAAATAAGCGTTTTATGGGTTTAATTTGCTTATTTGCTTACTCTTGAGTAGAAATGCATGTGCACTCCAGAAATAAGCACCTTTGTAAAATGAGCCAAATTGAAGCAAAACACATTCTTGGAGTGTCAGAATGCATAGGTAGAAGACAAATAAGTGTTCCAAGGGTTTAATTCGCTTATTTGCTTACTCTTGAGTAGAAATGCATGTGCACTCCAGAAATAAGCACCTTTGTGAAATGAGCCAAATTGAAACAAAATACATTATTGGTGTGTCAGAATGCATAGGTAGAAGACAAACAAGTGTTCCAAGGGTTTATTTCGCTTAGTTGCATACTCTTGAGTAGATTATGCATGTGAACTCCAGAAATAAGCACCTTTGTAAAATGAGACAAATTGAAGCAAAACACATTGTTGGAGTGTCAGAATGCATAGATAGAAGACAAATAAGCGTTCTGCCGTTTTATTTCGCTTAGTTGCATACTCTTGAGTAGATATGCATGTGCACTCCAGAAATAAGCACCTTTGTAAAATAAGCCAACTTGAATTGAAACACATTGTTGGACTGTCAGAATCCATAGATAGAAGACAAATAAGCGTTCTAGGTGTTTATTTCGCTTACTTGCTTTCTCTTGAGTAGAACTGCATGTTCAATTCAGAAACAAGCAACTATGTGAAATAAGCCAACATGAAGTGAAACACATTGTTGGAGTGTCAAAATGCATAGATATAAGACAAATAAGCGTTCTGGCGTTTTATTTCGCTTAGTTGCATACTCTTGAGTAGATATGCATGTGAACTCCAGAAATAAGCACCTTTGTAAAATGAGCCAAATTGAAGCAAAACACATTGTTGGAGTGTCAGAATGCATAGATACAAGACAAATATGCGTTCTGGGTGTTTATTTCGCATACTTGCTTACTCTTGAGTAGATATGCATGTGCACTCCAGAAATATGCACCTTTGTAAAATAAGCCAACTTGAAGTGAAACACATAGTTGGAGTGTCAGAATCCATAGATAGAAGACAAATAAGCGGTTTATAAGTTTATTTCGCTCAGTTGATTACTCTTGAGTAGATATGCATGTGAACTCCAGAAATAAGCACCTTTGTAAAATGAGCCAAATTGAAGCAAAACACATTGTTGGAGTGTCAGAATGCATAGATAGAAGAAAAATAAGCGTTCTATGAGTTTAATTCGCTTACTTGCTTACTCTTGAGTAGATATGCATGTTCACTCCAGAAATAAGCACCTTTGTAAAATGAGATAACTTGAAGCAAAACACATTGTTGGAGTGTCGGAATGCATAGATAGAAGACAAATAAGCGTTCTATCGGTTTATTTCCCTTAGTTGCTTACTCTTGAGTAGAAATGCATATGCACTCCAGAAATAAGCACCCTTGTGAAATGAGCCAAATTGAAGCAAAAAAACATTGTTGGAGTGTCGGAATGCATACATAGAAGACAAATAAGCGTTCTATGGGTTTATTTCGCTTAGTTGCTTACTCTTGAGTAGAAATGCATGTGCACTCCAGAAATAAGCACCTTTGTAAAATGAGCCAAATTGAAGCAAAACACATTGTTGGAGTGTCAGAATGCATGGATATAAGACAAATAAGTGTTCTATCGGTTTATTTCACTTAGTTGCTTACTCTTGAGTAGAAATGCATGTGCACTCCAGAAATAAGCAGCTTTGTAAAATGAGCCCAATTGAAGCAAAACACATTGTTGGAGTGTCGTAGGCAAAGATGTAAGAAAAATAAGCGTTCTATCGGTTTATTTCGCTTAGTTGCTTACTCTTGAGTAGAAATGCATGTGCACTCCAGAAATAAGCACCCTTGTGAAATGAGCCAAATTGAAGCAAAACACATTGTTGGAGTGTCGGAATGCATATATAGAAGACAAATAAGCGTTTTATGGGTTTAATTTGCTTATTTGCTTACTCTTGAGTAGAAATGCATGTGCACTCCAGAAATAAGCACCTTTGTAAAATGAGCCAAATTGAAGCAAAACACATTCTTGGAGTGTCAGAATGCATAGGTAGAAGACAAATAAGTGTTCCAAGGGTTTAATTCGCTTATTTGCTTACTCTTGAGTAGAAATGCATGTGCACTCCAGAAATAAGCACCTTTGTGAAATGAGCCAAATTGAAACAAAATACATTATTGGTGTGTCAGAATGCATAGGTAGAAGACAAACAAGTGTTCCAAGGGTTTATTTCGCTTAGTTGCATACTCTTGAGTAGATTATGCATGTGAACTCCAGAAATAAGCACCTTTGTAAAATGAGACAAATTGAAGCAAAACACATTGTTGGAGTGTCAGAATGCATAGATAGAAGACAAATAAGCGTTCTGCCGTTTTATTTCGCTTAGTTGCATACTCTTGAGTAGATATGCATGTGCACTCCAGAAATAAGCACCTTTGTAAAATAAGCCAACTTGAATTGAAACACATTGTTGGACTGTCAGAATCCATAGATAGAAGACAAATAAGCGTTCTAGCTGTTTATTTCGCTTACTTGCTTTCTCTTGAGTAGAACTGCATGTTCAATTCAGAAACAAGCAACTATGTGAAATAAGCCAACATGAAGTGAAACACATTGTTGGAGTGTCAAAATGCATAGATATGAGACAAATAAGCGTTCTGGCGTTTTATTTCGCATACTTGCTTACTCTTGAGTAGATATGCATGTGAACTCCAGAAATAAGCACCTTTGTAAAATGAGCCAAATTGAAGCAAAACACATTGTTGGAGTGTCAGAATGCATAGATACAAGACAAATATGCGTTCTGGGTGTTTATTTCGCATACTTGCTTACTCTTGAGTAGATATGCATGTGCACTCCAGAAATATGCACCTTTGTAAAATAAGCCAACTTGAAGTGAAACACATAGTTGGAGTGTCAGAATCCATAGATAGAAGACAAATAAGCGGTTTATAAGTTTTTTTCGCTCAGTTGATTACTCTTGAGTAGATATGCATGTGAACTCCAGAAATAAGCACCTTTGTAAAATGAGCCAAATTGAAGCAAAACACATTGTTGGAGTGTCAGAATGCATAGATAGAAGAAAAATAAGCGTTCTATGAGTTTAATTCGCTTACTTGCTTACTCTTGAGTAGATATGCATGTTCACTCCAGAAATAAGCACCTTTGTAAAATGAGATAACTTGAAGCAAAACACATTGTTGGAGTGTCGGAATGCATAGATAGAAGACAAATAAGCGTTCTATCGGTTTATTTCCCTTAGTTGCTTACTCTTGAGTAGAAATGCATATGCACTCCAGAAATAAGCACCCTTGTGAAATGAGCCAAATTGAAGCAAAAAAACATTGTTGGAGTGTCGGAATGCATACATAGAAGACAAATAAGCGTTCTATGGGTTTATTTCGCTTAGTTGCTTACTCTTGAGTAGAAATGCATGTGCACTCCAGAAATAAGCACCTTTGTAAAATGAGCCAAATTGAAGCAAAACACATTGTTGGAGTGTCAGAATGCATGGATATAAGACAAATAAGTGTTCTATCGGTTTATTTCACTTAGTTGCTTACTCTTGAGTAGAAATGCATGTGCACTCCAGAAATAAGCAGCTTTGTAAAATGAGCCCAATTGAAGCAAAACACATTGTTGGAGTGTCGGAGGCAAAGATGTAAGAAAAATAAGCGTTCTATCGGTTTATTTCGCTTAGTTGCTTACTCTTGAGTAGAAATGCATGTGCACTCCAGAAATAAGCACCCTTGTGAAATGAGCCAAATTGAAGCAAAACACATTGTTGGAGTGTCGGAATGCATATATAGAAGACAAATAAGCGTTTTATGGGTTTAATTTGCTTATTTGCTTACTCTTGAGTAGAAATGCATGTGCACTCCAGAAATAAGCACCTTTGTAAAATGAGCCAAATTGAAGCAAAACACATTCTTGGAGTGTCAGAATGCATAGGTAGAAGACAAATAAGTGTTCTATCGGTTTATTTCGTTTAGCTGCTTACTCTTGAGTTGAAATGCATGTGCACTCCAGAAATAAGCAATTGTGAAATGAGCCAAATTGAACCAAAACACATTGTTGGAATGTCAGAATGAATAGATAAAAGACAAATAAGCGTTCTATGGGTTTATTTCGCTTAGTTGCTTACTCTTGAGTAGAAATGAATGTGCACTCCAGAAATGAGCACCTTTGTAAATTGAGCCAAATTGAAGCAAAACACATTGTTGGAGTGTCAGAATGCATAGATAGAAGACAAATAAGCATTCTATCGGTTTATTTCGCTTAGTTGCTTACTCTTGAGTAGAAATGCATGTGCACTCCAGAAATAAGCACCTTTGTAAAATGAGCCAAGTTGAAGCAAAACACATTGTTGGAGTGTCAGAATGCATAGATAGAAGACAAATAAGCGTGCCAAGGGTTTATTTCGCTTAGTTGCTTACTCTTGAGTAGAAATGCATGTGCACTCCAGAAATAAGCACCTTTGTGAAATGAGCCAAATTGAAGCAAAAAAACATTGTTGGAGTGTCAGAATGCATACATAGAAGACAAATAAGCGTTTTATGGGTTTAATTTGCTTATTTGCTTACTCTTGAGTAGAAATGCATGTGCACTCCAGGAATAAGCACCTTTGTAAAATGAGCCCAATTGAAGCAAAACACATTGTTGGAGTGTCGGAATGCATAGATAGAAGACAAATAAGCGTTCTATCGGTTTATTTCCCTTAGTTGCTTACTCTTGAGTAGAAATGCATATGCACTCCAGAAATAAGCACCCTTGTGAAATGAGCCAAATTGAAGCAAAAAAACATTGTTGGAGTGTCGGAATGCATACATAGAAGACAAATAAGCGTTCTATGGGTTTATTTCGCTTAGTTGCTTACTCTTGAGTAGAAATGCATGTGCACTCCAGAAATAAGCACCTTTGTAAAATGAGCCAAATTGAAGCAAAACACATTGTTGGAGTGTCAGAATGCATGGATATAAGACAAATAAGTGTTCTATCGGTTTATTTCACTTAGTTGCTTACTCTTGAGTAGAAATGCATGTGCACTCCAGAAATAAGCAGCTTTGTAAAATGAGCCCAATTGAAGCAAAACACATTGTTGGAGTGTCGGAGGCAAAGATGTAAGAAAAATAAGCGTTCTATCGGTTTATTTCGCTTAGTTGCTTACTCTTGAGTAGAAATGCATGTGCACTCCAGAAATAAGCACCCTTGTGAAATGAGCCAAATTGAAGCAAAACACATTGTTGGAGTGTCGGAATGCATATATAGAAGACAAATAAGCGTTTTATGGGTTTAATTTGCTTATTTGCTTACTCTTGAGTAGAAATGCATGTGCACTCCAGAAATAAGCACCTTTGTAAAATGAGCCAAATTGAAGCAAAACACATTCTTGGAGTGTCAGAATGCATAGGTAGAAGACAAATAAGTGTTCCAAGGGTTTAATTCGCTTATTTGCTTACTCTTGAGTAGAAATGCATGTGCACTCCAGAAATAAGCACCTTTGTGAAATGAGCCAAATTGAAACAAAATACATTATTGGTGTGTCAGAATGCATAGGTAGAAGACAAACAAGTGTTCCAAGGGTTTATTTCGCTTAGTTGCATACTCTTGAGTAGATTATGCATGTGAACTCCAGAAATAAGCACCTTTGTAAAATGAGACAAATTGAAGCAAAACACATTGTTGGAGTGTCAGAATGCATAGATAGAAGACAAATAAGCGTTCTGCCGTTTTATTTCGCTTAGTTGCATACTCTTGAGTAGATATGCATGTGCACTCCAGAAATAAGCACCTTTGTAAAATAAGCCAACTTGAATTGAAACACATTGTTGGACTGTCAGAATCCATAGATAGAAGACAAATAAGCGTTCTAGGTGTTTATTTCGCTTACTTGCTTTCTCTTGAGTAGAACTGCATGTTCAATTCAGAAACAAGCAACTATGTGAAATAAGCCAACATGAAGTGAAACACATTGTTGGAGTGTCAAAATGCATAGATATAAGACAAATAAGCGTTCTGGCGTTTTATTTCGCTTAGTTGCATACTCTTGAGTAGATATGCATGTGAACTCCAGAAATAAGCACCTTTGTAAAATGAGCCAAATTGAAGCAAAACACATTGTTGGAGTGTCAGAATGCATAGATACAAGACAAATATGCGTTCTGGGTGTTTATTTCGCATACTTGCTTACTCTTGAGTAGATATGCATGTGCACTCCAGAAATATGCACCTTTGTAAAATAAGCCAACTTGAAGTGAAACACATAGTTGGAGTGTCAGAATCCATAGATAGAAGACAAATAAGCGGTTTATAAGTTTATTTCGCTCAGTTGATTACTCTTGAGTAGATATGCATGTGAACTCCAGAAATAAGCACCTTTGTAAAATGAGCCAAATTGAAGCAAAACACATTGTTGGAGTGTCAGAATGCATAGATAGAAGAAAAATAAGCGTTCTATGAGTTTAATTCGCTTACTTGCTTACTCTTGAGTAGATATGCATGTTCACTCCAGAAATAAGCACCTTTGTAAAATGAGATAACTTGAAGCAAAACACATTGTTGGAGTGTCGGAATGCATAGATAGAAGACAAATAAGCGTTCTATCGGTTTATTTCCCTTAGTTGCTTACTCTTGAGTAGAAATGCATATGCACTCCAGAAATAAGCACCCTTGTGAAATGAGCCAAATTGAAGCAAAAAAACATTGTTGGAGTGTCGGAATGCATACATAGAAGACAAATAAGCGTTCTATGGGTTTATTTCGCTTAGTTGCTTACTCTTGAGTAGAAATGCATGTGCACTCCAGAAATAAGCACCTTTGTAAAATGAGCCAAATTGAAGCAAAACACATTGTTGGAGTGTCAGAATGCATGGATATAAGACAAATAAGTGTTCTATCGGTTTATTTCACTTAGTTGCTTACTCTTGAGTAGAAATGCATGTGCACTCCAGAAATAAGCAGCTTTGTAAAATGAGCCCAATTGAAGCAAAACACATTGTTGGAGTGTCGGAGGCAAAGATGTAAGAAAAATAAGCGTTCTATCGGTTTATTTCGCTTAGTTGCTTACTCTTGAGTAGAAATGCATGTGCACTCCAGAAATAAGCACCCTTGTGAAATGAGCCAAATTGAAGCAAAACACATTGTTGGAGTGTCGGAATGCATATATAGAAGACAAATAAGCGTTTTATGGGTTTAATTTGCTTATTTGCTTACTCTTGAGTAGAAATGCATGTGCACTCCAGAAATAAGCACCTTTGTAAAATGAGCCAAATTGAAGCAAAACACATTCTTGGAGTGTCAGAATGCATAGGTAGAAGACAAATAAGTGTTCCAAGGGTTTAATTCGCTTATTTGCTTACTCTTGAGTAGAAATGCATGTGCACTCCAGAAATAAGCACCTTTGTGAAATGAGCCAAATTGAAACAAAATACATTATTGGTGTGTCAGAATGCATAGGTAGAAGACAAACAAGTGTTCCAAGGGTTTATTTCGCTTAGTTGCATACTCTTGAGTAGATTATGCATGTGAACTCCAGAAATAAGCACCTTTGTAAAATGAGACAAATTGAAGCAAAACACATTGTTGGAGTGTCAGAATGCATAGATAGAAGACAAATAAGCGTTCTGCCGTTTTATTTCGCTTAGTTGCATACTCTTGAGTAGATATGCATGTGCACTCCAGAAATAAGCACCTTTGTAAAATAAGCCAACTTGAATTGAAACACATTGTTGGACTGTCAGAATCCATAGATAGAAGACAAATAAGCGTTCTAGGTGTTTATTTCGCTTACTTGCTTTCTCTTGAGTAGAACTGCATGTTCAATTCAGAAACAAGCAACTATGTGAAATAAGCCAACATGAAGTGAAACACATTGTTGGAGTGTCAAAATGCATAGATATAAGACAAATAAGCGTTCTGGCGTTTTATTTCGCTTAGTTGCATACTCTTGAGTAGATATGCATGTGAACTCCAGAAATAAGCACCTTTGTAAAATGAGCCAAATTGAAGCAAAACACATTGTTGGAGTGTCAGAATGCATAGATACAAGACAAATATGCGTTCTGGGTGTTTATTTCGCATACTTGCTTACTCTTGAGTAGATATGCATGTGCACTCCAGAAATATGCACCTTTGTAAAATAAGCCAACTTGAAGTGAAACACATAGTTGGAGTGTCAGAATCCATAGATAGAAGACAAATAAGCGGTTTATAAGTTTATTTCGCTCAGTTGATTACTCTTGAGTAGATATGCATGTGAACTCCAGAAATAAGCACCTTTGTAAAATGAGCCAAATTGAAGCAAAACACATTGTTGGAGTGTCAGAATGCATAGATAGAAGAAAAATAAGCGTTCTATGAGTTTAATTCGCTTACTTGCTTACTCTTGAGTAGATATGCATGTTCACTCCAGAAATAAGCACCTTTGTAAAATGAGATAACTTGAAGCAAAACACATTGTTGGAGTGTCGGAATGCATAGATAGAAGACAAATAAGCGTTCTATCGGTTTATTTCCCTTAGTTGCTTACTCTTGAGTAGAAATGCATATGCACTCCAGAAATAAGCACCCTTGTGAAATGAGCCAAATTGAAGCAAAAAAACATTGTTGGAGTGTCGGAATGCATACATAGAAGACAAATAAGCGTTCTATGGGTTTATTTCGCTTAGTTGCTTACTCTTGAGTAGAAATGCATGTGCACTCCAGAAATAAGCACCTTTGTAAAATGAGCCAAATTGAAGCAAAACACATTGTTGGAGTGTCAGAATGCATGGATATAAGACAAATAAGTGTTCTATCGGTTTATTTCACTTAGTTGCTTACTCTTGAGTAGAAATGCATGTGCACTCCAGAAATAAGCAGCTTTGTAAAATGAGCCCAATTGAAGCAAAACACATTGTTGGAGTGCCGGAGGCAAAGATGTAAGAAAAATAAGCGTTCTATCGGTTTATTTCGCTTAGTTGCTTACTCTTGAGTAGAAATGCATGTGCACTCCAGAAATAAGCACCCTTGTGAAATGAGCCAAATTGAAGCAAAACACATTGTTGGAGTGTCGGAATGCATATATAGAAGACAAATAAGCGTTTTATGGGTTTAATTTGCTTATTTGCTTACTCTTGAGTAGAAATGCATGTGCACTCCAGAAATAAGCACCTTTGTAAAATGAGCCAAATTGAAGCAAAACACATTCTTGGAGTGTCAGAATGCATAGGTAGAAGACAAATAAGTGTTCCAAGGGTTTAATTCGCTTATTTGCTTACTCTTGAGTAGAAATGCATGTGCACTCCAGAAATAAGCACCTTTGTGAAATGAGCCAAATTGAAACAAAATACATTATTGGTGTGTCAGAATGCATAGGTAGAAGACAAACAAGTGTTCCAAGGGTTTATTTCGCTTAGTTGCTTACTCTTGAGTAGAAATGCATGTGCACTCCAGAAATAAGCACCTTTGTAAAATGAGCCAAATTGAAGCAAAACACATTGTTGGAATGTCAGAAGGCATAGATAAAAGACAAATAAGCGTTCTGGCGTTTTATTTCGGTTAGTTGCATACTCTTGAGTAGATTATGCATGTGAACTCCAGAAATAAGCACCTTTGTAAAATGAGACAAATTGAAGCAAAACACATTGTTGGAGTGTCAGAATGCATAGATAGAAGACAAATAAGCGTTCTGCCGTTTTATTTCGCTTAGTTGCATACTCTTGAGTAGATATGCATGTGCACTCCAGAAATAAGCACCTTTGTAAAATAAGCCAACTTGAATTGAAACACATTGTTGGACTGTCAGAATCCATAGATAGAAGACAAATAAGCGTTCTAGGTGTTTATTTCGCTTACTTGCTTTCTCTTGAGTAGAACTGCATGTTCAATTCAGAAACAAGCAACTATGTGAAATAAGCCAACATGAAGTGAAACACATTGTTGGAGTGTCAAAATGCATAGATATAAGACAAATAAGCGTTCTGGCGTTTTATTTCGCTTAGTTGCATACTCTTGAGTAGATATGCATGTGAACTCCAGAAATAAGCACCTTTGTAAAATGAGCCAAATTGAAGCAAAACACATTGTTGGAGTGTCAGAATGCATAGATACAAGACAAATATGCGTTCTGGGTGTTTATTTCGCATACTTGCTTACTCTTGAGTAGATATGCATGTGCACTCCAGAAATATGCACCTTTGTAAAATAAGCCAACTTGAAGTGAAACACATAGTTGGAGTGTCAGAATCCATAGATAGAAGACAAATTACCGGTTTATAAGTTTATTTCGCTCAGTTGATTACTCTTGAGTAGATATGCATGTGAACTCCGGAAATAAGCACCTTTGTAAAATGAGCCAAATTGAAGCAAAACACATTGTTGGAGTGTCAGAATGCATAGATAGAAGAAAAATAAGCGTTCTATGAGTTTAATTCGCTTACTTGCTTACTCTTGAGTAGATATGCATGTTCACTCCAGAAATAAGCACCTTTGTAAAATGAGATAACTTGAAGCAAAACACATTGTTGGAGTGTCAGAATGCATAGATAGAAGACAAATAAGCGTTCTGCCGTTTTATTTCGCTTAGTTGCATACTCTTGAGTAGATAAGCATGTGAACTCCAGAAATAAGCACCTTAACTTCCTGATAGTAAGAGCTGTTCAGCAGTGGAATTTGCTGCCAAGGAGTGTGGTGGAGCCTCCTTCTTTGGAGGTCTTTAAGCAGAGGCTTGACACCATCAAAGCATTCCTGCTTGGCAGGGGGTTGGACTGGGTGGGGGTTTCCTGCTTGGCAGGGGGTGGGACTGGGTGGCCCCTGTGGTCTCTTCCAACTCTATGATTCTATGAACAGCTCATTGGCTGGTCCAGCAACAGCTGCCAAAAAATCTGCCACCGGCATCTGGCTTTTTTTGAGTTTGTGCAGATTCTTCACAAGGGCTTTTCTGAGCTGATGTTTTCAGGAGCTTGGTGTCCTCTCCCAGCTTTCACCAGCTGCTTTGGACTACAAATCCCATCAGCTGCAGCCAGCACAAATGGGAGTCACTTTCCAAAACAGCTGGAAGACAGTGCCAGGCTGAGCTTCCCACCCCAGTTCCTAGGGCCTATTTTGGTATCAGCATTGCTGCTACTGCTGCTGCTTGATGCTATTATTATTATTAAAATTGATATAGTATCTGTCATCAAAAGACCACAGCGTGGATGGAGGACTTGACCTGGCATATGTAACAGAGACTTG
The DNA here is from genome assembly GCF_963506605.1 of Zootoca vivipara. Taxonomy (NCBI): domain Eukaryota; kingdom Metazoa; phylum Chordata; class Lepidosauria; order Squamata; family Lacertidae; genus Zootoca; species Zootoca vivipara. The sequence continues at coordinate 4,108,370 of NC_083293.1, read as the reverse complement.
GTTGGATGAAGCAGATGGGCCTGTCCTAGTTGCTGCTTGTCCACCAGGTTTCTCTTACGCACAGCAACCCAGGCCTTGTGGGTGGCGAGAGGGGGTTGCAGTGATTTTTAGAAACTCACTAGCTTGCACCAGGCATCCTACTGGGAAGACCCAGTTCTCTGAGTGCATGTTCTGGAAGTTGGGCAATTGGGGCAGTACAGAATTCCTTTTGGTGTACCAACCTCCCCACTGTACCAAGGATTTCCTGCCCAAGCTGCTTCCGGTTGTGGCGGATGTTCTCTTGGAGACACCTAGTTTGATTGTACTAGGGGATTTTAACATCCATGCCGACAGGACCCTACAAAGGGGCTGCTCGGGACTTTGTGGAAAGTATGGCCTCCCTGAAGAAGTTTGGCCCAACTCATAGTTGCAGACATGCCTTAGACCTGTGTTCACCTCTAGTGACGTGGGTGATCTGACAGTAAGTAAAAGTGAAATAAAAGAAGTGCCATGGTCAGATCGCTTCCTAGTGCAACTGGACTTCTCCATGACCCTTCCCCTCTGCAGGGAGGTGGGACCAATTCGGATAGTCCGCCCCCACCACTTAATGGATCCAAATGGTTTCCAGAGAGTTGTAGGGGATGCTTTATCCCAAGTTGATGGCCTTTCAGCTGATTCCCTGGTGGCCCACTGGAATGCGGAGTTAACCAGGGCTATCGACTGTTTGGCTCCAAAGCGCCCTCTCCGATTGCATGGAGCCTGGACAGCCCTGTGGTTTTCTCCGGAGTTGAGGAAACAATTGCTGAGGCGGCTAGAGTGCACTCTGAATCGGACTGGACACAGGATAGAGCTCAACATCGAGCCTACCAAGTGGCGATAGCGACGGCAAAGAAGACTTTCTTCATCGCCTCTACTGCATCTGCAGAAAATAGTAGCAGGAGACTCTTTCAGGTGGTTCACAATTTAACCACCTTTACCATCGGGGCCTTGTAAAAACCCCAAGATCTCCTGCAATGATTTTGCAAAGTTTTTTGCAGATACAGTTGCTTAGATTCGGAAGGGGCGGGAGAGTGTCTGATCGAGTTGCATTGGATCAATTTCAATCCGTTACCCCTGAAGATGTGGACAGGCTGCTTGGACGTGTGAAACCAACCACCTGTCTCCTTGATCCTTGCCCATCCTGGCTAATAAAAGCAAGCCGGGAAGGGCTAGGGTGGTAAGGGAGTGTTCCCAGACCTGCTGAAAGAGGCGGTCATTAAACTGCTTCTTAAAAAAAAATCTTTAGACCCGGCCAGTATGGCCAGCTATCGCCCAGTCTTAAATCTTCCATTCTTAGGCAAGGTGATTGAGCAGGTGGTTGCTGAACAACTCCAAGCACGCCTGGAAGAAGCGGATCATTTGGATCCCTTCCAGTCGGGATTCAGGCCTCATCATGGGACTGAAACTGCCTTGGTCACGCTGGTTGATTATCTCCGGCGGGCTAGGGACAAAGGTGAGAGCTGTTTCCTAGTTCTGCTTGATCTCTCAGCGGCTTTTGATACAATTGATCATAACATCCTTCTGGACCGTCTAGAGGAGCTGGGGGCACTGTTATACAGTGGTTCCACTCCTTCCTCCTGGGCCATGTCCAGAAAGTGGTGGTGGGGGATGAGTGTTCAGACCCCTGGGCCCTCACTTGTGGGGTGCCTCAGGGTTCTGTCCTCTCCCCCATGCTTCTTAACATCTACATGAAGCTGCTGGGAGAAATCGGGGGGTTGGGCTGGGTGTCCATCAATATGCAGATGATACCCAGCTCTTCCTCTCTTTTAAATCGGAACCAGTGAAGGTGGTGAAGGTCCTGAGTGAGTTGGAGGATGGATGGCGGCTAATGGATTGAGGTTGAATCCTGACAAGATAGAAGTGCTGTTCTTGGGGGACAGGGGGTGAGCTGGGGTGGAGGACTCCCTGATCCTGAATGGGGAAACTGTGCCCCTGAAGGACCAGGTGCGCAGCCTGGGAGTCATTCTGGACTCACAGCTGTCCATGGAGGCGCAGGTCAATTCTGTGCCCAGGGCAGCTGTCTACCAGCTCCATCTGGTGCGCTGGCTGAGACCCAACCTGCCCACAGACTGTCTCGCCAGAGTGGTGCATGCTCTAGTTATCTCCCGCTTGGACTACTGCAATGCGCTCTACGTGGGGCTACCTTTGAAGGTGACCTGGAAACTACAACAAATCCAGAATGTGGCAGCTAGACTGGTGACTGGGAGCAGCCGCCGAGATCATATAACAGTGGTCCTGAAAGACCTACATTGCCTCCCAGTACATTTCCGAGCACAATTCAAAGTGTTGGTGCTGACCTTTAAAGCCCTAAATGGCCTCGGCCCAGTATACCTGAAGGAGTGTCTCCACCCACATTGTTCTGCCCGGACATTGAGGTCCAACGCCGAGGGCCTTCTGGCAGTTCCCTCACTGCGAGAAGCAAAGCTACAGGGAACCAGGCAGACAGCCTTCTCGGTAGTGGTGCCCACCATGTGGAACACCCTCCCATCAGATGTCAAAGAGATAAACAACTACCTGACATTTGTTGTTGTTTAGTCATTTAGTTGTGTCCGACTCTTTGTGACCCCATGGACCAGAGCATGCCAGGCACTCCTGTTTTCCACTGCCTCCCGCAGTTTGGTTAGACTCATGTTGGTGGCTTTGAGAACACTGCCATTTAGAAGACATCTAAAGGCAGTCCTGTTTAGGGAAGTTTTTAATGTGTGCCATTTTAATGTATTTTTTAATCTTTGTTGGAAGCCACCCAGAGTGGCTGGGGTAACCCAGCCAATTGGGTAGGGTACAAATAATATATTATTATTATTATTATTATTATTATTATTATTATTATTATTATTATTATATGTGTAACAGCAACAGTGTTAAAAATTAGAAAGGAGAATGGGCATCTAAAATACAAAAAATGCACAACTATAGAACCTTCTCCCTATCCAAAGGTTGGTCTTAATCTCCACCCCTACAGAAAATGCAAGAACTTCCCAGCTCTTACTTGGAGCTTTCCTCTTCTCTCCCAGTCTCTCACTCTGAGAAATCTTCACTTCCCTGTCTTTCACTCAGGGTTCTTCTACCATTTATGCCACTTTGGTGTGGCTGTGGTCCGTGGTCCCCAGTGACATTCCAGAAAGACAGTGAGAGGTTAGGCTCTCAGCGTTGGAAGTCTTGCCTCTTAATTCCACGTGTGTGATGGAATTTTGTCAATTTACTGAAGTGGGTGAGGGGAAGCACTGCACATGCTCAAGTGCACTTCCTTTCATTGCAATTCATGAGGGCCAGGGCTGGGCCATGGAAATAGCTTCTGGTGAAGCTCAGTCTACCTACTTCAGCAGGAATGGGGAACCTGTGCCCTCCAGGTGTTGTTGTATTCCATCTCCCATAAGCCCCAGCCAGCATGACCCAGTGGGCAGGGGTGATGGGAGTTATAGTCCAGGAACGTATGGGGGACCACAGATTCCCCATTCCTGATCTCCACCAATATACAATTCGGGGAAACAGTTTCGATGTATTTAATCAAGTGATCCCAGCCACATAAAAGAGGCTATTTGAGTTGCAGACTACATGTTATTTGCCACTGTAATTGCATGCTCAGTTACAACTTGCCCCCTATGCAAAGCTGAAATGGCACATAAGATTATGCAAAGTGTAGAGAAAAGTGGGTGGAAGTTTATTTATGCTTATTTACTACATTTATATAGTGCGTTTTCCTCCATAGTGGGGTGTATGGTTCTCCCTTCCTCATGAGGTAGGTTAAGCTGAGAGACGGTGACTGGCCCAGATCCCCCCTTGAGATTCATGGCTGAGTGGGGATTTGAACCCTGGTCTCCCGGGTCCCAGGCCAACACACTAACCAGTATGCCACACAATACTAGAACTGTATGAATCTATTCAATGAAGCCGAAGATTCAGGATGGACAAAAGGAAGTACGGTATGTTTATTTGCTCAGCACGTAGTTAAACCACACAGTTCACCAAGGTATTCCTGATGGCCACCAACAAGGGCAGCTTTAAAGGAGGGTTAGATAAATCCATGGAGCATAAAAGTATCAGTGGCTACTAGCCACAATGAATCATAGAACTGTAGAGCTGGAAGGGACCCTGAGGACCATCTAGTCCAACCCCCTGAAATGCAGGAATATGCAGCTGTCCCATAAGGGGATTGAATCTGCAAACTTGGTGTTAGCAGCACCATGCTGATGGCTATGCTCCTCTAGTGTTGGAGGTGATTAGAGCACTGTTGGTTTCAAATCTTGCTTGCAAGCTTCCCACAGTCTTCTGGTTGGCCACTGTGAGAACAGACTAAGATGGATGGGCCTGTGACCTGATCCAGCAGGTTCTTCTTATGTTAAAAGCAGGGCTTTGTTTGGACATAGGGCTTCTTAGGATGTGAGCCGAAGACAGGGGCACCAGGAACTCTGCGGGGAGGAGCAGCTGAAGACTGACATCAGCCCCAGTCCTCAACTAGGCAGCGCATATTCAGTATGTGTGCCGAATTCTTAAACTAGCCCACTGCATATTGCTTTTTACATGTCCAGATCCCAGTTTGTTATGACGTGACAGACGTAGGGTAAAGGATGAGTACCTATGCCAAGACAAGTCAAGATCTGAGTACAAAACGAAACACTCAGTGCAGAAGGAAGCTATGCTGTTTCCAGTTGCTCAAGCAAGCCTCCTCTCTCCCCTGCTGTGGATACCCACTTCCCCCTGCCAATGTACCATCAGCCTTGCTGGAAGTACCGGTATACTTGCTTTATAGCAGACCATGCCTGCAACATCATACGTGGTAGCCAAATGTCCTTTCTTTCTGAGATTGCAGAACTGCAATACTCACTTGCACTCCAACTACAAAAACATTTCCCCTTGTCCCAGCTTGGGGGACTGATGTTGGGCCAAGGCTTTCCTGACCCGTGCAGGGGCCATGCCCCTCTGTCCTGACAGACACACCAAGGCCAGGCCTCTGGCAGCTTAGCTGTCAGGGTGGGCTGGTACCCTGTCTATTAGCACCAGCCAGCTTCTATGTTAAGCTGGACTGACAGATCCCAGCCTCTCTTGACTCCCATCTTCTCCAAGTTGCTGCTAAACACTACTTGTGCCAGAGCCAGCGGGGATGAACAGTCTCCTTGCATGCCACTGTAAGAGCTGTTTCCTTGCCCTTCTGGGTGCCTGTTCATCCCAGTTGCTACTCTCAGTAATAGACAGGCTGGGGCTCTAGAGTGGCACCAAGTACTGGAGATAATCACTTCATTGATGTAAAAGAGACTGAGGCAGTGGCACAAGAACCTGCAAAAGGATGAGGGGGCGCGACCATAAAGTAACGAGGGGAAATGACTCATTGTTTTACTTTTCTTTGTACTATTGCACAGAGCATAGGAAATAAAGATGAACTTGAGCTCTTAACACAGGTTGGCAAATAAGACATAATGGGCATTACTGAAACCTGGTGAGATGCAACTGATGACTGGAATGCAGTAATTGAGAGGTATAACCTATTCAAAAAGATGGGAGGAGGAATAGCATTAAATGTAAAGGATGTGTACACCTGTGAGGGGTTCCGGCTTGGAAGGCATGTTGAAAGTACTGGGGTAAAATTTTTAGGAGAGGGAAACAACAGTGACTTCATTGGGAGTCTGTCATGTGACAAAGACACATGGGAGCAGGGACAGCAAGGCAGGCTGTAACTGTCAAATCCCAACTGCCACAGTGTAACTGCCAACTGCCATTCTAGGCTTGAGTCTCCATCCAGTTCTGTGTAACCTGACAGTCATGAACATCTTTGCCTCTGTGTTTCTGTAACTGAGTCTATGTTTCTGAAACTATATTTTATGAAGAACAATGATTTAATAAAGCTTTCATTATTTAAACAAAGGACTCTGCTGAAATAAATACCGCTGCGTGTCAGAGTCTACTATAAACCTCTAAGCCAAACTGAAGTCACGGATGATACCTTCCTAGAACAGATTGCCAAACATTCCAAAATGAGAGATATAGTAGTCATGATGGGAGGCTTCAACTACCCTGATATGTAAAGGCCAACAAATACCTTGAGATAACAATTGTTTTCTGTTATCTGGCACTGGGCTTAAGGTTAAGTAGGCCCGCAATATTGGTCTTGGCCTCAAATCAGTGTTCCAGAACCACCCATGCCACAAAACAACAACAACAACAACCCAGTTGTCCAAGTGATGGAGAGAGCAAGCTCACACCTTCCTTGAATAAGCAACAGTTTTTAATTTATTAATTAGTACTGAGAGAAAATAGAAACTAAATGGTTAATGTGTGGCTTTCCTGAGCTGTGAAATTAGCTTCTCTTACATTGTTCCTCCTTGCTGCTGCCGTAACCAATAATGGTGGGTGTTGTTAAGTAAAAGGATCCAGTTTAAAGCTTATAGCAGTGTCTGCGCTCTCCCATGCTTCCTCTTGTCCAGGTACTTCCTCCCGGGGAAACCAGCTCCTTATTGTTGAATCAGAGCAAACGTCAGTTGGGTTTTCTGTGGATTGATGTTTACTCTGATTCAGCAGAAAAGAGTGGATTTTCCTGGGGAAGACGGTGGGGCAAATGGAAAACCACTTGGATCCATGCCTAGAAAGCATGCAGAAGTGTGTGCGAGGCCTCTGTCTTCATTAGAATGAGACAAAGAACCTGCCCTGCAACACTTCTTTCCAGAAAAGAGGACAAACATGGGGCATCTTCCTGGATTGTGTGGTGCATCTTCCTGCTGTTGCTGTTGCTGTAGCAAAGCCTCCAGCATTGTCAGATGAAATTAGAGACTCGACATGTTTTCAGAAGCAAAAATTAAACAATTGTTACATTTATATCCTACATTTCTCCCACGCACCTCAAGGCAGCATACGATGGGCTAGGTGAGGATGCTCCCAGGTGGTCCCCTATCCAGGCACCAAGACCTGTTCAGCTTCACCCAGTGGAAGCTGGCCTATTTAGGGCAGAGGGTGGCACTGCACTACCAGCTTCAGACTGCTCTCAGCCAGCTGCCTCCTCCTTAGTCTCAGTGGTGCCCTGGCAGAACTCAGCAGAGAGCAGGAGGGTGGGGACAAAACTTGGATGAGTTGACTTTGCTTATCTGTGGCTTTGGTTCTACCTGCAGTTGGGCTCCCTGCCTTCCCAGTCTGGATGGGCACCAGCAATCCTTATACCTCTACAGCAAAGATAGGGTGCCTCAGGTCTGGGGGTGGGGAATGGCCCTGGGAACCCTCCCCATGCCACAGCCCTCACTGGCTCTGCTTTGCACCCTCCATGAGTGTCATGGACTAGTTGAATGCAGAGGAATGGTGGGAGGAACTAGCTATGGAACCCCCAAAAGAAGAAGGCTCAGAGCCCAGGGAGTGGTGGTGGGATGATGAGTAGTCAGAGGGAGAGGTGTGGGAGGTGGTGTTGGAAGCTAAAGGGGTAACAGGGTCTGTGGCAGAGAGAAATCCAGAATCAGAGGTAGAAGCTGAAACAGGAAAGTGGGAAGAGGGAGGCCAAAAGGCAGTGAAGAAGCTGGTGAAGAGTCACAGGTGTCTCCCACTCCTGCTGCAACAAGCTCCCCTCCTTGGTTGTCTCCTAGAATCAGGAGAGGCATGAACCTGGCAGAGCAAAGACAGATGGCACACAGGTACTACCTCTGATTGCTTGGGGAAAGCCCTCAGAGTTGCACTCTGTTCAAACAACAACTCTGGATCACAACTGGGATTGTTCTCACTATCACTTGATGCTCTTGCTCTCATTTTGAAAAGACATCTATCCATATTCTGCAATTAAAAACATATTTATATATACTATACTACTGTTTCTTTGATTGTCCTTGAATCTTTGTGCCACACTGGCCACCCTCTCCTGCCACACCAGGGTGGTGCACCCTTTGAAAACCACTGCTATAGACCAATGGTCCATCTAGCTTAAAATTGGGTGATATAAGTCCCATAAGTGCAAGCGATTCTCCTTGTGCAATGTGAGTCCCTCTTCCTCATGCATTCCTTGTCCCCGCAATCTCCTCCAGAGGGTTGAGGATTTAAGACAGATTTAAGGGGAGCAGTGTTGGGTGAGAGAGGGGGAAAACATTTCATTGTGCAAACGTGCTGATGGAACAATTGCTTTAGCACTTTCCACTCTTTGTCTTCACTGACTGCCAGCAGCTCCTGTGGGTTTCAGACATGGAACATTCCCAGCCCTACCTGAATATTGCCATTGAACCAGGGACCTTCTGCATGCTCTACCACTGTGCTACAGCCTCTTCTTAACCTCTCCGACAATGCCTGCCCAGAGAATGGCTCCTCTGACCCCATTCTATGCAGGAAAAAAATTGGTTTAGTTCAGGGAAAAGAACAAGGGAACCACAGATGTACAGCAGTGTTTTGAGCACATGGAATAATTATGTAACAATTATCCCTTCAAATAGCAGCCGCTAATCAGGATAAATTGCTCGAGCTCCTGCAAGGGCCATCTCTTGGGGCTCCCACGTGCATGCGGAGAGAAAACCAGCCTCCCTCTTGGCAGCTGCTCCGGATTCTCCCACAGCGCAGGGCATAAAACAACCTTGATTGGGGTTTTCCAAAGCAATGCAGGCAGAGGATTTGGAACCAGGCAAGGCAGGGCTAAGTTGGCCATCCTGCAGGCCAAGCCATGGATGTGTGGGGAAGCTGAGTGGGGAGGAGGGGCTGCCTAGGCTGCTCCTCACTTTTAAATCAAGTCAAACAATAAACCTGGACAACAGCTCTTAGCTCAACACCCCTTACTGGAGAAAGGGACGTCAACGCTGGTGGAAGGCCACAAATGTACACTGCACCCACCCACATGGAGTTATGCCACGCGGAATGCTATTTGGCACTCTCCATTTGGAGGCTGTACTCTTTTAAACTAGCACAGAGACTTTCATCCTAGATGGATGGGAGAGGGGGAAAGCGTGAATCTGGCAAAGCCCTGGTCCTTTAGGCCTGGTAACAGGCAGCTCAGGTGCGCTGCATTCTGCTTACAGGGCTTGGGACCCCTGAGACAGCCACAAAGTCTCTCCTCTGATGCCACCCCCCTTCTGCCCACCTGGCCAAGATCCCGTTCTTAAGGACATGTGATGGTGGAGTCTCCTCCTTCTCCTGTGCATGTGAAAGCCAGGCAGGAGGTGCCTTCCTCTCCCTCTCCCTCTGGCTGTGGGTGATTGTGGTTATTTTGCTGTTGACTCCTGACCTGATCGTTTGCGGTAATGTGTGCAATCTACTGAGCTCCTGGTGGTGCAAAATACCAATGGAGTTGCCTCTGCTGTTTTGCTATCCCCAGCTGGCTGCCCCAGATAAATCATTGTCTCTGGCCCTTGTGCTCTGCAGTAGATTCTGCCTCAGCAGCAGACACAGCACCGTCCACCTACATCAATTGCAGGCTTTGAAGAGGAATTGCACCTTCTGTGCAAGGTTTGCTGACTGCCTGTCAGGTTGTCTCTTCCAAAATCAGGCATTCCTGAATGGAAAGCAGGTACCCTTTTGGGGATGGAGAGCTATTATCAGCATGGCATCAGATCCGCAACTGATGTTCATACAAACCTCTCTCACAAAAACACGTGCCTGCACACCCACACCAACAACAGTAGCCAGGGCAGAGCAATGCCAGCCTCAGCCACTTACATGAGATTAGAAGGTGATGTGCTTTAAGGATGCATTAGCAGGTGGAATGTACCTAAGATACAGGAGGCAACCAAATGGGTTGCTCCACTCAGCATGGCTCATTGAGAGGCCTTTTGAAACACAGTGTTAAGTGCATTTCAGGAGAAATGTTGATAAATTGGAGGAGGTGGGTGGGATATAAGAAAGGAGAAGGGAAGGATCAAAGAGGAACCTGCTATGTTTAGCTTAGATCAGCAGCAGAGAATCTTTGGGCATCTGAAGGTCTCTGGATTCCAGCTCCCGTCAGCTGCAGGCGAGGAATGATGGGAACTGTAGGAAGGACACAAGCTCAGTGCCCCTGTTTCAGAAGAATGGAAAACTGGCACAAGGATACTGCGGGAGGAAATCCTATTAGGAAGAGGTAGTGTGTTCACAAAAACCAGGGCTGGGGAAAGCTCAGCTGAAAAGAGTGGCACCGCCATATGCCATGAGGCACCACTTGAAAATATTCCTCTTCAGTCAGGCTTTTGGCTGATTGACATCTTATACCCCTTTTATATGTGTTTGTGGGATAGGATGGGTTTGCTGGTTTGTGTTTTGTTGTTGTTTATATTATACATTTTGTGTTTTTATATTGTATTTCTATGTTGTGAACAGCCCTGAGATCAACAGATGAACAGTAGTATAACAATTAAATTAATAAATAAAAATAAGAAGCCTTTTCTTTTATAGGTCTGGAATCTTCATCTTTTCTGGTTATGCTTTTTAAGGTACAGTAGTAGATTTTCCACTTGTGCGATGGTGCTCTCCAAGGTCCTGACACTTTCCTCTCACTTCATTTTCGTTTAAGGCGCTTCTCACAGCAGAGTCCCAGATCATATGCACCAGACAGAAGATGGAGAGCTGCTGATTGGCTTCACCCAAACTAGGAATTAAATTCCATCAACATCAAAGTGATCTACTTTACTTTTCTGGGTTAGGGTGTTATGCCTGGGCCTTATAATACAGATAGACTTTAACGGAGATGCTTCTCTCCGTAAATTTAGCTCCTCTGAATTGCTCTTCCCATACTCAGCGACTCCCAGAAGTGGGTGCTTCAGTTTCTTCTGACTGGTTCTGTGTTTGCTGCCTTCTCCTCCTACCTTTCAACTCCCAAATAAAACTCCACTATTCCATCTTCTAGCCATGTTATTTCATATAAATGCCAGACAGAACTAGCTGGCTGGTTAGCTAGCGGGTTTTGCTTTCTTTGATGCATAGGGCTTGTTTATTTAGAGAATAGACCAGAATCTTGTAATGCACAGTAAATAAGAGATGTGCCATGTAACTGGGCTGCTTTCAAGTCAGGAGAAAGAAAGAATGCTGCATACTCCACAGGCACCCAAAGGAAAAGCAATCAGAGCAAAGAACACAGTAAATAGGAATGGCAGAACCAGGCCACCAAGGCCCATCTTGTCCACTATCCTAATCTCACTGTGGGTAATCAGGTGCCTGTAAGAAGTCCACAAAAAGGACCATAGTGCAGCAGCAGCCGCAGCAGCAGCTCTCCCCTCTTGTGATTCCCAGCAACTGGTATTGAAAGGCTTTCAGCCTCTGACCATGGGCCCACTTTGGCTAGTGGCCACTGACAGTCTTATCCTGCACAGATTTGCCCAATCCCCTTTTAAAGCTGTCCAAACTGGTGGCCATTGCTACATATTGTGGAAGCAAATTCCGTATTTTAACTACATGCCATGTGAAGAAATGCTTCCTTTTATCCACTTGGAATATTCCAACATTCAGCTTCAGTGGATGACCCCACTGAGTTCTAGCACTCTGAGAGAGAAACATCTCTCCATTTCTTCTACACCATGAATAATATGAGGTGCTTCTGTCATATCTCTAAATGGAGCTGAAACAGTTAAAGCCTCAAGCCTCCCCCCCACCCTGCTTTTTGCTCTGATCACCTGTGTGTGGTGGACAATAGAAAAGCAAAACCTACATGTGGCTGAAATGCTTGCAAAGGGGTTTGAAAGGTCCAGGGTCTGTTTGACAAAAAGGTATCACCGCAGTATCACCTTCTGTACTTCTCAGATGTGACCTTTCTGTCATTTTTTCTGTGGCAAAAGCAGGGCTCCACAGAACTCGACAGGAAGAGGGATGAGAGAAATGCCAGATCTGCAAAAGACCACCACCCCTCATTACACCCCCCCCTTTATTTTCTGGGTCTTAGAGCATTTGAGCCAGTGACAGTGCAGGGGTTAGAGTGTTGGACTAGGACCTGGGAGACGGAGCACCCTCTCAATCAAAGGAAAGTGGTGCGACCTGAGGAACAGAGCAGAGAGTGGATATTATTAATCCCTTGCAGCTTTCTGGGAATGTTTGGCCCAAATGTGACTGGCAGGCAAAATTCCAGATGCCAGGTACACATCTAGATTACTGTGGAGATGGATGAGGCCCTTTCGAGCTCCCCAACAGGGCATTTTGCTTTGTTTATTTATGTCACCCGTAGGTCTACAAGCACCTTAGATTAAAGAAAAATCATAGAATCATAGAGTTGGAAGAGACCACAAGGGCCATCCAGTCCAACCCCCTGCCAAGCAGGAAACACCATCAAAGCATTCTTGACATATGCCTGTCAAGCCTCTGCTTAAAGACCTCCAAAGAAGGAGACCCCACCACACTCCTTGGCAGCAAATTCCACTGTCGAACAGCTCTTACTGTCAGGAAGTTCTTCCTAATGTTTAGGTGGAATCTTCATTCTTGAAGTTTGAATCCATTGCTCCGTGTCCGCTTCTCTGGAGCAGCAGAAAACAACCTTTCTCCCTCTTCTATATGACATCCTTTGATATATTTGAACATGGCTATCATATCACCCCTTAACCTTCTCTTCTCCAGGCTAAACATACCCAGCTCCCTAAGCCGTTCCTCATAAGGCATCGTTTCCAGGCCTTTGACCATTTTGGTTGCCCTCCTCTGGACACGTTCCAGCTGGTCAGAATCCTTTTTGAACTGTGGTGCCCAGAACTGGACACAGTACTCCAGGTGAGGTCTGACCAGAGAGGAATACAGTGGTACTATTACTTCCCTGGATCTAGATGCTATACTCCTATTGATGCAGCCCAGAATTGCATTGGCTTTTTGAGCTGCTGCATCACACTGTTGACTCATGTCAGGTTTGTGGTCTACCAAGGCTCTTAGATCCTTTTCACATGTACTTCTCTCAAGCCAGGTGTCTCCCACCCTGTATTTGTGCCTTTCCTTTTCTTTGGCCCAAGTGTAGTACTTTACATTTATCCCTGTTAAAATTCATCTTGTTTGCTTTGGCCCAGTTGTCTAATCTGTTAAGGTCATTTTGAAGTGTGATCCTGTCCTCTGGCGTATTAGCCACCCTCCTAATTTGGTGTCATCTGCAAACTTGCTCAGGATGCCCTCAAGCCCATCATCCAAGTCATTGATAAAGATGTTGAATAAGACTGGGCCCAAGACAGAACCCTGTGGCACCCCACTAGTCACTTCTCTCCAGGATGAGGAGAAGCCATTGATGAGCACCCTTTGGGTTCGGTCAGTCAGCCAGTTACAAATCCATTGAATGGTAGCATTGTCTAGCCCGCATTTTACCAGCTTCTTTACAAGAATATCATGGGGCACCTTGTCAAAGGCCTTGCTGAAATCAAGATAGGCCATATCTATACAGTATATAAAATATATGTGAATACATTATACCACAGGAAAAAAGAAATCGTATGATATGTTGACATTTCATACAACGTACGAACGACACAACACCCCAGTCCCCTAAACAGTAACGAAAACATTAGCAATACTCAAACATTAACGAAAACATTAGCAATACTCAAACAATAAACAAAGCAATATTCCCACCCACTAACTAGCAGATAAAAAAACCTTCAACCCTCTACCCCAACACCATTCATGTCAACCCAACATCCCCCCCTTTTTTTAGCCTCCCCACCATACCCAGAAGTCTCACATCAGGCTATCTGCTTCAAATCAGTAATGAGTGGATCCAGGGTTTCTGGTGACTTTTTTCTGCTTCGCAGTTGTCCCAGCTGTTGCTCCTCTCCTGTTGTCAGATCAGTGGTTCATCCCATCCAGCATCCTGTTCTCACACGGACTGACCAGATTCCCCAAAGCAGGTGTGGATAACCTGTAGCCCTCCAGATGTGGCTGAACTACAACACTCACCTTCCCTGGTCATTGCACATGCTGGCAAGGCTAGTGGGAGTTCTAGTTCAGCAGCACCTGGAGCCTCCAGTCTCCTGCACCTGCCCTCACAAGAAGCCCCGAAGCAGGATGTGAGCACAATGGTGCTCTCCCCATGTACAATTCCTAGAAACTAGTATACGGAGACATATGGCCTCTGACACTGCAGGGCTGGCTTAGCAGAACTTTTTCTAAAATGTCCCACTGTGTTAGCCATCTCCTCAAAGTAAAAGCTGTCAAGCTGCTGTTTTGGAAGATGAAGGTGAGCCCTCCCGCAGGAGCAAAGCTGTCCCTTGTGGCTGCATTGTCTCTGATAGATTCCCCCCCCCCCACACACATCCCTTGCATGTGTTTCAAAGACAACTTAGGAAACTTGAGTTTCCCACTTTCCTTTTGACAGCTTGGCATCATTCAGACTGAAGGTAAGGCTGAGAGAGGGCAAGGGCAGATCTGCTCATCAGGGGAGTGGTTGTCTTGGCTGACCTTGGTGGAGCTTGAGTCGTATTGTTTGTGACTCAAGAAGCACCATCAGGGTAAAAATGGAAAACCTTTGCTCCAAAGAGTCAATTGCTTCTGATGCAACTGCTGGCAGAAACCAGCACTCTTCAGCTGAGGGTCCTGCAGGCTCGGTTTCATGGAAGATCCTAATAAACTCAATTCACACAGCAGAAAATGGACAAGGGAAGGTTAATTGGCTGTTAACCGAAATAGAGGTGCTCTGTGGAGTCTCCCTTCCCTGTTTATGTCTCCAGTTGTCTTAAAATTCTAGACAGAATCTGTGATAGTTTAACCAAACTGACTCTTCCAATGACCCCCCCCCCCGGCCAGGTTTGTCCATTCCTTTGCCTTGGTGGTGGGGGCCTTGGGGTGCAGTTGCCTCTGAGGAAAGATGCCTGGGGGCAGCCTCAGGAAGTTCCACCCACCTTGGTGCCATAAAAGCAAACCTAAAAGTGACTAGGGCCAGCAACTAGGGCCTGTGATGGTGAGTTAGTTTGGGCCCCTGGGCAAGAGGCAGGAGGCCGAGAAGTGTGTCAAAGGAAGTAGTATCTGCATATATTTATTAGTAATTTGTATTTGTGTGTGTGTGTGTTGCAACATTTGTTGGTGTTTTTAGTTTTCTGCCCGCTGCTTACAGATATTTCTACATAGAATATATTCTATATAAGCAAAATAGAAAGAGTCTAAATGAATAAATGGGCCTTTGGGGGGCACACAGCAGGGGCTTGCTTTCTCCCACCCTGTTGTGTGTCAGACTTTCTCCAGACTGCTGTGGCAAAAGGAAGGTCAAGAGAGTTCCTCTCCCACCCTGAAATGCACCAAGCTTATCGAACACCTTCCCTGGTTTCTTACCCTAATGGGAGGATTATTTAATTTTTCTGTATACTGTATTCTCTAGGATGCACAGCTTTGTTGTCCCCAGCTCCCCCAGCTTAGGGTGCAATCATAACCCCCCCTTTTCTGGGTGTAAACCCCAATGAATTCTATAGGACTTACTCCTGAGCAAACACAGGGTGCTTCCAAACTGTCACTATTTTGGGGTGGGATTCACTCACATACTGGCAACTTTAGGTTGCACAATCCAAGTTCATTGGGAAGGCTTATGCAAAAAAACCCACCTTCCCCAAAAGATCAGGCTCTTTGCAATAAGGAAAGATTAGATAAATTCATGGTGGGGGACAAGGCTAGTGGTTACTTGTCATAATGATGGCTGAATACTACCACCACCAGCAACATATCACGGAATACTAGTTACTGAATACTAGTTACATTGGGAGAGTGCTTTTGCACTCATATCCTGCTTGTAGGCTTCCCAGAGGCATCCAGCCTGGATAGCTGAGTGTGGTGCTGATAACACCAAGGTTGCAGGTTTGATCCCTGTAGGGGACAGCTGCATATGATTGGTCAAGATGATCTCCAACTCTGATTCTATTGTGGGGAAGCAGCAGGCTGAATCCAATGGGCCCTTGGTCTAATCCAGCACGGTTCCTTTTGTGTATGAGCATTCCTAATTCTTAGCCTCTATCTAACGTCAAGGACCAAATGGAGCAAACAGCACGCAGACTTAGTGGTGGGAGGAAAAAATCCTTAAATAAGAGACATGGGGGAATGACCAATGGTCTTCAATGTCTGTATACTAATGCACAGAGCATGGGAAATAAACAAGATGAACTTGAGCTCTTGGTACAGCAAACTAAATACGACATAATAGGCATCACTGAAACCTGGTGGGATGAGTCTCATGATTGGAATGTAGTAATAGAGGGATACAATCTATTTCTGAGAAATAGACCAAACAGGAAAGGAGGAGGAGTGGTGTTATATGTCAGGGGTGTGTATACCTGTGAAGAGATGCAGGATTTAAAACTTCAAAGCCAAATTGAGAGTATCTGGATCAAAATTAAGGGAGAGAAAAATAACAGTGATCTCATTGTGGGAGTTTACTATAGATCCCCAAGCCAAACTGAGGACACAGATGATGCCTTCCTGGAACAGATGACCAAGCATTCAAAAGGAAATGAGATACAGGTAGTAGTAATGGGGGTTTTCAACTATCCTGATATTTGTTGGATGTCAAACTCAGCCAAAAGCAAGAGGTCGAACAGATTCCTCACTGGCCTTGCAGACCACCTCATTGTCCAGAAAATGGGAGAAGCAACAAGAGGATCAGCCATTTTAGATCTGATCCTAACCAATAGTGATGACCTGGTTAGCGGGGTAGAAGTGGCAGGATCATTAGGTGGGAGTGACCATGCTCTTCTGGAGTTTATTATACAGTGGAAAGGAGCAACGGGTATGTCCGTAGCAAAAGGAAGAACAAGGAAACAGTGGGGTCACTTAGAGGAGAAGATGGTGAAATGTGAACAGGGGACAGAGAAAGGGCAGAACTCCTCAATGCCTTCTTTGCCTCAGTCTTCTCCAAAAAAGAAAACAATGCCCGACCTGAAGAATATGGAGCACATGATTCAGCAGGGGAAACACAGCCCAGAACAAGTAAGGAGGTAGTACAAGAATACTTGGCTAGTTTAGATGTATTCAAGTCTCCAGGGCCAGATGAACTACATCCAAGAGTATTAAAAGAACTGGAAGAGGTGATTTCCAAACCACTGGCAGTAATCTTTGAGAATTCCTGGAGAACAGGCGAAGTCCCAGTAGACTGGAGGAGGGCAAATGTTGTCCCTATTTTCAAAAAGGGGGAAAGAGAGGACCCAAACAATTACCGCCCAGTCAGCCTGACCTCAATACCAGGAAAGATTCTAGAGCAGATCAATAAGAAAATGGTCTGTGAGCACCTAGAAAGGAATGTTGCGATCACTAAAAGTCAGCATGGGTTTCTGAAAAATAGGTCATGTCAGACTAATCTGATCTCATTTTTTGACAGAATTACAAGCCTGGTAGATGAAGGGAACACTGTGGATGTAGCCTATCTTGATTTCAGCAAGGCCTTTGACAAGGTGCCCCGTGATATTCTTGTAAAAAAGCTGGTAAAATGTGGGCTAGACAATGCTACCATTCAGTGGATTTGTAACTGGCTGACCGAACTGACCGAACCCAAAGGGTGCTCATCAATGGCTCCTCTTCATCCTGGAGAGAAGTGACTAGTGGGGTGCCACAAGGTTCTGTCTTGGGCCCAATCTTATTCAACATATTTATCAATGACTTGGATGATGGGCTTGAGGGCATCCTGAGCAAGTTTGCAGAGGACACCAAATTGGGAGGGGTGGCTAATACCCAGAGGACAGGATCACACTTGAAAATGACCTTAACCAATGTCTAAACTTTACATTTCTCCCTGTTAAAATTCATCTTGTTTGCTTTGGCCCAGTAGTCTAAAGCAAACAAGATGAATTTTAACAGGGAGAAATGTAAAGTACTACACTTGGGCAAAAAAATAAAATAAAAAAATGAAAGGCACAAATACAGGATGGGTGACACCTGGCTTGAGAGAAGTACATGTGAAAAGGATCTAGGAGTCTTGGTAGACCACAAACTTGACATGAGTCAACAGTGTGATGCAGCAGCTCAAAACGCCAATGCAATTCTGGGATGCATCAATAGGAGTATAGCATCTAGATCAAGGGAAGTAATAGTACCACTGTATTCTGCTCTGGTCAGACCTCACCTGGAGTACTGTGTCTAGTTCTGGGCAAGAATAGCTGGGACGTGTCCAGAGCAGGGCAACTAAAATGGTCAAAGGCCTAGAAACGATGCCTTATGAGGAACGGCTTAGGGACCTGGGTATGTTTAGCCTGGAGAAGAGAAGGTTAAGGTGTGATATGATAGCCATGTTCAAATATATCAAAGGATGTCATATAGAGGAGAGAGAAAGGTTGTTTTCTGCTGCTCCAGAGAACCGGACACGGAGCAATGGATTCAAACTATAAGAAATAAGATTCCACCTAAACATTAGGAAGAACTTCCTGACAGTAAGAGCTTTTCGGCAGTGGAATTTGCTGCCAAGGAGTGTGGTGGAGCCTCCTTCTTTGGAGGTCTTTAAGCAGAGACTTGACAGCCATCTGTCAGGAATGCTCTGATGGTGTTTCCTGCTTGGCAGGGGATTGGACTGGATGGCCTTTGTGGTCTCTTCCAACTCTATGTCATAGCTGCCAAGTTTTCCCTTTTCTCGCGAGGAAGCCTATTCAGCATAAGGAAAAATTCCTTAAAAAAAGGGATAACTTGGCAGCTATGCTCTATGATTCTATGATCAAGAACATTGGCTTTTTAAAATATCTTTTACTTTTCAAAGTGAATCTGGATGTGAAAAATGCCATATTGTTACCTACTCAGCAAGTTCTTTGAGAGAAGAACAGGCTAAGGAGTAAACGCTATGCAAATTCAGAGTGAAGTCCCTAAGCTGATTCAGTCCCTAAGCTGATTCAATGGTACACTTCCTTCCAACCACTCCTGCAGCCAAGCTGATGCCAACCATCTTGCTCTGCTTTCCTTTGAACCACATCAGCGAGGCCAAGAGGGGATCTTGTCCTCTGGGCTGCCCAGGACCTCCAGACACACTGCCAAGGCTTGCACCCTGGAGAGGTTATTTTGGTGCTGCTAATGCAGCAAAGGCTACACAGGAGGCAGGAGTTATGAGTTACTGGCCTCTGCAGCCACTGTGATTCTCTAGCAGTTTGATTTCACCCCTGGAGGCAACTCCATTGTCTCCCAATGCAGATGGATACCAACAACAAGGTCCTTATCTTGGGCTCAAGCCAAGAGACCCAATAGGTTAAACCTTGCTCACCTGAGGACAAGAAAGATAGACCACCAGTAACTCACCACCTGTGTGTCAGCCACCAGAGGGCGACAGCACTACATTAACCCAGTGGCAAGAGATGTTCCAACTTGGACCCTTGCTCCATTCCAGCTCTTCTCAGCACTCCCCTGGTGGGCACCCAAACAGACAGCTACCAGGTGTCAAGAAGCTGTGGAGTCTTGTAAACTTTCTGGAATAGCCAATAACTAGTAACTTTTAAAGTGGCTGACCAGATGGTATCACATTTATGGATGATTGATCTGGAATAGATCCCAGTCACATTCTTGCATTGGTTCCCCATGGGACTCCTGCCTTTCTGTAACTAGGATTAGGGCCGACCCTACCATTAAGGTAAATGCCTCAGGTGGCAGATGTTGTGGGGGGGGGGCAGGCAGCACCAGCAGCTCCCCGGCTCTTCTTCCTGTGGCCATCCTTGACATTCTAGACACCTTCCAGATATTGGGATGACCACCACATGTTGCGAAGTGTCCGTGCTTGTGGCACTGTGTGTGGGGTGCAACATATCCCCTCTCACATGGCCAAGTTAGTCTCATGTGGAACTTAGGAAGATGCATTGCACAGAGTCAAACCATTGGTACACCTGTTGTCTGCATGGAGTGCTCTTGTCCAGCCCTACCTGGAAATGCCAAGGGTGGGCCTTCTGAATGCAAGGCGGGTGCTCTACCTGTGAGCAACTTTCCTAAGCAGCGTTTTCTGATTCTGCTTTGCCTGTTTGAACATCTCAACAACCTACAGCTTGCTCAAACCAGGGAGGGAGATAATCGGAGTGCAGGAAACCTCCTTATATTGAGTCAGACCATTGGTCCATCTCACTCAGTACTGCCTATGCTCACTGGCAGCAACACTTTGGGGTTTCAGGCAGGGGACATGTCCAGTCCAGGCCTACCTGGAGATGCTGCAGGGAACTGAACTTGGGACCGTCTGCGGCAAAGCAGGTGCTCTCCCACTGAGTCCCCATGTTTCCTGCACAGAACCAGAGTCTGTACCCTTCTGAGGGGCTGGGGATGCCACAGAGTCAAAGGCAGAGCCAGCACATCCTGTCCTGCATGGGCGACTCACCTCCAAGGCTGGGGGGGGGGGGGCTCTGGGAGAAGGGGGAGCAGCCTCAGAGTTCCACAGCAGGAAGTTGAACTTGTTTGCCCTCTAACCACCCCACCCCTCGGTACCAGTATGAATCGCTTGTGCAACCATGGGACGCAGGGGGAATGGGGGAAGAGTCATAGGCCGAGCCTAAAAGCGGGAGGTGTCTCTGGGCGGTGGGCGAGACTGTCAGGAATTGTGCTCCAGGTAAGCTGCAAAAAGGAATAGGATGCTCTGAAGGGGGTATCTCGGGAGGGGGAGATGCCCAGATGACCCTCCTCTGCTATAAACAAGCCTCTCCCCCCGCAAGGTTGAGTTGCAAAAAGAGGGGGCCCCTTTTTTGGGGAGAGGGAGGTGGTCCCCCCTTGCATCATCGGGCAGCGGCAATGAAGGGGTTACCGGCCCAGCAGCCCCTTCTCCTCCTCGCCCCTCTCTCCGCCGTGCACGCGCGCCCCCTCGCACCCGCGTGCACCGCTCGGGCGCGCTCTCGGGACCGGCTAGGCGAAGAGGCGAGAACCAAAAGACGCCGACGACGAGGCGCCTGGCGAGGGGAGGCAGGCGCGTGCGGGGCGGGGACTTTGGAGGCGCTGACGGCGGCCGTTGCAGGAGCCCTCCCGCGCCCGCCTAGCCGCCCCTTCTCCCGCGCCACCGCCAAGCCACCACCGCTCGCCACGGCTTGGACTGGACTAGCCCGGCATGGCTGCCGCCGTGGGATACCCCGCTCTACTGCCTCCTTCTCCTCGCCCCAGCCCAGCGCAGCAGGAGCGCGTCGGGTGAGTGGCCGAGCAAGGAGGGAGGGAGGGAGATGCACCGACCGACGGACGGACGGCAGGAGGACCGACAGGCAGAGCGACGGCTTCCCCCCACCCACTCACCCGCCCAGCGCCGCCGGGTGGGTTGCAGACAGCGGGAATCTCCCTCCGCAATCCTTCTCTCCGGCTGCAGCGGCAGCTTCGAGCGCTCTCCCCGCTTCCCGTCTCCATTTCAGGGGCGATGTCCGTCGGTCTGGGTGGAGGATGGGAGCAAGTGCGGGGGTGGTGGAGGGGGGGGGGCTTTTGCTGCTGCTGTGACCGGTCTCTGTGGCGTTGCCATGGAGACGGTGCGGAGGAGGATGGCATAGAGGAGATCCTTCCCCCTCATTCTTCTTTTTTTTTTTTTTATAAAAAAAGGCATAAGAGGTTGAAACGCGGGTGGGGGCGGTTTCCCCCTCCATCCAGGCGCGCGTCTCCATCACCTCTTCGCGCACCCTCCCCCCGCCCCTCCCCGAAATTTCTATAACCGGCGATGGTTGTCGGTGTGTCTGTGCCTTGGGGGCGCGTGACCGGGCGCTCGTTCCCTCACTCCCCGCCCCCTGTTGCCGAGGAAGGGGTCTGGGTGGGTGGGCGGCATCAAGGTTTCAGCTTGCGGGGGAGGGGGAGCTTGGCGCGTGGGGTGGCCCCAATCCGCCATGATTATGGCTGGAGGGCCTGCCCACGAGGGTGCACAGCCTCCCCTGCGCGTCCCCGTCGCGCGCCATCCCTCCCTTCTCCTTGGGGAGCCCCGACAGCAGGCCTCGTCACCCCTCCTCCTGCCGCGGCGGGCGAGACCTGCTGGGACGCTGCTTTCCGGCCCTTTGGCCTCGATCTTGGGGTACGGAGGGCCTCGGGGCAAGCGGGCAGACTAATGGGGGTGGGGTGCGGACTCGGGGCCCAAAGCTGGCAGACAGGGCCCTCAGGAAGCGGCGGCCTGCTCGGCCCCCCCCCCCCCCAAATCTCCGGAAGGCTAGAGAGTATGTACTGTAGTTGCCTTTCCCTATAGAGGCAAGAGTAGCATTGGTGGTGTCCCTAGGGGAGTGTGGCCATTGGATTGTGCATCAGTTCCAAGGTTGGTCCAGGCACTCCTTTGGCAGGCAGAAGCCTCCCCCTGCAGTGGTGCGGGCGGGCGTAGGAGAGCCAGGGGCCCGTGAGCATGTGCAGAGAGTGCCTTTCTCATTTGCTCCCTCTTGGCTGCCTTTGGGAGCCTTCAAGGTCCTATCCTGGTTGAGGTACTTAGGTACCCCTGCCTCCATTTGTGCGTGTGTTGGTGCAGAGGAGCACACCCTCCCCTCACCTGGTGGGTGAGGAGAGAAGGAGCTGCAGAAGGGAAGCCTGCAGTGCTGGGCTTCTGTAGAGAAAGAGCGATGGGCTGCAGCAGGGGCATCTCCTTCTTGCAGCTGAGCCATGTGAGCCCGACTCTGCCGATCATCCTTTTGCAGCCTGGTGCCCTTCTGTGCCACCCAGGACATGCTGGCTGGGGCAGCTGCAAGCTGTAGTTCAAAACACCTGGAGGGCACCTGACTGGCCCTCCTTCCGGCCTAGTTTCCATGGTTACACAACTCACTCCCTCGAGGAGAGGGCAGAAAACTTTGCAGCCCTTCCAACTGGCTGTTTCAGTCTCCTAGATGTCAGCGCTGGAGACCTTTCTCAGGAGTGAAACTGAAGGGAAGACCAGATATGAGTAGCTGTAGCAGTTACTCTTGGCTTCATGCTTGCCAGCACACTGTGGTGTATGTTAAGATATGCTCCAGTGTGCTGTAGAATTAGGTCGGTGTCTCTCTCCTCCCGAGGGACTAGTAACTTCGATTTGATTCTCCACGTGTTTGTCAGAAAAGGGCTTGTTCCGCTTGGGTAGAGCTTCTTGCTGAGACTCTCTGGAAGCAAGGATGAGGGAAGGCTGGCTGGACGAGGGGGCTCCTGCCACTCTGTCTTAGAGCTGTGTGGGCATAGCCGGTGAACTAGGACTTGCTGAAGTTTCCTGGCTGCCTCTCTGCCAGGATACCAGGGGAGGGGGGAGTGATGGCCACCAGTCTGGATGTTGCAATGCCGGAATATGCAGTTGTCCGATATGGGGATCGAACCTGCAACCTTGGTGTTATCAGCACCATGCTCTAACCAACTGAAGTAAAATAAAAAAATTCCTTCAGTAGCACCTTAAAGACCAACTAAGTTTTTATTTTGGTATGAGCTTTCGTGTGCATGCACACTTCTTCTGAAGAAGTGTGCATGCACACGAAAGCTCATACCAAAATAAAAACTTAGTTGGTCTTTAAGGTGCTACTGAAGGAATTTTTTTATTTTACTTCGATCCAGACCAACACGGCTACCTACCTGTAACCTAACCAACTGAGTTATCCAAAAACTTAGGTCCGGGATACCTCATATATCATAGAATCATAGAATTGTAGAGTTGGATGGGACCCTGAGGATTGTCTGTTGGAGTGGAGAGGCCTTTGTCCTAATCCAGCATCAAGTCCTTTTATTTACACGTGTGTGTGTACAAAATTTACTCCTTTTTTAAGGGTGTTCCCATTTTCTAATTCCTTTTCCTTGTTCCAAACAAAATTCCTTTTCATTTTCCAAATGCAACTGGAGCAAAAGGAAAGGGCTGCAATCGGGAAGATTGTGAGTGTCTCCACTCTTCACTGTCAGCATAGCAGGCTGTGGGAAGGAGATTAAAGAGATTCTCCAGCTGCAGCCTGACTCCCTGCTCCATGGAAGTGAATAGAAGCTTAGGTCTAGTTCACATGTATGGATGAAAGAGACACGGTTGTCCTCATGCACACCCTGTTGCCACAAGGCTTTGCTGATGGCAGTGGGGATGGCAGTCACCACAAACCCCCTCCCCCATGGTTCCTGCTATAATAAGATGCCTCCTGTACTGGATTAGGCCAGCCCCAATGTTTGCATTGTGCTGGTGTTGTTCAGAAGCTGAGAACTAGATGTGGTTCAAGGCTCGGTAGTCCAAAACCTTGAGCAGTAACAGCATGTGCTAAGCCTAGGGCTTCATAGCCCTCGTCCAAGGATCTTTCCATGCAGGTAAGTGGCCAGGCTCACACAGAGGTTACTGTGAGGGTCAAAAGGCAACTAGCCAGTGCAAAAGGGCCTGAGTCAGGCCCTGGCAAACAGTGGTTAATATTGGGTTTGAGACTGCCAAACTCAAGCTTGGGATAAGCCTATAAATCATTCAATCCTTGAACTGTGGAGTTAGAAGGGACTACAAAGATCCTCTAGCCCAGGGGTGTCCAACTTCCAAGTCTGTGATCTACTCACAGTATTAAAAAACTGGCAATGATCTACCCATTGTCAGAGTTGTTGAGCTTTTTTTTTAGGAAGTCAAAGTTGTTGACACCTCCTGATCAACCAGTAGATCGTGATCCACCTATTGGACCGCCCTGCTCTCGTACAACCCATGAAACACGACCCTGACCCTCTTCCCACTGCAGGAGGTTGGACAGACCAGGCAGCGCCTCCTCCCTCCTGGCTTCTCCCCGTCCTGCCTAGAGGAGGGGGGGCTGGTTGAGCGCCATTTTAAGCAGCCCCTCTACGGAGCCAGCCCTTTTGCGCCTCTCATCGTCCCTCCGCCGCTGGCGCTCTGGTGCTCTGCTTACCCACGAGAAGCAGTGGCTGTGGCAGTGGTGGCCCCTGGGAAAGTTAGCGCAGGGGGTGGGAGTGGGGAGGACTACTTGCCCCCCTCACCTCTTCTTCCAGTCCCCACCCCTGTGCTGCTTCTCCGGTCCGCCACAAGGTCTGAGGGACAGTGGACTGGCCCACGGTTAAAAAAAATAGCCGACCCCTGGACTAGACAATCCTCAGGGCAGGGGGCAGAGGAAGGGGTGTGTGCTGGGTGAGGTCCGCCCCAGGTGTCACCAGTGACAAAATGCTGGGCGGTACTCTCCTGAGCTCTGCGCTGCCCAAATGATCCACCTGCTGCCTCCTCCCCCCCCCAGCTGTAGGGCAGCTAAGTGGTAGGAGGAAGGCCGACTCCAGAGGTCCTGTGGTGCGCCCCACCCCTATGGGCGGCTCACCCTGCTCAGTGCCAGATTTATGTATAAGCTAAACAAGCTATAGCTTAGGGCCCCCCAAAAAAACTAAAAAGAATTTCACTATTAATATACTTCTTAGTTGTATTTCAGTTCAACAATTACTTTGATAAAATACATATTTTGTTATGTGCAAATGGCTTTAGATACTTATCAGGTCCATAAATTACCATATAGAATATATTCAACAACAAAAAGTGACAATTTGTTGTTGACAAAGGACAGCTGGACATATAAAGGGCCTCATTACCTTCAGTAGCTTAGGGCCTCATCAAACGGAAATCCGGCCCTTCCCCCACCCCTATGGGCAGCTCGCCCCACCCCTGGGCACGCCGTCCTAGGTGCCCGAGCGGCTTCCTCCACTGCTTAGAGTCCCTTCCAACTACAATTCCAGGATTCTATGCTCTACTGACTGAGCTCTATATAGGAAGCTGCCTTATCCTGAGTCAGACCATTGGTCCATCTACCCCAGTATTGTCAACATTGACCGGCAGCGACTCTATGGGGTTTCAAGTGGTTGACATTCCCAGCCCTTCCTAGAGATGTCAGGGATTGAATCTGCGACATTGTGCATGCAAACAGGTGCTTTGCCTCTGAGCCACAGGCAATGAAGGATCCTCTCTAGTGCCCTGGCAGACAACCTTTTGGAAATGTGGAAAGAGTTCATCCTCTCCCTCTCCCTTTCTCATTGAAGCTGTTGGAAAGCCACAAATGACTACTGTCATACCTTGGTATGTGACTGCCTCAGTTTGCGACCCTTTTGGTTTCCTACCACCGCGGACCCGGAAGTATTTACATCCAGGTTCCATGGTGCTCGGATGTGTGGAAGCGATCTGAGCAATGTGTGTGCGCACAGAAGCACTGTCGGCGCTTCGCGCATGTGCAAAAGTGTGCATCGGGGAGCGACCGATTTGGGGAACGACTGGCTCCCCAGAACGGATTGCGGTTGCAAATCGAGGTATGACTATACTATAGTTGGGCAGGTTGGTTAGTATTTTTGGTTGGTCAGTGACTTTTGTATACTTGCTTAACTGGAATGTCTTGTTTTCTTTCACTTCCTCCAAACAAGATAAATTGGCAGCAGTAGGAATATTGCCATGAAAATGCTTAAGTTGTCTATCTCAGGAGATGATGGAGGAGTATGTCTTTGGGGGTGAAGTCAAGCTGTTGGAGAGTCACAGCGCCTGCTGTGGGAGAGACGTGTTTTGTTTCAGGTGGGGAAGATGAAGGTGAACTCTGCGCTCCTCCTATTAGTCCTTCCTCAGTCTGACTCAGTCTACATATGTTCAGAGGCAGTCAGGGAGTTGATGTCCTCTTCCCTACCATTCTCCATGTTGGCCTAAGGGCCACGTTCCCTTTGCCTTAACCTTCCAGGGGCTACATGCCAGCGGTAGGGAGGGCCAGAGGCAAAAGCGGGTGCAGAAGGCTAGTTTCTACACACACTCCTCTCTCTCTCTCTCTCTCTCTCTCTCTCTCTCTCTCTCTCTCTCACACACACACACACACACACACACACACACACACACACACACACAGAGTCTCATAAACTCTGGTATATAATTCAATTGCCAAGCGGCACCTTAAACCCTAGGCCACACAATGGAATGTCTAGGCACCTCCCCCCACAATGGAGTATATAATTATGATAAATGTCATTTCTATAGCGCTTTATATTTTAAAGAACAGATCTCAAAGTGGTTTGCAACACATTAAAGCATCAAATAAAATAATTTGGAATAAAATAAAGTCAAGCTTCAAGGAAAATATTTCAGATCCTTCTCTAAGTGACATTTTGCTTCCCCCTGTCACCAGCCTGGCACCCAGAGAGCTCCACATAGTCACAACTTGACCCACGTCAGTTGCAAAATGCACCCGGCACCTGGCTAGTTCCTAGCACTGCACACACCTGTCTTCTATCCAGGCAACTAAGTGATACAGTATGAACAGACTTCCAGGGCACATCTCTGGCCAGGGGAAAGCTCCCAAGAATCATACAGACCCAGGGAGGAATGTGGTCTGTGGACAAGTGGGAGGTGCACCTTTGAAAAGGCCCTGAGGACCTGATAGAGAGCCTTTTGGCCCCTGGGCCAGAGATTCCCCCCCCCCATGCATTGTTCTCTGCTGTCCCCAGCAGGTGATACACCACATGACTTCAAAGAGCCTTCTTCTCCTGAGTGTGTTTGTTGTATCAGTGCCATTTGAAGTTTCTCCTCCCAGCTGCAGTAGCAGGTTTGGAACCTTAGTAGAGCTGTAAGAAGGAGTCTGCATTTGGGGCCAGGTTATCTGGGTGGATGGCAGCCACAGCAGGAAGATGTGCATGATAATGCCAGACCGATTCCAACAGAAAAGCTTATTCTCTTGCTATCAGAGCAATACACACACACCCCTTTTAGGATAACCACAGCATCACAAAATAGTGTGCCAACTTCCAAGTTCTTCAGAACTGTTCCTCAGGCTAGATGGTAAACAAGTCAACCGCAGCAGGACAACCTTGGCCCATAAGGAAGATTCCAAAGTTCAGGGTTAGAGCAACCCCTTAGGGCTTAGGCCAACCAAGCTGCCACCAAAATGTCTTGGAATATGCAGCCTGCAGCTTCCATGGTCAGAGAAGGAAAGGCCCACCTTGGTTGGATAAACAAGTAGCACTCTCTGTGGATGTCATCTTATGGTAAGATTGTGCTTCAGGATGGTCTATTCTGACAGCCAGGGTTTCAAGCAGGCGAGAAGGGGAGGGGGGGGGCCATTTCCAGAAGGTCCCAGGCTCTATTCCTGGCATCTGCAGGTAGGGCTTGGAGAGACAAGAACCTGCCTTGTATTGAGTCAGACAATTGGTCTGCCTAGCTCTGTATTGTCTACACCAGGCACAGGGGCGTAGCCAGGATCAAAACTAGGGGGGGGGCAAGCCATGGCTGTTCAGGGGCGGGGCCAAGGCACGGAAGGGGAGGGGCCACGAAGTGGGCGGGGCTAAAGGGCCAGCGGGCCTGATGACATCGTGGCAGTGGCAGCAGCGGCCACCTTGTGCTTCTGGGGCTGGTAGCGTTGGCAGCTACCCTGCTTGGCTGGAGAGGACGGGAGGGTCGGGCAGGCGAGAGGGGGTGGCAGGGCGGGCGAGGGCGAGGCAAGACACGGCTGCAGCCACGACGGCTCCGAGGCGTTGCTGCATATCAGCATAATATTTCAACCATGGTTCAAGCCCCACCTTAGGAAAAAAATCCTGCATTGCAGGGGGTTGGACTAGATGACCCTTGTGGTCCCTTCCGACTACAATTCTATGATTCTATTGATATATTACCATAGCATATGCATCATTCTGCTTTCTTGAATTGTCCTACTCCTAGGCATAGCATCCAACTCCTAGAGGCCTAGGTGCCCCCCCCCCCCCAATTACTGGTAAATACCGTATTTGAAAGAGTCATCCCCCCATGTTGATGGGCTTTCTATGTGGGGCTTATCTGCCTCCCCCTGTATTTTATTAAGGATGGAAGAGGGAGGGAAGGAAGGAAGAAATAGAGAGAGAGATAACTCATATTTGTGGGTGTCTCTGGATGACGCTGTGATGCTGGAACTCTGCAGCAAGAGGACGGGAGGGTCGGGCAGGCGAGAGGGGGTGGCAGGGCGGGCGAGGGCGAGGCAAGGCATGGCCGCAGCCACGACAGTTCCGAGGCGTTGCTGCATATCAGCATAATATTTCAACCATGGTTCAAGCCCCACCTTAGGAAAAAAATCCTGCATTGCAGCGGGTTGGACTAGATGACCCTTGTGGTCCCTTCCGACTACAATTCTATGATTCTATTGATATATTACCATACCATATGCATCGTTCTGCTTTCTTGAATTGTCCTACTCCTAGGCATAGCAGCCAACTCCTAGAGGCCTAGGTGCCTTTCCCCCTCCCAATTACTGGTAAATACCGTATTTGAAAGAGTCATCCCCCCATGTTGATGGGCTTTCTATGTGGGGCTTATCTGCCCCCCCCCCCCCGTATTTTATTAAGGATGGAAGAGGGAGGGAAGGAAGGAAGAAACAGAGAGAGGGATAACTCATATTTGTGGGTGCCTCTGGGTGACGCTGTGATGCTGGAACTCTGCATGTACAGGAGCCTTGTAAGCAGCTTTCTCTCTGCTTGATTTACAGCAGGCACGTCCAACAGGTAGATTGTGATCTACCAGTAGATCACTGGATGTCTGTGGTAGATCACTGGTAGGTCACTGGCACCCCTAAAAAAAGCTCACCCAAAATTTTCCTCCTCCCTCAAAAAAGTTGAACTATGACCTGAAGCCCTAAACAAAAATGGGCCTCCCTCCTTCCTAAAAGAAGCTCAACAAGTTTGACCTAAACCCCAAAAAACAGGGCTTCCCTTCCTTTAAAAAAAACTCAACAGCTTTGACCTGAACCCCCCAAAAGGGGGTAGATCACCCCCAGTTTTAAACTCTGAGTAGATCAGAGTCTCTTGGGAGGTGGCCACCCCGATTTACAGTATACAGATGCAGGAGGAGGGGCAGACTGGAACACCAATGCTTTTTATAAACATCACTGTGTCTGTCAAAGCTACAGCCTCCCCCCTTTCTTATTCACTTCTTTTTAGCCTTGCAGAGCCACCTTAGTCAAATTGAATCCTCTGAGTCTGCACCCTCATTAAATCGCCAATAGAACTCTTAATGCTCCTGAATGCTCATTAACAACTCCCACTTAAGAACAATAGGGTGAAATGGTCAGCTATCGAATCTTGCCTGGGGATATATGCTCCATTGTCTTAACTGCTTAACTACTGGTAGCCACTTTGCTTTATTTATTTGATGTGTTTTTGTTACTGCTGTGTCCCCCCCCCCCAGCAAGCGGAGACTTAGCTGCTCTTGCTAAAGCAAAGCCCTTTCCACTTCAGTTTTTGGAGGGGAAAAGTGCTGGTTATGGTCTGTAAAATACATTATTTTTTTTGCTTCTAGGGGGGGGCAGCTGCCCCCTCCTGCCCCCCCTGCCTACACCCATGACCAGGCATGTCCAATAGGTAGTTCGTGATCTACCGGTAGATCACTGGATGTCTGTGGTAGATCACTGGCTTCCCTAAAAAAGGCTCACCCCAAAATTTCCTCCTCCCTTAAAAAAGGCTGAACAACTATGACCTGAAGCCCTAAAAAATGGGCCTCCCTCCCTCCTAAAAGAAGCTCAACAAGTTTGACCTGAACCCCCCCAAAGGGGGTAGATCACTGCTAGTTTTTAACTCTGTGAGTAGATCACAGTCTCTTGGGAGTTGGCCACCCCTGGTCTACACTGACTGCCAGAAACTCTCCAGTGTGCCAAGCAGGGTTGTCTCCCAGCTCCACATGGAGTTGCCATTGCGGATCAAACCAGGGACCTTCTGCATGCAAAGTAGGTGCTCTGCCACTGAGCCCCTCCCCCTCATGAGCAGCGAGCTCTTGTCATATATTGACTGATCCTGGTGGCTGCTCAGGGCCCTGCCCAGGATGCACCCAAAGAGTCTTCAGCTAAAGATCATAGCTTATTTCTCTGCCTCAGAGGAGCAAAGGCTTTGTAGGTGTGATGTAGAGGTTGCTTTAAGGTGCTCCTCATGATCACAGTTGCCACATGCAGAGATGGTTGTGCACCACTGCAAATGGTCCAAAAAGGGGGATTATTGTGGTGATGTGCTATTGTAAAGGTGTTTTCTCAGGGATGGTCCATTGCTCAGTGGTGAAGGACATGCCTCTCCAGTTAAAGCAGATCTGGAAGTGCCTCTTCTTTGCTTGAGACCTTGCTGGGCGGGGCAGGGGTGTGTGGTTTCTGCTGGCCAGAGTGTCCGGTAGCAAGCCAGCTGGGCCACTGGTTTCACTCATGCACTCAGATTACAGAGTCTGGGGTAATAAGCCCAGACTAACAGCTACCACAGGAGAATTTATGTAACTGCAGTGACTGAGAGCGTTCCTTCCCTCGTTCATTCTTTCATTGAAAGCATTCAGCTGGAAAAGCTGACACAGTGGCTTGCAAAGCAGTAAAATGACACAGAGCATGCCACCAAGCTTGCAGTGTAAAACAGACTTGACACAAAAGGAAAAACAGGATGAGGAGAGAAGAGGAAAGTGAGTTAAACTCAGGCACCACATGTTTGATGTTACAGGGTTCTTACAATGACCTGCTCAGATGGACAGTCTATTCACAGTTCAAAAAAACAGTTGTTCCTCTTTATTTTATACCCCACTTTTTACACAATATTTCTTCTCTAAACAGTTTACAATTAGGATACATCCTATTAGGAATTTGTGGAGGCGTACAAATGAGCTGATAATTTTTAGATTTAACTCTTTAGCAAAAAAAAAAGTATCTATCCCCACCTTGCTGACCTCCAGATGTGTTTTGGAATAAGCACTCTTGATCAGTACCAGCAATATTGTCCAAAACATCTGGAAGGTCCCATATTTGGGAAGGCAAAGTACTCTCCTCTTAGCTCTGCCCTCCAGTCCACAATGTAGGGGTGCTGCTGCTTGCCTACCCTATGTGATTGTTGTAAAGATTACTGAGAGCAACCAATGTTGGATAGCTCAGTCAGTAGAACATAATCTCAGTGTCGTGGGTTTGAGCCCCACATTGGGCAAAAGGATTCCTGCATTGCAGGGGGTTGGACTTGATGACCCTTGTGTTCCCTTCCAACTCTAGGATTCATTGTGTATGAAACATGCAGAAAAGTGTCACTGAAATGCAAAGTATGTCTGCTGCCACCTAAACCAGCCTCTGCCTCCAGGTGTGGAAACCCTTTGGCCCTCCAGATGTTGCTGAACTACAACTCCCATCAGCCTCAGCAAGCATGGCCTGTGGCCAGGGTGGGTGATGGGTGTTGCAGTTCAACAACACCCTGTGGGCCATAGGTTCCCCACACCTGATCTGTACAGGTGGCTGCCCCAGGTGGGCTGGCTGCTTGCTGGGGAGAGAGAGGCGGAAAGGGACTTAGATGTACTCAGTGACCAGCTTGTGTTGTGCACGGGGATGATTCGCTTGGCCCCCTGTGAAAAGAAAGACCCTGTTCGCGTACTAATCCGTTGACTCATGCATTTTGCATTAGCTCTCCCTTCTCTCATGCTTGACTCTGACACCAGGATTTGAGCCTTGGCAGGAGTTGGGATTTCATGGCCAAGAGTGGCACAGAGGCTGGAAGGAAAGAGGCTAGTGAGTGATGGAAGCCACCAGGCAGATTTGGCCACTGGGCAGCATTATCTGCAGCTTTGCAGATGTAAAGCCAGAAACACCCCCCCTTTTTTTTGCTGGAGGGAGAGATTTAAGCTGAGTTTCCCCAAGAATACAGATTCTGTGCCAGTTGCCCAACTTCCTTTGGCATATCAGAAGGACACTGAGTCCCATCCACATGTTGTTGTGCTAAGCTGATGCTTATCATCCACTGGCTGATGGCTCAAGGCTGGTCCAGACATGTCTCCCTGCTTCTCTTAATGAGTCTCAGCCGAAAGTGTGAACTGCTTCCTATTAAAGTGTGATGTGGACTTGGAATAAGGCATGCCTGGTCTCAGACTCTATGCAGAAAGACTGGAATTTAGGAGCCTGACCTACTGAGTCAGACCATTGGCTCAACACTGCCTACACTGACTGGCAGTGGCTCTCCAGGGTTTTAGGCAGGGGACATTTCCAGCTCTACCTGGAGATACCGGGGATTAGAGCTCAGACCTGAAACACGTCAAGCAGATGCTCTGCCACTGAGCACCTTCCCTAAGCAGTGGTTTCTGGAGGCAGAGAATGGTTTTAACCCTGCCTAACATCTCAACAAACTATAGTTTGTTCAAACATGGGAGGAAGAGAGTGGGAAGCTGCCTTATACTGCTTCTGGCCATCGGCCCATCTATCTCTGTACTGTTTACACTGGCTGGCAGCAGCTCTCAAGTCTTTCCTAGCCCTACCTGGAGATGCTGGAGATCGAGCTTAGGACCTTCGGTATGCAAAGCAGATGTCCCTGGCCCAAGGCCCTTTTATCCAGGGGTCAGCAAACTTTTTCAGCAGGGGGCCGGTCCACTGTCCCTCAGACCTATATATTTGGGGGGGGGGATGATGCAAGAGCACCACAAGCCCCGGTGGCTGCTTACCTGTGTCTTGCGAGCAGCAGGGGCTGGTGGCAGCGGCAGGACAATGAGCGGTGCGTGAAAGGGCTCCAAAGAGGGGCTGCTTAAAATGGCGGCTGCTCGAATGCTGCTACTGTTGCTGGCACCAACGAAGCCCAGCTCCCTCCCTCTTCTAGGCAGGGCAGGGAGAAGGCAGGAGGAGGGAGGGATGAGGTGCCGGCGCCGTGTGAGGGAGAGGGAGGGAGAGGGAAAGAACGCACACGCTTGTGATCCACGCGGCGATTCCCAAACCGTCAGCAGGCCAGATCCAGAAGGCAATTGGGCCTGATCCGGCCCATGGACCTTACTTTGCCTACCCATGCTTTTATCTGTTGCTGCACTTCCTTTGAAGAGCTGGCCTTCCTGCTGCCTGTGTGCCTTCTCATTGGCATACCTGCCAAGTCTCTCGCGGAGAAATCTGGCATCGGCAGTCGCGCGAAACTGGAAGTTGCGTAGACTCAACTTCCGGTGTCGCTTTGCCCATCTATGGGTACCGAAAATGGCCGGCGCTGGCACTGGAAGTCGCACCTACGCATGTCTGGAAGTGCGTAGACGCAACTTCTGGTGCTGGCCGGAAGTTGCGTCTACGCGGCTGCCGATCCCAGATATGCCCATATGGTGCCCATAGATGGGCAAAGCGGCAACAGAAAAATGGCCGCCGACAGGAACCAAAATAAGGGAGATTAACGGGAGAGGAGCTGAAACAGGAGACCGCCGGGAAACGGTAAGGAAAAACGGGGTTTTTCCAGGAAATACGGGGTACTTGGCAGCTATGCTCATTGCCTGGCTGCTTCGTCTGATCCTCTTCCCCATGCTAATTCCACTGCATCCGGGATGTTGAAAATCTTTCAGTCTGAAGGCCACCTTCCCTCTTGGGAAGCCACATGCCAGGGGCAGTCAGGGCTAGCGGCAAAGTGTATAAAGGAACCAATGCAATTCTGGCCTTTGTATATAGCCTACCCATACACCTCTATATCCTAGCAAAGCAAGAAGCATTTTTGGAGTTGAAGGGCACATACCAGTCCTGCAAAAAACATTTGGGGGGGGGGGTAGGAAGCAGGGACAGTGAAGCATATTACCTGAGAAGGTTCCCTGGGGCCAGGAAGGCCCCCACCCTTACTCTAAACCAAGGCTTCCCAAACTTGGGTCTCTAGTTGTTTATGGACTACAACTCCCATCATCTCCAGCTAGCAGGACCAGTGGTCAGGGATGATGGGAATTGTAGTCCCAAAACAGCTGGAGACCCCAATTTTGGGAAACATGGCTCTAAAGCATAAGGAGGCCTGCAGCACTGGCAGAGAATTGCCAGGAGCATTTCTTGCCCTCCAAGGGAATGAGAGAAAGTTCCTGAGTCCTGCGGAGCAGGTGAGGCAATGAGGCTTCAGCCCTTGCCCTGGCTACTGCAGGTCAACACGAGCATGCCTAAAAAACACAAAGAAAGATGGAAAGATGCCTTATGCAGAGTCAAACCTTTTGACCTGTCTCTCTCAGTATCTGCACGGACCAGTAGCAGCTCTCTGAAGTTTTGAGCAGGGGGCACCTGCAGCTCTACTGGGAGATGCCATCACAGATTGAGCTGAGCCTGGGACCTTCTGGGTGTGGAGCAGGTGCTCTGCCACTGAGCTATGGTCCTTCACCTAAAAAGAAAGTAAGATTCTAGTCCTCATGGTTCTGAGTGAAGAGCTGATTCATGGGAAGCTACCCATTGGTCCATCTAGCTCTGCATTGCCTATGCAAGTAGCCTTCAACCTTCTTGAACCCAGGGCCCACTTTTAAACCAAACATGCATGGGGGGGCATTTCTCAATCCTTTACCATATATTTGCATGGTGAAAATGCTGCTGCTGCTGCTGCTGCTGCAACCCACCTCAGACCAAGCCGTGGCCTACTGCCCTCCAGTTGTAGACTAGTGAGTGATCTCTGCTGACTGACAGCAGCTCTTGGGGCTTTCAGGCCAGGGCAACATTCCTGATCCTAACTGGAGATGTCAGGGATTGAACCTGGGACCTTCTGCATGTGAGGTGGGTTTTTCTGCAGCCATCCCCTAAAACAGATTTGCGACTCAGCCAGGTCTTTCTCTCCCCAGTAGCAGGTCAGCCAAGGCGTGCTTGTGGTTCAGAGGAAGGGGCACCACAGGTGGCAGAAAGGCTGGGCCTCCAGTGAGTATGTAGGCCAGCACCGCTCAAGAAAGCCTGATTCAGCCACCGCCACCACCCTCCCTCCAACCCACCTGGGCTATGTTCAAGGGTGCACAATTGTGAAATTCAATTTGTAGGCAACCTGTGGCTAGTGAAGACCAGGCCTCTTTCCCTGGGATTTTAAACCGAGTCTGGGCAGGTTGCTGGCTGCATGCTGTTATGAAAAATGTACCCCAAAATGCGTTGCCTTTTAAGAAGGACAGACGCGGGTCGGAAGCTCCAAAATTTGCACTAAGTTCAGCTCCGCCGGAAAAATGACAGAGACCACACGATGCTGTCAGGAAAAACAAACTGATCCCTTTATTGCAGAATGCAAAGCTAGAGCTGTAGGGTCCCTGCCTCTGGAAAGAAGGAAGGAACCCCGGGAAATGGTGAAGACCCTTTTTATGCCCTCCTGACCCTGCGTGAAAATCCCTGGACTGGGAGGGAGGGGAAGGACAAGGAGGATGGGTGGCGATCGGATTAGCTGGGTGGGGAGATGACTTTTCTTTCAGATGGCGGGATGTCAATTGCTCTTCTCCTGTCGCTGATGGTGCTCCCTGTTGTTTGGCAGGAGGGGCAATCAGTTGAGATGGGTGCAGAGGTGGGGCAGTTCCTGGCGATTTCCGTGGGGTGGAAGTCCGCCCGGCAGGTGTTTTCCTCCAGGCCATGGAAGGGTGGGCTACGTTGAAGATGGCAATTTATTTGAATAAAGTTGTTCCAGCTAATCCCTCTATTGTCCGTGTGTCCTTGAATGGGTATAGGGTGGTAGTAGGGCAAGGTTCAGGTGGGTTGGGATCATACAGGGTTCATACAGAAAATATACCTGGAAAACATACCTAATACAGGGATTTCTAATTAAAAGGTAGCAGTCCTGACATATACAGTTCTAAGATATAAAACAGCAATTCTAATACAGAGAGATACTAGCAATTCTAATACAGAGGCAGCGGATAGAGATTTCATGGTAAGAGAACATATAATAGGCTGTATTATTAACTTGAGTAGAAAAGTGTCACTTTGGATTTGGGCGGTTTCCCCCCCCCCCCCCCTTCTTCTGGAAACATTGTTTTGTTCTGGGCGGAGGGGAGGTGGAGAGGGGAAATGTGTGAGTTTATGCTAACTGTTGTGCATATGCAGATCTTTAAGCCTTCCTTCAGGCAGGGTCCCGTCCTAGCGGGAGGGGTGGGGAGACAGGGAAGATGGCATTGAACAGGATTCTGGGTATTGCAGATGTCAAATTCTGTCACCCCTCTCTGTTCATTAATAATGGTGTCCTGCAAACCCCCCCCCCCCCAATATGATTTTATAACAATGCGAAATGCAGCCTTGCTGCCTACGTCCCCCGGGGAGCCTTACGTCATGCT
Source organism: Zootoca vivipara (assembly GCF_963506605.1). Lineage (NCBI taxonomy): Eukaryota > Metazoa > Chordata > Lepidosauria > Squamata > Lacertidae > Zootoca > Zootoca vivipara. The sequence continues at coordinate 4,071,739 of NC_083293.1, read as the reverse complement.
GGAGGAGCAGCAGCAGCAGCTACTGCTGCTGCTGCTGCAGGAACCTCTGGGAAGCCTTGAAGGGGAAGCTTGCTGCTGCTGTGGGTCTTTCCTTCCGCTAAGACGGTCAAGACTAGTGTCCTGCTGAGGCTGGGGGTTTCCTGCCACTTCCCCAATGGCTGCAGTGACTAATTTGAACACGAGGATGAAGCTCTTGGTTTCCTTTCATCATGCCCACATCTGACCACATTCGTCTCCCACGTTTGAGAAGTTGGACTGGCCCTCTCTGTCCACCAGGGCTCAAAAATTGCCATTCTTACTCTCCGTGGCTCCTCTCCTAATCACACAAAGGCCGTTTGGCTTTTATTGTTCTTTATCTGTTGGTGAGATCTTTGGAGATCTCTCAGGAGCAAAGGAAGCTACCTGATACTGAACCAGACCCATTGCTCCATCAATAACTAGGGGTGCATTGCAGTGATCAGGGCAGATTTCTCTGCACTACCTTTCTGCTAGAGCTAGTGCACAGCAATGGGCAAATGGTTTGAAGTGCTCGAGTGTCTTATTTCAGAGTGCTTTAACTTGTGTTTTCCTTGATGTTCCATCATGAGCAATAGCACTTGCACACCACACTCTTGAAACTGAAGTGTTCCTCAGGTTTGGAGCACACAGAATGACTCCTCCTCAGGGCTCTTGCCACAGGCTTCCTCTGGAATGACCCCGGGAGCCAATATTCAGTGGCTGACTCGCCTCCTCTCACTCTGGGTGTGAAGGCTTCTTTGCAGCAGCTATAAAGGCTCCCCTTTCATGCTGATTGGCATAGCTGCCAAGTTATCCCTTTTTTACAGGGATTTCCCCTTATGCTGAATAGGCTTCCTCGCGAGAAAAGGGAAAACTTGGCAGCTATGCTGATTGGACAGCTGTAGGGTGCTGGAGACGGTGCAGAAATAGGAACAGATCCACAACTCCCCATGACCCTGGGCCACTTCACCTCTGTTTGTGAGAAGGGTTCAAGGCCAGGTTTGGTTGTGCCTTGGAGCAGATGCAGTGTTCAACATATCCTTAGGCGTCAGTTGATAGTCGTGGGCCATTTAAGTAAGATTCCCTCATGGTTTGACTTACTAAGATGGGCTTTGCTTTACACTGAAGGTCTAACCCAAGCAGCATTTGCTTATTTCATGAGATTTATATCTTTTTGATTGGAATACCATGTTTCTCCGAAAATAAGACACTGTCTTATATTTATTTTTCCTCCAAAAAACACACTGTGGCTTATTTTCAGGGGATGTCTTATTATTTCCTCCTCCTCCTGCCACGGCCGGCATTGCTGCTGCGCCTATCACTATGTCTTATTTTTTGGGTATGGCTTATATTCCTTGAATGCTTAAAAATCCTGCTACGTCTTATTTTCGGAGAAACAGGTACTGTAAAATACCCAACAGGTAGGGAGAGACCCTCCCTGTACGATTTTCGGGGATTACTCCAGAGGGTGAGACCTGGGGTGGGGAACCTATTGGGCTTCTCCAGAAGCTTTTGGTCCTTGCAGCCAGCATGGCCAGTGATCAGCGATGATAGCACATGGGAGTTGTAGTCCAGCATCTAGGGAGCCAGAGTTTCCCCACCCCTAGCCTTAACCTTTGGGGTAATTCCTGAAAATCTTACAGAGAGAGTAGCTGAGGTTCTTCCCTGTGTTATGAAAAATGTACCCCAAAATGCGTTGCCTTTTAAGAAGGACAGACGCGGGTCGGAAGCTCCAAAATTTGCACTAAGTTCAGCTCCGCCGGGAAAATGACAGAGACCACACGATCCTGTCAGGAAAAACAAACTGATCCCTTTATTGCAGAATGCAAAGCTACAGCTGTAGGGTCCCTGCCTCTGGAAAGAAGGAAGGAACCCCGGGAAATGGTAAAGTCCCCTTATATACCCTCCTGTCCCTGCATGGAAATCTCTGTACTGGGAGGGAGGGGGAGACAAGGGCGACGGGTGGGGGATCGGATTAGCTGGGTGCGGAGATGACTTTTCCTTTCAGATGGAGAGATGTCAATCGCTCTTCTCCTGTCGCTGATGGTGCTCCCTGTTGTTTGGCAGGAAGGGCAATCAGTCGAGATGGGTGCAGAGGTGGGGCAGTTCCTGGCGATTTCCATGGGGTGGAAGTCCGCCCGGCAGTGTTTTCCTCCAGGCCATGGAAGGGTGGGCTACGTTGAGGATGGCAATTTATTTGAATAAAGTTGTTCCAGCTAATCCCTCTATTGTCCGTGTGTCCTTGAATGGGTATAGGGTGGTAGTAGGGCAAGGTTCAGGTGGGTTGGGATCATACAGGGTTCATACAGAAAATATACCTGGAAAACATACCTAATGCAGGGATTTCTAATTAAAAGGTAGCAGTCCTGACATATACAGTTCTAAGATATAAAACAGCAATTCTAATACAGAGGCAGCGGATAGAGATTTCATGGTAAGAGAATATATAATAGGCTGTATTATTAACTTGAGTAGAAAAGTTTAACTTTGGATTTGGGTGGTTTCTCCCCCCCCCCCTTCTTCTGGAAACATTGTTTTGTTCTGGGCGGAGGGGAGGTGGAGAGGGGAAATGTGTGAGTTTATGCTAACTGTTGTGCATATGCAGATCCTTAAGCCTTCCTTCAGGCAGGGTCGTGTCCTAGCTGGAGGGGTGGGGAGACAGGGAAGATGGCATTGAACAGGATTCTGGGTATTGCAGCTGTCAAATTCTGTCACCCCTCTCTGTTCATTAATAATGGTGTCCTGCAAACCCCCCCCCCAATATGATTTTATAACACCTGTCTTTCTGCAGCAGCGTGTGTTTGGGCGTACTTATCTAAGTAATCTGTAGTATCTTGAGGGCTGCATTATTGGTTTGAAAATCTGAGTTCCAGGGAGTCCTGCATATTTTTAGAATCCCTGCTGTCAGCTTCCTCATTCTGTAGGGAGAAGGACCTTCTGCTTTACTTGAGTATTCCTAGGTAAATATTTAGATGGGCAGTCAGGGGTTTTGAATGTTGGAAAGCAGAGGATCATCTTGGCCCAAAGAGAGTGGTCAGTTCTGGGGAAACATAAAACTGTTTCCTACTTTGCACTTTGACCGTATGTGGGTGGGTGGGAGAGAGAGAGAGAGAGAGAGAATTTCCCCACATTTAGTAGAACAGACTGTAACACTTTGAACTGCAAGTTAATACTGTAGCTTAAAAAAACCCCACTCCTGTATGCTAAAAACTCTGCTCAATGAGAAAACCTTGATGTTGTTGCCACTCTAGTTGCTACTACAGTATGTCCCATTCCTCACCCCAATTTGCTGACCCAGCAGAACTTAGTGTTTTATGCATTGATTCAATTGCTTAAATTTTGACACTTGTATTCTTACAAAAAATAATAATGTGTGGGTTGTATCCAGCAAAGCCCTACTCAAAGTAGAACACACGCCAAAGTAGACGCACACACCCCTGTGTTTTTCATAGAATCTTAGAAGGGAACAAAAGGGTCTAACCCCCTACAGTGCAGGAATCCTATGCGCAAGGTGGGGCTCGAACCTGCAACCTACAACCCACAACCCTGAGATTAAGAGCCTCATGCTCTACTGACTGAGCTGTTAGGTGACTAGCAGATTAAATAAATAGCAATTTCTGAGGGTTGGAAATTCTTGGTCGCTGGGGATGCCTGCAGCCCAAGAGAGAAGGGGTAGCTGCTGCTGCTGCTGCTTAGCCCAGGGTTCTTTCTGGCAGGGCCTGGCATTGTGGCCCACGAGCATATGTAGCAGGCGCCAAGGCTTTTGGAGAGAAAGGTAAGATTCTCTGCCATCCTGCTACAGAGAACTGTGGAAGACCAGAGGGGGTGCCACTCTGCTGAAGCCAGGATGGGGTTTTGTGTTTGCTTGTTTTTAATCCGTCCCTGGGTGCAGCCCTGGAAGTGGGGATGGAGGCAAGGGATGGAGGCTTGGTAAGGGATCCAAGGCTCACAGCTCTGCAACAGAACAGGAGGGCTGGGGGTAACCCAAGAGATTTTAGTCAGGAAAGCCTTTTAGGATTTTTATTGCAGCAGGCTGACTTGTTTTGTTGTCGCTTTTATCGTCGTGATCATTCTTAAGCTGTTTTGCAAGATGCCTTGTTGTGAAACTTCCCCCCCCCCCCTCCTTCAAAGCAGGATATAAATATGTAAAAACAAGCGATAAATGTGGACAAAAATTCTGGAACTGTCAGATACTACCATATTAGGATAACCCTAATTGATTGTATAAACAGTCCCCACCCCCATTGGAGACAGGCAGTATTACTTGGCCATCAGTAAGCTAACTGTTCCCAGAGGGCTGTGGGATTTGGGGTGTGTGGATTTTTTGTGGTTTTCTGACCCAGGCATTAGACACTGTGTGCAGCTCATGTAAAGCATGTGGCTTCCCCTAAGATAATCATGGGAACTGTAATTTAACACACACACCCATGGAACTACAATTTCCAGCATGCTCAACAAACTACAGCCCCATAGGGTTCTTTGGAAGTAGCCATGTGCTTAAAGGTAGGGTGTGTGCCACAGTTAAAGCAATGTATTTGTTGTGTTGGCAGGCAGTCTTAAAACAAAGACCAAACATGCTTTCTGTGGGACTGCAGTTTCAGCCATGTCCCTTGAGGGTAAACTGCCTTTGCAAAGGCTGAGATCCAGTGCTTCTAGGGTGCTCTCCAATGGCTGTGAAGAAATGGTGGCCATCTTAACTGAGGGCACCAAATGGCTGCTTTGCTCAGCAACTGAGGAGTGGTAGGCTGGGGCTTGTGTCTTGAGGTTAAGCAGGGAGCCTGCTTAAGCAAGGAAATTAAGGTGGACACTGATAATTTGTGCCTTTCTTTAGAGCTTGGTGCTTCTTCACCAGGAGCTGCTCCTCCAGCTGAGATTAGGGACAGGGAGTGGGTTTTGACTTGAGGTGGTAACACCTTGGGCTACATGCAGCCACGATATAAACAAATGGACTGATATCCTGATGGAAAGATGTGCAAAGCTATTCATTAGTTTGGGAAAGCCTTTGCTTTCTTCCTGCCCTCTTCCTCCTCCTTGGTCCCAGTGTTGCCCTTGCAGAACTCAGCAGGGAGGAGCCCTGGGATAACGATAAAAAGAGAATCATTTGGCTCTGCCTGCCCTTGGCTCCATCTCCCCCTCTAGCTGGCCTCCCTGCTTTCTGCCCTCCCAGTCCCTATGTTCACCAGCCACCACTGAGATCACCTGCTTTGGGTGCAGAAGGCCCCAGGTTCAACCCCCTGCACCTCCAGGCAGCCGGCACCAGGGAAGACCCTTCTTCTTTGCCTGAGGTCCTGGGGAGCCGCTGCAAGTCAGAGTAGACAGTCCTGGGCTAGTGGGATGAATAGTTCAGCCTAGTATTCGGCATATTTCCTTTGTTCCCAGTTCTTCCCTTGTCTTACTGGGGTTTTTCTGCTGGGCAGTTTCCTAGGCCAGTGGTTCTCAAAGGGTGCAGCAGGAGAGGATGGCAAACATGGCAGGAATATTCAAGGACAGTCAAATAAACATTTAAACATTTCAGTGTAGTACAGTATGAAAATATTCTTATTTTCAGAATATGGATAGATTTTAATTCTCCCCTCCCCCCAAAATGAGAGCATCAAGGGATACTGTGGACAATCCTAGTTGTGATCCAGTCGCCGTTCAGTGCTGGAGAATGGCATTGTCTATTCTACAGTTCTCCACAACATTTTGTTGCGAACAGGGGTTTTCAACTTCGACACATATGAATGATCAGAAAAGAGAAAGGCTTCTTTGTGTTGATGAGGAGACGAAAGCTTGACTGTCTCAAATTAGACCTCGTATAAATGAGATCACCCGGCAAAAGCAAGCTCACACCTCTCACTGAGTTTGTCTACATACTTAAGGTACATACCGTATGTAAGAGGCTCATTTATAGTTATATTTTGGGCACAGTTCATGTTCTTAGGTAACCTGCTTAGGTAACTGTTTTATACTTTCTGGATGCTCCGTGATCAGATAGTTGTGTTCTGTGTTGTATAAATCGAGCCCTGCTTGGAGTTACTCCTTGCTTGTTTTTCAAATGTATTTCTTACCAATTAAAAAATCAATGTGACGCGAGAAAGTTTTTATTTTGAAATCATGACCCACAGGAAACAGCTTGAGAACCACTGGCCTAGCCAACTGGTGCTTCTGTAGCCATGCTGCCAGGCACTGAGAACTTCAGCCTGGTGCCTCTCTGGGAGTCTCTGAAGGCCATGCCTGGACAGATAGGGAGAGGGGTGTGTTGATGTAGAAACCTCTGGATTTTGCACGTGGCTGCAATGTTGCCTCCCATGCATAGGGAAGGGTCCAATCCATTGTTCCTCCCCTGGAAGGCTGCCCACAATGGAATGTGGCCTCTGGGGCTGGAAGATGGCCCCCCACCTCCTTTGTAGACTGTGGCCTCTGAGCATGTGCAGGCCAGCTTGTGTACAATGGAGATAGAGCATTTGGATGGATTGTTTGGACCATGCTGAACCTGGGTTGTTAGGGCTGCCACCTGGCCAGCCCTCCGCCTGGAAGCACTCCTTGCCTCTCTAGCTGACCCTGTTGGCACCAATGGTGGCACAGTGGTGCTCAGCACTGAGCATGCCTCTCCCTGGGTTTCGTCCTGGCCTAGTCCTGGCTCCATTGGAATGCAATTTCCTCGGATCTGTTTCCCCACCCCCACCCCAGCAACTCCGCTACCCCAGAGCTGCCTCTGCAGCCGGCAGGCCACTTTCTCATGCTCCAGTAATTCAGAAGTGGCTTGGCGGAAGTCTCTTGAGCTCTCCCAAAAGAATCATCTGCCGGATTCAAGGAAATTAACGTCTTCCTCCTCCTCCCATTGTCCTCCCGTGTCTTAGCGCCCTCACAAGAACATAGGAAGAGCCTGCTGAGTCAGGCCAATGGGTCATCCAGCCCAATACCCTGTTCTCACAGGGGCCAACCAGGGGCCTCTTTTGGGAAATCCGAGCGCAACAGCTCTTTCCCAACCTGCAGGGATTCAGAGGCTTAGCACCTCCAACAGTGGAAGCAGAGCATAGCTACCATAGTGAGTGGAGTCACAGCTACCATAGTTCATGGCCTTCTCCATTAATTTATCTAAATCCCCTTTTAAAGGTTGACTGCTTTCACTGCTTCTTGTGGCGGCGAGTTCCACAGTTTAATTATGTGATGTGTAAAGGACTCTCAAATGGCTGCTGGGCACAATGGGGCACAGCACCAAAGTGCAGGAGCAATTCTTCCATCCTGCGTGTTCAGAAGAATTGCTGTCTCCAACTGCAATGACAGAGCAAAGCCATCATTGCTAGTAGCCACTGTTAGCCTTGTCCTCCATGAATTTGTCTACTGCTTAAAGCCATCCAAGTAGGTGGACATCACTACATCCTTTGTGAGTGAATGTCGTTGTTTGAACTATTTGCTGGGTGAAAAAAGGACTCTTTCTTTAACCTTCCAACATCCCGCTTCACTTGATGTCCCTCATATTAGGAGAGAGAGAGAGAAAAGGGAAAAAAATCTTATCCCAATCCACTTTCTCTGCAACATACATAATATGCCCGTCTGTCCTGTCTCCTTTCGCTCTGCTTTTCTCTAAACAAAAAAAGCCTCAAATGTTACTATCTTTTCTCATAGGGGAGTTGCTCCATCCTGCTGATTATTTTGGCTGCCCTTTTCTGAATCATTTCCAGCTCTACCTTACCACTTTTGAGAAAAGGCATCCAGAAATGAACAGTAGCCCAGGTGCGGTTTGCACCACAGATTTTTACAATGGTGTTCTTGTTATAGCAGCAGTCATGGGGAAGCCTCGCGTGGTTTGGTGCACAGTGGTCCACACCTGCTACATAGGGCACAATTTAAGCAGGTTTGGCTTGGCCCTCGTCCCCTTACAGCCTCACCAGAGGAATGATGGCAGACTTCTCCACATGCATTTCTCCATAGGGATATAAGGCAGCAGCTATTCCCATTCACAACCATCACTGTTTTGTTCCACTGCAGTTTGGTGCCTGCCAAATACGACATTATTCATCTCTTTGCCTGCTATTTAATGTAATTCACCAAATTATTTATGTAAGCTGTGAATTTAATGTAATGAATGACATAATTAATTCCACACCACTCCTTTCAATGCAAAGGCTGTTCAGTTCAATGCAAAGGACGCACAATTTAAATGGGAAACACCCCCCCCACACACACTATAATTTATGGACTTTAACCCGTCCACCACCAATAGCGAATACCAATCAGTGTTCACCAGATCAATTTCCTTCCCTTTGCCTGCTTCCTTGCAGAAGGCAGCTCTTGTCTGGGGTGAGGGGAAACCTGGCTTGCTGCTCATTGCATGATGCTGAGATGCTTCGGAGTGATTGTAGGTGAGGTTTGGCATTGCCGGTCTAAACAGACTGGTGGTCTCGCTGGCATCTCCCTGCCCAACCCATCCAAACTCTGCACCACCCTATGCCTTCCCAGATCAATGAATTTCCCCGCCCCGTTATTGAAGGGCTGCCAAAGACAGGCGTGTTTACTTTCTGTTGTAATTGTTCTTGAAGTTGTCACACTGACCTGGTTCCACTGCTTCCCTCGTATTGAGAGGGATGGTTGTGCCCATCTCTGAGCCAGGTGCCTCCCAGAGAGGAGGTGTTGAGCTGGCAGATAATGAGGCTGACTCAGGGTTCTCCCCCCCCCCGCATGGCTATATGTTTCCCCCTCCCTTTGTTGTGCCTCATCCCTGTGACCCCCCCCCCCATTGTGAAAGGCCCTATTCTGTTTGTTTTTGCCTGTGGCCTACTGAATTGTGCGGCCTACTCAGTTTTCACTGCTTGGCAATGCTGCAGCTATTGAAAAAGCTGGGCCTTGTTGCTGCCAAAGGACTATTTTCAGTTGGTTGCTGTGGAATTTTGTGATGTCATCTGGCAGTGCAGCTTTGGAGGCGGCAGCGTGTTATCTGCCTTTCTATTGGATGCTGCTGGAGTTTTCAGAGCTACTGGTGGTGACATCTAATTTGGGCACGAGTCTTTTGTGTTTAATCATTATTTTAGGGTGGTGTGGTGTGGATGTGGTGTGTTTGTGTGTTGTGGTGTATTTGTAGTGTGGGTAGTGTGCGGTTTTAGAGATTTTGGTAAGCGTTGTTGTGTATTTTGTATGTTTTTGTTTGTGGAGTGGTTTTTTTAAAATTGTTTTGTCCCTCTCCCCCCACCACCGCCCTTCCCTCCGGGCCTAGTGGGGGCCTGATGGCCTGGCAGGGGCCTAGGAGCCTACATAAAACAAAGGCCGTGCTGCAGCCTGCAATCCGGGCACTTCCCCTCTCCCCCCCCCAGGCCTAGTGGGGGCCTGGCAGCCTGGCAGAGGCCTACATAAAACAAAGGCCGTGCTGCGGCCTGCTATCCAGGTGCTCGCCCTCTCCCTCCCGGGGCCTAGTAGGGGCCTGGCAGGGGCCTACATAAAACAAAGGCATGCTGCGGCCTGCGATCCAGGCATTCGCCCTCTCGCCCCCCCCCGGGCCTAGTGGGGGCCTGGCAGCCTGGCAGGGGCCTACATAAAACAAAGACCGTGCTGCGGTCTGCGATCTGGGCACTCGCCCTCTCCTCCCCCGGGCCTAGTGAGGGCCTGGCAGTCTGGCAGGGGCCTAGGGGGTCTGGTAATGGCTGCCTTGGTGGTTTCAGTTGCTTGGTTGATGATGTCATTATTTGGCGCCACCCTTCAGAGTTTTTGCTGGTGACAGCGTGCAATCTGCCTTTCTATTGGATGCTGCTGGAGTCTTCAGAGCTTCTGCTGGTGATGTCTAATTTGCACACCACATTTTTGTGTGTTTAATCATTATTTTAGGTGTGAAAGGTGTGGTTTTTTGATAATTATTTTATGCCAGATCCCTCCCTGATGGGCAAGGTTCGTTGTGGCCAAATTTGTTACATTACGGTTCAGCGGTTACGGAGAAAGGCTGTAACCTCTGCACGCGCAATGCTTACATTTTAATATATATAGACTAGCTGACCCGGCCACGCATTGCTGTGGTTTTTTTTTTTTGGGGGGGGGGGTATTGATGTCATATGTGTTTTGAATGGTAATGGTTGCACAACTTGTTTTTGGTTAGTGTTTTGATGTAATATGCTTTTCCGGATGTTTCAACTTTGTGCTTGTATTTATGGTTTTTATTTTTTTGGTCTTCTTATGATTGTGCATTTTCGTTTGTTTGTTTTGGTAGTTTTATTTGTGTTTTTAATTTTAAGAAGTGTGATTTCCCCCACCCTGTTCTGATTCATGAAGTTTCCTGTTCCTTTCACCACCACCGGCTTATCCCTGTGATTCCCCCTCTCCCGCATGCAGTTGTTACATATATCTATATCTACATCTATATCTAGAGAGAGAGAGAGAGAGAGATAAATAGATGTGGCCTAATTGGTTTTTTATGGTGGCTTTTTTTTAGACGTTTGTTTATTAAGGTAGTATTTTGCTTAGTTTTATAGGGTGTTTTTTTGTTTGTGGGTCAGAAGTGGGTAGGGTTTAAGGTGTGGCTTTTGTGTGTTGTGGTGTATTTGTAGTGTGGGTAGTTGGTGTGGTGTGTGGTTTTAGAGATTGTGGTATGTGTTGTTGTGTATTCGTTTGTGGATTGTTTTTTAAAAACTGTTTTGTCCCTCCCCCCGGGCCTAGTGGGAGCCTGGCGGCCTGACAGGGGCCTAGGGGCCTACATAAAACAAAGGCCGTGCTGTGTCCTGCGATCCAGGCACTCCCCTCACGCCCCCGGGCCTAGTGGGGGCCTAGCAGCCTGGCAGGGGCCTGGGGATCTGGTAATGGTCGCCTTGGTGGTTTCAGTTGCTTGGTTGATAATGTAATTATTTGGTGCCACCCTTCAGAGCTTTTGCTGGTGACAGCGTGCAACCTGCCTTTCCATTGGATGCTGCCGGAGTCTTCAGAGCTTCTGGTGATGTCTAATTTGCACGCCACTTTTTTGCGTTTAATCATTATTTTAAGTGTGAAAGGTGTGGTTTTTTGATTTTTTTTATGCCAAATCCCTCCCTGATGGACAAGGTACATTGTTGCCAAATTTGTTACATTACGGTTCAGTGGTTACAGAGAAAGGCTGTGACCTCTGCACGTGCAGTACCTACATTTTTATATATATAGATACTAGCTGGCCCAACCACGCGTTGCTGTGGGTTTTTGGGTTAAGTGGACCTTTTTCTGTTAAATGGACCTTCAGAGTCTTCCTTCAGAGTCCCCTCACCTGCCCTGTCCCAACCCTGACTCCCCTACTGTAAATTTCAAAAATAAGACTCCCCTACCCAAGCGTGTTCCTGAAAATGTCCCCACCCCCCACTGCTTTGGCTGACTCAGGGTCCTACCCCCCCCCTGGCTATGGGGTTCCCCCTCCCTTTGTTGTGCCTCATCCCTGTGATTCCCCCACCCTGTGAAAGGCCCATATTCTGTTTGTTTTGCCTGTGGCCTACTGGGCAATGTTGCGGCCTACTCAGTTTTCCCTGTCCCAACCCACCCCCCACTGCTTTGGCTGACTCAGGATTCTTCCCCCCCCCCCATGGCTATGTGTCCCCCCCCTTTGTTGTGCCTCATCCCTGTGACAACCCCCCCCCCCATTGTGAAAGCCGCATATTATTTTTGTTTTTGCCTGTGGCCTACTGGGCAATGGTGAGGACTACAGTGGAACCTCTACTTACGAATTTAATCTGTTCCGAATGCACATTCGTAAGTAGAAACATTCGTAAGTTGAAATGATGTTTCCCATAGGAATGCATTGGGAATGGATTAATTCGTTCTGGGGCCTAAAAAAGGCACTTTAAAGGCTGGTGGGAGGCTGGCGGCGGCTGCTGCGAGGGCCTGATCTGGCCCTATGGCCGGATCGGCAGCTGGGGGCGGCGGGAGGCCAGTGGCAGCGGCGCGATGTGCCTGATCCAGCCCTATGGCTGGATCGGGAGCTAGGGAGGCCGCCGGCGGCGATGTGCCTGATCCAGCCCTATGGCCGGATCAGCAGCTGGGGGGGCGGCGGGAGGCCAGCGGCAGCGGCGGCAATGTGCCTGAGCCAGCCCTATGGCTGGATCAGCAGCTGGGGAGGCCGCCGCCGGCGGTGATGTGCCCGATCCAGCCCTATGGGGGCGGCGGGAGGCTGGCGGCAGCAGCGATGGGCCCGATCTTGCGTGGGTGTCTGTGAGGAAGCCCAGACCCCTTCCTCCACAGGGTGGGGAGAAGCCAAGGAAGAGGGAGGGAGGAGACACCACCGCGGTGTGGGTGAGGGAGGGAGGGGGAAAATCGCAAAAAAGGAGCGATCGGATCGGCAGCTGGGGGGGGGGGCGGTGGGAGACTGGCGGCTGTGGCGGCTGTGGCCCGATCCGGCCCTATGGCCAGATCGGCAGGTCGGGAGACCGGCGAGACCGGCGGGAGACCGGGAGACCGGCGGTGGGGTGGCAGTGGCAAGGGCCCGATTCGGCCTTCGGATGTCAAAAAAATTCGTAAGCACGCACCAGGTTTTTTTATTTGTAAGTCGAATTTTTCGTAAGTAGAGTTATTCGTAAGTCGAGGTGCCACTGTACTTGTTTTTTCCTGCTGGGCAATGCTGCAGCCTACTCAGTTTTCCCTGTCCCAACCCACCCCCCACTGCTTTGGCTGACCCAGGGTCCTCCCTCCCCCCATGGCTATGTGTTTCCCCCTCCCTTTGTTGTGCCTCATCCCTGTGGGCCATCCCCAATTGTGAAAGGCCCTATTCTGTTCGTTTTTCCTTGCTTGGCAATGCTGCGGCCTATTGAAAAAGCTGGGCCTTGTTGCTGCAAAAGGACTGTTTTCAGTTGGTTCCTGTGGAATTTTGTGATGTCATCTGGCAGCGCAGCTCTGGAGGCAGCAACATGTGATCTGCCTTTCTATTGGAAGCTGCTGGAGTCTTCAGAGCTACTGGTGGTGACGTCTAATTTGGACGCCACTTTTTTGTGTTTAATCATTATTTTAGGTGTGAAAGGTGTGGGGTTTTTTGGGGAAAAATTATGCCAGATCCCTCCCTGATTGGCATGGAACATTGTGGCCAAATTTGTTACATTACTGTTCAGCAGTTATGGAGAACAGCTGGGACATCTGTGTGTGCAATGCTACATTTATATATATATAGATAAATTTCTATCCATCTTTCTGCCAGGGAGTTTAAGGTGGCATAAATAGTTCTCACACCCACCCCATTTCCATTTTACCGTCACAACAACCCTTTGAAGTAGGTTAGGCTGAGATATAACAGCTGGCCCAAGGCAGGGTGGATTTGATTTAAATCAAACTGATTTAAATCACGATTTAAATCACGATTTAAATCACTAGTCAGTAAGGCTTGATTTAAATCATAGTTTTCTACATAAAGACTAATTCATAGAATCATAGAATCATAGAGTTGGAAGAGACCACAAGAGCCATCCAGTCCAACCCCCTGCCAAGCAGGAAACACCATCAAAGCATTATTGACATATGCCTGTCAAGCCTCTGCTTAAAGACCTCCAAAGAAGGAGACTCCACCAATTCTTGCTGGTATAACTTTAATATGCAAGTAGATGAAGATTTTTAGAATAACAACTTTTCATATTAGTTTTTTATCCCCAGTTTAATAGGTTAATCATTCATATTTGGACAACTTTACTGTTGTACTTTGGAAGGAGAAAAATAATCATTACCTTAATAACAATTTAAATAGATTTATTCAACTGAAACAATAACATTACAGCATATGTTATTTGCTTAAACAAACATCCATGCTTGTTAACTAATTTGGCTAAACAAAAACAATATATATATATATTAAGAAATTTAGACTGTCAGCCCAGCCTACACATGAAAAACTTAAATACTGTCCACTCCAAACAATCAGAAAAATATTGTTTCTGTTCTATTCACTGAACTTCTTGAAACTTAGCACTGAAGGGGTTGTTTCTGTATTCATAGGTTTGTAGAACAATAGGATTAAGGTCTTTTCTCTCAACTCTGTTCATGTTATAACATTTTTGCTGTGAAGAAGAGGCATGTGATCTCTGTTGAGTCAAATTCAGTTTTGAGAACTGCTAAAGTAAACCAAGCATCTGTGATATCATCTTGTAGGCAGAGAAACTGCCCAATAATCTTACAAAATCCTCTGGAAGAGCATGACATTGTGAATGGATTAATGGAATTTATTTACCCAAAAAATTAAACATATACAACCTTATTCTACATAATTAAAAAACTAATCTTTATTTCATGATGGAATAACCTTTGGGTGGTAATATATTTTCCTCAAAAAGCATTTTATTTTAAAAAAATCAATTTAAATCAAAAAAATCGATTTAAATCAAAAAAATCCGATTTAAATAAAAAAAATCCGATTTTTTTGATTTTTTTAAAAAAATCATTGATTTTTATCCACCCTGGCCCAAGGCCAACTAGTGAACTTGATAGCTGAGCGGGGATTTCTCTGCTTTCCCAAGGTTCAGAAAACAGCAAGCATAATTATCAAGGGGATGGGCAGCTCACTTATAAACGAAGGTTGCAATGTCTGGGACTTTTTAGTTTAGAGCAGGGTCAGCAAACTTTTTCAGCAGGGGGCCGGTCCATTGTCCCTCAGACCTTGTGGGGGGCCAGACTATATTTTGGAAAAAAATATGAACAAATTCCTATGCCCCACAAATAACCCAGAGATGCATTTTAAATAAAAGGACACATTCTACTCATTTAAAAACATGCTGATTCTCGGACCATCCGCGGGCCGGATTTAGAAGGCGATTAGGCCGCATCCGGCCCCCGGGCCTTAGTTTGGGAACCCCTGGTTTAGAGAATAATGGTAGGAATTGGGAACATCCAATGAAGCTGAATGTTGAAAGATTCAGGATGGATAAAATAAAAAAATTCCTTCAGTAGCACCTTAAAGACCAACTAAGTTTTTATTTTGGTATGTAGCACCTTAAAGACCAAATAAAAACTTAGTTGGTCTTTAAGGTGCTACTGAAGGAATTTTTTTATTTTACTTCGACCCAGACCAACATGGCTACCTACCTGTAACCAGGATGGATAAAGGAAAGGATTCTTTGTGTGGTGCATATTTATGGCCACCAGCCTAGGTGGCTTTAACAGAGAATTAGGCACATTCAAGGAGGTAGAGGGCTTTCAATGGC
This sequence comes from Zootoca vivipara, assembly GCF_963506605.1. NCBI lineage: Eukaryota > Metazoa > Chordata > Lepidosauria > Squamata > Lacertidae > Zootoca > Zootoca vivipara. Next base: position 4,056,644 of record NC_083293.1, on the reverse strand, counting down.
TGCTAGCCATGACGGCCAGGCTGTGCCTTCATAGTGGGAGGCAGTAATGCTGCTGAATACCAGCTGCTGGAAACCACAGGAGGGGAGAGTGGCTCTTGTGCTCAAATCCTGTTTGCAGGTTTCCCACAGGCTTCTGGTCACTGACTGTGAGAACAGGACGCTGGACTAAATGGGCCATTGGCCTGATCCAGCAGGCTCTTATTAGGTTCTTAGGTTTCTATCCCAGCACTAACCACTATGCCACTTTGGCTATCAATATATGGTGCTTTCCCCAAGTGCACATCCTGTGCATTATCTTGGCATGCCTTACAACTGCAGTACTGAAAGGTAGGCCAGTGTTCATTTTTAAGAGGTTTTAAAATCCCAGCCCCTCCCCATCTATAAAATTCCATCTCAAGAAGACATAAGTTGGATAAAGTTTGCACAGACTGAAAATACCTACCAGAAGCTTTTTTCTTTTCTTTTTAGTGACTCGTTTGAACAGTTTCTTTCTACAAACTAAAGAAGCTAAGCAAAAAGGTTCCATTTTCTGGACTGGTGAGCCACTGCCTGATGGAGACTGATGGATGCTTTCCTGCCCAAGCTCCAAAATATATAACTTAATAAGCTTTAAGATGTATCACTTGATCTGCTTTGCATGTCCTGGCTGGCATCCCTGCAAAGCACAAAGTCTCACAGGAACACATCTCGCACTGCCAGATTCAGAGATCTTTTTTAAAAAGAAAGTCCTGGCATGGCAAAGCTTTTATCTAAAATATAAGGCGGAAGAACATAATGTTTGCAACTGAGATTTGGACTTACTAAGGACACAGGCCAAAAACCTCATTTAACAAGTGACGGGGGAGGTGGGCTGGTTCCAGGTGAAGTTAAGGATGCTAATTGTACCTTCAGACACCTGAGTGAAGCCAGTCAAGTGCTTAAATTGTGTTATCCTTGTGGAACACTAAAGCTGTTTGTTTGGTAAAAATGATCCAGGGGAATATTGATCAGAACAGTGGGTTAGGGAGAGACCCCTCTGTGTGCAAAACTTACAGGCCAGGTAATAAGATATGTAGGAACCCACCAGGAGCTGTTTTTGTGGGGGCTCTGAGCTGTGGTTGTGTCAGACCCCTCCAGCCCTCGGTGCTTTCCTTTTGAGTCCTTATGGATTCAATTTCGTTGGTGCAAACCATGCGTGGGTTGACATTGCAAACTCTGCCTAGTGCAAAACTTTGGATAGTGGCTTAAACTCAGCTGGCAGGATTAGCCCTGAAACTTACAGAGTTATGCTGAAGGCATATGAGCATATACAAAATACATCTCTCTTGCCCCTGGGTCATTCATTGATTGATTGACTCCAGTTAATTGCTTGTTGCTTTTCAGATCAAGTCTCTCTCAAAGCATTTTACAGAGAGGAATAGGAGGGCTATCGAAAACGACTGCAAATGGTTTTGCATGAAAAAGCAAGGGTTGAGATGGCTGAAGATCGCTTATCATGTATCGATATCGATATATCATGTATCGATATCGATATATCGATATCGGATTCTTATCTCATTATACATGATAAGCGATCTTCAGCCATCTCAACCCTTGCTTTTTCATGCAAAACCATTTGCAGTCGTTTTCGGTCATCAACAGCTATCAGTCAGTCAATCACCCACTTCCACCACCCTTCTGACTGATCCCCCCTCCCCTCCCCCTCCCCCTCCCCTCCCCTCCCCCTCCCCTCCCCACCCCTTCTCTACATAAGTGCCTGGGGACTCCTATTTCACTGTATCTGAAGAAGTGTGCATGCACACGAAAGCTCATACCAAAATAAAAACTTAGTTGGTCTTTAAGGTGCTACTGAAGGAATTTTTTTATTTTAGGTGCATTATAATAGTAATAACAGCTTATTATTTATATGCCGCCCATCTGACTGGGTCAGCTACCCTGGGTGGCTCCCAACAAAAAATGATAAAAGCACAATAAAACATCAAACACTAAAAACTTGTTTTAAATGGGTCTATTCTGAGCACTGTTGGAAACTACCCCTGGTTGCTCATAAAACTAAGGTCTGGCTTCTTTAAGAAACCAGGTGGTCAAACAAACCATAACTTGTTTCCCTAGAGTTTGCTTTGTTTCCCCGCCACTCTTGCCTTGTGAACTTGTGAACTTGGTGAGCATCCGGGGTGATGCACCAAACAAACCATGGTTAAAAGAAGGATGCTGGGTTCTCCTGTAACACCAAGTCATAGTTTAAGCAGAGTAAGGGTCATAAGCAAGCAACAAGCCACAGCTTCAGGTCCTGTCTGTTGGCAGTAAACAAACCATGGTTAGGCCACTGGGCAGTGTCCACACATAGCACAAAACCATGGTTTAATGAACCATAACTTAGTGTTATGTGTGAGCTGAGAACACTGAGCCATGAGAGACACTGAATTAGACTACTGAAATTGTCTTAAGAAAAGCCAGCAGGGAAAGTTTTTAGGCCTTTGTGACTGCCATAAGAATGTGACAAGGGCCCTGTTGCATCACAACCAAAGAGGACCTGTCTAGTAGTCCCTCATCCTGTTCTCACAGTGGCCAATCAGATGTCCTAATGGAAAGTGTGAAAGCAGGATGTGCATGCAACAGCACCTCTCCCCACTTGTGAGTCCCAGGTGGGGGTGGGGCTTGTTGCTTGTCTGTGCTCAGCTAATGTTCATGGTTTTTTTGTCATGCCCCTGGGATGGTTCCAAAATGCAGTTTGCATTAGAGGTACCGCTCAGCCCATCACAAAAAACATTGTTAGCGATCTCAGTTCTAATGCTGAGCTCTGATCTGCCACGCTTGAAAATGTCCTCATTGATCTCTGCTCTCCTGCCCCATGCCTGCCTATGCAAAATGAAGTGCCACTGAATTCTGTGCAGCTTACTCCTGAGAAAGTGGCATATTTGTTAAACAAACAGATAGATTGGTTTAGCATCTATTCAAAGCCTTAAGCATGCAGCCAGATAATGATGGGGAGGGAAAGGTGGAGATTTTTTTAAAATGAAAGGAATTTGAGTGGGGTGTTGATAATACTCATATAATTCCAAACCTTTCTACTCAGAAGTGAGCTCTGTGAAAAGTGGCATATTTGTTAAACAAATAGACATTAGTTTAACGACAGAGCTCTTCAAAGGCTTTATCATGCAGCCAGGTAACAATGGGGAGCAGGGAACACAGAGAGTTCTGATGTACCTTTAAGCAAATTGGTTTGGATGGGAACCAGAAAAGCAGTTACAAAAAGTGTGGCAGCTTATTTTCAATCCCTTTCCTAATAATCCCTAAACATGCTATTTCTTTTAAGCAACTGCCACACACTGGGTCAACAATTTACTAAGCTGTCCAGTGTGACTTTAAGGTCACCCCAGTTCCTGCTCATTCACCACCAGCTCAGACACCGTTTGCAAATATTGAGGGGTCAAAGACCCCTCCACCCCTAGGAGTTGGTGCACCTGATTAGAGTACAGTAACACCTCCGGTTACAAATGGGATCCATTCCGAAGGTCTGGCTGCATCCCAAGGAATTCGCAACCAGAGGACCGCTTCTGTCCATGCTTGCGGCATGTAGAGCGCTTCTGCGCATGTGTGCTGGGCGAAACCTGGAAAAATACTTCTAGGTTTGCTGCATTCGCACCCCGAAGTTTACGTATCCAGAGGGATATGTAAGCGGAGGTACAACACTATGCTCCAACTTGGGGGCGGGTGTGTGTGTTGCCCCATTGTGCACCATTTTACCCTTGCTTACATGGAACTGCATTTACCATATTGCTGCCAACACAGTTTGGAGAGGTCATTTTGGAGCTCCTCACAATCCCTTTATTAAAACAAGAAACAAAAGAGAGAGAAAACTCACCTCTTTGAACAATATGGTATCATCAGCACATAGAATCATAGAGTTGGAAGAGACCACAAGGGCCATCCAGCCCACTTTTATGCCATCTCATGGCTCACCCCCAACCCTGGATAATTTAGAAGAAGTTAAAAAGCACAGGTCCCAATGTTGATCCTTAGGGGACTTGGCATTCTACATCCCTCCATTAGGAGAAATGACCATTTATTCCTGCTCTGTGCTTCATTTTGCTTAAGTAGTTACTGATCCATAGGAGGACTTCTCCTATTATCCCATGACTGCTAAGCTTACTCAGGAGTCTTAGGTGAGGTAGTGTATCAAAGGTTTTTTGAAAGTCTGAGGACACAGTGTTGACTGGATCACCTCTATGCGCTTGTTGAAGCTATCAAAGAACTCTAAAAGGTCAGTGAGAGTGGTCTGCTTCAGCACGGTGGTTCTTCTATGTGCTTTATTATTCTGTCTTTAATAATGCATACCACCAGTTTCCCAGAGCAGATGCTAAATGGGCCACTTCTCTCAGGTGCGGAAGCTGATCGTTACAAAGTTTTGTTAGAAGCTCAGCAAATTCACATCTGATTTCTTAAATAACTCTTGCGTGAATACCATCTCGACCCAGTGATTTGTCAATTTCAAATTTGTCAGTAAGGGTGCATTTTACACTGTGGAGACAGATGCAAAGAGTTCACTCGGCTTCTCTAAAATCTCCTTTTCCTCCTTCAGCACTCTTTTCACTCCCGTGTCATCCGAAGTTCCAATCACCTCTCTAGCTGGTCTCCTGCTACTAATGTGTCTAAATAATTTTTTTACGTTGTGGGTCTTTATTTTTAGCCATATGCTCCTTGAAATCTTTCTTTGCACCCCTTATTGTCTGTCTCCATTTCTTTTTGCCAAATTCCACATTCCTTTTGTTCTCTCTTGGGCAAGATGTCCATTTTCTGAAGGAAGTCTTCTTACCTCTAATAGCTTCCTTGAGTCTGTTCTAGCCGAGATTCTGATAGAGTGGTTTCAAGCAGGACCAGAGCACAGTGGCATTCTCCTCACTTGGGATCCTAGCACTGGTATTCAGAAGCATACCACCTATGATGATAGAGGGAAAACATATAGCTGTTGTGGCAAACAGCCACTGGTAGCCTTATTCTCCATGGACTTATCTGACCTTGTTTTAAAGCCATCGGATTTGGTGGCCATCACTACCTCTTCAAAACCACCACAACCCTTTCATGTTCATTCTGGGGGTGGGTGAGGATAATTTGTTCCAAACCTCCCTCCGCAATCAGTTTAAAATCTATTGGTTTTAAGTACAGCAGCCTGGCTCTGTCCTGGTTCAAGTGGAGCCCATCTTTTTTGCACAGGCCCATTTCATCTGAACACATTGCCCAGGAACTTAACAAATCCTAACTCCCTAGATGCCACCACCTCATCCATGCATTGAGACTGCATCTCTGTGCCTGTTATTAGCTGGTTCTGCACGTGAACACAAGAAGCACTCTGAGAAAGCTACCCTGAAGGTTATGGCTACCAACCTCCCACCTAGCAGCCTACACTAGTGGCCAAAATTGTGGAAACCTTTTGTGGAAAATGTATTTCCAAGGTTTGATGGCTCATAACACCTGGTTGGCTCTCTAAACACTCATGCTCATTGGCTACATTCAAATGAAGGAAAGCTACTGCATATCAACCTAAGCAAGTTATGCTTCCCTTTTCTGGTTATTTGGCTATATCTTTTGATAGAATACAGATTATTGAACAAACTTTGCTGCATTACATTCTTCATTAAATTATCTTTCCATTGATATATAATTTTATGGTATTACTCCAGAAAAAGTAGTGTTGATGAGCCATCAAACCTCAGAAATACACTTTCCCAAAAAGGTTTCCACAATTTTGGCCACTAGTGTATACTTTGCTTCCTGGACAGCACAACTAACATTTCCACAACTCCCCAACATGCACCATGACCACACACTACTCCTGGGCACTATCCACCAGGCTGTTTAAATCACCTATGACACCTACAACTAGGGCAGGCCTGTTATGTTGCAATCTGCACACCCATCACAAACACAGCTATCTGTGTCCCTAACGGTGGGCTCCTACCATTACTAGAAAAGCTCCAGCCTCTGGAGGATAACCCTTGGCATGAGAGGCTAACAACTTGCTCCCCCTCCCCAAAGAATGAGTCCCTGCTAAGGAATAATAACTTCTTCACCTGAGTTGATGCTCTCCTTCACCAAGACGCTTGTTCTCCATGGCAGCAAGGAAGTTGTCGTACTGTGGGAGCAGGACACAAGCCATCACAACCCTAGAGGCCTCACCCAACAGCCTCTCTGCCTCTCAGCTTCTCCAGGTCAGCCACCCTTGGTGGCCTCAGGAGGAACAATCTCATTCCCTGAAGACCAGAAGCTCATTGCACTGAGCACACACAACTTCTGTTCAGCAGACAGGTCACTGTACATGTGACATTCTATGCAAAATAGCTCCCACACCCCTGTTGACTTTCCACCTGCATATATGTTTCTGTAGCTTATTGGGTTGATTTATCTGCAAGCCTAGGATTTGTTGGGACACTTTGTTTTTTGTTTTTTTTTTAAATATATTTATTAAGAATTTTTTCAGACAACAAAAACATACAAAAATACCAAACACAAAAAGAAAACACAAAACACACAAATAAGATACAAAATACAAAAAAATACAAAAAAGAAAATATGCATAACAAAAATTCTTACTTATAAACCTTCATTCTAATCTATTGACTTCCTCTCCCACCTCCTGCTGTGCTTCTTAGCATTTCACATTTAGTAAGTTCTAAATCTTATATAAATTCTAAATTTACTTCAATATTATCATTTTACTTCATCTATTATATCTTTCCTTTAAGCCCTCAATCTGTATCTTACTTCTTAATTAAAATATCATTATCTTCTAACAATACATATTTTCAAACCCTAGTATTATCTACAACCTCCTTGTATCTCCCTCACTGCCATTAAGTCAATCTATTACGTGCTTATTTTCCAAATAAATTTTAAATTTCTTCCAATCTTCTTCCGCTGCTTCTTCACTCCGATCCCGGAGTCTCCCCGTCAACTCAGACAGTTCCATATATTCTATCAACTTCTTCTGCCATTCACCCACAGTTGGTATTGTTAGGACACTTTGAGGAGAAACTGCCTTCACATCTTTGCCCTACTGCTGCACATAACCAGCTGCTTAACTCACTTGTTACCTTGATGTTTGTCGCTATGTTGTTTAGTCGTGTCCGACTCTTCGTGACCCCATGGACCAGAGCACGCCAGGCACTCCTGTCTTCCACTGCCTCCCGCAGCTTGGTCAAACTCATGTTGGTAGCTTCGAGAACACTGTCCAACCATCTCTTCCTCTTCCCCTTCTCCTTGTGCCCAACGTCAGGGTCTTTTCCAGGGAGTCTTCTCTTCTCTTCTCTTCTCATGAGGTGGCCAAAGTATTGGAGCCTCAGCTTCACGATCTGTCCTTCCAGTGAGCGCTCAGGGCTGATTTAAATTTAAATCCTGCTTTCCTTCTTATTTTTTTTATTCTAATCCGTCTCTCCCACTAGCTAGGGCCAAACTGTGCTGAATGATCTATTAGTGGGCTATTTACAAAATGCTTTCAAAAGTGCCTCACACTGCACTTTGTAGTCCTGGCAAGCGGGCTTGAAAGCACAGCGACACCTGAGCCTCTTTAAACCTCTGGTTTTCTTGGAAATTCAAGGAGCAATGCTGGGAGGGAGAAGCTGCTTCCCCTGCAATTCTGTGACCTCCCATAGCCCTTCAGCCGATATGTGGGTGGGAGTGCACCCTAGACCGGCAAAGGAACAACCAGGAGCTCATTTTAACCTCCTGATTGTTCCTTTGAAGCCCCAAAGGAAGGCTTTCTACCCTGGCTCAGCACCTGCTCTCACAGCTAAGTTGCTCAGATGAAGGATCCAAGCCTGGGGCAACAGTTATATAGGTCCGGCCAGCCCCCCAGTAGGCTTCTCAGGGCACCTGGGCAGGTTGGGCTGGCAAAGCAGTAGTGTGGTCTCCGGCCATTGCAGGGGTAGTTCTGCTTGACCAGCCCAACCTGTTTGGACTACACCTCTGCTGCCCTGAGCAGACTTGCCCTGCCCTTTCCACTCAGTAGGCGGAGGGAGCTGGGGGCATACTCCTTGGGGGGGCATGCGGTGTTTGTTTATCTGAAAGGTTGCTCACCACACAACCTGGAACCTATACATTATCATTGCTTATTTATCTCGTTCCATTTCGTTTATCTCAAAGCAGATATCAGCTGGCCACCTGTCATGTATGATCTAGCTGATCCCTGCATTGCAGGGGTTTGGAGCAGATGACCCTCAGGGGTCCCTTCCAACTCTTATGATTCTGTAAAGTGATTAACAATTTTAAAAAAATTATAGAAGAATCAATAAAAACATCAACGATAAAAACACAAGCCATTTAAAGTCCAATGTGGTTGCAGACTAGGATATGGGCCTCCACTTAAAAGGCTTGTTGAAAAAAAGGAAGTCTTTAGGGTGCAAAAAAGACAGTAGAGGGGGTCTGGTGCCTGTCTGATATGAAGCAGCCAGTAGATCCAAAGGTTAGGTGCCACCAGGCTAAAGTCCCAATTCTTTCATTGTAGCGCATGGACCTCCTGGTAGGTTGGCATCGCTGCAATGTATAATGATTGGGGATATCATCAGCAAGAGTGCATCTTAGGCTGCATTCACATGGCAGCTTACCCTGTTTTACTTATTTCCCCCTAACAGTTAATATCTGCATTGTATTTGAGCTGCGAGTTCTATAAATATGCTGGAATATACCGTGTTTCCCCCTTTTTAAGACACCGTCTTATTACTTTTTTTCTCAAAAAACCACAGGGTGGCTTATTTTTGGTGGGATGTCTTACTGGTATTTTTATTACGAGTCTGAGGGAAGGGAGGTGTGTGCGTCCCTGGTGCAGCCCTCTCTCCCCGGCCCTGGGATGTTCGCGAAGGGCTGCTCTCTCTCTCCTCCAAGGTGGGGACTCACTTAATAGCAATCTGCTACACTGGAGCTTCTTAAATCTAAACCAGTATAATGGAATCTATCTGTGTGATACAGTCCTAGCAGTAGCCTATACCTAAAGCAAGTAAGGATCTCTACCAGCCAGCTGCCCAAGACTGCAAGACTGTCTGAAGTTCCAACAACATAGCACTTTGCAGTGCTATCACTGATAGCAAAGAAGCTACCTGCTGAGAACAAAGAAGCCAGCTAAGCAGCAATTAAGATTGCTGACTTGGTAAATGGTAGCAATTGAGAAGCAATTGAGCCAGCGAGGTGAGGAAGCACGTGTTGTTAGGACCGGCAGTTTAACTTTTGTGTAAAGCAGCGTTTAGCAGCTCCTTTTAGCAGCTCGCAAACAGCGAAGGAAAAAGTCCTTAATAAATAAAAAAAAGTCCCCAAGGCAAGGACTGCGATCCAGACTACTTACAAATCCTTAAAGGGGCAGCTCCACAGACAACCAAGCAGCATAAGGTAGAAAGAAAACTGCAGCAGGATTTTTAAAAGGCTGCTTTATGCCCGGTAAAAGCAATGAGACAACAATCAGACACGGGAGATTCCCGTTAAGAGGAAATCAACGTGCATTGAATGGAAGGGAATTTAGGGAAAGGTGGGGGGAAGCGAGAGGTGGGCTGTGTGTGTGTGTGTGTGTGTGTGTGTGAGTGAGAGAGAGAGAGAGAGAGAGAGAGAGAGAGAGAGAGACAGACGCAGGGGGGGGGGGAGAGACAGACGCGCGCACGGAGGTCTCTCCCTAAAAGGGAAAACAGCCTTTGCATTCTTCAATCGCCCCTCTTTTCTTCCTCGTGCCTTCATCTCCTCCCCACCCCACTTTTCTCCCCTTCACCAAGTAGAGCTTACACAGCTTGGCTAAAAAAATTATTTTTGGATCTTTTTATTTAAAAAAATGCTCTCAGAAACGGGGAAGGGAAATCACAAGGCTTCGGCAGCCAGCAGCTACGGCTGTTCGGTGCATTTTTACAAGCTTTTAAAGGAAATACGTGTCTGTGGAGCGACAGCAAAATGGGGAGAGATTTTTAAGGGGGGAGTTGGCTGGCGGGAGGGGGGTTATTGCTAGTGGGTGAAGGGTCTATCAGTATGTCTTATTTTCGGGGTATGGCTTGTATCGCGCAATTGCTTAGAAATCCTGCTATGGCTTATATAATGACTACGTCTTAAAAAAGGGGAAACACGGTAGTGCATGTTTAGTGCCTGATGTCACCCACAACGAGGCCGTGGCTATTGAACTCCTGTGTGTCCTCTTCTTCTTCCTCGCAGAACCATCAGCACCAGAGGAGCTGCAGTACCTGCCAAAAGGGAGAGGTTGTTGTGGGCACACCGAGGACTCTGAAGACGAACCCGCTGGCTGCCACCTGCCTTGCTCTGCCTCGCTTCTGGACGACGCACCCCCCACCCCCTCTCAGAAGACCTTCCCTCTCTGCCATGGGGGTTCTGTGAGCCCCAAGAATCTGCTTGAGGCCTGGCTTCTGGTGTTGCCCTCCTCAGACCATGTGGTGGTCACTCCTCCGAGGCCCACCGCTCCTTTCCCCCTTTCTGCAAGTGACCGAAGTTGCCACCGGCTGGGAGGCCCGCCTGGCGCTGTGGATCCTCAGCTTCGCCTCGGCCGTGGTGCAGATGGAGAGCCAGGCGTACTCTCCCACCGTCAACACGCACTATGGGAAGCTGCGGGGCGTGCGGGTGCCCCTGCCTAGCGAGATCCTGGGTCCCGTGGACCAGTACCTGGGGGTCCCCTACGCAGCCCCACCCACCGGGGAGAAGAGGTTCATGCCCCCCGAGCCGCCCCCCTCCTGGTCAGGGATCCGCAACGCCACACACTTCTCCCCAGTGGGTCCACAGAACATCCACACGGCCGTCCCCGAGATCATGCTGCCCATCTGGTTCACCTCGAACCTGGACATTGTGGCCACTTACATCCAGGACCCCAATGAGGACTGCCTGTACCTCAACATCTATATCCCCACCGAGGATGGTGAGTCCCCAGCGGGGTTGCCTCCAGGAGACGCGGCGGCTCTCTGTTTCTCGGTGGTTGGTCTCATGCGGTTGCAGCATGCCAGCGTTGACCCCCTTCCCTTCCTGCTCCTCCCTCCTCGGCCGCCCAGCATGTCTGTCTGTTTGTGGAGATGCTTCTCTCTGCCCACGCTGCTTGCATTGTGCCTTCCTGGCTGACATTTTTTTCTCCCTGTTCCCTCTCTCTCTCTCTTCCGCGTACACTCTTTTCTCTCTGTCTCATACGTGCTGTGCCTCTGCCCATCATGCCCCTTTCCTGCCATGGCATCCTCACCCTCATCACGGCCTCCTCTCTTGTGTTGCAACAACAACAACAAAACAAAAACAAAGAAAACTCTCTGGCTGACTGCAGATCTTCATGGCAAGTGGCTGGTTCCCAGGCGGCCAGGTTCGGCCCTGAGTTTGGTTTGGGGTTGTCCTTCCCTCCTTCCTGTTCTCTTTCTCTTTCTCTGCCCCCCCCTTTCCTGAGGTTTCATGTGCTGTTATTCTGCAGAGGGCGGGGAGTAGGTACTGTCTCTCGTTTTCTCCCTTTCTTCCCTTTCCTACTTTCTCTCTCTTTCTTGCTGGGACAGCATTGCTTCTGAAACTCCCCAGAAACCAAGGCTGAGTTACAGGGCTTCCCTCTCTCTCTGGTGCCACTGTTAGTGACAAGGGCTTGCATTGGGGGGGGGGAGTGCAAGGGGACCTGGCCCTTTGTGGTGAGGCTGGGTGCCCTTCTCCTTTAACCCTTCATTTCCAGGGGGTTCTCCTTCTTCGAACCGTAAGTAGCACAGCATGGAAAGGACCTTTTTTCAGCCTCACCACAAGGGAAGGGGAAGCCCAGCCATAGAGATGTTGGGGGAGGCAGGGCAGGGGTGGGGTGGGACTTTTGTCTGTACAGAGCAGCACTGGGGAGGGCTGGTGACCCCTTTCCCCTCCCCCCGGGGTGAGGTGGCAGCTTCTTGCTTAGTGTGCCCTCCTCTCTTCCCCCCTCCCAGCTCACTTTTTATTGGCTCCAGAGTTTTTCTCCTAGAGCAGCAGCAACCCCCACCCTGAATTTCCCCCTCTCCTTCCTCCTGCGGTCAGTCCCAAGAGTGGGGGGGGAAGGCTGCGGGCGGAGGGGGGACAGGGTGCGGGTGGTGGGGGACCGGTGGGGTTACAATGAGGCTGGATTGCATGCCTGCACCGTCCGCTGGAGCCTCCTGTTATTTTGTAGTCTTTTATTCATTTTACAGTAAAACGGATTTCCAAGGAATGCGCCCGAAAACCCAACAAGAAAATATGTAGGAAAGGAGGTAGGTAGCGAGCCGGGGGGGGGGGGGGTTGGCAAGAGGGGCGCAGAGAGAGGCAAGAGAGAGGGAGTGAGCGTGAGGGGGCGCCTGGCCTGCCCCATGCCACTGCAGCGTCCCCCCCCTCATTCTCTGGGAGGGAAGGGGAGGGCCCTCCTCCGGAGCTCACAGGGGAGGGGATCTGTCTGTCTTTCTGTCTGTCCACCTCCTCTTGGGAGGGAGGCATTCCCCCTTGGAACACCCCACTCTCTCCCTTTGCCGTTCCCACTCTGATCAGAGCTGGTCTTCCTAGTGCTGCAAAGCTGCCCTATAGGTGTGGGCTGCCTGTCATCTGGGGAAGGGAGGGGCCTTCAGATATGGGGGTTCCCTTTGCCCTCCCCACTGGCAGAACTGTGAGAAACACCCAACAGCATCCGTCTCCGGCAAAAACCATGCTGCTGCTTCTCCAGCAGCAGACCAGGAATGTCATGCATGGGGGTGGGTGGGCAGCGTAGCAGAAATGCAGAGAGGGGGCTTGACATTTGGCCAGACAAAATGGAGTCTGTTCCCCTCCACTGACATCCCCCCCTTTCCTGCCCAGGCCCCAAGCTTTGTATATTGGGTGTGCGGCTGGGGGGACGTGACTGGCTTTGTTTGCCATAGGAACCACCTTGTTGCGTGTGCCATCTCTGTCCTGGCATTGCATCCTATGTAGAGCTGCTGCCCCCCCCCCCCCCAGTTTATTTGTTGGCTGTGCTGCCAAACACACCTGGGCACCCAGCCGCAACCCCCTCCCTGCCTTTCCCCTCTTTCACATGCTCCCCCAAGAGACCCTCCTCTCAACACGCCTCACTTTGGGGGAGGGGTTTCCTCCTTATCTCCCCTCCTTCCTGCCATGGTAGAGATGGGTAAGGCAGCGTGTGCATCTCCTCTGAGAGGTTGGGGTCCTGACCTGAGCCATGGTGAGCTTGGCCTTCTCTTCCTCAGCTGGTACTTTACGAGGCAAGCTACCTTTGCTCCCATTCCTCACCCTGCCCTGGTCCTCTTTGGACTCTTCACTTTGCTTTGCCAGCTTCTGCCCGCCCCAGCTATTCAGACAGCATCTCTCTGGGCACCAAGGCTGTTTCTCAAGGGGCCAGCACTGGCACATTGTCATAGCCACTTCAAAGCTCTGGCCCACCTCCTGAAGCTCCTTGGCCGGGCCTGTTAGCTCCAGGTGTGCAGAAGTGGGCAAGGAAAGGCTGGCTGGCAGGGAGGGAGGGAGGGGAGATCCAGCTCTGCCTGGAGAGGCTCCCAGCACTGCCCCTCAGAGTGATCTCTGGTCCTCCAAGCACTTGCCAAATCGGCAGAGATCCACAAAGAGCCAGAATGGCCTGCACACCCTGTTCCCTTCTTCCTTGACAAGCATTTGGCCCAGCTTTAGCAATGAAGCGGCAGCTTCCAGATGGATAATGCAACAGTAAAAATATTGTTAGGATATATTTCCATTATTCCTCAACCGAGTCCCTGAGGTGTCAATGTAGAAGCCCCACAGCTAATGAAGTGCCCTCGAAATGTCCTGTGTTCATATCCTTCTATGCATGGCAAGAGACCTAAAGCACCTGGGGTGGGGGAAGAGGGGGAAACCACTTGGGAGGTTGTCAAAGTCCCCCAAACTGCATGTAAGTGCACTTCGTTTTTGTTGCAGCACAATGAACTTGCATGGTGCATCATGAAGGATAGGAGAACAGGTCACTTTCCCCAGGGAGGATGTGATCGTAATATTCAGCAAAGAAGCAAGAGGGGAAGGGAGCATGGGTTAAAGTGGGGAAATGAACATATATATCAAGGTTACATTTGAAGCACTATGATATCACTTTAAACAGTTATGGCTTCCCCCAAAGAATCCTGAGAACTGTAGTTTTCTAAGTGTGCCAAGGGTTATTGAGAGACCCCTTGCAGAGCTACAGTTCCCAGCACCTTCAACAAACCACAGTTCCTGGGATTCTTTGGGGGAAGCCAGGGCTGTTAAAGTTGTTGAAGAGTGCTTTAAATGTACACTGTGGATGTGAGAGTCTGTTTACTCAGCCTAGGATGGGAACAAGGAGATTGTGCTTGAAGACTTTGCAGAAAAGGTGAGTTTTATGGCAAGATTTGAAGGGAAAGGTGGAGGAGGGAGCAGGTATCCTCAAAGTTTGCCAAGCTTAGGAAACAAACTTTGCAGATTTGCTCAAAGACTCACTAGAATGAGCTTGTAAGAGCTGTTTGACAGTTGCACCAACTCCCTTGGAAGCCAGTGGTCTCTCCTTCATTGGAGGTTTTTAAACAGCGGTTGGGTGGCCATCTGTCAGGGATTATTTGATTCCTCCATTGCAGAGGGCTGGATGAGATAACCCTTGGGGGCCCCTTCCAACTCTACAGTTCTTTGGTTCTGAGATTATAGGTCTGTTGAGAGGAAGTCCAATGAGAGAAAGAGATGAGGGTTGCTCAGCTGCAGAAATGTTAACTTTTCTGTTGACTAATGCTGAAGTAGAATTGCATTGGAGGTTTTGGTGCTGGGAGGGTAGAAACTTGACTCTGAAGCTAGGAGTTGAAAATGTTGGTGTTATCCATGAGGCCATGTCCCTTGACTGCCACTTTGGAGTCTATGTCCTTCTCTGTTTTACAGGAATAATGTGGCCCTGGGCAGCAGCTTGTGGGAGGGGTGTTTTTGATCAGGACTGCAATGCAGGGAGAAAGTGTTAAACCCTTCATTCCACTGGCAGCAGCCTTTACTGTTCTTCAAGATGAGATACTGCATTTCTCTTGCCTCTTGTTTAGAAGGCTTTGGCTAAAGCAGGCTGCATGTGTCCCTTGCTGTCAGTCCTTACATCCTGGCTACTCTGCAAAAGTTAACTTGAAACAACAACAACCTTCAAATCATTTAAGAGAAACACAAGTCTTGCGTATCAGTCTGCAAACTGGAATGAACCCTGATTCTGTACCATTTTGATGAACTGCTTAGTTTTTGCTCCTGTGTGGTGATATTTCAAGTTGAGGGCCTCACCATTGTGTACCATTCACAAACAAAGGAACAAAGACGGTCATTTCAAGTAGTTTAGCCTTGCACACTTCCATTCAAACACAAACACTCATGCTTCTGATTCTGATTGTAAGTGGAGAGATCTGTTATGTTCTAATGACTGGGATCGTTTTTACTTGTTCCTCACCCACCCTCTCTGGGAGAAAGGAACTCACCTAGCCAATGAGGTGCCCAGGGCTCTGGGGTGGCACCATTCCCCCCCCCCCGCCCTCTTTCAGGACTGGGCTGGCAAGTACAGTGGTACCTCGCAAGACGAATGCCTCATACAACAAAAAACTCGCAAGATGAAAGCATTTTGTGATCTTTTTGTTGACTCACAAGACTAATTTTTCTATGGCCATGCTTTGCAAGACGAATTTTTTTTGCTTTTTTTTGCTTTGCTTTGTTTAAATTGGAAAACCGCAAGACAAAGTTTTTGCAATACAAAACAACTCGCGGAACAAATTAATTTCGTCTTGTGAGGCACCACTGTACTTAGGAGGGTGCGTACCCTCTGCTGGAAACATGCACCTGCGCACACAGAGGCAGTTCAGGGCAGTGGGGCAATGAGCCATTCCTCAGGCCCCCATGCTGGAGCACAACAGGGAGGCATGTCCTTTACAACTCTTGACTGCAGTTGCAAATAAAAGGGCAGTTTTTCTGGGCCACTTTGTTGCTGAAGATGCCATGGGAAGTTTTGGCTGATGCCCCTGGTTTTTGTCTACCCTCCTTCACCCCTGCATGTCCGTCTCCTTTGCCTGGTGCAGCCTAAGCTTCCTCTCCCATCTCTGTCTGGCTCTCCGGGGTGGCAGCAGCAGCAGCAGCAGCAGCAGCAGCAGCAGCAGCAGCAGCAGCAGCCCCAGCCCATCAGCAGAGACTGGTCTCCTGGTGTGTGAGTGTGCCTTTCTCTCTCTGCTGCCAGCAGCGGGCCTTGGGGTCCCCAAAGGCTGCCATGTCCTGCATGCGGCAAGCAGAGATGCGGGGAGAGGAGTGGTGGCGGGAACAAGACGCTGCCACCTCCTGTGGATTCCTCTGGCTCCAAAATTCCCCTCCTTTTGAGGGAAGGGGGGGTGCCAACAGGAGGGGAAACAGGTAGATGTTGTGCCCAGCCCTGGCAGGATGGAGGTCCCTATAGGAGCGAGCGGAAGGTGGGAGGGACTCTGGTGCTCCTTGATGGGAAATGCAGTCTCTTTCTGCCTTGGTTTCCATGGCAACAGAGCAGGCCTGGAATCCGAGCTGCGGCTGCAGACAGGGGAGCTTTGTTCAGTCCAGGCAAGGCTTTGTTCTGGCCCCAGCCTATCTCCTGCCCCCCAGTGTTGCAGGGTATTTCTTACCTCCCTGCCTCACGCTTTTCTGTGCAGATTCCCTTGCATGGTGGTGCATGTGTTTCAGATTGCCAATGGCTTTGGCCAGGGTGGGGGTGGGCATTGGGAGCCCATTTGTGTTGCAGCTGACCAGAGAGAGATGGTGGTGCCCAGGGTCACTAGTTAAACTGTAGCCCCTTTTTTTCTGCCGCTAGCTTTCCTGCAGCCTGGAAAATCAGAATGGTTTGCTGCAAAGTCTGTAGGCAGGTGATCCCCTCTGAGCAGAGAAGTGTGGCTCAGTCACAGTGACACCTGTGCAGAGTAGAAATGGAGGGGATAAATTCAGTTTGGTTCACACTGTAAAGCAAACCTGTGTACTTCATACTTCCCAAGATGCTATACAAACCAAAGCACTGCTATACTCCAGAGTCTGTGCTTTTCCAAATATTGAAATGCAGTTCTCCAGCCAAAAGAAAGGTGCAGAAGGAAGCAGAAACTAAGGGCAAGTCTGCATTAAATTTCTGGAAATAGCATGCAGAAATACGTTGCATTGAGGAAAACTGCTTGCAAAAATCTTTACATTAGGATAAATGAGGACTTCTTTCCCAAAGATTTTTGCAAACTGATGTGGAAATACCAATGCACTGAACATTGCAAAAATGAAAACTGGGAGAAACAAATGGACAAAAGTCACTCAATGCTTCTGCGACATGGGGCTAGGTGGCTGGGGCTGTTGGCCTGCGCTCTTGTGTGGATGGTTAAGGTCAGGGTTTTCTGTCTTCCAGAGGCAGTGGTGGGGAGCAGTATAATGGGTCCTGCAAACTGAACTGGTAACCTAGTTCTTCTGGGTAAAAATATGCTGGCCTGTCTTTGCTTGTGGCTGCTCCCTGAGCCCGTGGCTCCCTCTCTGCATATCCTTTGGCTTGCCTGTTTTCCAACAAGCAATAACTTTTAAGATGAACACAGCCAAGTTTCTGTTCCTAGCTGTCTCCTGACAGCCATGCCAGTGATGGGCCTGCAAGGCAAAGAGCCCTTGGCTGCCTACATTTGGAAAACCAAGCTGGCCTCAGACAAGGGAAACTAGAAAGTTAGTCTGTGCTAGGTGGCTTTCCGGAGGGTGGGTTCTCAAGGGAAGTGAAAAATAAGGGAAATTTTAGGGGTGTTTTTTGTTTTTTAATGAAAGGGCTATTCATACTAGAATACATGTCTTTGATTCAGCAAGTGACTCATTTCTGCTTTCTGGAGTGCATGAAGAATGCTCAGGCATTAGAGAATAAAAGGCGTCCGTGGTGCCATGCGTGTGAACTTGCTAGGAGCCATCCCGTGATTGGCCAGGTGAAGAAGTGACTTGCTGAACTACCTTTCTGCAGTTCTCCTATAGTAGCAATCTGCCTGCCTCCTCCACAACACCACCCCGCAAAGTGATGGAAAGTTAAATGAGCCCTCCCTGTGGCGAATATTGTATCTATGCATTGCATGCAGAAATTCCCAGTCTTTGGCAACTGCAGTAGAAAAGATCAAGCAAGTGGACAGGAAAGACCTCCCCCCCCCCCTTGTGCCTGATACCCTGGAGAGCTGCTGCCAGTCTGAGTAGGTGGTATATTGGGCTTGGTGCATCAACACTCCAAGGAAGCTTCATATGTTCATAGAAGGCTCTACTGCCATGAGCAACCAAGTTGTTGGTCAGATGAGATGGACACAGCCTCTTATCCCCAGGAACCTAGGGAAGATGGGGTGCTCCTCTCTGTCCCTTGCTAGGACTTCCCACTGCCCCACCAGCCTCTGTCACATGCATGTGAGCATGCTCACACCAATGTGCGCACACACACCTCTTCCTCCCCTCCCTCCCACAAACACACACTGGAATCATGCATGTACAGTGTGGTTGGCAATGGGCAAGTGAGGGCCTTCTTGTTCACTGGCACCCACGTGCAAGCAACCAGTGACTCTTGAGTCTGATCACAGGGCATATGCTGATAATGTATGCTGCTGCCTATAAATCCACCCAACACTGCTGCCTCCCCAAGCAAAGGCAGCTGTGGCAGTTCTCTCTCCTTCCCCCACAACCTCCCCTCCTATCTCTTGAGGGTTGTTGACTTTTCCAAGAGAACTGGTACCTCCCAAAACTCGGGCATCAGTCCTGGAGTTATCCCCCCCCCCCGAGATAAGGAAGGGAACAGGTGGGTACTTGACCTGAAGCCGCAGTGTGGAGGGTCCCCATGGGTTCTATCAACCCCTCTCTTCCCATGCCTTCCTCGGGCCTGACTTCCAGAATCCCCTGCCTGGAAGAGGACAGGTAGGTAGGTGGGCACCCCGAAGAAGGTGTCCCTGCTTGCCCTTCTCCTCTTGCTGTGAGTAGCCTCTTGCCTCACCTGGAAAAGGAAGGAAAACTGCTCCAGACAGTCCCTGCCTTCCTCCCCCCCAGTGCTGCTATTGGAGGTCAGAGAGAGTGGGGGGCAAAAATATGCTTTTTAGTGTGGAGCCCAAGCGCTACCCAGGTAACGTGCCACCTTCTCTGCAATCATGCTATTTTTGAATTCTCTTTTTGTTTCTTTTTTCTTTTGTTTCTCTTTTTCTTCCTTTTTTGTTTTTCTTCCTTTCCCCTCCACCCTTCTCTTTGTTCCCCACCCCTTTTTTTGGTTCTGTCTCCTTCATGTTTGGTCCCCCCCCCAGGCGGCTCCAGCGCTAAGAAACAGGGCGAGGACTTAGCAGATAATGACGGGGATGAAGACGAAGGTATTTGTGTGCGCACCAGGTGGCTGTGGCTGCATGAACCTGCTCTTTCTTTCTCACGCTTTCCTTTTCATGTGCGCTCCTCATTTGCTGCCATCCCAGGAAGTCCCTGCTGGTTTTTTCTTTTTGTGTGTGTGTCTTTCTGTCTCCTTGTGCTGAGCAGCTGCATGGGAGGGGCATGGTGGTGATGCTCTCTGAGCCTCGGCCTCTTCCAGGGGGGTGGGCAGGGCAGGGAGGGAGGGAGGGAGGGAGATGGAAGGGGCACCCAGCTCTGGGCGTGTGGTTGCTTATGGGAGCCTGCTCACTGCCCCCATCCCCAACCCCACATTGTCTCACTTGGCGATGTGGGTAGCATGGTGAGCTGGGATAAATGTTACATACCAGCTGTCGCCGATCTCCTGTCTGGACAAAAAGGTGTCCCCTTTGGATTTCCTGCTGAGCAGGTCTGGTCTCCCAAAGGCCTGCTGCCTGCTGGCTTGTTTCAGGGAACATGTATTATTGTAGCAGGATAAGGCTCAGGTCTGAGGAACCTCTGTCTACCCTGCAACCAGCAATGTGTGTCTCTCACGGCTCTTTCTCTCTGTTTCTCTCTCACACACTTGACACCTGCCCCCGCCCCCCAAGGAGGGAGAGTAGCCTTCCACTCAGCTGTGCCTGCCAGCATCTTTTCCCAAAGCAACTATACCTGGAGGGGTGGGGGGCAAGATTGAGCCCCTCTGGCGCAAACAGCCTCTCTCACATTGGTCAGAAGGGGCTGTGCATCTGCCAGGGGCAGGAGGACATTGCCACATGACTGTTGAAAAAAAATTGCTGAAAAGAGACTTGTTCTTTTTTGCACCCAGGCAGGCATCCTGAGGACGCAGCCATCCCGTTGCCGAGAGGGCAGACAAAGCAATCAGGAGATGCAGAATCGAGGGTGGGGTGGGGGTGGGGACAGACCTTCGTGTGCCCAAGGTCCAGGTCAAATCACTCTGCAGCAGATGGAATGCTCACACCCAGGTGTGGAGGATGAAGCTGTCCTTAGGCAGTGGCTATATTTAGGGCAGGTAAAAGCAGTGGATGATGGAGACGCCAGAGACTGCAGCAGGCCATCCCAGGTCCCCCTCCTGAATGGCAAGATGTGCACCTCTTTGGGGCACTGGCAGATTCATTGCAATGAAGTGATCACTCATGAATTAATTGCGTGTGTGTGCAGCCACCTTTCAACAGCCGAAGCTACTAAACTTGGAACCAATAGCCGCAAGTAGCCATCAGACATTACCCCAGATGCCGTGCAATAACTGCAGAATGGTTGCCAGTCTGGGAGACTGTAGTCAGGGTGGTGCCCTCCAGGTGTTATGGACGACAACTCCCAAATGCCTGGTCATTGGCTCTGCTGGTTGGGATTGGTGGGAATTCAAATCCACAGCATCTGGAAGGCTCAAGTTGAATACCACTGGATACCTTGTGGTGTAGTCCTTTGAAAGAGCACATGGTAACTCATGCCTGCCACCCACCACTCCTGAATCAAAATCAAGGGATAAGCTTGCCTTCCTTGATGGGCACCAAAGTTTACAAAACAGCTACCATGTTGGGGACACACTGTAAGCCCCATTGTATTGGTTCACTCTTTGGGTACGCTGCAAATGTCAAGAGACGTTCAACCATTTTCCAGGCGCCTCTCCTGGCTTTCCTCCCATCTGGGTTCATAATGCTTTAGGGAGCATTATGTGTTTCCTTCTAGGTGGTAACTTCCCAACTGTTTCCACAACCCCGATCAGGGTACTGAGGCATCAGCTTTCTGTAATCCCCAGAAAGCAGCAGAATGAAAACCAGGCATGAACAGCATTCTGCATCATGGAAGGTTTGGGAGGTGTTGCAATGAATATTGGAGGCAAGTGGGTGGGTGGGCAGGCATTGATATCATGCCCACTGCTGACAAGGACCTGTGGCTTTACTTCAGACAGATGAACTTGACCTCCACCCAGCTGTACCCATGTTGGAAGCTGATTATCAGTCTTGCCTTTCCCCCCAGCAGGGGGTCAAAATTCTGAGTTCTTCATGAAACACCACTGTGATAAGTCATTTCACCAACCCCATTTCACCAACTTCGCCATCCATGATGGTGGGCAGCTTCTGTGGAAAGCAAACAGGGACTGGACTGGGAGAGCCATTCCAGGAGCCAACACTCTTCTTTCTTCCCCTTCCCTCTCTTCTGCACTGAAGGACTCCAGAGCTTCGGCGAAAGCTTAGCCAGTCCTGGAGACAACACAGAGAGCTCCATAACCTGAACTTGTTTCAGAGCTCAGAAGGCCATCAGCTTTCATTTGAGCTTGTTGTGAATTCCTGCTGGAGGTCCATTACTTGGTGGCACAGCGTCCTCTTTGCCTGGAGAAGGTCCCGGGTTCAATCCTTACCATCTCATGGTGGGTCTGGGAGAAACCCTTGCCTGAAACCTGAGAGCTGCTGCCAGTCAGGGTGGAACCAGTGGCTTGGCTCAGGATAAGGCTGTTTCCTGCATTCTCGCCATCTTCCTAGTGGATTCTCATGATGCTGCTCCAGGGCCAGCCCTCAACCTCAACCTCTTGGCCTCGGTTTGGTTTTTTGTGGCAGGATTTGACCACGAGTCTCCGTATGGAGTGTTGGAAGCTACCAGAGGTCTGGACTCTTCAAGAGCCACTGCTGAAGCTTTGTCCTTTTTGTCTTGTTTGCTACCTTTCTGCTTCTGGCCTTCACCTGCTTTGGCTGCAAGCCCCCCCCCCCCCAGTTTGTTTGGGCCAAAGTCATATGCAGGGACCTCTACCACACAAAGACTAAATTAGGCAGTGCACTTCTTTCTGAGTCCGTGTGCTGCTCTCCCCTCCTCTGCCGAGGCCGCTGCCTCATGGCTGTGCTGAGAACATCAGCAATAAGCACATCGATATAACCACAGGGGTCCTCACTGAGCTGTTATTTGGGGGGACAGGTGGCTACTGAGAACAGGGCTTCCTTCAGTCAATTGCATCGTCTCTCAATTGGATTTCAAATAAAGCTCCCCCACCCCGTCTGTCCATGCCTGGTGTGCCCTGCGCAATGTAGGCCTCCCTGTTAGGACGCTTTGATCTGTGCATGTTGGCAGGTGTAGAGTCTGGCTCTGTGAAGCTGGGTCAGGCACAGCTGTTGTGGATGCAATGGGGCCATGAGAGCAGAATGGGTGGGCTCTTTGGGAGGAGTCATTCCCAAGCCTCTTCCCAGTACAAAGCTTGCTTGTGATGGATGTGTTGTCTTTAAGGAGCAACACCCACACCGAGAAGGGGGGGATGGAGACTGAGCAAGGTGGGATCACTCTGGTGCAAGCCTTTTCTGGCAGCATCTGTGGAAAGGGCTGGTTCCCTGGCAGAGCAAAGAGGTGATGTTTGCTTTCTGTCCTCTCCCTCTGGCCCTGAGACCTTATTGGGCCCAATCATCCCACCTTTCAAATCACTCTCTTATCACACTTAAATGGGGGGGGGGTATACGGGCTGCCCATTTCCCTTCCTGGCTCCCCATGCCCCCTCCCAGAGGAGGCAATGCAAACCACAATGGTTTATTCGCAAGGTGGAACGCTGGTCCTGCGCTGACCGCCCCTGGCCCTATTCCATCCTGGGTCTGGCTTTGGAAGTGCAGCATTTTGAGACTCAACCGAGCTGTGCGTCCTGCCAAGTCCTCAGGGTTTCCTCATGCTGGCTGCCTTGCTGGAAAAGTCATTGGGCTGAGCATCAGCCCAGGGTCTCTCTGGATGCAGGTGGGTGGGCTGGGTCTCTTTCCCCACACCCCTGTGCCAGGAGCATTGGGCTCCCCCCCCCCCCCGCATTGGCTCAATGAGGCTGGAAGTGAGGAGGTGGTTCTGTCGGACTCCTGTCTCTAGCTTCTCCCCCTTGCAGACATCCGAGACAGTGGGGCCAAGCCGGTGATGGTGTACATCCATGGCGGCTCATACATGGAAGGCACAGGCAACATGATTGACGGCAGCGTGCTGGCCAGCTATGGCAATGTCATCGTCATCACCCTCAACTACCGTGTGGGAGTGCTGGGTATGGATCCAATGGGCCCGCTTCGCAGGGGGGGGGGCAGAGGTGCTGTGGGGGGCAGTGGGGAAAGAGGTGCTGCAGTAGGCCATGAGCATCTAGGTGCTTCGACCTGTGCCTTCAAGACCAGAGTGGGTCAGGATCTGGGTGACCCAACTTCCCTGCTGCGCCAAAGGCATGCTGGTTTCCTTGTGGCTTCTTTTGACACCGTGAGAGCCACATTGGTGGATGGCCACAACCACAGCCATTCAGCAAGTTGTCCTTGCCTATCTCCATCACATCCTTGTAGGCTCCTTTCCATGTTAGGAGCAAACTTTGCAAGGATGAGGAAGGGGGTGTCCTGTTCTGCTCTGCATGGAGCTGCTGCCTGGATACAAGCAAGACTGGTCAAACCCACCTTCTTCTCAGTAGCCACCCCTTCCTCCCAAATGCCATGCTTCATGCTGACCCCACCCCCACCCCAGGACCTGGCCTGGTGAATTGAACTGAACCTTTTATCGCTTAGAGACTTAGGCTGCCGCAGTCTGATACCCACAGAAATATAGTCAGTTTTAACACATTGCACCAGGAACATTTCATCAGATGGAATAAGGAAAAGAACGGGGGGGGGGGGGGCAGAATTAAAATAAGACTTCCTCTCCAGAACAAAAGGGACATCATATAAATTAGTGCATGATGGAGCAAAAGAACATCCCACCCGCACTTCTAGGTTGGTTTGTTTCTAATGCCTCGCCCTTAATTTTCTAACAGCCAGAGCAAATTTTGCAACCTCGATACTAATAAATACACGATCACCTGCTAGCAGTGTATGTATCTGTGCAGGGTGGGAAGGGCATGTCTGACCAGGTGTTTATTCCAAATGTTTGAGGGGCACAGACATTTCCCCAATGCTGTTTCCTTGACAGGGAACCCTCTCGCCTTCTTCCATCCCCTCCCCCAACTGCTCCACCTACATGCCGAAGGCATGTTGAGAAGGTGGGGGGGGGAGGTCCCCTGCCCCATACCTGCTGTATAGCTGGTGTGGGGGCATTTCTCTACAGGCAACATTTCTCTCCAAGCTAGAAGCTGTGGCAGTGGCTGGCCGGCTGTGCAGAAGGGCGTTAGGTCCCTTGCTTGGGAATTCTTTCTCATTTACACATCCTGGCACAGCACAGAGCAAATATTGATCTGCGGTTAAATATTGAATAAACGTGTTTACTCACCTCCTCCCTCCTGCAGGGCCTGGCAAGCCCCGCTAATGAGCTGCACCAGAGGGAGTATTCTATGTCCCCAGCGCTGGGGTGCAGCCAAGCCTCCTCTGGAAATGGACTGGCAATGGGTGATCGCTAAAAAGGCAACATTGCTAGACCTTTTGGGGGACCTGAGGCGGCTTCCACGTTCCTTTGCGTTCTGAATATGGGCCTTCCCTTTTCCCGAAGGGAGTCTTGCTCACTGTACGCTGGAGCTCAGTCTGCCCTACAAAAAAACAAACAAGCCACTCTCCCTAACAAGTCCCTACCCAAGGACCTGTTTCTTCTGCACCAGAAGACGGAGGGACCGTGGCCACTGTTCATGGCAACTACATCTCTGATTTTGTGGGTGCCTGTGTGGTAATCTGGGGCACTGTCTGGAAATAAGATACATTTGCCACTTTAGAAGAAGATTTTAGTAAGTTGGCAGCCCTACTAAGCAGGAGCTCTAGGGTCAACTTGTGCATTTGGCAACCTAATGGCAAATTAATGTTTGTTAGAGACATTTGCTCTTAAGATATATATCGTATATAATTAATAAATAAATAAATAAAACAAGAATCACACAGCATGGGGAGGGAAGGCCTGGGCCAGGAACCAAAGGAAATATCTACCGCAAAATCGGGGGAGAAGGACTAACCCCACCTAGCTCATTATGATTCATTGGCTGGTACCTCAGGTTACAAACGCTTCAGGTTACAAACTCTGCTAACCCAGAAATAGTACCTCGAGTTAAGAACTTTGCTTCAGGATGAGGACAGAAATCGTGCGGTGGCAGCGCGGTGGCAGCAGGAGGCCCCATTAGCTAAAGTGGTGCTTCAGGTTAAGAACAGTTTCAGGTTAAGAACGGACTTCCGGAACAAATTAAGTTCTTAACCAGAGGTACCACTGTGTGTGTGTGTGTGTGTGTATACACGAAAAAGTAAAACATCCCACTTGACTCACTAGTGTCCAAAAGCTGCTTTTCTAAATGTTGCCCAAAAGTGGCTTGCAGGAAAGTATGTCTATAAAATATATCAATTGCTTTATTTAAAAAAAAGCATCCAAAAGGAACCAGATGAAAATTCCCCCAATAGGCTAACTGCTTTGTTCAATGCGCCAAAGTACGGAAAGGCTCTGACCTAGTTAAGTCCTAGAGGCCTTAGATTCCCTCAGCAGGCCCAAGATGGCAGAGGGGGCCTGGGTCAGCTGTGAGGGAATAAAGGACGTCTTGACCCCAGACAAGGGTCTCCTTTCCCTGCTGCTAGCTGCCCCCTCTCACAGAGGCTGACTTGTTTTGACCCAACACCCACACAAACACGAACCATCACTTCACCCAAAATATGGTGGCTCGTTCTTGAGGCAAGCCCTCAAAAATAGCTGTACGCCACAGGCAGATACCAAAGGAGCCACAGCCACATGCAGAGCAGACTACACCCATTTGGTCTTCTTGGCTGTGTATGCACCATATATTTGAAGCACATTATCTCCACCGCCACCTAAAGGAATCCCAGTAACACCATAGTTTGTTAGGCATGCTGAGAATAGCAGTTCTGTGGGGGTAAATGACAAATCCCCAAGATTCTTTGGGCCAGGGTGAGGAGGTGTGCTTCAAATGCACAGTGTGTGCAGAGTATGGGAAATGGGGGATCTCTGCAATATTGAGAGGGGATGGAGGGAAGGGGTCAGTCGCAGCTGAGAAACTGGGGCCCATGGCAGTGGCCTTTGCCCTTTGTAGTGCATAGCATGAGGGGCGAGGGCAGGCGAGAATTGCCTTGGGGCCAGTGCTGCCCATTTCACTACTATCATCTCCTTGCCTGCAGGATTCCTGAGCACCGGGGACCAGGCTGCCAAGGGCAACTATGGGTTGCTGGACCAGATCCAGGCTCTGCGTTGGATCAGCGAAAACATTGCCTTCTTTGGCGGTGACCACTTGCGCATCACTGTCTTCGGTTCGGGCATTGGTGCCTCCTGCGTTAGCCTGCTCACGCTGTCACACCACTCCGAGGGTAAGAGACCGGCATCTTTCCAGCACCCAGTTCTGCGTTTGCCAAGTATGTGGAGTGTGTCGGGGAAGGGTTTGGAAAGAGCCTGGATGTTTCCCCATCTCCATCCTGAAATTACTGGGCTTCTCTGCCTCTCCAGCCTTGCTGACGTGAGAAGCTGTGCTTTTCACCCCTCCTTATCCTTGTGTATGGCTGTGCACAAACATGCCATATACATTTAAGGCACATGAATTCCACCCAAACCCAAGGAATCCTGGAAATTGTAGTTTGTCGAAGGTGCTGGGAGCCGTAGTTCTGAGGGGTAAGCTGCAGCTCCCAGGATTCTTTATGCACCTCCCATTGATGCATTTCCTCCTTTGGGAATGGCAGGTTCCAGGGTGCTTAGCCAGGATGTGTAGGCCTCTTTGCTCTTGTTGTTAAAGTAATTCTGAATTAATGCTCCCATAATCTTGACTGCAAAGATATACCATAGGCGTCAGCAGATCAGGCTCTACTTGTAGAGGTCTGGGTGATTTGCAAGGATTTTTGACTCCTAATTGTTCTAACAATATCAACCACAAAATTAGTGCCCTCCACTCAAAATGAGACTAGCAAAGAGACCTTGGGGGAAAAGGAAAAGGATTTTTGTGTGGAAATTTTTAATGTTCTGTCCAGAGTGGTGGGGGAAACCCAGCCGGATAGTAGAAATAATAATAATAATAATAATAATAATAATAATAATAATAATAATAATAATAATAAATAATAATACAGTGGCCTTTGCTCAGTCCTGGTGCTCAGAACAAAACCCCGTTTTTAACCCAGCAAGTGCTGAGAGGCACCATGCCCTTAAGTGTGTGTCTCTTGTACCTTGATCCAGATCTTAGAGATCTAAGTAAAATGCAAAGTAGATTCAGGAAAGGAGGAGTGGCGCATGGTAACAAAGGCTTCTGAAAGTGCACTGAGGGATCAGGAAGTGCCTAAGCTGCTCCTCTGCTTTCCTGGAAACAGGTAAATGAAATTAACAAGCAATCTACAGTGGTATCTCGGGTTACAGACGCCTCAGGTTACAGACTCCGCTAACCCAGAAATAGTACCTTGGGTTAAGAACTTTGCTTCAGGATGAGAATAGAAATCATGCAGCAGGAGGCCCCATTAGCTAAAGTGGTGCTTCAGGTTAAGAACAGCATAGGTACAACAGTGCAAATCCACATATATGTGTGAGAGGCAGAGGGCAGACAAAGTATTTCTTCGTGCAGGGGCGTAGCCAGGATCAAAACTAGGGGGGGGGCAAGCCATGGCTGTTCAGGGGCGGGGCCAAGGCACGGAAGGGGAGGGGCCACGAAGTGGGCGGGGCTAAAGGGCCAGCGGGCCTGATGACATCGTGGCGGTGGCAGCAGCGGCCACCTTGTGCTTCTGGGGCTGGTAGCGTTGGCAGCTACCCTGCTTGGCTGGAGAGGACGGGAGGGTCGGGCAGGCGAGAGGGGGTGGCAGGGCGGGCGAGGGCGAGGCAAGACACGGCTGCAGCCACGACGGCTCCGAGGCGTTGCTGCATATCAGCTTAATATTTCAACCATGGTTCAAGCCCCACCTTAGGAAAAAAATCCTGCATTGCAGGGGGTTGGACTAGATGACCCTTGTGGTCCCTTCCGACTACAATTCTATGATTCTATTGATATATTACCATAGCATATGCATCATTCTGCTTTCTTGAATTGTCCTACTCCTAGGCATAGCATCCAACTCCTAGAGGCCTAGGTGCCCCCCCCCCCCAATTACTGGTAAATACCGTATTTGAAAGAGTCATCCCCCCATGTTGATGGGCTTTCTATGTGGGGCTTATCTGCCTCCCCCCGTATTTTATTAAGGATGGAAGAGGGAGGGAAGGAAGGAAGAAATAGAGAGAGAGATAACTCATATTTGTGGGTGTCTCTGGATGACGCTGTGATGCTGGAACTCTGCAGCAAGAGGACGGGAGGGTCGGGCAGGCGAGAGGGGGTGGCAGGGCGGGCGAGGGCGAGGCAAGGCATGGCCGCAGCCACGACGGTTCCGAGGCGTTGCTGCATATCAGCATAATATTTCAACCATGGTTCAAGCCCCACCTTAGGAAAAAAATCCTGCATTGCAGCGGGTTGGACTAGATGACCCTTGTGGTCCCTTCCGACTACAATTCTATGATTCTATTGATATATTACCATACCATATGCATCGTTCTGCTTTCTTGAATTGTCCTACTCCTAGGCATAGCAGCCAACTCCTAGAGGCCTAGGTGCCTTTCCCCCTCCCAATTACTGGTAAATACCGTATTTGAAAGAGTCATCCCCCCATGTTGATGGGCTTTCTATGTGGGGCTTATCTGCCCCCCCCGTATTTTATTAAGGATGGAAGAGGGAGGGAAGGAAGGAAGAAATAGAGAGAGGGATAACTCATATTTGTGGGTGCCTCTGGGTGACGCTGTGATGCTGGAACTCTGCATGTACAGGAGCCTTGTAAGCAGCTTTCTCTCTGCTTGATTTACAGCAGGCACGTCCAACAGGTAGATTGTGATCTACCAGTAGATCACTGGATGTCTGTGGTAGATCACTGGTAGGTCACTGGCACCCCTAAAAAAAGCTCACCCAAAATTTTCCTCCTCCCTCAAAAAAGTTGAACTATGACCTGAAGCCCTAAACAAAAATGGGCCTCCCTCCTTCCTAAAAGAAGCTCAACAAGTTTGACCTAAACCCCAAAAAACAGGGCTTCCCTTCCTTTAAAAAAAACTCAACAGCTTTGACCTGAACCCCCCAAAAGGGGGTAGATCACCCCCAGTTTTAAACTCTGAGTAGATCAGAGTCTCTTGGGAGGTGGCCACCCCGATTTACAGTATACAGATGCAGGAGGAGGGGCAGACTGGAACACCAATGCTTTTTATAAACATCACTGTGTCTGTCAAAGCTACAGCCTCCCCCCTTTCTTATTCACTTCTTTTTAGCCTTGCAGAGCCACCTTAGTCAAATTGAATCCTCTGAGTCTGCACCCTCATTAAATCGCCAATAGAACTCTTAATGCTCCTGAATGCTCATTAACAACTCCCACTTAAGAACAATAGGGTGAAATGGTCAGCTATCGAATCTTGCCTGGGGATATATGCTCCATTGTCTTAACTGCTTAACTACTGGTAGCCACTTTGCTTTATTTATTTGATGTGTTTTTGTTACTGCTGTGTCCCCCCCCCCCACAAGCGGAGACTTAGCTGCTCTTGCTAAAGCAAAGCCCTTTCCACTTCAGTTTTTGGAGGGGAAAAGTGCTGGTTATGGTCTGTAAAATACATTATTTTTTTTGCTTCTAGGGGGGGGGCAGCTGCCCCCTCCTGCCCCCCCTGCCTACACCCATGCACTGACATGCATGGCGTGGGGGGGGGGTTTGGAATGTGCTCCCCACACAAAATGGTCGTTATCTGTAATAAAAATAAATAAGGTTACAGGTAGGTAGCCGTGTTGGTCTGGGTCGAAGTAAAATAAAAAAATTCCTTCAGTAGCACCTTAAAGACCAACTAAGTTTTTATTTTGGTATAAGCTTTCGTGTGCATGTGCACCCTCCCCTCCAAGACTATCCCCACGCAGCTCAGGCCACGAGGAAAGCCATGCATAGGGAGCAAGACACTAGGAGATACATGGCCCAAAATTCCCTGCATCTTCATTAACTCCAGATGTTTCGAGGGAGCCAAATTGTAGGTGAAAGGGAGAGGCGCATTGGCGCAAAATTACCCACAACCCACCACACACTTCGGTACGATTTCATTGCCCACTTTGCAGTCGGCCATGCAGATAGGCTGAAAATAAACTTGCCCCCTCCCATCCCGATTCAAATTATAGTTTGGAGCCTGAGGGTGTTGTTGGAGAAATGCTTGCCTGCCTACCAAGGAGAGCCTTCATGAAAGCCAAAGCCACAGAGGCAATTGGCAGTTCTCAAGGGGTACAGCTGCAAAATTGCTGGCATGGGAAGTGAGATGTTCCTTCCTCCCCACCCTGCACACATCTAGTATTGCACAAACCACTGAGACTTTTGTCACGAGGCAGGATTTGCTCACTAACAAAATAATTGTTTTCTAAAAAACTAACATGTTGCTTTTAAAGAATTCGTTGATCGGTAAACTCTGTGTATTTTTTCCCCATGTAGCTCAAAACAGCAGTTGGGAAGGAAGGAGGGAGAGGGAAATGTTTATTTCCTTTAATTATAAATGTTTACAACCCACTTACTTGAGTGGCCACATTATTAAGGGCTAAAGGGTATGAAAAATATTGTGGGATTGATTTTTTTTTTGGGGGGGGGTAATGTTATAAGGCACTAAATCAGTTTCTAACACACTTTTAAGTTTGAAATACACTATGGGTTCTGACCTACCCCAAGTAGACCCTTTGACATTAATGGACCTAAGTAAGTTGCAATCATTCGTTCCAATGGGTCAACTCTGAATAGGACTAGCATTGGATACAACTTGTTTTTTGTTTTATTTAAAAAAGACACATGATGGCATTTAGCACATTTGCCCTCACAGCACCCCTGCAGTGTAGGCCAGTGTTTAGACCATGTGTCCTTTATTTACTTAAAATGAAAGATCAGCACGAGACAGCCAAATGACCTGTGCAAAACATTGTCAGCAGCAAAAGGAATCTGGTACTGTTGTACGGATGGGAAGCTGAGGCTGAGGGCAAATGCTTGGCCACCATGGACTCTGAGCTCAGGGCAGAATGATGGGTAGCTGGAGATAGAGAAAGACTAGGGTCACATCAGCCAGGATTCTCCTAAGGGCATACTACTACAGTGAGGTTGTTACCCCCTGGCATCTGTGCACAGAAACCCTGGGAACGAGTAAAAGCCCAGTTCTCTTTTAGACCAGCAATGTGATGCTTATGATTCTAGTCTTTTTTCGGAAGGCAGGAAGCAGTAATGCAATTAAGCACTTTCAAACTCTGGACTTAATGGTCTTACGGAACACCTCCACCTGTAGGTGACATCTCCCCTCTTTGCTTTATTTAAAATGTGCTATGCCAGTCCTAGCTGCATTTAGGGGGCCCTCAGGCTCATTGTCCTGAGTGCGGTCCTGGCAGCACCAAGGGAGAACCTAGGAGCTGCATTTTACCAGGGCAGGTAATTTGCCCATCTATTATGTATTTCTTGCACTGACTGGCAGCTGCTGCCAAGGGTCAAGCAGAGGTATAATATCTTCTGCTTCCATTTTCTTTTTTAACTGGAGATGCCAGGGATTGAACCTCAGATCTGGGTGCAAAGCAGTGGGCAGTGTGTCAAAGAATTCTAGCCTCCTTTTTCTATATATATTTTAAAGCTTTTCTACCCCACTTGCCTGCTGAGGAGTTCTGGAGGACTTGAAAGCTTGGCACATTTTTATGAGTTTTAAAATGTATTTTTTGCTTATGTCTTGATAGCTTTGTCTCATTCATTTAACATGGCTGCAAAGTGGGAGCTTGGAAAACTGACCTGATGTCCCCCCCCCCACCTCTCCAGTTGTTTGACGCGCACGATCTATACACGGGAGACAATTTTCCCCAGGTACTGAATACCCTTGCAGCTATAAACAAGGCTACAGAAGGTAAGAAAAAGGGGGAAATCGTTGAACTGAATGAAATGTTTGCCATGGTAATGGACTGATGAATTTAAACACACTATTGAAATTGTACAATTGGTTAAAAAAAATGAAACTAAGAATCCAACAAAACATTTGTCCTAATCTGCACTGAAGGCAGATAATTATTATTATTTTTTGCAATCTCCATAATATGGGAAGAAGCATTCCTGAAGCAAAACAATTCCAAATCTGCAGAAGATCTTCCTAGCAGGGTTCTACATAGGGGGAGAATCAGTTCCTCTCTCTGCACTCATTACACAAGTTACAAAGCAAAAGAACCTGATCAACATACTCTGTTGCTGCAGCTACGCACAGAAAAGGACATTCATTGACCAGGATATTATTAAATCATTTGTTTATCAATGCAGAGAGTAGCACATGCATGCTCTCCTCGATTTGGAGACAGTCAGTTTATGCATGTATGAAGCTCTAACAATTCCGTAATTTAGGATATTATTAAGGAGTAATGGAGAACAAAATTCATCAGTTGCAGTTCCCAGATACTGTCTATCTAAGCCCATCTATTTCTGTGATAATAAGAGAATTAGGCCTTCTTTCAACTGCAATGGTCCACACACCCAAAAGCGTTTTCTCCATATGCCTTTTCTGCTGAATGTCTCGACCAGAAGCATCTCCCAGCCCCCATCATTGCAGCGTTTGCACTTCCCCATTGGTAGTTTCAGGGTGAGATCCAATTTCGCTTCCTCAGGTGCAAAGCAGGCAATGTCCCTTGTGCCTTTAAAGAGGTGTGGCCAGTTTGCTGAAGCAGCCTGTCAGTGCAGAAGTGAGAAAGCGCAGCATCTTTTTTCTCTACAGCGCAACTGCTTCATGTGCAACTGAGTTCTTTCTTTTGTTTTGAAGAAGCAGGAGCAATCAGAACACGGACACACAAACATCCTCCTTGTTGTGTATTGATTCAAAGGATTTTATATCTGTACTAGCTGACCCGGCCACGCATTGCTGTGGTTCTTTCCTGTGATCCCCCACCCCCGTCCCGATCCATGACGTATCTGCCCCTCCTCCCTCCACCCGGCTCATCCCTGTGTTTTGGTAGGATACCCTTCCCTCTGTTGTCCCTGGGGAGTGTTGGCCCCTCCCCCCTGTATCTCCATACCTTGGCCCCCACCCTTCGAAAAGGAACTGTCAGCTTCTAGGTTCTATTTCCCAGCATGCACTTCTGTCTGAGTCTTCTGTTGTCCCTGGGGAGTGTTGGCCCCTACCCCTGGTATCTTCCTACATTGGCCCCCACCCTTGGAGAAGGAGCTGTCAGGTTCTGGGTTCCATTTCCCAGTATTTACTTTTGTCTGAGCCCTCTGTTGTCCCCTCCCCCCTGTATCTCCATACATTGGCCCCTGCACACGCATCATGAACATTTCTATATATTTAGATTAAGGATCAGGGGTGATGATGCGCCCTGGAACGCAGAGAACTACTTTTAAAATCCCGATGGGGGGGGGTCAAATAGTGAAGCCCCACAGCCCCGTAGCGACAGACAGGCCCAGAAAGAAGGGGGGATCATATGGGCCACTTGGCGCGGGCCTCCGAATCCAAAGGGGGCCTCGGTCAGCATATTCAGAATCAGTAAAATGAAAAAAGTAACAAAAGGATTAAAAACAGGGCCACATTATCCACCTGGCCCGGGCCTCTGCCTGGCCCTGCAAGGGCCTGGCAACAGAAGGCGTGTTCTGAAGCACCCGAGTTGTTCAGTTCCATAAAAAACCCAGGAAGTCGCAAGGGGGGAAGGTAGGGGGTTGTAAATCGATTGTAAATGTTACTAGAGAACTGTCTCCAGCATATTATGTCAAGAGAGCTGAAATCACGAACCCCACGTCACAATACTCCTGCAGTGGTACAGCCTTGGAGAAGCTCCGCCACCTAATTGTTGTTTGTCTGAGCCCTCAACACAAACCAGCATAGAATTTGCATATGCTAACATAGATATATAAGAGGTTATATGCATTGTTATTCATACACGAAGGAGACCCATTGAAATTAATGGACACTAGTAACTTAGGTTCATTAATTTCAATTATTTTTACTCGTGAGTAACAAAAAGAGGGTCCCCAAATATGAATACCAAAAGCAAAAGAAAGGATATAATGGAATCATAGAATTGTGGAGTTGGAAGTGACTATAATGGTCACCTAGTTCAACCCGCTAAATAATAAATAATGATTATTTAAACATGCACTTGGAGTATATGCATATTCAAATAGTCATTATTTTTGAAATCCTTTCATTGTATCTTGAATTCCTGTGACCTTGTATTTTTGTTCTCTGCTCTGAGTAAAACATAGTGGCATACAGCCATGTAAAGTAAAGGTAAAGGGACCCCTGACCATTAGGTCCAGTCGTGACCGACTCTGGGGTTGCACGCTCATCTCGCATTATTGGCCGAGGGAGCTGGCGTATAGCTTCCAGGTCATGTGGCCAGCATAACAAAGCCGCTTCTGGCAAACCAGAGCAGCACATGGAAACGCCGTTTACCTTCCCGCTGTAGCGGTTCCTATTGATCTACTTGCATTTTGACGTGCTTTCGAACTGCTAGGTTGGCAGGAGCTGGGACCAAGCAACGGGAGCTCACCCCGTCGCAGGGATCCGAACCGCCGACCTTCTGATCAGCAAGCCCTAGGCTCAGTGGTTTAACCACAGCGCCACCTGGGTCCCATATGTGTGTAATTATATTACTAGCAAAACAGTGCAATTTTGAAAGGGTCATTTTGATACCAGGTGGTGCCTTATGATATCCAAATATACCCCCACTGCATCTTCAGACGTGTCCAAACCAGTGAAGCTTGGAATGGTTTGGTCCGCCACCTTGATTCAAAATGGTGTCTAGTGGTATTCAAATGTAGACAGAAACCTGCTCCCCCCATGTTGGGCAACATTATCAAAATGTGCATGCTGAACTTCACAAGAAGATAATGTCTTTATCTCAGCAGTGAGAGCTAGCAACTTATGATGAAGCCATGCATAAGTAATGTTAGGTGCTGCCCTTCCCCAGTTATACCGGTAGATGTGTCCAGGAGAGGATCAGGTATCCTGTTCTGGGCAGAGTTCACAGAGAGAACTGGGAAAGCAAAGTGAGAGTTCAAGCAAGGAACTAGACCCATGGAGACCTCTGGCTAGATCTGTATGACCAAGAGAAGTAGACCAGCAAAATGCTAGAGCCAACTGAAGGTTATGCCTGGGGATATCAATGGCCATTGGATGAGCTACTGGGGTCCCAACTGAGGGTTCCAACAGGGTGGTGTCTTCTGGAGGTAATTCTGCCCCCGGGACTTCCTTGTCTCCTCCTCTTCATCACAGAGGATCTGTCTTCTGGGGTTTGACACCATGCTGGTAAGAAATAATAAAAAGGGGAAGAAATAATTAGGCCCCCTAATAATTAGGGTTGGTGATAGAGCATCTGCTTTGCCTGCAGAAGGTCCCAGGTTCAACTGGGGCATGTCCATAGACCTGGGCATGTCCCTGCCTCAGATGCTCCAGAGTTGCTGCCAACTGGTGCAGATGCTACGCCAAATGGTCCAATGGTCCAATTTGGAATAAGGCAGCTTCGTATGTGGTACTAAGGCTCAATGTTAGAATATTTGCATTGCATTCAGAAAGGCCCAGGTTCGATCCCCTGGGGCATCTAGGTCGGACTGGGAATGTCCCCTGTCTCAAATGCTTGAGAGCAGCTGCCAGCCAGTGTAGTCAATACAGAGCTAGACGGACCCATGGTCTGTAAGGCAGCTTCCTGTGTTCCCATGAAACAACACGCTGGCAGCCCTTGAGCAGCAGGAACCGTGCAAGGTTGCATCATCTTTTGCCCTCCAACGGCAAGCTATCCTTGGCAGCATGCCACCCTGGAGGGAAAATAACGTGGGCTGTGAACGTGATGCATCTTCAGCAAGCAGCTTCCTTGGAGCGCACGATGTAAGCTCAGTATTTTGATCTTTCAGGATTTGCCTTTGAATCCGAGGGGGGAAATGAAACTCCAGAGTGTTGCATTGCATAGAATGTGATAGCAAGATTCGGGGGGGGGGGGAGTATATGGCACTGATGTGTTGTGGGGAGGGTTGCCTTCCAGTCAGTGGAAGGAAGACGGCAGTGCAAGGGGGGTGGGTTGGAAACAGAACCCCTCCATCTGCGATCCCTCCCACTTCTCCTCAAACAGCTGTGGTGACTTGCATCAAATGTCAGTGTGTTTTTCAGCCGTGTGCAGAGTGTGGGTTTTGCATACAATCCGTTGTTCTGCCAAAATCCAGGGTCCTGTTCGGCAAGCAAATCATGCAGAGCAGTGAGTAATTCGACCTGCTCTCTGCGGAATAAACCCTTCCCTTCCCTCCCCTGATCTTGGAAATGGCTTGCAACAAAATTGCTCTCCATAGGAGAGGCCCCTGGGCAGTTTAGCATAGTTGCAGCAAGGGCAAGAGCAGGGAGGTACAGATCAGGGTTTTCTCCTTCCACCCCCAGCCCACCCCCCAGCCCACCTAGCCAAGCAATCTACCACTTTGAGGTGTGAGCACATGCCCCGTCTTATGTGGGAACAAGTCTGCACTTTGCTATAGGTCAGAGGAAGAGTGTATGTTTTGAACGCCAAAGGTCCATCTCCAAGTAGGGCTGCAGGTATCTTCATCTGAAATCCTGGAAGGTGCTGCAAGCCATTTGTAGTGTTTCTCAAGCTTGGGTTGGACTACAGCTTCCATCATCCCTAGCTAGCAGGACCAGTGGTCGGAGATGATGGGAGTTGCAGTCCAACAACAGCTGGAGACCCAAGTTTGAGAAGTACTTCCATGGTGTAGAGTCCCTACTCAGCTAGATGGACCCATGGTCTGATTCAGGATAGGACAGTTTCCGATGTTCCTATGACATACTGTAGAGCTGCAGGTCAGTGGTAGAGTCTTGCATGCAGAAGGAGGAGTTGGAGAGAGTTCCTGCCTAAAACCCTTGAGAGTTGCTGTCAGTCCATGTGAAACATTACTGAGATAGGTGAACCAAAAGTTCCATGACCCTACAAACTTTTTATTAAGAGATTTCCGATCAGTGCAAGGAGAATTTAAGCAGTCAGACTTACTGAAAGAAAACAAGACAAAGACCATAGGGTTTGTATCCAGTGCTAGTCCTACTCAGAGGAGGCCTGCTGAAGTTAATGGAGATGAGTAACTTGGGTTCATTCATCTCAGATGCTCCAGGGCTGCATGCAACCCTAAATGGGGTAGGAATAGAAATTGAAACGTAACTTCTGCTAAAGCAGTGCTAAAGAGACGACTGTGCAGACTTTAATGCCACAGTAGTTAAAATATATTTAAATGACACAATAAAATGATGAATGTTGTTGTTTAGTCGTTTAGTCGTGTCCGACTCTTCGTGACCCCATGGACCATAACACGCCAGGCACTCCTGTTTTCCACTGCCTCCCGCAGTTTGGTCAAACTCATGTTCGTAGCTTCGAGAACACTGTCCAACCATCTCGTCCTCTGTCGTCCCCTTCGCCTTCTGCCCTCCATCTTTCCCAACATCAAGGTCTTTTCCAAGGATTCTTCTCTTCTCATGAGGTGGCCAAAGTATTGGAGCCTCAGCTTCACAATCTGTCCTTCCAGTGAGCGCTCAGGGCTGATTTCCTTAAGAATGGATAGGTTTGATCTTCTTGCAGTCCATGGGACTCTCAAGAGTCTCCTCCAGCACCATAATTCAAAAGCATCAATTCTTAGGCGATCAGCCTTCTTTATATGAATAGAAATACTTAAAATGCAATAATATATCCAAATGAATTCTTTGATCTATAAACAAGTGTGAGAAACATTAAGACCAAACATGTTTCAACCTAGGGGTGTCTTCTTCAGTGGTCCACAATTCCTGCCCCCCCCCCCTACAATTTATCACAGAAAGGCTAAAAGAGTATCAGACAGATTCATGACACTGCATGTTAACCAAGATGGCTATATTTATTTTTAATTCATAAAATGCATATATATACACTCCTTGATTGTTAAAAAAAAAGTCAAAGAGGATCATGTAAAAAATAAAACAATCAAATTATAAGTAAAAATGATTTAAAACATTCATAAATCATTAATGATAAGCTAAAAACCAGATTAAAACATATCTCAACATTCTACATGTCTGGATAGACTTTTCTAAGCAAGTAATGTTTTTAACAGGTGGTGCCTGCCTATACCAATAGGCAGGGAGTCCGAAAGAATGAGTGTATTCACACTAAAATAACAACTTCTTATAAATGCAGAATGAGTATTATGTTGCACCTGAAACAGTGCAGGTTGCGCAGATTGAAGCCATTGAGTGGGCATATATGCAAGTAAAGCAATCTTAAAGGTAAAGGGACCCCTGACCATTAGGTCCAGTCGTGACCGACTCTGGGGTTGCGGCGCTCATCTCGCTCTATAGTCCGAGGGAGCCGTCGTTTGTCCACAGACAGCTTCCAGGTCATGTGTCCAGCATGACAAAGCCGCTTCTAGCGAACCAGAGCAGCACACGGAAATGCCATTTACCTTCCCGCTGTAGCGGTACCTGTTTATCTACTTGCACTTTGACGTGCTTTCGAACTGATAGGTTGGCAGGAGCTGGGACTGAGCAACAGGAGCTTACCCCGTTGCAGGGATTCGAACTGCTGACCTTCTGATTGGCAAGCTCTAGGCTCTGTGGTTTAACCCACAGCACCACCTGTGCTTTATAACAGTGGTTCTCAAAGCTGTGATGTGCCACACTGGTGTGGCAGGAGAGGATGGCAAGTGTGGCAGGATAACAGACATATTTTGGGAATGATTCATGTTCTTACATAGCTCAGCTGCATTGTTTTTTATTTCCCATGATTATAAAGTTGTTGTTGTTTAGTCGTTTAGTCATGTCTGACTCTTTGTGACCCCATGGACCATAGCACTCCTGTCTTGCACGGCCTCCTGCAGTTTGGTCAAACTCATGTTCGTAGCTTCGAGAACACTGTCCAACCATCTCATCCTCTGTCGTCCCCTTCTCCTAGTGACCTCAATCTTTCCCAACATCAGGGTCTTTTCCAAGGATTCTTCTCTTCTCATGAGGTGGCCAAAGTATTGGAGCCTCAGCTTCAGGATTTGTCCTTCCAGTGAGCACTCGGGGCTGATTTCCTTCAGAATGGATAGGTTTGATCGTCTTGCAGTCCATGGGACTCTCAAGAGTCTCCTCCAGCACCATAATTCAAAAGCATCAATTCTTCGGCGATCATCTCTCACTTCCATACATCCAGCTCTCACTTCCATACATCACTACTGGGAAAACCATAGCTTTAACTATATGGACCTTTGTAGGCAAGGTGATGTCTCTGCTTTTTAAGATGCTGTCTAGGTTTGTCATTGCTTTTCTCCCAAGAAGCAGGCGTCTTTTAATGTTGTGACTGCTGTCACCATCTGCAGTGATCAAGTGATAAAGTAGTTGTGTTCTATTATAAATCAAGCACTGCTGGGAGTTGTTTCTTTTCATTTCCCAATGTACTTCTTATCAATTAAAAAGTCATTGTAGCATGAGCAAATTTTTAATCTGAAAGTGTGGCCCAGAGGGAAAAAGTTTGAGAACCACTGCTTTGCTGTCTACCAGCTCCTTCTGGTACGCAGGCTGAGACCCTACCTGCCTGCGGACTGTTTCGCCAGAGTGTGCATGCTGTAGTTATCTCCCACTTGGACTTCTGCAATGCGCTCTACGTGGGGTTGCCTTTGAAGGTGACCTGGAAACTACAACTAATCCAGAATGTGGCAGCTAGACTGGTGACTGGGAGTGGCCATATAATACTGGTCGTGAAAGACCTACATTGGCTCCCAGTATGTTTCTGAGCACAATTCAAAGTGTTGGTGCTGACCTTTGTAGGGTTACCAGATGTCCCCAGTTCCCGGGGACAGCCCCCAGATTCACCAATATGTCCCCGGACAAAATCTGTCCCCGGAATGTCCCTGGATTTTAATTAATGTTCCTGGATTTATGCCGGGGGACTTCCGGCGAGGCAACATGGCGGGCGCCATGGCAGTGAGCAGCACCACGTCAAAGTTCCAGCCAGCCAATCTGCTGGCTGGGAGGTGGCTATTTAAACCGAAGTGCGAGCCAGAGAGCTTCCTTCTAGCTCGCTTCCTCAATCAACGCTCGTCCCAAACTCATGCAGAGCCCCCCCCCCCACAGCAGAAGAGCCCATGGCACTCTTCTGCTGCAGGCTCTGTGCACCCAAGTGGGGGGGGGGGGCGAGGTGTTGAGGCGCTGAAGAAGAGGAGAAGCATAGAAAAGAGCTGTGCCACGTTGCAAGACACAGAGAGAGACACGGAGCATGGCGGCGGCTTCTCATGGGAACAAAGAGGCGCGAAAGCGAAGGCTGAGAGGGAAACGGGGGGGGGGAGGCAGGCAGGTGTGTGGGCTTTATCTCCCTCCTCTCCAATGGCCACTGTGGAGATGGTGAGTTTAACGGGGGCGAGGAAGGCGTTATGGCACCCCTCATCCCCAGCCAAGGTCAAGAACTCTGGGCAACCCTTTCCTAAAATAAAGCATGAATTATTTTTTTAAGTGTCCCTGGATTCCTTGAAAAAATCTGGTAACCATACTTTTTAAAGCCCTAAACGCCCTCAGCCCAGTATACCAGAAGGAGTGTCTCCACCCCCATTGTTCAGCCTGGACACTGAAATCCAGCTCTGATGGCCTCCTGGCGCTTCCCTCACTGCGAGAAGTGAGGTTACAGGGAACCAGACAGAGGGCCTTCTCGGTAATGGCGCCCGCCCTGTGGAATGCCCTCCTATCAGATGTCAAGGAAATAAACAACTATCTGACTTTTAGAAGACATCTGAAGGCAGCCCTTTCTAGGGAAGTTTTTAACATTTGATCTTTTATTGTGTTTTTAATATTCTGTTGGAAACAGCCCAGAGTGGCTGGGGGAACCCAGCCAGATGGGTGGGGTATAAATAAAATTATTATTATTATTATTATTATTATTATTATTATTTATTACACCATGAAATTGGCCGCGTAGCACATTGGTGAGCATTGCAGATCTCTGAACACAGGCATTATATGCTGACAAGGCCTCATTCCTGTCAACAATTGCACTGCAGCATTCTGCACTCACTGCAGCCTCCAGATCAAGCACAAGGGAAGCCCCACATAGAGCACTGCAGTATGCCAGCCTTGAAGTAACCAGTGCATGAGGCAGGACACCTCTGGATACTGGCCACTGTGAAGCAACAGCCAGAGTGGGCTCTTGCCTTCAAGCCCCAGTAATGGGATTCTCATAATAGGCATTGATTCGATGGGCCGTTGGCCTGATCCAGCAGAGTGGGCTCTTCTTACATTCCCAGTGCTGACTTTTATTCATTTTGTTTTCTTTGTCTTTAAACAGATCGGAGCTCCACCAGGCCATGCTTGCATCTGTTGCCTCCTAGTTCCGCTGAGGGTGACAGCCGTCCCTCGACGCAAACAACATCTCCTAAGTTGCCGAAAGCATTGCACGGCCAGTCAAAAGTAGTGGTAGGTTTTGCTCAAAATCTACCCCAGGATCTTGGGGAGACAGAAAGTGAAGGAGAGGCAAGGAGCCTATGGTTTCAGCCTATGCACGTTCTGTGGCCTGGGCGGGAAGGTCTAAGGGACAGGGAAATTTCCCAGCTTCAGGCCCACTTTCCCCAAGAATAAGCTGCTGCCTCCTCCCCACCCCACCCCACCCCACCAGAAAACCTCCCCCACAAATCTGCAGTATGGGAATATTAACATTGGTCTACCCTATAGGGTTGTTGCAAGGGCAGTTGAAAGTGCATAGTTGAAGTACAGTGGTACCTCGACTTCCGAATGCCTCGACTTCCGAAGTCTACAAACCCGGAAGTATGTTCGCCACGTGTGCGTTCTGCGCAGAAGCGGTGCGCGCGCTCTGCGCATGCGCAAAGCGCAAAATCACGCTTCACGCATGCACAAAATGGACACTTCGACATCCGAAGGTTTTGACTTACGAAGAGCGCCGTGGAATGGATCGCCTTCATAAGTCGAGGTACCACTGTATGTTAATTGCTTCCATAAATGTAGGGATGGCTTTCAGCTTGGACAGCTACTGGCCATGGTTGATATGTTCTGCCTCCACTCATTCATTTTTATTTATTTATTGCAAAACGTTTCAGTATATACATATATGTTTTCAATAAGGGTACAGCATTAATACAATACAATATTTACAAAGAATCAAAAGAAGGGAAAAAGAAAGAAAAAAGAGAAGAAAGAAGAAAAAAAGAAAGCTATTCTTTTGTATTAGAAAGCTATTCTTTTGTATTAGAAAGCCTCTCATTACCGCTTTACTTGCATCCCACACCATGTCAAGTCCTGTTTCTTTATGTAAATTCCATTGGAAATAGTCCCTCAAAATTTATTTAGCCTTTTCAACGGTTTCTTTGTTTTCCAGCAGTTCTTCATTCATTCTCCATCTGAAAGAATTCTGTTCTTTTCCTCTCATCTCCATAAATATTGAATTATGATCCGACAACGTCCGTGGCGTAATCTCTGTACGTATTGTCCTGGGCACTAGTTCTTTGGATATCCACATATGATCTATTCTTCCCGAACTCTGATTTGGTTCAGAGAAGAATGTAAATTGCTTCACCGTCGGGTGTTTTAATCTCCAGATATCCACTAGTCCCAGGTTTTCCACAAGGTCAAAAAAGGATTTTGGTAGTTTTCCATCATGTTTTCTCTTTCTTGTTCTATCCATGTCGGGTATCGCCACTCCGTTGAAGTCTCCCATCAAGATGATCTTCTGGTCCATATATTCCATTAATCTTTCCTCTAACAACTTAAAAAATTCTGCCTTATTTTCATTTGGTGCATAAATTCCAGCTAAGATAAATTTTTCTCCCTGAAATGTTATCTGTACAGCAATCACTCTTCCCTCTTCGTCTCTTGAGATCAGTTTCGGGTCCAACTTCTCCTTTATATACAAGAGTACTCCTCTCTTTTTGTTAGCAACGGAATTAATAAATTCTTTTCCCAATCCTTTATTGATCAAAATATGTCTATGTTTCTTTGCAACATGTGTTTCCTGAAGGCAAATTACATCCAATTTTTTCTTTCTTAAAACATGTTCAATTTTATTTCTTTTCTTTTTATCATTCAATCCATTTACATTCCACGACAACACCTTCAATGCCATCTTTATTTCTTTTCAGATTTCTAATTTAGTCTTGGATGGGAGTTATATTACTATCTTTATCTTCCTCTTCTTCCTTTTCCTCCTCCGATTTTCTATCCTCTCCTGATTCTTCTTCTTTTTCTTGCTCTTCCTCATCTTTCTTTTTCTTTTTTCTTCTAGGCTTGGGATCTTCCTCTTCTTCTTCAGCTGTCTCTGCTAGGTACGCCAGGCTAGGTTCCAACGTTCCAAGGAACTTCTGATATTTCCTTAGAAATTTTCCGATGTCAGGCATGCTTATCAAGATATGTTTCTTGTCCTTATAATAAAACGAGATTCCTTCTGGATATTCCCACTTATGTTGTACCCCGTTTTTCTTCAGCAGTGACACCATCGATTTGTAAGAGTCCCTTTTGCGTAAGAATCTTCCTGGTATCTCTTTAAAGATGATTATAGGTCTTCCTCCTATAATCAACTTGTTCGTAAAACTCAGTCTCAATATTTCATTTCTCAAGTCCATTGAATTGAAAATAACCAGACAGTCTCCTGGTGCTCTCCTTGCCTTGGCCTTTGCTGACTTAACTCTTATTCTGAATGCAGTGACGATGGAACTACTCACTTCCTCATCTGTCTTTTCCAACCATTTCGCCAATTCTGCGGTGATTTTAGCCTTTATATCTTCATCTTGTTCTTCTGGAATCCCCCTTAATTTCAGATTCATTTGTTTTTGTTTCATCTCCATCATCGCAA
Organism: Zootoca vivipara; assembly: GCF_963506605.1. Taxonomy (NCBI): domain Eukaryota; kingdom Metazoa; phylum Chordata; class Lepidosauria; order Squamata; family Lacertidae; genus Zootoca; species Zootoca vivipara. The sequence continues at coordinate 4,012,711 of NC_083293.1, read as the reverse complement.
AATTATCTAACATTTGTTCATGTGCCAAATCTAATTTATCCATTTTTTCTTTAACTTTGTCTGAATCTTTCTCTACTTCCTTGATTTCTTTCTGATTTTTCTTCACCCCTTCTTCTGTTACTTTGGATCTTACCGATAAATCTTTTATTTTTGTTGTAAGTTCCCCCACTGCTCCTTCCACTTTTTCAAATTTCTTGTCTAATGTATCTTGCACTTCCCCTAATTTCTTCTCCATACGTTGCTCATTTTGTCTTAATTCTTCTTTAATTTTTTGCCATAAAACATCCAGGTCTCTGACTTCTTCCTGTTTTGAACCTCTTCTTTCCGTTGGTGTTGCCAGTCCTTTTTTTCCATCTTTTGTATCCTTTCCTGCCATCTTTAACTTTGATTTATACCTGTAATTTTAATCTTAAACTCTAGGGGGCGCTCTCAGTTCAAAATAAAAATTTTGGTTGTAATACCCAAGTGACCTCTAGGTGGAGCTCTAACGTTTCAACTCTCAAATTTAAAACAACATACAATATTATATTTTCCCCACCAGGTGGCACCAATGTCTACTTTCCCCCTCCCTTCTCTCAGTACTTTTCCACTCTTTACACAGTCAGTGATAATAATTCAGTCTATTGTTCTCAAGCTTAGTTTCTCTTTCCCCTTCAGCCACTTGCTGGCTTAATCCACTACGGTACCTAAAAAAAAAGAAGCCAAGTCCCGCAACTCTTCAGCCTCTTGTAAGGCTTAATCCAATTTTTAGGGGTGTAAATTTCCATCTCAAAGACTCAAAAGGCTCAAAGCAAAGAAAGCCTGGATCCCGCTGGGAAAATCAAGACGAAGTCAAACGGCAAAGCAGAACACAGAGAGACACAAAGAGAGAAGTTCCTCTTCAGCCGCTACTGGCTTAATCCAGTTGGCCCCCCCTTCCAGACCCCAAGACACCAAGTGGGAGAGATCCGCTGTTTTAAAGTCAAAAGCACACGGTGATCCAGTAAAAATAAAGTTAAAATTCTTGTCCCTTCTTCCCCCAAAGCTCACGTTGTTGAAGTTAAATAGATACTGTGTTACAGGCAGTTAAGTCTTATGGGCTAAGATCGGGCAGATCAAACAGATACAGTCTCAGATTTACAGCAGGGTCCGTTCCTCCAGCAGGGTAACAAAGTAGCTTTATGCAAATTCTAAAGCAACTTTAAACAAAGACAGTCTGTTGCCTCGCTAAAATAGCAGAGGTCTTCAGCATACCTCACTCAGCAGATAGTTTCAGTTTCCCGTCTCCATTCCTGCGGTCCGTTACTGCGCCATTTTCCACACCGCTGCTGGGACGGACTCCCTTTTTACGCCCTCAGCCATCCAAATTCGCCAAATTTTATATCCATCTTGCTTTTTCTTTTATAATCCACGAATTGCTTAAATTTTGGAAGCTCACCGCTTTACACTGGAAGCCAGAGACTGCGCTTTATGAGGCTAGTGGTCTTCTCCCCTTTACGCCCGCAGCTCAATCCCTTCCCCAGCTCCCGCGCAAATAGCGCAGGAAATCTGGGGTGCAGGAGAGCACGCTGGGCACCGCTGGGTGCCACGACCCTCAGGGTAACCCCCCCTGAGGTTTTGGAGGTCTGCAGAGCCTTTGCAGTACCTCCGTGCGCCCCAAAAAGCTCGGGATTCCCCAGAGGGGCTATCCCGCGCTGCCAAAGATGTCCGCGGTGAACCGGAAGTCTGCACCAATGTTTTCCTAAGAAAGAAAGAAAATGGGGGGAATTAGAAGAGAAAAAGAAGAGGAAAAAGAAGGAAACTGGAGACACTCCCAATCAAAATCCCGATTATATCCACAACGTTTGGATTCATGAAATGAAAATTAATCTTTCCCCCCACCCCTCCCTTTCCCTCCCTTTCCCTCCCTCATCCCCACCCGTCCACCATCCTCTCCCTCAACTATTACATCCATGTTACCATACCTTTCCCATTACTTGGTAGTCTTCGCAGTGTAACTCTCAGTGACGTTTATCAAATCCTCATATAATCAAATCATTTTGTTATGAGTCGTTACTAACCTTTTTATCCTTTTCTTACTCTGTAACATTATCAATTAAGAGGTGAGATGAGGAGGTGGGCCTAATGGCTACCTCTTATGTTTAATTTTGGTTCATTCCTCGAACTTCCTGTCTTTCCCCGATGCATTTTATTCCTCTTAACTTTGAACGTACGTAACCCAGTACATTTGTCTATATCAAATGTCAAATGCGTTCTTATTTCTTTTGCACCAATGTTTTCCTATCAAAATTTCTGCCTTCCCGCCACACTATAAGTTTCAATCTGACATTAATACAGGTAATATTCCTTTACAATATTTTTCCACATATACTTTGTATTTTCCCCACTTAGCAGCAAAGTTTTGTTTTGATTTACCTCGTAAGTTATTTGTTAGAATGGCCATCGCCGCCAGTTCTTGTAGCTTGCCCTGCCATTCCCATATAGTAGGGACCTCTGTTTCCTTCCAACTCTTGGCGACCAGAATCCTGGCCGCCGCAGTTGCATACAAAAATAATTCCTTTATTGGGTTTGGGATGTCTTTCCCTATTATACTTAGTAATAGTGTCTCCGGTCTTTTTTGGAATGTTATTCCTAGCATTTTCTTTATTTCTTCGTAAATTAGTACCCAGTACTTTTTTATTTTCTCACAAGTCCACCACATGTGATACAGGGTGCCCCTACTCCCCCCACACCTCCAGCACAAGCTTGATAAGTTCTTATAAATCTTGGAAAGTCTGGAGGGAGTAAGGTACCAACGATGTTGCATCTTTAGCATGTTTTCTCGAATGGCGTACCCTGTTTCTCATATTTTAAGACATACCCATAAAATAAGCCATAGCAGGATTTTTAAGCATTCAAGGAATATAAGCCATACCCCCAAAATAAGACATAGTGATAGGCGCAGCAGCAATGCCGGCCGCGGCAGGAGGAGGAGGAAAAAAATAAGACATCCCTTGAAAATAAGCCATAGTGTGTGTTTTTGAGGAAAAAATAAATATAAGACATGTCTTATAATATGAGAAACACGGTAGCTTGCGGTAAAATTTATTTCCACTTTCCAAAGACGTTCCCATTCTTCCATCAATATGGGTCTGCCAATATCCTGGGCCCATCTTATCATATTAACTTTGGTTGCTTCATCCATTACCCCAAATTCTAACAGAAGCCTGTACATTTTTGATATCGTTTTTGTCTTATTATTAATCAATTCACTTTCCAGTCTTGATGGTTTTTTTCCAAATCCTATTTCCTTATCTTTTTTATACAAGTCGTATGTTTGATGGTATTCTATCCAAGTTGTAAAATGGGTTTTCACTTCCTCATATTTTTTAATTTTCGTTTGGCCCTCGGCTTCTGTCAGTAAAGTATTATATGTTGCCCAACCTCTTCTCATGTTTTTCTTTTTTACCGCAAGCGCTTCCAAAGGGGACGTCCATTTTGGGATTTTAGGTTCCAGGAACCTCTTATACTTTTCCCATACTTTGAATAGTGAATGTCTTATTATATGGTTTGTAAAGCCCCCATGCGCTTGCTTTTTCCCATATACTAGATAGGCGTGCCACCCGAAACGGGTGTCATGCCCTTCCAGATCTAATAAATTTGTATTGTCTAAAAGGAACCACTCCTTTAGCCAGGACATGCAAGCGGCTTCATAATATGTTTTTAGGTCCGGTAGACCAAATCCACCTCTTTCTTTAATGTCTATTAAGACCTTATGCTTTATTCTAGGCCTCTTTCCAGCCCATACAAATTTCGATATCTCTTTTTGCCATTTCTCAATGCAATCCAATTTTCTTAAAATGGGTATCGTTTGGAATAGAAAGAGAAGCCTAGGTAACACATTCAATTTTACTGTGGCTATCCGACCCAAAAAGGATAGTTGTAGCCTGGTCCACGTCTCCATATCTCTTTTAATCTCTCCCCAGACTTTTATATAGTTATTTTCAAAGAGATTTATATTTTTAGAGGTGATCCAAATCCCTAGGTATTTAATTTTCGACTGTATTTTTAATTGTGTAGTTTCCTCCAATTCTTGTTGTTCTGCAGTTGTTAAATTTTTGACTAATAAATTTGTTTTATCAATGTTTAGTTTAAAGCCCGAAACTTTTCCAAATTCGTGTATGATTTCTATCGCTCTGATTAAACTCCCCTTTGGCTGTTCTGTGGTAATGATTAGATCATCCGCGAATGATCTCAATTTGTATTTGTTTTTCCCCAATTGCACGCCTCTAATATTCCTTTCCTCTCTAATTTTATTACACAGCACTTCCAATACCAAAATAAAAATCAGAGGTGAGAGGGGACAGCCCTGTCTCACCCCCTTTCGAATTTCGCATTCTTGTGCTATAGATCCGTTTATCAAAATTTTTGCTTTTTGTTCTGTGTAGATCGCTTGTATACTATTTCTATATTGTATCCCAAAGTCCATTTGATGTAAAATGCTATTCATAAACTTCCACGAGACCCGATCGAATGTCTTTTCCGCATCGACTGCCATAATGGCAGCCGGTTTATCAATACGTAAATCTAGATATTCCAGGATGTTAATTAGAGTCCTTGTGTTGTTTTGAATGTATCTGCCTGGCAAAAAGCCGGCCTGGTCATCGTGGATAATATCTTTGAGGACCTTTTTTGTTCTATCTGCCAAGATGGATGCGTATAATTTATAATCGTTATTCAAGAGAGCGATGGGCCTATAGTTTGTTATTTCTTGTTTGTCTTTCCCTTGTTTTGGTATGATCGTAATATAACTGTCTCTCCATGAGCTGGGCATTACTCCTTGGGTCTGTACCATATTCATAATTTTCTGTAAGGGCTCTAAGAGTACCTCCTCTAATTTTTTGTAATATAATGCCGAAAGGCCATCTGGTCCCGGGGACTTTCCTATTTTAGCTTTTTTTATGGCATTTTGGACTTCGGATGTTGTAATAGGGGCATTTAACATTTCTCTCTGCTCTTCTTTTAACTTTGGGAGGCCGTTTATCTTTAGATATTCTTTTATTTCCTCTGAGGTTTCTCTTCCCTCTTTGTACAATTCTCGGTAGTATTCCCCAAATTTACTTTCAATTTCTTTTGGGTCAGATATGATTCTATCATCTATTTTCAATTTGTTTATTAGTTTATCACTTTCTTTCTTCTTTAACTGCCAAGCTAAAACTCTCCCTGGCTTATTAGCGGATTCAAAATTTCTTTGCTTCATGAGTTTTAGCTTCCATTCTATTTCTTCAGAAATTAACACTGAATATTGTGATTGCAATATTTTAACATTTCTTTTAGCTTCCATATTGTCTGGATTATTGTATAATTCTTTTTCAGCTTCCCTAATTTTTTGTTTCACTTCTTGTTTTGTTTTTTCCTTCTGCTTCCTTTGGATCGAATTCAATTGTATAAAGAAACTCCTGAGAACTGCTTTACTTGCATCCCATATAGTTTTTGCGTCCATTCCTTCTGTATTATTTAATTTAAAATACTCTTTTAACGTCCCCTTAGCTTTTTCTAATATATTGTCGTCCTTTAAGAGAGACTCATTTAGCCTCCATCTTATTGATTTTCTATTCCATTGTAATGAAACCATGACTGCATTGTGGTCAGACAGTGTTTTGGGTTGAATTTCCGTTTTAGATATTTTTAGGGTCAGATCTTTGGATAACCAAATTGCGTCTATTCTTCCTGCCGACTTTTTTGGATATGAAAAATAAGTAAACTCTTTTTTAAATGGATTTTGGTGTCTCCACGCATCTTCTAAATTTAATATTTCCACCAACCTAAAAAAGGTTGTTGGTAGTTTCGATTGTTTATGTTTCTTAGATATTTTCCCAGATCTGTCCAATTCCGGTGCTACAACTCCATTTTGATCTCCCAATAAAATCACTTTTTCTCCCACGCTTTCAATTAGCTTGCCCTCCAAATTTTGATAAAATTCATGTTTTTTTTCATTTGGTGCATATATGCCAATTACAATTATTCTCTCCCCTTGCATCGTTATTTCAATCACAATCACCCTGCCTTGTGGATCATTTAGGTTCTAAATATGATTTGGCGTATATGACCACCCCTCTTTTTTTAACTTCATCCGAAGATACAAACTCTATTCCCAAGCTTTTGTTGGACAAGATTCTTATGTGCTTTTTAGCGACGTGGGTCTCCTGGAGACACACCAGATCAAGTTTTTGTTTTTTTAATACATGCGCAATCTTGTTTCGTTTAGTTTTTTCATTTAAACCATTGACATTCCACGTGAATATCTTTAAACTCATGATTAACTTTATTGTCTGTGTTTATTGAAGGATAATCGTATATTAATTAAAATCTCTCTTACAGTCGACAGGTTAATTAGACAGATGGTTAAGTCCCTTATATTTTGTTATTTTGCACCCTTCTTTACTCTTCCTCTTCTAACTCTAGTTGATTTCCGTCTTCCTCTGCCCCTCCACCCACCTGCTTTTTGCCTCCTCGTTGGTCCTTGTATTTTCTCCAAAATTTATCGGCATCTCCCCAGGTATTGAAGCTTCTTCTTTTACCTTTAAAAAAGAAGGAGATCCCCTCTGGGAATCTCTATCTGTGCACTATTGATTTCCCTTTCAAAGCGTCTACTAGAGGTTTATATTTCTCCCTTTTTTTCAAGAGCCTCGGTGGAATAATTTTATGTATTATTATCTCTGCCCCTTGAATATTTAACTTTTTCTTACTACAGGTTTGTAGAATTTGATCTCTAATTTCCATATTTCTAAACGTTACAAGACAGTCTCCGGGCCATTTGTTCGCTCTAGCGAGGCTCGATCTAGTTCTAAACGCTTTCTCGATGTGTTGGGCCATTTCTTGTGGGTCTAACTCTATCCATTTAGCTAACTCCGCCGTTATTTTTTGTTGGATCTGTTCGTCCTGTTCCTCGGGTATGGATCTAAATCTTAGTTCTTTCTCCCTCCTATGCATTTCAATCATCGCAACTGCGTCTAAGACTGCCTCATGCGTATCTCTTATTTCTGTCACTTCTTTTTTAACTTTCTCTGTTTCACTTTTCCGTTCTCTGCAATCTTTTTGTACCTTCTTAATCCCCTCCTCCAAACTTATTGTTTTGCCCTTCAGTTCTTGCACAGTTTTCGTCACCTCTAGATTTTTGGTTACTAAGTCATTAAATTTAACCGTTAAATCAGTTACAGCTCTTGCATTTTCATCAATTTTTGTTCCTATCATGTCTATTTTCTGATCTGTAACCCCAGCTGTCACAGTGGTCGGATGGGACTACTTCAGAGTAACGACTCTCCACCGCTCTGCATTTTATCTTTTTATTGGTGCTGCGTATTCACAGTGCTAAAGGTAGAGCTATTTACAGAGACACATCTTTTCAGCTTTCATCAGAACCTCCGAATGGCTTTTGGCGCGTCTTGCGCCAGCATAACAACTTGGGGAGCCCCATCCTCTTCCCCCGATGCTTTCTGCGAAGTTCCGGAGTTGGGGGGATGGGTCTGCCCCCCCTCTTTCCTCCTTCCTGTCCCACCTGGGACGCTGGCTCTTCTACCCTGCCAGAGCCTTGGACCCCACTTCCTGTTTCCCCACTGGAGCTGGAGCTTTCCCTGCTCTCAGTCGTGCTCTGGGCTGGGCTGGAACTCAGGAGGGGAGGGGCTTCGCGATACCCCTTGCCCCTCACACCAGCCTTTTCAGTCAAATCTTCTATTTTCCTTCCCATTATGTCTAATTTCTGATCTGTGCTCTTAGCATTCTCACCCATTTCCTTCCTCATTTCTAATAAGTCTCTTTTCAGTCCCAGTATCAATTCTTTCATATCCGTGTTCATATCTGCGTCTTGAATTGAGTTCCGTCTAAGTTGATTGGAGTTAGTGGTCAAATTACTCAGGGTTGTCTGTTTCTTGTTGAAATTGGTCATATCAGTCTTAATTTTCTTCTGTATGTAGATTGTGAGATGACTTAATTTTTTATTCCGTTTTGTTTTCTTTATTTTGGATTGTCCTTTCCTGTAGAATAACTTTCTTGCAATATTTTTGCTGCAGAGGGGTTTATTTCCTGTATTTCTCAGTTATGGGGGAGAGTTAGGAGGTCACAATCTTTGGAGTTCAGTCTTTGAATTCTTTAAGTTCTTTGGGTTTTTACTTTGTCCTGTAGGTGGCAGCACCGTTTCGCAGTTGCCTTCCCTCTTTACTTCTGTGTTAAATTACTTCCTTCTTTTGCGACTGTATAGTCTTTATCTATGACTTTGCTGCGATCTTACTGTAACAAGGTAGCCTGCTCTTAAAGCAACAGAGTCTCAAAGATAACAAAGGGTTGCAACAATGACTCAGCAGTCTGGTTAGAGTTCAGAACCCGCTGTCCTTTTCCGCGTCTAGAAATTCAGTCAATTTACAGTCCTTTTTCCAACTGAGCTTTATTAAATCTCTTGTCTTTACCTTGGGTTTTGGGGCAGTGGTTCAGGTTTTAATCCATCAGCATTTCTGGTTTCTTCCCCTTTTTAAACCTCTTTCCGTCTTATTGGTAATGTTTCATATGCCTTGGGTATCACTTCGTTGCTTCAGTTTGGTCGTTTTACTTGTAAGTTACCCCTCTTATCCAATTTATACCAAGGTTTTTTAACCTGTAGTTCTCTTCTCAGGCGTTAAAGTTGGTGCGAATATCCCAAATGCGTCGGGGTTGACCCCCTCGTTTACAAGCGTTTAGTAGATATAGATGTGCCGGCTGCCTGCTTTCGCTCTGGTTACATTTGTTTTCCAGCTCATTAGCTTCCCTTAGCGCTTTCCCCAGCTCATTAGCTTCCCTTAGCGGTTTTTCAAACACAGTCTCGTTTAGCGTTTGATGTTTTTATAAGGCAGAATCCCCTGCCCCCTCGTATCTTCTGAAGGTTCTTTCAAAAGGTTCAAAGGAGTTTCCACCCACCTTTTTGATCTGGGAGCGAGCAGTTAGCAGTCAGGCAAACAGCCGGCTTTCTTTCTTTATCGGGAGTTGCGCCACTGATCCGCTCCAGAAATCAGGCTTTCTCACCGCCGGGAGGAGGTCGCTTCTGCTAGTGTCTATGGTCTTCTTCTGGACCTTTTCGTCCGTTGGCGAAGACCCTTCCGACGCTGTGCGACTCCTTCGGGAACAGGGATTCCCCCCTGCACCTTTCTGAGGGGTTTTGAAGCCTCAAAAACCCCTAAAACCCTGGCGGTAAGTGCGCGTCCTCCGGAGCTTCGTCGGAGCGCGTCTGAAGCGAACCGTGGCAAACCGGAAGTGGCTCTACCTCCACTCATTCAAAGGTAGCTTTGCCTCTGAACAGGATGCTTCCTGATCTGGCAAGGCTGTTCTAACATTCATCATTTCTGCAGAGCACTTTTGAGAGTAAAAAATGCTGCTTAAATGCTGAGGAACCTGAGATGGCTCAGTCAGTAGAGCATGAGACTCTTAATCTCGGGTTGCAGGTTCGAGCCCCATGTTAGGTGAAAGATTTCTGCATTGCAGGGGGTTGGACTCGATGAAGCTCATGGTCCCTTCCCACTCTATGATTCTATTATTTTATTATCCCGACCACAATGACTTGCCTACCCAGAACATACAGGACTTATTGTCAGGGACTGGCAGGATGCTGTGTGCACGGGGCTGGAGTCTGACTATGGATTTGTGGGGAAGTGTATCAGCCAGGAGGGAAAAGTCACTGACAGGGGAAGCTTCAGAGCTGTAGGGTGCAGCACTGGAGGAAGAGGAAGAAGAGGCAGGTTGGGCAAGTGAAGGGCTGGATGCTTCCCCGCCCTTTCTTGTACCTTTCTTGTACCGGTTTCTCCCAGAACTAGGAGGGGATTAAAGAGGGAAGGGCAGTGGCAGCTTCCACACAGGTGGAAGGAGTGTGTGGCCCCCTGTTGCTGCAAGTGTTCCCTGGAGCACAGACCTTGGAATAGCTGCCTAGATGCTAGATTGGTGTGCTTAGATATCCAGAGCTGTAGAAGCAGCTGTAAGTGTTCTCGACAACAAAGAGTTAACCACCAGCCGTGCTGAGAAGCGCCCTTGACATTTATTTCCTTGTTTGTTTGTTTGCATTATCATTTATCTTGATGTTCCTGTGCATTAGGAGATGACTGAAAATGGCAATCACCAGCTGTTGGTCAAGGTCCGATTCCAGTTTAAGCAGACCAATGAAGACGAGCTGTCAATCAACAAAGGTGACATCATTTACGTCACCCGGGTCGAGGAAGGAGGCTGGTGGGAGGGAACCCTTAATGGGAAGACAGGCTGGTTTCCCAGTAACTACGTCAGAGAAATTAAATCTACTGGTAAGAGAACCTATTATTAATTGGTATTAATATTAACTCTTTTTCTTTTTCTTCTTCCGTTTATGGGGTTGCACACTTTTGGCAAGCAGCTGCCCCCAATATGATTCATTTGGAAGGGCAGGGTGTAAGGTTAATAAATGAAATGTTTGCTGTTTCCTCTACTATATGCTTTTTAGAGCACACTTTCCCCTAATGTGTGCCTTTTGTGCACAATGGTTGGAGAACTGTATCACAAAATTTGGAAAAACTGCAAATACCAAAGGATGGCTGTGTTCCAGTTCCCCTGCTGTTTTGATAGGTACAAATCAGGAAGGATTTAGTCACATTAAAATCTGTGCCAGACCAAATTTCACTTCCATCCCTAGCCAATATCTACAGGGCCACAGATTCTACATTCCTGCATTAAACCGTGTGGCTGCCCATATCTCAGTAAGACCGGAACCTTCATATGGTCTAGCCTCTTTGTATGTTTGTTGAAATTGAGATGGTGATGATATCGATTTAAGGATCTTGTTCCAGGCCCCCTGGCTGTGCTTTCATATTTTTCAGTCTGTCACTGTAAGGAGCAGAGAATGCTTCCTTGTTCCTGTTCCTCTAAATGAAAATGGACCATTTGGGTTTGTCACCCAACTTTAAGGAAATAAGGCCAAACAGCCCCAAGTTTATCATTACAGCCATCGAGTCATGTGTTCCTTGTATCAGGGCAGCGAAGCTCTCACTGAGATGGTGATCATACTCCCGCCCACAAGGTAGGACAACATCTCCAAGACAGGCTTTGATCTGTTCCAGCGTGGCTGTCATATGATGGTCATCTTTCTTGGCATCCTGGGGTGTCCTGGGGGCTCAAAGGCTGGCTTTCCACTGTCCTGCTTCTAGGAACATCTTGGAAGTGCCACAGGGGCTGCCCTCTTACGGAGCCATGAAGCACTGCAAGGGAATGAGCAATAAACAGAGGCAGAGTGTGACCTTGGGGGGAAATCAGATGGCTGTGCTCATTGCTGCTTTCACTTCTCCCTTGTTCTCTGGGCAAACCACAGGCTCTTTATGCATTAGGTTTCTAACACTGGGTTGCAAGCTCTTCAGGGCAGGGAGCTGTCCTTACAGCAATGCTTTTTTTACGCATGGCTTGATTGTAAAAATCCATCCTCAAAGTGGTTTACAAAAAGAATAAAACAATGAAATTCTCAGCTAAAAACAACAATGTAAAAACCTTCAGAGATAATGAAAGCCAACAATAAACTAAAAACCAAATTAAGGCACATGTCAGCATTCTACATGCCTGGAGAGGCTTTCCTAAACAAAAAATATTTCTTAGCAGGAATCAAAAAGTGAATAGTGAAGGCACCCACCTCATGTCAATATGCAGGGAGTTCCAAAGAATGGGTTCTGTCACACTAATGAAAGGACCTATTGTCAACAACAGTCAATGCTAAAGCCTGGCAATTGCAATCTGTTTCTTGCCTGTACAGTTGTTTAAATTTTGCTTGAGATGCCAGCTCTTCTCACCACTACCTGACAGAATAAGGGCAATTCTATATAACAATTCCCACTGCTTCTATTCCAGATAAACCACTTTCTCCAAAAGCTTTGAAAGGAGTTGAAAGCCCTCAGCTCACCAAAAATTACTATGCCATGGTAAGTTTGTTAAGTCCCCATTATCACTCAGTGCTATTAATTAGAATAATTACTCTTATTATCCACAAGGGAGTTGTTGGTGTTTGTAAGACTGCAAGTGTAGTCCTTGAGGTCTTACGATATTCTCATTTGAACTAGAGAAGTTACTAAGAGTTCCAAATGGGAGCATTTTTCCCTCGAGGCATTTGAACATTTGCTGTCGTCATTTATATATAAAATAAATAAAAAATACATGTAAATATTTATTTTTTTATTTTTAAGATGCATTATATGTTTTGCCATAAGATTTAGAGAAGTACCAAAAAACTTTTCGAGGAAACTATTTACTGAGCGTTCATTCTGACTTGTTTGGATTAGACTGGGAGGTTAGATGATGATGCATCAAGCAACTGTTACCCTATACCTTCTAGTGCATTTTCCTCATCACTTTCCTTCCTGCAAAAGGTCCAGTTTTCCAAGGGGAAACAGGTTTTGTTGCACAGGGGCATTGAACGAGCATTGATTGCTTCATCTAAATTTGCCTGGATGTGACTGAATCCCAAGATCACCACAGTCCGGAAGTGACCAGACCAGACATGAGAGCTCCCCCAGAGGCATTTACGCAAGCATTCTGCCGTGTGCAGAGTGATTTAAGAGTGGAGCAAAGTCTGAACTAAGTGCTCCTGCTGAGAATACACACACACACACAACATTATACTACATAATCTTTATATAAAATCATAATATCACACAATCATAATACACAATCTCACTATCATATGATATCACACAATGATATCATACATAAAATCATCACATGGTCATATCATGTAATATCATTAGTGAAGGAAATTAACCGCTTCCTATATCCAGTTGGGATGCAGGTGGCGCTGTGGGTTAAACCACAAGAGCCTAGGGCTTGCCGATCAGAAGGTTTGAAGCCCCGTGACGGGGTGAGCTCCCGTTGCTCAGTCCCAGCTCCTGCCAACCTAGCAGTTGGAAAGCATGTCAAAGTGCAAGTAGATAAATAGGTACCGCTCTGGTGGGAAGGTAAACGGCGTTTCTGTGCGCTGCTCTGGTTAGCCAGAAGCAGCTTAGTCATGCTGGCCACATGACCTGGAAGCTGTACGCCAGCTCCCTTGGCCAGTAAAGCGAGATGAGCGCCACAACCCCAGAGTCGTCTGTGACTGGACCTAAGGGTCAGGGGTCCCTTTACCTTTATATCCAGTTACTCGATGACCTGGTCCTGGAGCATGGAAGGCAGATTGAGGCAGTCTATTATTGGGTACACAAGCACAGTGTAACAGCCTGCCCAAGTGTGTTAAATCTTGGGGTGGAGGAACCTAATCTTCCCTTTGAAATCTGAAGTTCACCGAGAAATGCTGGCAAGCAGCCATCTGGGCAGAAGCTAGCATGTTTGGCTACCCCAGTGATCTGCCCCAGAGCTCCCATTTATTGAGATCATTTTGTATGTCTCTGCTTACCCTTCTTTTCTCTCTAAATCTGCTTGACCTACCATTGAGACATCTTGGTGCTATGTGGCTGAGTTTGACACATAGGATGTGACACTAATGGGGTAGGAAAATGCTCTGGACTGAGAACAGAGTGGGCCTCGAGAACCAGGAGGCAGAATACAGTGGCATTTAAAATAGATCTATGTCGCTGTGTTGAATTCCCTGGCTTGGTGGTTCCAGCACAAGCAGACTCCTTTGAACAGAAACTGAAGAGAGGAATGAACATTGGGTCCTAACTGAGTGTTGCATTTTGTTGCATAGTGCTGGGAATTGTAGTTTTGTACGGTAAGGGGAAAACTACAGTTTCCAATATTCTTTGCAGGAAAGAATGAGCTTTAAATGAATGTTGTGTGTGCAGCCCAAGATCCTGCCATGTGAGATGGGTGCACCAACAGCCATGCTGGAAGTTAAATGTGTTCCTACAGCGTCTGCTAGAAAATATTTTGTTATTAGAAATAAGCAATAAAGGATGCCAATCTTAGACTTCTGAGACTCCTTACGAGACCTAATCCTCATGATCTCTGCAGCTGGAGTATCTACTTGCCCTGTTGGATTATAGAGAACGACTGAGTTCCTCCACTGTGTCCTCACAGAAGTAGAGATTGAGCTGGATGATGAGAGCAGGGATTGGATAGTGGGGGAGATTCTGCATTTCCCTTTTTAAAACAATGGCCAGTGCCTTTTAAAACCGTGGAGTGATTGTCATAGCATGCAAGTTGCACGGAGTTGGCTTATGGAGAGCATCTGATCCCTGGAAAATTCTGGCCCTGATGTTACCACCTTGGCTTCAACTTCATCGGAGCAGCAGGCTTTATGGTGCAGTAATTAGGTGCCTGGCCTGCAGAAATCAGTCCTCTCCCATAACACTAGAACTTGTGGACACCTAATGAAGCTGGATGTTGGGAGCTTAAGGACAGGGAAAATAAAGCACTTATTCATGCACTGCATAGTTAAACTATGGAACTGGCTCTTCTAGGAGACGGTGAGGGCCACCAACTTGGATGGGTTGAAAAGAGGATTGGATAAATCCATGGAAAAGGAGGCTGTCAGGGGCTGCTAGCCATGATGCCTGTGTCCTACCACCAGTGCCAGAGGTGATTCTGCCTCTGTATGCCGCTTTATGGGGATTATGAGAGAGAGAGAGAAAGTAAATTGTCGCTTCTGAAGAGAGACCACACCAGGGAGGAAAGGGTTAAATTCTCCCTCCACACCACATGATTATCACCTTCCCACCTCCCACTCCAACAGCTGCTGTGTCTTTTCCTTTTTTTAAATCATCCATCTTAAATGCAATAAATAAATAAATCCAGGTTTGAACCCAGAAGCTTCCCAAAAGCAAAGTCCTTCATGCATGTTATGCTGGCCTCATGGGGAAATGTAGGAACTCAGTGGCAGAACATCTGCTTTGCATGCAGAAAGTCCCAAGATTTCACCCCTGGCATCTCCTAGTTGTTGTTAGCATCCGTCTGTCTCGAGAAACAATGGAGTATGCCTCTGGGGGTGAAGTCAAACTGCTGTGTTAGCAGCACCAAATGACCTTTCCAGGTGCAAGCCTGGTCAGTGTGTCTGGAGGTTCTGGGCTGTCCAGAGGACAAGACCTTCCCTTTGTCCTTACTGATGTGGTCCAAAGGAAAGCAGAACAAGGCGTTTGGCACCCGCTTGGCTGCAGGAGTTGATGAAAAGAGGCATGCAAGGCATCGTCCAACCATTTTAGGGTCTCCATTCTGGATTTGTGTTGATTTCTTGTCCTGAATATATCCCACAAGGCAGTGGAGGTTTAGGACCAGAGTTTTCCTTCTCCTAGATGGGCTACCTTTCCAGGTGGATGAGACCCTGATAAGGCTGCTCTCTCTCTCTCTCTCTCTCTCTCTCTCTCTCTCTCTCTCTCTCTCTCTCTCTCTCTCTCTCTCTCTGTGTGTGTGTGTGTGTGTGTGTGTGTGTGTGTGTAAACACATCCCCCTCTCTTTCTTACACACACACCCTCACTTGCTACAGGTACTTCAGAATATTCTGGAAACAGAACGAGACTATGCCAAGGAGCTGCAGATGCTTTTGGGAACATACTTGAGACCTCTCCAATCCTATGACAAGTAAGATCCAACTTGTTGATGTCTTCTGTCAAGATAGGTAGAGATTAATCCTTGATTTGTACAAATTCTTGAATGGTTATTTACTATTTAGATTTCTCCAGCTCCAGAGCCTGTCGCTGGTTAGACTGGTTAGACTTGACACTTTAAAATGTGCCAATGTCTCTGAATCCAAAAGTTTTTAGTGATGGACACAACTTTTAAACTTTTAAACACCCTACTCACAGATTTTTAAGGTTCCTTTCAAATGATATATTTCTTTTCCATTAATTAAGCTTATTCCCAAAATGGGCAAAAATGTCCTTTTATTACAGGAGGAGAGCTACATACCCAAAATTCAAGTGTGTTGTGGAAATTGAGGAACAGGTTGTTGGTGATCAAAGCACTGTAACTGATATGATCACAGTCTATTTCAGAGGTGGGCAGCCTCTGACCCACTATTTCTCCCCATTTTAGGAAAGCCCACTCACGCACCCTATGACAGGTGTCATGTGTGATGTCAGGGGTGGAGTGGGTAAGGGCAAGGCTTCAAAGGGACAATCAGGAGCTCAAAATAGCCTGCTGATTGCTCTGTTGCTGAAACAGAACAAGGCAGCAGGAGTGCAAGGAGGGGAAGAAACTGCTTTCTCCTCCCAGTGATGCCCCTTGAAGCCTCCCCATGCTGATCCTTTCAACCTCCAATGTCCCAGTTTGAAAGGACCAGTGCAGGGTGGACTCTGCAAACCTTCCCACACATACCCTTCCAACCTTCAGTGTCTCCTGGTTCCTGTAGCTTCTGTCCTCAGTGCTCCCAAAATTGAGACAAATTAGTCTGCAAAGGATTGGGAACCCTGCAAAGGATTTTGACAATGTGTGTGGCTTCACCGACTGGTCAAATATGACCCACAAGGCCGATCCTGATAAGGATTCAGCCTGTGGACCCTAAAAGGTTTTCCTCCCCATGCCCAATGGAAGCTTTCTGTTATGTGAAATGAAAGCTCCATATTCCTTCAGTGCTTTTTAATGAGCAGATTTGATTTGCCCACTGTCTTGGTATTTGAATTTTTCCAGGCTGAGTGCCATGGATATTGCATCTTTACTTGGAAATGTGGATGAAATCTGCACCTTTCAGCAAACTCTCAACCAGCTGCTGGAAGAATGTGCTCAGTAAGTGCTTAACATTGCATTCGGGCAAGTATTTCCCATTTCTTTGAAGCCTGCTAATTGGGAGGGGTGGGGTCAAGAGGAAAGGATTGTCCAGTTGGAATATATGTAGGGAAGGAGGATAAATTCATGTCAGTTCAGCTTTTAATGTGAGCCTGGCTAAGCCACACTTGCCAGAGCAATGCACAACCCAAAGTACTGCCAGCCTTTTAAAATTCTCACTTCTGTGAATTTTCCAAGTCAGTTCTCCAACCAAAAAATGTTGGATGCATGCATTCTTGAAAATACCATCCATAAGTGATTTATTCTAGGGGAAATTGCTCACAAGGAGGTGCACAATTGGCAGAATTGTGCACAAAACTATATCTACCAGGAGAAATGTAAACTTAACACACTGACATATCTTTTGGGGATCTTTTTTTTAAAAGTATAAAGTGAAATATGGAAAACAGAATTTAAGGTTAGGAAAAAAATGGAAGTGATTGCTTAATCCTTGCTTAGAGATAAGAAAACCTGATTGCAAAATGCTTTCTTGTCTTTGGAAATGTTCTGTGACTTTTAGCAAATTATTGGCCTTGCTTGCTCATATGCATGTTGTAGGCAAGGGCTTGAGCTTGGGAGATTGTGCTTTGCTAACCAGGTGAGCTCCTGGCTGAGGTGCAAGGCATGACCTCCTGACCAAGTCCCCGTTCCCTTAACCATTGCATAGAAGCCTGCTCTGAAACCCTTCCCTTGTATATTACCTGCAGGCTCCCAGAGCACCAGCAAAAAGTGGGGAGCTGCTTCATAAGCCTTATGCCCCAGTTCAGGTCTCTGTACCTCACCTATTGTGCTAACCATCCTTCTGCCGTGAACGTCTTGACTCAGCACAGGTAAAAATTAAAATATTATTCTATTAGCTTTTCTCGCTCCCTGTCTTCTTCCTCTTCCTCCTTCCCCTTTAAATCCCCCCTTCTTCCCTGTGCAATCCAAGAACTCTAAAATCCTGAATTATGGATAATCTGAAGAGGCAAGTTAAACTTGGCACATCCTAGTTACAGGTAGGTTGGTCCGCCGTAGTTGAAACAAAATAAAAAAAATTCTTCCAGTAGCACCTTAGAGACCAACTAAGTCTGTTATTGGTATGAGCTTTCATGTGCATCTGAAGAAGTGTGCATGCATACGAAAGCTCATACCAATAACAGACTTAGTTGGTCTCTAAGGTGCTACTGGAAGAATTTTTTTTTTCTTTTGGCACATCCTGTTATTCTTCTCTATTACCTTGTTGCTGGTTAGGTGTGATTAAATAATATTATAAGGTATGATATTTATGTTGATTGCTTATCTATGTGTAGCAACAATAAGTTACCAGATATGGGAATTACAATATATTTTTAAACTCATAAATATTTTATTTTGTTTTAAAAGTGCCATTCAAAATGGTGCCCGCTAGAGACCCTAAGAGTGGCCATGTTGTTTCAGAGCAAGAGTCCATCTTGTTCCATATGTCTTTATTTGTTCACCTGTCTTCCAGTGACGAGCTGGAGAAGTTCATGGAGATTCAGGGAGCCCCTTGCCCAGGGATACTGACCTTAACCACAAACCTCAGCAAACCATTCACACGACTGGATAAATATATCATCCTTCTGCAAGAGCTTGAGCGGCACATGGAGGTGAGCTCAGTGGCTGGGAGAGGCATACCTGCTAGAAAAAGAAGGGGTGTTTTGCACCCTCTGAGCAATCATTGTCCCTGGTACTTTTGGCCAACTCCCAACAACAGGGTATGGTCAGCCATTCGAAGACCACATTCCCCAGGGGATTGTAAGTCAGAGGCCACATGCTGAAAATGCGCAGAGCCAAAGGCAAATTGACCACATTCCTTTACTCTTCCTTCAACTCCTCTTTCTCCTTTTCATAGAATTGTAGAGTTGGAAGGGACCCAAGGGTCATCTAGTCCAACCCCCTGCCATGCAGGAATCTTTTCTTTCTGCCTCCACCCCCCCCCGTTTCCCCCTCATTGCCATCCATGTGAAATTAGACAAGGACCACATGAAAATAGACCAAGGGCCACAGGTTGTCCACCCCGCTCTGTGGATTTTCATTTGCAGCTCTTGCCGACATGAATAAGCCAACTTCAGGCCTCAGATACTTGCTTGTCTTGTTTCACCAGAGGCAAAAGAAGGCAGAGAAATGAAGGTTACCTTTGTATACAGTAGGCTGGTTTCTGCATGCACTCTCTCTCAAACCCTCTATGCTCCGATTCAGGCAAGTAAAAAGCAGTTTCAGAGTCCAAGGCACATTCTAGCCAGGGAAAAGTTCTCCAGGAGGTGACACAGCAGGGCTGATAGAGAGGCTTGGAGGAATCTGAACCCCAGCCCTGTGGGAGATTAGCAGCAAAACCTAACTGATGCATGCTCTTGCAAATATGAGAACAGGCTCAGACAACAGAGCTGTATTGCTGAGAGGCAGATACTCAGACCATAGAAATGCAATGAGTAGAGACGGTTTTCTGTGATGTCATTTCCCCTCCTCTCCTGCAGAGGAAGGAAGAGCTGGGATAGCTCAGTTGGTAGAACATGAGGCTCTCAGGGTTGTGGGTTTGAGCCCCAGGTAGTACGAAACTTTCCTGCATTGTATGGGGTTGGACTAGATGATCCCTGTGGTCCCTTCCAACTCTACAATTCTATGATCAAACTTCTTCCCCCTCTCTCTTCCTTTGACCAGTAATGGATGCAGACATGCCTCCACTTGCCCTAGCTTTAGGCACATGCCTGAAACTGGTTATGCAGTAAATATAAGGATCTTGCCTCCATAGTTTTTATGGCTACTATTGCTGTGAACCAATGCATGATTATAAAGTAAGTAAATCTGTTGCCCAGCTCTGTGTTAAACGGCATCTAAGAAAGAGAGAGCCAGCTTACTTCATTAACTGGACTTGCTCAAAACAAGATTTTAAAGTCTAATTCCTATGCTTTTACTTTTGCTGCCAAAGATGGGATTTTGAAACCGTCCAACCCACAGATGAGGGCACCTGGAGGGATAATTGCAATTAATATATCCTCTCCTATCCATTAAAACCCATCCCACAAGTCCTGAGCTTCCCCACCCCAGTTTTAGATGGTTGTAAACCGCCTTAATATCCTTTGAGTAAATGCCAGTATATCAATGATTCCAAAAAATAAGAATGGGTCCTAATATAACCCACGCCCCCTTGATCTGCTGCACTTTGACTTACACACACACGTACCTGCCCCTTTGCACTTGCTAATGCTTCTCTTTTCCTAGGAAGCTCATCCAGACCACGAAGATGTCTTGAGAGCAGTCACCTCCTTCAAGTCTCTTGTGGTAAGTCTTGGAAGCAGGCTCTGTGAGCCACACATCACCAGGAGTGGAGCAATCTAGGGGGGATAATGGAGGGTCAAAGACCCATGACTATTTCTGCAGTGGGGTCCCTGTCTCCAATGTCTGCCCATTCAGCATGAAAGGGGAGTTTTTCAGCCACTGGGAAAAAACCAGGTGCCTCAGTTTCAAGAAGGTGGTTGCAAGTTCTGCTCCGTACAAGGAAAACAAATTAAGCTATTCTGAAAGAACACATTGGAGCATATCAAATTGTCTGCCCATTCTTTTGCACAGAAAATAAGTTGATCTCTTTGAAAGGCAACACATACAGGTCTGCATTGGCCATGAAAATATTTAATATTTTTATTTTTATTTCTGCAAACCTTGGGTCTTCCGAATCTTCCCTCTGACTTATGCTTGTAGAGCAAGTTCACCATTCATATGGGATAGGAGTAAGAAACCCACCCAAGGGTCCAGTTCACTTCTGTGCAACCTCCCTGGGGCCAAGTGCCAGTGGTGGGAGGGGGGACTGGAGACAATAATGGGCATAGCAACACATGCAAATGTTACCTTTCTATGGCATGCTCCTTTCTACCCCCACCAACACCAGGCAAGCAAGTTATTGGAGTTCAAGGCACATTCCAGCCAGGCAGAAAAATATTGAAGGAGCATATGAAGTGAGTGCTGTGTCTTACGGGGAGGTCGCCGGGGAGGGAGTGTGGCCTGGGGAGAATCTGACTGTGAGGGCCACATCTGGCCCCCAGTACAGACATTTCCACCCCTAGTATGTGTAAGGAGTGCTCCTTTGAATCGCCCCATGTGCATTTTCCTAGGAATGTTCACTCACATAAATTCAGAAGCTGCAGCGAAGAGATTTAAAAGAGGGGATTTAAACTCTCCACATGGGGGCACTCTTTCCCCACTCAAAGCTCAATCTTCTGTTCTTAGGAAAGCAAAGATTCTTTCTCTTGCCTCTTCCGCTGCCTTCACTGTAGCCCAGTCTGGATAAGCCACTTCCTTCCTCATCAGAGAAGAAGCACATGTTGTGGTGGGAAGGTGGGCAGGAGACATCTGAAGCTGGGTGCAAAGAAGGAGGTGAATGTTGGTTGAAAACAGGAAAGAAAAGAGGCGTTGAGTTAGCTCAGACGGCTGGGGAGTGGAGGCATTGCTGTGCTTCGCCTGCACAAGGTCCCCGGTTCAATCCCCTACATTTCCGCAAAGAAAGAGCAGGAAAGATCCTTCTCTTTTGCCTGAGACCCTGGAGAGCTGCTATTAATCATAAGAACACCTGAAAAGCCCTGCTGGGTCAGTATAAAGGGGAGTTCTAGTCCAAATGCCCAAATGGGAAACCCACAAGCAGGACCTGAATCACTTGCGATTCCTAGCAGCTAACAGAGGCCTATTGACTCTGACACATGAGGCAGAACGCGGACATTGTGTCTAGCAGCCGTTGGAGCCATGGACCAACTTTGTTGCCATCCCTCAATTCTTAAATGAGGCATCCAGTTCCAGACATCTATTCCCTCTCCTCCCATATCTTTGTGTTTTTGTTGGAGAGGGAAGAAAAACAGGGTTTGGGGTTTTGCCTTGCTTTTTATGCTTGCCCTCTGATCTGTAACCAAAGCCTTTCTTTTCTCTCTTGGCAGTCCCAGTGTCAGGAGATGAGGAAGAGGAAACAGCTTGAGCTCCAGATCCTGTCAGAGGCCATCCAGGGATGGGAGGGCGAAGACATAAGATCAATGGGCAACGTCCTGTATATGTCACAAGCCTTGGTCCAGTATGGAGTGAGTGAGGTGAGAGTGGCAGGACTTAATATCCTAAACCTTGAGGGCTGGACTCTTTCTCCATCACCTATTTGTCTGTTCTCTGTGGTCAAGGGTCCTGGTATGACCCTCTTCCCCACAGCTCCACCAAAAAGGAGGCTTCTCCCATTTACACATCTCAAGTCCAATATGGGAGAAGTGGGGAGGTGAGAGAGGCAGTCTAAAAAGAAGAAGAAGACCAGTGAATACCACTCATGTTTGCCTCTGTGATTTCCATCCCTGACCTTAAATGAACAAGAGGATTGAAGGGATTTTCACTCACATTTACATTTCTGGCAGAATTCTCCAGCATATCTAATTCAGCCCCTTCCCAGGCTTGCGATGGTGTGAGACTCTGGTAGCAGCAGGGTGTGTCATTTCATGGGTGGTGAAACTTAATCTTTGCAAATTTCTACAGCGAGGAGTCTTTAAAAATGTGTTTTTAGGTGTGAGGAATTCAAATCTAAAATTTTTGGAGAACAGTTCGCTTGGTAAACCTACGTTTTGATGAAGAAGAACATGAAGTGCTTTTGGAAACCCGAATAATTTTAATTTTGCCTTCTGAAAATGCTGGGCTTTGCCAAATAATATTAATATTAATTTATAACTGGTAGTACTTAGCAATCTTTTTAATGATTTCTGTGCAGTTTTACACACATTTTACTTGCCGGTCAAAACTAAATTATATTAATTTAATCAAAATATATTTTGAAATCCCCAAGTCATGTTACAACTTTTAAGCATTTTCCTCATTTCTGGAATTTGAAAATTGAAAAATTCAACACGTCCTGAGTCAGGTGGGCCTCAGCATGAATTTCCCTTTTTTGTTTCAGGAAAAAGAAGAAAGATACCTCATGTTGTTTTCTAATGCCCTGCTGATTCTCTCCGCCAGTCCTCGAATGAGCGGATTTATTTATCAAGTGAGTAGTGTCTTCTTGGGATTGCAGGAATTTGGCTTTCTTTCTTTTTTGAAGGACTTTTTTTTTTTGCCCCCCCCAAAAATCACATGTTATTGTGGTAAATTTGACCTTGAAATTCCAAACTACTGTATCACCAGCTTGTTATGACTGGAGAAGCAGTTCCCAAGACAAAGAAGAAAGGATCTCTGTCTCCAACATTCGAAGATCAAGTCCTAGGACTGCTCACAGGATTAAAAGAAGGGCAGGATAGACACTCACAAGAATTTAAGGAAATTAAGAATGAAATTGGAATTTTGAATAAAGAAATACAGTACAACAGGTGAAATCAGAAGTTTTGGAAGTGGATACAAAAGTCACGCAGCTTGAAACAGTTTGAATCCAGGACCTGGAAAGGCAACAGTATCAAGCACAGGTGGCAATAGCTTTTTTGCAGATGAAGGAGAGAGCAACTAAATTAAGATTACGAGCATTTCCAGAAATGGAACAAGACAATTTGAAAGCAACTTTAATCCAGGAATTCAAGGCATCTTGGGACCTGACAGAGAAAGAACAGAGAAAGAACTGGAAGCAATAATTTTGAGGGCCTACAGGTTTGGAGCAAGACCAAAGAAAAAAGACTCAAAATTTGTTAGTGATTGTTTGGTGACCTTTCAAACTAAAGAACAGAGAGATAAAATTTTGGGACTACATTACCAGAAAAACCTGAAAGTACAAGATTGTGGGTTTATGTGAACATTGCCCAGTAGGCCACAGGCAAAAGCAAACAGAATATGGGCCTTTTACAGGGTGTGGGAATCACAGGGATGAGGCACAACAACGGGGGAGGGGGCTCACAGGGATGAGGCACAACAAAGGGAGGGGGAAACCCCAGAGCCATGGGGGGGGAGGTAGGACCCTGAGTCAGCCAAAGCAGTGGGGGGTGGAAAGAAGATTCCACCTAAACATTAGGAAGAACTTTCTGACAGTAAGAGCTGTTCGGCAGTGGAATTTGCTACCAAGGAGTGTGGCGGAGTGAGTCTCCTTCTTTGGAGGTCTTTAAGCAGAGGCTTGACAGCCATATGTCAAGAATGCTTTGATGGTGTTTCCTGCTTGGCAGGGGGTTGGACTGGATGGCCCTTGTGGTCTCTTCCAACTCTATGATTCTATGATTTTCAGGAACACACATGGGTGGGAGAGTCTTATTTTTGAAATTTACAGTAGGGGAGTCAGGGTTGGGACAGGGCAGGTGAGGGGACTCTGAAGGGAGACTCTGAAGGTCCATTTAACAGGAAAAGGTCCACTTAACACAAAAACCCACAGCAACGTGTAGCCGCGCCAGCTAGCTTTGAAATAAATTTGAACACATCCACAGAGAAAAGGGTTATTTGGGACACAAGCAAGGCGGTAATGAGAGGTTTCATGATTAAACAGAATGGAATAAGGAAGAAGGCCCAGAATGAGAAAAAGATATTATTCTGAGTCCATTAAAAGAGAAAAAGAAAAAGTTGAGGAGTAATCAAAAAAATCAACAGATTCAAAAGGAAATAAAGGCCTTACAAGCACAGTTCTCTTAATTGATAAACCAGGAAATCGAATGGAAAATTAAAATGATGAGACAAAGGACTTTGGAATCGGCAAATAAATGTGGTAAGTTATTAGCCTGGCAAATGAAAAAGAGACAGAAACAAAGTACTATAATTAACATTGTGCATGAAGAAAAGATTATTGAGAGCCCTGTTGAAATTAGGAAATGTTTTAAACATATTATAAACAGCTTTATAAGAGAGAGAAAAAGGAAATGGGAAAAATAGAACAGTTTTTGGACAAATATGGACAGCAGAAAATTCCTGAGGAAAAAAAGATCCTACTCAACCACCAGATTTCAAGGCAAGAAGTTGAATTAGTGATTAATCAGATGCAAATTGGCAAGACACCAGGACCAGATGGACTGACCGATAAGACACTTAAAGAACGGCTGATTCAGCCATTGATGGAGGTCTGTGATGGAATATTAGGGGGGTGGGACAGGGCGCCCGAGACCTGGAGTGATGCACTTATTACACTGATACTGAAACTAGATACAGACAGAGCTCAAGTAAGGAATTATCGTCCAATCTCTTTGTTAAATGTGGGTTACAATTTTTTTGCAAGCATCATGGCCTCAAGATTTTAAAAAGTCCTTAATGAGCAGATCAATGATCAAACAGGTTTTTTACCTACAGGTGGGTAGCCGTGTTGGTCTGAGTCGAAGCAAAATAAAAAAATTCCTTCAGTAGCACCTTAAAGACCAACTAAGTTTATATTTTGGTATGAGCTTTCGTGTGCATGCACACGAAAGCTCATACCAAAATATAAAGGTTTTTTACCTGTGAGACACATGAAGGACAACATTAGGAATATAATCAATGTCTTGGAAAAATTAGAGGTGAAAAAGAATTCTAAAGCTTTGTTAATGTTTATTGATGCAGAGAAGGCCTTTGACAACATTTCTTAGAGTTTCATGAAGAAATGCGATTTATTTTGAGCAAAAAGCAAAAAATATAATAAACAATGTGGTATCAGAGGAAATTAGAATTGAGAAGGGTTCCAGACAAGGGTGCCCACTCTCCCTCTTATTGTTTATTTCAGTTTTGGAAGTCTTGCTGAACATCATAAGAAAAGATGAAGAGATAAAAGGGGTTAGAGTGGGCTCTAAACAGTATAAATTAAAAGCCTTTGCTGATGAGCAGAATATGCTTTTTTGTGTGCACACACTTTGCCTGGGGAGCTGAATCACAAAACTTAGAAAGCAGCATGAAATTTCAAAGGAGAGCTCCATATTAGTTTCCTTATTGGTTCAGGAAATGTAAATGAGGCAGGTTTGCATTAAGAAAAATGAAATCTATTCATTTGACAATTATTAACAATAATCAACAAATCTGCTCCAGAAAAAAAATACTTCAAATCATAATATTCTACAAGAAAGTATGACTTAAGATAAAATGACAATATTTCTTCCAAAAGAACCCTCTCAAAATCTACTGGAATTTGCTTTTGCAGGAATAAATTATTTTCTTGACAATACTGTATGAGGGACAACCGGTTCCCCCAAAATTTATTTCCATATTTACTCGCAATTCTCATCCTTAGATGTTCATTTTGACAGTGTAGCCAAATTCCAGACTTTATTAAGCCAATCTTTCCAAGGAGCAATGCAACCTTTTATTTTTTGTAAATACTTATGAAAGCATCATAAACCTGGCACTAGATTAGAGCAGGCTTTCTCTCTTCAGTCTTAACACAGGAAGGCACACATTATCTTAAGATGCACTGATGTATATATGTGTACCATTTAAGATCAAAGAAACCCAGCTCCCCTGCTCCCCCCTTTCAAAACTACTCTTTGAGTCATATACAGATTTGTGCATATTCAGCTAATTGATTTGATGAGTTGACTTGGGTTTCTTTAATAAGGTGGCAGTCCCTAACTAAAATTTACATATTGCAAAAAAAGTCAGTCAAGGTTGCTCAGGAAAACGTTGACATAATACCTTTTTTTCTTTCTTTCTTTCTTTCTTTCTTTCTTTCTTTCTTTCTTTCTTTCTTTCTTTCTTTCTTTCTTGGGAGCAGGCAAAGCTCCCTTTAATAGGTATGATGGTCACAAAATTAGAAGATGTGGAAGTCAATGAACATGCTTTTGAAATTTCAGGTCAGTGTGCTGCTAGCGGCTTAGATGCATGCATTGATTAGATTTGATTGAATATTTATACCCACTTTTCTACTCTAATGATACTGACAGTGGCTTGCAATAGAAGGCCAAAAAAAAAAGCAACATACAGCAATGATGCAAAATGCTGAATACAATATAAAATACAAGGAGAACCTTGCTGGATCAGGCAAAAGGCCCACCTGGTCCATCCTGTTCTCACAATGGCCATGCCTACATCCTGTGGGGAAACCTACAAGCAGCCACTCTCCCCACCTGTGAATTCTGAGCTACTGGTATTCAGAGAGATGCCAGGTGGCATTCAGCTAAGTTTTCCTCAAAGTATACTCACTGAAAACAATTACAGACTGAGGTCCACGAGTTTCAGTGTGCATATTTTCAGTAACACTGTGCTGAATCCTGATGGCCTCTGGCAGTGGAAATAAGATGCTGCCATCACGGTTGGGTAGCCTTATTTAGTGGAAATAAATGATGTATTGCAATGGTGGTGAACCTCTGGCCCGTAGGCTAAAATCCTGACCTGGCAGGGCATTCTAGTTTGGCCCATGGCACCATTTTTCACAAGCCGCATCCTTCTGTCAATCAAGTGATGCCACTTGTGGCGGCAGCTGATGAGCTGGAAGGGAGGGAGGGAGGGGTTCAATTCTGCCATGGCTGTGCAAACAGGTGCTTGAAGCCAAAACAGAATGAGTGGGCTTTGTTGTTGCTGTTGCTGCTGCTGTTGTGTGCTTTGTTGTGATTGTTGTTGCTGTTTGTTGTTGTTTTTAAATGAGTTAACCTGGTTCGTACAGGGAGCCTGGTCGACCGGATTATGGTGCATTGCAACAGCAACCAGGATCTGCACGACTGGCTTGACCATTTGCACAGGCTCACCAGGGGGACGGTTTCAAGTGGCAGCCTCTCCAAGACACATTCCTGGGGTTCTCATTCTGTAAGTTGATCTGCTGTGTGGGGCAATCTTGGTCTGTTCCAGGCTCCTTGGGAGGGGGGGCAACACACCTGCCGTTCCTGCAGAGGGTGCTAGTGTGCTGGAAATCCACTATGACCAGAATCCTATGTAGGAGTTGAAGAGAGAATGGATTGCCTTCACCCTCTGCCCTTCAGATCCCTTTTGAAGCCTCTTACATTGTGTGCTCATTTATTAAACTGTTTGGGTTGACTAAAGCTGCAGCTGCTTATTCTGTTTCCTTGATGTTTCCCTAATTGTTGATTTCCACATTATATCTGAGCTTTCACCGACTGAAAAGCCACTTCTGGATTTTTTAATTTTAAAATATATTTTTCAATGTTACAAAACCACATTCATATTAAAACAAACATTTCCCCATTCCTATCTTTCTTTAAAACAAACCAGTCATTTACAACTTCCCTTTCCTGGTTCCTTTAATTTTCCCACCTATCCCACATATTGTTGTATATCCATTTAACTTCTTTATTCCTTTATTGTTCCTTTGCTATGTGTTATACAGTGGTACCTCAGTTTATGAACACAATTGGTTCCAGAAGTCTGTTCATAAACTGAAGCGTTCATAAACTGAAGCGAACTTTTCCATTGAAAGTAATGGAAAGTGGATTAATCCGTTCCAGACGGGTCCACGGAGTACTTAAACTGAAGCGTTCATAAACTGAAGCATGGGTGTAATTGGTTCCGGAAGTCTGTTCATAAACTGAAGCGTTCATAAACTGAAGCAAACTTTCCTATTGAAAGTAATGGAAAATGAATTAATCTGTTCCAGATGGGTCCACGGTGTTCATAAACCGAAAATTCATAAACCGAGGTTCCACTGTACTGTTGAATTCACCCTAATCCTACCAACGATTCACATGTTTACAGTTGTTTTCCAGATACTCCACAAAATTTTCCATTCCTCTGCCACTTCTGGAAATTTAATTTAATAGTTCAAGTTTCCAGAAAGAACAAATGGGGGGGGGGCCTAGCAAAAAAGTTTGCAAATACAGTGGTACTCAAACAGCTTGGCTCCTAAACAAATCCCAAACACTGCAAACCTCGAAGTGAGTGTTCCAGTCTGCGAACCTTTTTTGGAAGCCAAATGTCTGATATGGCTTCCATGGCTTCCGATTGAGTGCAGGAAGCTCCTGCAGCCAATCAGAAGCCGTGTCTTGGTTTTCAAATCGTTTTGGGAGTCAAACGGACTACCAGAATGGATTAAGTTTGAGAACCAAGGTACCACTGTAGTGGAAACGAGCAACATACTTGTGCTTTGCTCCACTATATTTCCCTTTGTGGCTTTTATGTTGTGTGAAAGCTCAAGTAGAATCTGAGCAACAAGAACAAAGGAAATTGCCTTATCCTGAGTTGAGCCATCTAGTTCAGTATTGCCTACACTGACTGGCAGTGGCTCCGCAGGTTTGCAGGCAGTATTCTCTTCCAGCATTATCTGAGGATAGAACCCGGGACCTTCTGCTTGCAAGGCAGGTGCCCTTCCCCAAATGAGGCAGCACAACCAAAATGGGCCCTCTTTCCTTTCCTTGGAAGATATGGAAACTCTCAGCAGGTTAACAAGCTAAATTAATAAATAAGAACTGTTTTATCATCAGACTTTCAGCTCTACTGGACAAGCCCGTGGTCCGTTGGAGCCGCCCAAAATCGTTAAGCCCTGGACCTTAAGTTGCCTCCGCCCTGCACCTCCCCTCAGGCCATCGGTGGCACTCAGCTACAAAGAGGTAATTGTCACAAATGGGTCTGGGTTGTGCCACTGGATGAATACTGGGCATTGCTGTCTCACTTTGTGGCTGGATGTGTAAGCTTAACACAGGAGGCTGGACCCACTAAGCAACATGTTCACAAATCCAGGCAGAAGGGAAACCCACTGCCGTAGAATTTTAGTGTTGGGATCGACCTTAGAAGTCATTTAGTATAAATCCTGCTGTTCAATGCAGGAGCTATAATTTAGGACACACCTCCAGAATCCATGAGGGATGGCTACTTGACTTCTACATAATACTTCCAGAGAGGAGAGCAGCTCCTACCATTAGGAAGTTTCTCCTGCCGTTTAGCTGAAATCTGCTTTGTTGCACTCTAGTCCAACAAAGGCACCTGCTCCGTCTTCTGCACGACAACCCTGCAAATATTTGAGGGCTACTCTTATGTCTCCCCTTTTTGGGGGATGGGTCGTGTCAGTAGCTCAATGAAGGTGTTGACCCAATATGCAGCAGCTGCGGAAAAGATAAAATTCCATGCCAGGGATCATTATTAGGAAAGGAACTGAATAGAAAACTGCCAATATCATAATGCTATCATACAAATCTATGGTGTGACCGCATTTGGAATATTGTCCAGTTCTGGGCTCCTCGCCTCAAAAAAGATATTGTAGATTTGGGGAAAGTCCAGGAAAGTCCAGCCAGAATGATACCCCCCTTTTATCTTTTGGGTGTATTTTTTGTCTTTTTAAACCCATAGAAAAACTGGGATTCTTAGGAATAAAGTATATTTCATATTTGGTAAAAAGGTAAAGGTAAAGGCTGCTCCAGCAGCCAAACAGCTCACAGAGAAAGAAAACCACTTTCCCACTTAATTTCATCCATCCAATTTCTTCTCATGCTATAACAGTGTTCAAATCTAAGCCCACAGGAAAATGGGCTGGCATAGGGGAGTTTATTTGCATCATACAGGAAACTTGTGTCGCAACCCCCGAACAGTGTTACTATAAAATCACTCTTCAATACTTTTCAGGGATTTTTTTTTATGACTCATTTTTTTACACAACTCACCCCTCAGGGCTTCTGTACACAGGTGCTGATGGTCTATTTTTGTTCCTAAAATTTCATAAACATTGTCAGACATTGCCAAAGATATTTTGTTTTGTTTTGTTTTGCTCAATATTCGTGTGTCCATTTTTCTCGGGAGTATATTCCATTGCTGTTCATGTGTCTAAGTAAATGAGCACTGGTGTGGTAATCAGTTTTTAAGTGTGGGAGCTCATCATGGCAGTCAGCATTGCGCCACCAAAGAGAAATTTCAAGTGGGCGTTGGAAATCCAACAACCATGCTATCAGATATTTGGATAAAGCCTTGCTTTCAGGGAGGCTGTGCTGGCTTCTGTTTTGTGTTCTGGCTCCACCCACCATGGCTCTGGCCCCACCCACCATAGGCCAAGGCTCCCTGATTGACTTTCCTCTGTGAATCAATGGCCCTTCTTTGCGAAAAGGTTACCTATTCCTGCCCTTGAGTTTCCTGGCTCCAATTCCTTGTAACTGCCTATTTATCTGCCCTCTTTGAGTGAGCAGTGAGTCTCCTTTGGGTGAAGCCGGGAGGTGAAGGTGGGTGGAAACAGGTCCCCCTGAGAAGGAAGTGCCCAAGTGCCCCTCGAAACCTGGAGCCCACACCAACTCGTACAGAGACACGACAGGCAGACTCCCCCTTGAGGGCGGGTGACCCTTTCTCAGGAGCAGTTGAGTGAGCTGACCACATCCAACATGGGGGAGTAGAAGATTTAACCCCCTTCCTGCAGCAGAGGCTAACTGGTAAGGGGAGAGACCCTGAGCAGTGAGTCATTCAGAGTTGCAGAAGGAAACTGCTTCCATGAACAGAGAGCCTCTGGTCCCATGGGAGTTTTTCAGTGTTTAATCAATGCCTTTCCTCCTCCTCGTTATTATGAATAGTAATAGTCAAATTTGTCAGTCATTTTACAGAGCGGCTTAACTAGATGAGAAATGCAATGAACAAAAGTAAAACTTAAACAGTAATCAATGCAAAATAAATAAAATGCTCTTCCAATGGCGTATCAGTAAGCGCAAGTCCTACCCACCCCATTAAGATACCAGACTGAAAAAAGTCAGTTGCTTTTTTTCATGAATCATGCTTACCTTCTCATGTTTGTCTTTGTCTTTTTCTTTTTATGTTCATCGGTAGAGGATGACTTACATTTTAAAGGTAAGGATGAAATCATCTCCATGACTTCCTGGCATAGCTGCCAAGTATCCCGTTTCTGCCGGGGAAACCCCTTTTTTCTTACCGTTTCCCGGCGGTCTCCCGTTTAGCGAAAAATCCCGGTATTGTCCCTTGAATCGGCTTCTGCCCGGCGGCCATTTTTCTGGTGCCGCTTCGCCCTTCTATGGGCACCAGAAAATGGTGGCGCCGCCGCCGGAAGTCGCTTCCGCGCATGAGCGGAAGTTGCGTGGCGCGACTTCCGGTGGCGATTTGCCCTTCTATGGGCATCAGAAAATGGCGGCGCCGGCGCCGGAAGTCGCTTTTACGTGTTTCCGGTCATGCGCGGAAGCGACTTCCGGCGCTGGCACCGCCATTTTCTGGTGCCCATAGAAGGGCGAAGCGCCACCGGGAGTTGCGTCATGCAACTTCCGGTCATGCGCGCGCTGCCGATCCCGGATCTTTACGTCCCAAACTTGGCAGGTATGCTTCCTGGGTGGCTACATTGCATGTATGTTTTAACAAAGGACAAGTGGGTTTCCCCCTTCTCCCTCCACAACCTTCTGCATTTGTGTGTCAAATTTTCTCAGAGCTGTGTTTGTTTTGCAATTCATTGCCATTCACTTACTGCATTGTCCTGGCTACAAGCAATGGGACTTACTCCCAAGCACTTCTGCAAAAGGACACTTAATGCTGCGGCTGAATTCAGAGCAAGGGAAAAAAGATTAATCTGTCTGGGGCTCTTGAGTCATCCTTTCCCAACCTAGTGCCTTCCATATCATGGGAGCCCATAGGAATGTTTGGGGTGTGTGAGGGAGCAAGCCCGGGGGGGGGGGCACTTCTGGCGAGGCATCATGGTGCGCGCCACTGCGCCACAGAGCTCCTGAGGGCAGCCAGCGTGTTTGCGCTGCCTAAAGGGCTCCCGAGCTGCTGAGACCGCCGCCACCACTGCGTGAGTGCCAGGGGTGCCCAGTGGACCAGCCGGGAACGTGAAAAATCGCGCCGGGGGGGGGGGGGGGGCAGCGATCGCAGCAGGCCAGAGCAGAGGGCATCCGGCCATCGATCAGACGGAACTCTGGGGCCCTGAGGCCTAGAACCACCCGCCTTGCGGTGCGCCAGGGCTCCAGAGAGAGAAGGGAGAAATAAATAACAAAAACCCCAGCCTTTTTGCCGCCGCCGCCATGCTCAATCCAGAGAGGGAGGGGAGAGGAGCCTTGGACCTGGCCCTGCTGCTACTGTGCCACCGCACTGGGTAGATTATATATATATATATATATATATATATATATATATATATATATATATATATATATACACACACACACACACACACACACACACACTTTTCTTTTTCTCCTTTTTTCCCTTTCCCTTAAATTTTTCTTCTATAAAAATAAAAAGAAATAGAAATAATTTTTTTCTCTCCCCCTTTCCTTTTTATTGAATAATAATAATAATAATATTTTCTCTTTAACCAATATTTTTAGTATTTTACCATTTATCACCTCCACCTTCCACCTTTTAACACCCAAACCCCCCTCTTTTCATACACTTTAATCCTTTAAGAAAAAACAAAACAAAGCAAAAACCAAACCAAGCCCCCCTCCCCCCAAGTTCCCAGCCCTTTTACTAAATTTCTACCATTTTTAAGCTGTTGTCCTCTCCTCCCCAACCTCTTTTACCTTAGCTTTATATTATTCCTTCCGCCTCAATACATAAAAATACTCCTTAAAACCCTCCCCAGACACTCGACCCCCCCTACATATTCTCTCCTTATTTTTACCCTCCATCCCACTTGTTACTTCCCATCCCCACCTTTGTCTTTTGTCCCTTTTTCTCTCTTTCTCTCCCCCCTTATCTAGTCTGTTTATCAACCTGTCTCCAATAGGGGAGCCTTTCCTCCCACCCATCACCCCCCTTTACAACAAACACCTCTATTTTACCTTTATCTTACTTACTTCATTCCAATACATAAACCTTCTCCTTAAACCCCTTCCCAAACAACTCTCCTTTATTCATCTCTTCCCTATCTCCCCCTCCTACCCCACTTCTCACCCCCACCCCTACTTTTGTTTTATACCCTCTTTGTTTGCTGGATTGCTCATTCGCCCATCTCTAAATCGAACCCACCCCCCCACCCCCGCTTTTGCCTGTTTGTTTGTTTGTCTTGCGCCTGTTGGTCTGTCTGTCCATTGGTCTACCCGCCTCTCTGAGTACCTGACCACCGCTTTGACAGCACAGTTGAGGCAACTACGACAACATCAGAGAGGCTCTTATAACATTGCCAAGAGATGACACAAATGGCCGCCTAATCCGAACGCTCTGCAGAAGCCACCAGTCAACAACGCCTGACTAGTCCAACAACCCAACACCCAGAAATCATCGCCGCCATAACCCCTAATCGCAACACGTCCCACTCTGAGAGAATGCCAAACAAACCCCAAACCAAAAACACCAAGGAGATTAAAATGTCACCAACTAAAGAGATGGTAAACAGCATTGAGGCCACAACATCCCCTCAAAATGACGAAATATTACAACATCTAAGGGAAATGGAAGAGAGGATGACAAGAAAACTGAAAGCCGCAGTGGAAAACGCAATGACCCCCACATAGCTACTAATCAGCAATCTTGCCTCCAGAGTGGAAGCTCTAGAAAAGAAGAATCAACTGCAAGAAAGAACAATAGAGCAATACCGGGATGAAACCACACGTATAAACAAGAAACTAAACAAACTGGAAAGAGAAAATGAAGAACTGAGAATTAAACAAGCAGACATTGAAGATCACAATAGACGATGCAACATCTGCCTCTGCAACTTTCCTGAAAAAGCAGAGGACAAAAACCCAACAGACCTAATTGTAAACTGGCTGAAAAATACAATCCCAGGCCCGACACTCGAAGCAAACGACCTGGAGAGGGCTCACAGAGCCCTGATACCTATGCCGCAGCCCAACACCCCCCCAAGAGACATCACTCTGTGTTTCACATGCTACAAAAAGAAGGAAGAGGTATGGAACTACCTCAGAAACTCAACCAACCTTCGATACGGAGAAACCTCCATATTGGCCCTACAAGATCTATCTCAAGACACCCTAAACCGGAGGAAGAACCTACGCCCGTGTACACAGCTACTCCAACAAGCAAAAATCAAGTACAGATGGGGCTTTCCCTTCCGTCTCATTGTAACAAACGATACAACACAATGCATGGCTACAAACAAATCAGAAGCTCTGCAACTATTGAAGAACCTCAAACTCGATCCTCCACCGGAATGGCAACCGACAGACTCAGCAAGCGACAGCCACGATGACCAAGACGATGAAACAACAGCAAACAAATGGACGGAAGTACAGAGGAAAAAGAAGCGACACAACAAGACATACCAACATAAACGACTACTACCATGCACAAGATCACTCTGCCGAACACACAGGACAAGACACCAGATCAAGATCAACCAAACCAAAACACCACAGATGACCAACCTTGCAACGCCCGTCACAACTGAATGAAGCGACCGGAAAACAACTCAAAACTGAAAGACTGGTGATTCTCTCCCCTCCCCTCCCCTCCCTCCAGTCCATAAATATAGCTAACATCAACAACATCCCCTTCCAAGCCCCGCACCTCCACAGAAACCCCCAGCTCAACACCTGTCCAGACATCCTTAATCACATTCCTCACCTTCCAACAACCCACAACCCACACCCTTAGCACCCCCCCACTCCACACTAAGGAATAACAACTCATCTTACATCATTAACACAACACACAATCAGGCTAAAATCGGTTACCCAGCCAGCACAATGGTGGCAACACCTACATACCCACCTTAACACACCAACGATGTTGCAAATAACTTTGGCAACATTGATTTTGACCCTTATACCAAAAATTGATGTCACTAAGATGCCTCACACTGTCTCGCTGATTATCCCCTATCATAAACGACAGGGGAGATGCATAGCTGCCAAGTTTTCCCTTTTCTCGCAAGGAAGCCTATTCAGCATAAGGGAAAATCCCTTAAAAAAAGGGATAACTTGGCAGCTATGTCTGAGATGGCCTGTCCCTGAACACAGCCCTCCACAACAGCAGAGACCTACAGCTAACCGGCTGATTGCCAGATAGCCCAAAACATCCCAAACACTCACCTATATGACTACATATAGGAAATTCTTGAAAACCTATCCCTAACTCTTTAACCCAAACCTAAATCTAATACCACTAGCTCCCCATCCACCACATCCTAGGTCAGCGCAGCCCCACAGGTTCATTAAACAACACGAAGAGAGAGAGACAAGACAACCCATATGGGTTGGCAGAGAATCGCCCTACACAATAGATAAGCAAGATGGCTAACTTAACACATTTGCAACAATGTCAGGCCTACAAGTAAACTTTGCAAAATCGGAAGCCATGTGCTTCAACACCCCTCCTCACACCCAAAAAGAACTTACTAATATCACTAAGATAAAACTTTGTCACACCAAGTTCAGATATCTAGGGGTACAAATAACCAAAAACCTCAACAAATTTTACCTTCATAATTACAAACCCCTGTGGCAGCAAATAAATAAAGACCTAAAGAGATGGAACAATATGAATTTCACTCTCTCAGATGAAATGGCCATGATCAAAATGGTCACTCTCTCAAAACTAACCTACCTATTCCAAATCCTCCCAATCTGGATCCCCCCAACCCAACTTTGCAGATGGCCGGGAAAATTACACTCTTTTATCTTCTCACATAAAAAACCAAGAGTAAGCGCAAAATACCTTCATCTCCCCACCTCTGCAGGGATTGCTCTCCTCCTGCGGAGGCTTGGGACGCAAGCTGCACGCCCGCCAGCCATATGGTGGATGGGGCACAGCTGGCGGGTGTGCAGGGAAAGGGGCGGCCACCGGCAAAGCTGCGCAGCTCCCCCACTCACTGGGGCGGCCCTGAGAGGCCAGCACCCTGGCACAATGCGCCAATAAGCCCAAAAGGAAAGACAGCTCTGGCCGTATCACCAGGTTCCAACGCTGCTTTTTGTCCTATAAGTATTGCTTTGTCCCACACCCCCAAATTTATCAGCTGAGACTGAGATGATTGTCAGCTAAGATTTCTTTATTCATAACCTTGGTTGTCTCATTATTAAGTGAAGTATGTGTTGTTGTTGTTGCTTTTTTAAAAAACAACAACAAACAAACAGGAATCAAGCAAGAGCCCAAAGACAATGAAGAAGTTCCTTCCAAAAAGGAAAGACAGGAAACCATCCGATGAGGAATTTGTCATTAGAAAAAGTGAGCTGACTTGCATGACTTGTACTTGTAGTGATTGTTTTTAAAAGGAAATGCACAGATTCTCCAGTGTAACATCTAAGACCCCCCATCATCTGCACTGTATATTTAAATCAATATCATGCCGCTTTAAACAGCCATGCTTTCCCCCAAAGAATTTTGGCAACTACTAGGAAATGCAGCTTAAGGCTGTTGAGAGTTGTTAGGAGACCCATCTCAAGAGGAGATTCCCCTCATGGAGCTACATTTCCCAGACTATCCTGGGAATATAGATTGGTTGTTAAACCACTCTGAGAATTGTAGTTCTGTGAGTAGGGGGTGGGGGTGGGGTCTCCTAACAACTTTCAGCACCTTTTAATTAAGGACAGTGGAGTCCTGCTACCGTAGTTCTGGCCAAAGACTTGTGTAATCTAGTGTCCTGTTCTCACAGTGGCTAACTAGATGCCTGTGGGAAGCCTGTGGGTAGGCTCCTCCACACTGCTGTACTTTTGGGGTGGCGTATTCTGCATAATAAGGGACCCAGGTGGCGCTGTGGTTAAATCACTGAGCCTAGGGCTTGCTGATCAGAAGGTCGGCGGTTCGAATCCCTGTGACGGGGTGAGCTCCCGTTGCTCGGTCCCAGCTCCTGCCCACCTAGCAGTTCGAAAGCACGTCAAAATGCAAGTAGATAAATAGGAACCGCTACAGAGGGAAGGTAAACGGCGTTTCCATGTGCTGCTCTGGTTTGCCAGAAGCGGCTTTGTCATGCTGGCCACATGACCTGGAAGCTATACGCCGGCTCCCTTGGCCAATAATGCGAGATGAGCGCGCAACCCCAGAGTCGGTCACGACTGGACCTAATGGTCAGGGGTCCCTTTACCTTTTATTCTGCATAATAGTGCATTAGTGATGGATTTATTATACTGGACTGTCCACTTAGCATTCTGCTTTATTAGTTGTTCTGTGATGCTTCCCCAGTGTTACTATATGATTGTCATGCGTAGGGGGGGGGAGTGAACTGGAACATTTGCAGTAAAAAGAAAAGTTACTGGGTTTCTGTAGGAAGTTGCAGCTCATGCACTGCTTGGAAATGAAGCAGACCACCCTGAAACTTCTGCAGGTGTGAAAGGTATTGAAAGTGGGATCACGTATGACTGCCCCAATACCATCACGAGTAGAAAACTTCATGAATAAACAATACAAACTGCATCTGGAAGGACTCTGACTGGTACAAAAAGATTTCCTGCTGCACTCAAGGTTACAGGGACCAAGATAAATGCAGTGGTACCTCGGTTTAAGAACAACCCTGTTTACAAACTATTCAGTTTATGAACCCACAAAACTGGAAGTAGTGTCCTGGGTTGTGAACTTTACCTTGGTCTACGAACAGAAGCCAAACTGTGGAAGGGCACTGGCTGCGGGAGGCCTCATTAGGAAAGCACGCCTTGGTTTAAGAACAAACTTCCGGAACGGATTAAGTTTGTAAACCGATGTACCACTGTACTTGCTTCCCTCATTTTAAATACAGTGGTACCCCAGTTTCTGAATGTCACCGTTTACGAGCATTTCGGTTTTTAAACACCGTAAACCCGGAAGTACATGTTTCGGTTCTCTAACACGCCTCAGAAGTTGAACATAAAACGTGGTAATAGTGGTTTTTTTGTAGATGGCGGTAAAGAGCGGGTTTTTGTGGGGAAAGCACCACAGCAAAAAGAAAAAAAGTGCTTGGACACAAAAAGAAGTCTGACTGAGCTTAGTCATTGCCATTAATTTAATTGGGCCTACTTTGAGTAGAAGTTAGTTGAATACAACCCTTACTTCTGACTAGATCACATGAGTGTTCTAGCCCTTGTGAGGCAGAGATGAAACATAAAGCAAATTGTGCCGCTCCACCTAACAGTAAAGCTAGAAATCAGTGTTAGATGCTGAGCTAAGTCTTCTCAAGTTAATAGAAGCCAGATTGGGTGAGAGTCGTCTCTTGCATTCACCTACCTTTGTGACATTTGACAGGTACTGCTGCCTTGGAAGAAGATGCACAAATCCTTAAAGTGATTGAGGCCTATTGCACAGGTGCCAGCTTCCAGCAAACCCTCAGCTCAGGTGACTGGCTTAAAGGTGGCACCTTGTACCTAGAAACTTTTGAATGTGGGGTAGCTTTGAGGTGCAGTCAGCTGGCAGCTTAGCTTATGCCTGGTGCATTCCTCTCGCAATGCATGGGAGGCTCTCTGCCGAGCATTGCGTGCAAGTTGGGGTTTGAACTTACAAAGCTGTCTTCCTGTTAGCCAGACCATTGGTCCTTATAAGCCTTGGATTATCTACCTTTGTCGTCTTTAGCTCCTAGTGGGGTTCTTCTTTTAACCTAAACCTCTCCAGATGCTGTTGGACTCCAACCACCATGAGTCCCAGCAAACATGGGCATTGAGCAGGGATGATGGGAGTTGTAGTCCAGTGACACTGGGAGGACTAAAGGTTAGTGACCTGTGTTTAACCTTTCCCTGTGCCTGGCACCCACTTTTCATAAGAACCTACAAAGAGCCCTGGAGGATCAGACCAAAAGGTCCATCTAAACTCATCTTCTTTGTTGCTCTCAGGGGCCAACTGGATACCTCTGAGAAGTCCACAAGCAGGGCATGAGAAAGATGTTTACTTTCTTATTTATCTCCTTAACCCTTTATGTCCTTAACCCTTTCTTCCATCATGGAACTCACAGTAGCCTATCTGTGGTTCCCAGTAGGTCTCCCATCCAGGCACTGACCAGACCCAGACCTGCTTAGCTTCCAGCAGAGCAGCATCCTCACCTGCTTAAGACCATAAACTGGGATTGGGTGATTGCCCTCCCCTGCTGTTTCCCCCTAGCAATTAGCATTCAGTAGTAGACCATCTTTTCTATATGAATATTTCGCATAGGCTTCATGGCTAAATAATGTGCCATGAATTAGCCCTCTCTGTAGTGGTCAAAAACACCTTTTAAGTCACAGTCTACTACAAAGCAGGTATTCTGCATAAGAAGATCCTGCTGGATCACGCTGATGGCCCATCTAGTCCAGCATCCTGTTCTCAGAGTGGGCCTGTTCTCAGGCCCATCTAGCGCAGCATCCTGGGTGCTTGTGGGAGATTTGAGTGCAAGAGCCCTCTCCCCTCCTGTGGTTTCCAGCAAGTGGGATTTGGAACTTTGACTGGTTCCAACTGTGGAGGCAGAGCTGTAGTGATGAGTATCCATTGATAGCCTTCTCTGAGAAATTGTCCAGTCCTCTTTTGAAGCCATCTTAAGTTGGTGGCCAGCACTGCTTCCTGTGGGAGGGAGTTCCATGGTTTACCTGTCAGCCTTCAAGCCATCCAGGTCAGTGGTCATCCTGGCCTCCTTGGGGAGCAAGTTCTTAGTTTATGTATGTGCTGCAATGAAGATGGACTTTCCTTTTACCGTGTTTCCCCTATTTTAAGACGTAGTCATTATATAAGCCATAGCAGGATTTTAAGCGTTTAGGAAATAAAAGCCATACCCTGAAAATAAGCCATACCTCCGAGGAGCGAGACCGCTGAGTGCCCCAGCCAGCCAGCGGGACCCAGCACGCTGGCCGCGGCAAGAGTATAGAAAAGCAGTG
Organism: Zootoca vivipara; assembly: GCF_963506605.1. Taxonomy (NCBI): domain Eukaryota; kingdom Metazoa; phylum Chordata; class Lepidosauria; order Squamata; family Lacertidae; genus Zootoca; species Zootoca vivipara. The sequence goes on along the minus strand of NC_083293.1, from coordinate 3,972,605 downwards.
CCCTGAGCCTCTGGGAGCCGGCAAGAGCAGGAGGCGGCTTGCCAGGTCGGCATCCAGCAGTGCGCGCGGAGCACCCCGAGCCTCTGCGAGCAAGCAGGACGAGGAGGAGGCTTGCCGGGTCGTCGCCCAGCAGCGCGCGCGGAGCGCCCCGAGCCTCTGGGATTGTTGTTGCTGTTGCTGGCTGCCGGAGGCTCGGGGCGCTCCGCGCGCGCTGCTGGGCGACGACCCGGCAAGCCTCCTCCTCGTCCTGCTGGCTCTCAGAGGCTCGGGGTGCTCCGCGCGCCCGAGCCAGCAGCCTGGCCTCTCTTTTTTTGCCTGCCCGAGGCGGCCTGCCGCCCCGCCACCGGAACCGGCAGCTGCAGAGCGGAGCGCTCCGCAGCGCCAGGCGGAGCACAGCGGCCTGGCCTCTTTTTTTTCTTTTTTGCCTGCCACCCCGCCACCAGAACCGGCAGCTGCAAAGAGGAGCGCTCCGCAGCGCCAAGCGCTCCGCAGCGCCCTGCAGCGCTGGGCGGAGCACAGCGGCCTGGCCTCTTTTTGGGTTTTTTTTGCCTGCCGCCCCGCCACCGGAACCGGCAGCTGCAGAGAGGAGCGCTCCGCAGCGCCGAGGGCTTGGAGCGCCCTGCAGCGCTGGGCGGAGCGCAGCGGCCTGGCCTCTTTGGTTTGGGGTTTTTTGCCTGCTGCCCTGCCACCGGAACCGGCAGCTGCAGAGAGGAGCGCTCCGCAGCGCCGGATGAAGCACTGAGCCAGCGGCCTGCTGCCTTGGTGCCTGGACCCAGCTGCTGCTGCAGCGCCGCACAGAGCACCCAGCAGCACCCCAGCCAGCTGCCTGGCCCCTCCGAGGAGGCCTTAAGGTACAATACATCCCCTGAAAATAAGACACCGTGTGTTTTTTTGAGTAAAAAAAAGAATAAGACGGTGTCTTAAAAAGGGGGAAACACGGTATCTGTCCAGAATCTTCTAAAACGAAGCTCCATTGGATGTTCAACGTTCTGAAAGTGGGATAAACTTCTTCATATCTGCTTCCTCCATGCTGTGCTTAGTTTTTATAAACTTCCATTGTGTTACCTCTGCAACTGTCCCAAATGCTGCAACTGTTCCTCATAGGAACATTTCACTTGCCTTTGAACATTTCACTTGCCCTGAGTTACAAGGGCCAATGGTCTGCCTATAAATAAGGCAGTTTCCTATGTTTCTGCCTCATGCCCTGTAGAGGACGATGGCAGTACCTTCTCACCCAGCTCCCTCCCATTCCACTGTGCAAACAAACTGATGGTAATCTCAGAATGCAAGAGATAGCTTGACTAGGAAGCACAGGGCACTATCATTTAATCTGCTGCACCTTTCAGAAAGAGCTGCTTCCTGAGTGAGGTGCTAACATCTTCTGAAGTGATGGAAATGCAAACCTTTAGTCAGGGCAAATTAAAATCCCTGTACACTTAGAGGGGAGACAGAGGGGTAGTAAAACAGGTGTGGCCCTCTCCTTGCGAAATGTGGCTGCTTTGTACAACTTTTGTCAGCTGTTAAGCTATCAGAAAACACATGCCCATTTCTTGGTCTATTATAAAGTGATGGTTTTAACCAACGAAGCCAGAAAGACTTGGAACCAGGTTACCTGAAATAGTGTCTTAGCATAGAAGAGCTGGCTGCTGGATCAGGCCAACGTCCCATCTTGTCCAGCATCCTGTTTTCACAGTGGCCAACCAGATGCCTATGGTGAAGCCCACAAGTGTCGGCCCACAATAGTGACAACACTCTTGTTACTGTATTTGTGATTCCCAGCCCCTGATATCCAGTACCTGCTCCATGTCCTGCCATCAAGTGAGGTGAAGCTAAAAAGGAGAGAGCCTTTTTGGTGGTGACACCCTACTTATGGAATAGCTTTCTTTCTTTCTTTCTTTCTTTCTTTCTTTCTTTCTTTCTTTCTTTCTTTCTTTCTTTCTTTCTTAAAATAATTTTTATTAAGTTTTCCATTTTAACAACCCAATAAAAACCACATTAAAAAATTCCAAATTATAATACAATCCAAAAAGCCAAATATTCGATGCCAAATTATATATCTTTGGGTGACTTCCTAGACTCTGAAGTTTGTGATGATCTAATATTTTACTGCATTCCTTAATTATCCCAAATAATCCTAATAAAACATTTCCGATGTTGATCCTTCATTTATTTATTTTTATTTTTATTTTTAAACAAACTTTATTATTTAAAAAAGTTACATAGGTATAACATAAATATAGAATATAGTTTTCCAATTCACCAAAGAATATACAAATAGTATACAAATATATATATATAATCAAACTCAAAGTTTCTTGTTCGCAATGTGAACAGTATATAACCAAAATATTTCTTCCTGTTTCATCTTAGATACTTCCCATCCTCCTTATTATATAATATCAGATTCTTTCTGTGCCACGGGTTGACGTTAAAAGTTTTCTGCTTTCTTTTCCTAGTTATTTTTCCTGTTCTCCTCATCTTTGTCTTTGATCTCAAACATCATTCTATTTCTGCTAATAAAGAGTTATTTGGGTAATACATTTTTAGATATTTTTTGTAAACACTCCATTAGATAGATAGATAAACTTTATTTCGGCCATAGGCCCATAATGCACTGCAACCAAGGATAAAACAGTATAAAACCGGCATACATAAAAACAGTCAGACAAAATAAAGACATAAAAGAATCAGAACAATCAGACAAAATTAGTCCCTCATACAAGGGACTTATGTAATACATTTTAAAACGTTTCAAGTAGTTTTGTGGGGCTTCTAGCTATGGTTAAAACGTTAGTGCATTGCAGGCCTTCATTTTTCATTACTCAGATCAGAAGGTTACTCGAATGATGTAGCTTGATGTCAGTAGTCGTAAAGTAAGTTATGCTGTTTTTTGTAAGAAAGAACTGAAATCAAATATCTTGCTACAAGTAATGTTTTGGTCGAATCATCATCTTGCAGCAGGTATGTTAATTGGGTCTCCAGCGGCTTGTCCGTGGTTTCCAGAATTAGAGGGTACAAGATTTTGGTCCGAGCGGGCATATGCAGGGGGCAACAGAACAGTATGTGGTAGAGGGATTCTATTGTTCTGTTGTCACACGTGCATAAAACTGAGATTTGGCCTTTGGAAAACCTGTGCCCCAGGACATTGGATGGGAAAACATTAAATCTTGCTTTGGTGAAGGCGAATCTGTGGGCTGCGACAGAAAGAAAAGACAGGTACGATGGAATCTGAGGCGTGGGCCTTGATTCAGCGGGGAACATGTTCCACTTCCCGTTATAATATTTTGATGGAAATCATAGTTATCTAGTTTTTGAATTATAGTTCTTTTGGCTGAGGGAAGATCTAATTTCAATAGGTCTGATGGGAACAATCCGTAGGACATGATTTTGGAGTGGATTTTTTTTGCCCAGGGACTAACAAAGCCGTCTCTCCAAAGACATTGGATGAGATGGTGATTGGGCAATCTGTGCCACGAGGACAGCCAATAGCAGAATATATGCTTCCATAAGGAGTTTTCTAGCGAGGGAATTTTAAGTTCAAGGCGAATAGCTGCATTGCTCATGCACTGGGGCAATTTCAAAAGGCGTCTCAGAAATTGATTCTGAATTGTTTCTAAGGGCGCCAGATTTACTGATGCTCCCCACAACGGGGCAGCATAAGCCATTGTCGCAACCACTTTAGCTTTAAATACCTTCAAGGCAGATGGTACATGTAAGGCCCCTTCCGAAAAGAAGAAACGCAGTAATGCGTTCGAAAGGGCTTTGGCCTTGTTTTGGAGGTAAGCAATATGCGCTTTCCAGCCCATGTTGTGTTGAAAGTGCACTCCCAGGTATTGAAATTTTTGGACTTGTTCGATAGGTTTCCCATCCAACATCCATTTGTACAACTTCCGACTTCTGGAAAAAATAAGCACTTTCGATTTAGATTGATTTATGGTAAGGTGGTTAGATTTACAATACAAAGCAAAAATCTTAAGTGCCCTCCTTAAGCCGATTCTAGAGAACGAGAGTATCACAGCATCGTCAGCATACAGCAATAAGGGGCAGTGGTAATCCGCAAGGCGAGGAGCGTGGATAGCTAATTGTGATTCGGCTAGAGGTGTTCTCATGTCGCTTATAAATAGATTGAAAAGATAAGGGGCTAAAATGCACCCTTGTCGAACTCCTCTGTTGATGGGTACGGAGTTTGTGAGGTCACCAGTAGGAGTTATTCTCACCCTGGCGGCCGTCCCATCGGGAAGTTGGGTCATTAGCCACAACAACCTTCTATCAATGCCCCAATGGGCCAATTTTCCCCATAATACTTTTCTGGGTATACTGTCGAACGCGGCCTTCAAATCTATGAAGGCAGCACAGAGTTGGCCCCGCTCAGAAGAAGAGTATTTCCGAGCTAAGTGGTATAAAATTACTGCATGGTCCGTGGTTGAACGGTGAGCTCTAAACCCAGCTTGTTCTGGGCCGTTGAGATGGAGTTCCTCTGCCCATTGGGTCAGTCTAGTTAGCAGAAAACGAGCATATATTTTCCCGATAATCGACAGGAGACTGATGTTTCGATAGTTTCCCGGATCATCAGGGGGGCCTTTTTTGTGTATTGGGATGATGATGGCCTCCTTCCACGTTCTGGGCACGAGACCAGTAGCATTAATTGCATCAAAAGTTGCGGCAAGTATGTTTGCCCACCAGGCCGGATGTAGCTTTATGGCCTCCGCCGGGATCAGGTCAGGCCCGGGGGCTTTGCCTATTTTTAGTTTCGAGATTAAATCTAGAATTTCATCAGGTTCAGTTTTGGGCCAAATGGGCAGGTGTTCGAAAGAAACGTCAGAATGGCAGGTAGAGGTCTCTGTCTGCGAGAAATATTTCCTCAAAAATTGCTCCCAGATCGGGGCGGGGATAACTGACAGGGGGCATTTCTTTGATCTTCTGTTTATCAGGCACCAAAATTCATGGGAGCTACGAGACCTGGAGGCTGCAATTAGAGCCTGCCAGCGATTTTGCTGCCATTCACATTTGGCTCTTTTCTGTGCCTGCTTATATGCAATTTTAGCTTGTAAATAATTAGGGGGCAGTGATAGGGCGCCAGAGGTTTTATACTCATTATACATAGGGCAAAGATGGAGTCTAGCTTGTTTGCACTGCAAATTGAACCAAGGAGCTCCAACCTTGAGCTGCACCCGATTAACCAAGTGGGCTGGAACCGTAAAAAAAGACATAAAATCCGTTGAGAGTAGAGAGAACAAGTCCAGAGTCTTATTGTAGTCGGGTGTATCTGCAAATAGGACAATATGAGGTTCAGTTATCTTTTTTTGGAAGAATGCCGTGTATTTTTGGGCCTGAGACGCTGACCATTTTATTCCTCTTATTTGGCCCGCAGCATTTAGTCCCATGTGGGTAGGGTGTCTTTTCTCAACCGGCAGCCAATCCAAAGAAAGTTTAGCGACTAAAGGGAGATGGTCACTCAATTGTACATTTTCTATTTTGAAATAAAAGAAATCTGTGAATAGGTCCTTGGAAACTAAAAAATAATCAAGGACACTATTTGAGGATGAACCTAGGTGAGTGAAGTCTCCAGGGATATCAGGAGGGCAGCTGCCGTTTAAAATAACTAGATTTAGGTGGATTGCCATTTGGTAGAGTAAGACACCCGCCTCATTCGCTCTGTTATCTTTGGATAGTCTCAGAGCCAGGGGGGTTAAAGCCGAGTTTTGAGAACTAAGGGGGACCCACCACTTGGCCTTACTTATCATCTGCCAATTTGCAGCTACCCATTACTGCGGGATGTTTAAAATAACAATATAATAAGTGCTCCTCCAAGGCTTCCCATTTGCGGTGTAGGTCTGCTGAAAGACCACCCGGAGGGAGATAAACATTTGTAATTAGTAATTCAAATTTTTCACCGGAAATCAAGCCTGTGATGGCATAAGGAGGTAATGACTGGACAAGCGTAAATTTGGCCTGCAATTTAAGAGAGATGGCGATCAACAGGCCTCCACTGGGGGGTCCGCCTTTAAGGGAGGGGCAGGCTGGGAGAGAAATGAGATTGTAGCCGTTTATATCAATTGCCTCCTCTTCCCAAGTTTCTTGCAGGAGTATTATCTGAAATAAATTTATAAACTTCAAAAAATCAGGATCTGATTTTTTCCCCCTCCATCCTGCGTAAACACTCCATTCTTTCTATACCTTTTGTGTCCTTCATTTATTTTTAACAGCCTCTGAATTAGTTTAGCAAGCGGGTTAGTCCTTTGTAGTTCTGTGTAAAATATTTTAAATTTTCTTCTTCTTTATTTTCCTGATGTCATCCAAAGTCCTCATCGACGCCAGTTTCACTTTCTGCACACAAAAGCAAATCTCAGTGCGTCACATCCAAGACAAAGGGAGATGTAGCCTTCTGCCATTAGCGCTGGGCTAATATCAAAAATTCCCTTCTGTTCCAGCTGCTAACAAGCTAATGCCTCGGTAAAAACACCATAGCTCCCATCATGTATTCTTTATATCATTCCTTTAAAAGTTGTGGCCAGAATCATAGTCAAAATTTCACACACTTAATTTTGTAGTTAAACCATAGCAATAACAATAGCAAGATACTCTTTCAATCCCGCTTTCAAACAGTCAGTCTTTCGGGGGAGATTTGCTGAATAGTACAGCAAATGCAAAATATATCAAGAGAGAATAATGGAGGCTCACCTCCCCCAACATACCGATCCAATTATGATGAAAGTCCTTCTCCAGGTCGAATCCTTTTTTTTCAAATAAATTTTATTCAGTTTTCCAATTAACAAATGAATAAAATAAAATAAAAATAAAAAAGAACAATCTTTTATACAAAACATCTTATATTTTCCTCTTACATCTTGCTCTGCCGAGCTGTGACTTCCCCCCCTCCCTTCATGCGGGTTTCTTGTTAACTCCATTTTTTGCAGTTCCTTATTATCTTTTTTAGTCAATTCGTAGGATTTATTTCAATCCTGCAAGTGTTTTTAAACTTCTAAAGTTTTTCTCCATATAGTCCACATATTTACTCCAATCCTTTTGAAACCTCGTCTCTCCTTGGTCTCGGATCTTGCAAGTCAGTCTAGCTAGTTCAGCATAGTCCATCATTTTCATCTGCCACTCTTCAATTGTTGGTAATTCCTGGGATTTCCATTTTTGGGCTAACAATGTCCTAGCCGCGGTTGTCGCATACATAAACAATACTTGATCTTCTTTTCTAATCTCTCCTCCCATTATCCCTAACAAAAATGCCTCCGGTTTTTTTGGAAAGGTATATTTAAACATCTTTTTCAATTCATTATATAACATCTCCCAAAATCTTTTTACCTTATCGCATGTCCACCACATATGATAAAATTCGCCATCTCTCTCTTTACACTTCCAGCATGCTTTATCACTCATTCTATACATTTTAGCTAATTTTACTGGTGTTAAGTACCATCTATACATCATCTTATATATATTTTCCTTCAGGGCAGTACATGCTGAGAATCTTAAAGTTTGGTTCCATAATTTCAACCACGCGTCATATTCAATATTATGCCCAAAATCCTTTGCCCATTTAATCATCACCTCTTTTGTCAACTCATCTTTTGTATACCATTCTAACAACAAATCATACATTTTTGACAGAAGCTTTGTTTTGCCTTCCAGCACTTCTATTTGAAATTTGGACCTTTTATCCTCAAATCCTATTTTCCTATCTTCTCTAAGAACATCATTTATTTGATGATATTGTATCCATCCTGTTAGCACCCCTTTAATTTCTTCATAGGGTTTCAGTCTCCAGCCTTTCTCAGTTTTTATCAAGATTTCCTCATACGTGGCCCTCCTCCCCTCCATGTTTACTTTCTTAACTGTTAATACCTCTGCTGGAGATACCCACCATGGTGTTTTAGTCTCTAACAGCATTTTATTTCTTTCCCATACCTCATACAGAGATCTTCTTATCACATGGTTTGTGAACCCTTTATGAGACTTTTTTTATCATACCATAAGTATGCATGCCATCCAAATCTGTTATTAAAACCTTCCAAATCTAGCAAGTCCATGTTCTTAAAGTTATCCACTCTTTTCATAGTATAGTCTCAAGTCTGGTAGGGAGAATCCACCTCTTTCTTTTCTATCCACCAAAATTTTATGTTTTATTCTAGGCTTTTTCCCCTGCCAGACGAATCTCGACAAAATCTTCTGCCATTCTTGGAATTGTCTTGTACCCTTCACAATAGGTATAGTTTGAAATAGGAATAACATCTTAGGTAACACATTCATCTTTATTGCTGCTATTCTTCCCAAGAATGACATTTTCATGTTAGTCCATCTTTCTAAATCTTTTTTTATTTCTCTCCATACTGGTTCATAGTTGTCACTATAAAGGTTAATATTCTTTGCTGTCATCCATATTCCCAGGTATTGTACTTTTTTTTTGCCACGTCGAATCCATATTTTTGCTGTAGCTCTTGCTTTTCCTCCTTAGTCATATTCATTGCCATGACCTTTGTTTTCTGTCTATTTAGTTTAAATCCTCAAAGTTGGCCAAATTTCTCAATTTCTTCTATAGCTTCTGCAACGCTTTCATTAGGGTTTTCCAATGTCAAAACTAAATCATCTGCGAAGGCTTTCACTTTGAACTGTTTTGCACCGACTTTAATTCCTCTGATTGAAGAAAGATCTCTTAACCTGTTCAATAATACTTCCAGGACCATAATGAATAATAGAGGAGATAAAGGACATCCTTGTCTAGTTCCCTTTGTGATGTCAAAATATTCTGTTAATGTATTATTAATTATCAATCTTGCTCTTTGTTCTGAATATATTGCCTCGATCCCATTCAAAAATAAATCTTTCCCAACCATCGATTCCAAATTTCTCTTCATAAACTGCCAAGATATATTGTCAAAGGCTTTCTCAGCATCCACAAACATTAAGACTGCCGGTTTGTCTATCTTGGTTTCCAGATACTCTATTACATCTATTATATGTCTAACATTGTCCTTTAACTGTCTACCAGGAAGAAAACCAGCTTGGTCTTTATGTATCATCTCATTCAGAACTTCTTTCAGCCTCTTAGACATTATATCTGCAAATAATTTATAATCGTTGTTCAATAATGATATTGGTCTATAATTTCTTACTTCTGACCCATCTGTACCAGGTTTTGGAATCAATGTTATGTACGCCTCCTTCCATGTATTAGGGATCTTTCCTCCTGCAAGTATGTCATTCATCACTTCTTCTAAAATTGGTACCAGCTGTCCATTTAATACTTTATAATATTTCGCTGAAAGTCCATCTGGTCCTGGAGCTTTACCTTGTTTCATTCTCTTTATTGCTTGTTGTACTTCTTGTGTCGTTATCCTGTTGTTAAGTTTCTTTCTTTCCTCTTCAGGGATTGATTTCGAACCGTATTTTCCTAAATAATCACTGATCTTCTTCTCATCTTCTTTCTTTTTGCAATACAAATCTTTATAAAATTTTTGAAAGGCTTTCTTAATTTCCTTTGATTCTTCCGTCACTCCTCCCTCTATTTTTATTTTGGTTATTATATTTTGATTTTGATGTTTCCTTAACTGCCAAGCCAACAGTTTTCCTGTTTTGTTCGCCGATTCGAAATTTCTTTGTCTCATTTGCTTTATTTTCCACTCGATCTCCTGATTGATCAACATAGAGAATTGTGTCTGTAGCATCTTTATATTATTCTTGATTTGTTGATTCTCTGGTTTCTCAATCAGGTTTTTCTCATTTTCCATGAGACATTTCAAAATTTCTTCCTTCCTCCTTTCTTTCGTTTCAGGAAGCTGTTTTGCTGTATTAGAAAGCCTCTCATCACTGCTTTGCTTGCATCCCATACCATGTCCAATCCAGTGTCTTTATGTAAATTCCAGTAAAAATAGTCTTTCAAGACTTTCTTAGCTTTCATCACCACCTCTTTATCTTCAAAAAGCTCTTCATTCATTCTCCACCTAAAATAATTTTGGTCTTTACCTTTCAATTCCATAAATATTGAATTGTGATCTGACAGTGTTCGTGGTATTATCTCTGCTTTGTTAACCCTTGGCACTAGTTCTTTGGAGATCCATATATGATCACTCCTTCCAGAACTTTGATTTGGTTCTGAAAAGAAAGTGAACTGTTTAATCGTCGGATGCTTCAACCTCCAAATGTCCACTAGGCCCAGGTTTTCTACTAAGTCAAAAAAGGACTTTGGTAGTTTGCCTTCGTTCTTCCTTCTCTTCGTCCTATCCAGTTCTGGCACTGTCACTCCATTAAAATCACCCATAAGTATTATCTTTTGATCCATAAATTCTATCAATCTTTCCTCCAAATTCTTGTAAAATTCTGCTTTATTCTCATTTGGTGCATAAATTCCCACAATCAGCATTTTTTCTCCTTGAATCGATATTTGGACCACAATTACTCTTCCCTCCTCGTCTTTCAAAATCAATTTCGGATCTAATTTATCCTTTATATACAAAACCACTCCTCTCTTCTTATTTTCAGCCGAATTTATAAACTCTTTACCCAACCTTTTATTTCTGAGAATATAACTATGTTTTTTTGCCACATGTGTTTCCTGAAGACAAATTATATCCAGATTCTTTTTCTTCAAGATATGTTCAATTTTATTCCTTTTGGCTTTATTATTCAATCCATTCACATTCCAGGAATGTATCTTCAGTGCCATTTTTACTTCCTAATATCAGGAAGGAAAATTTTATCTAGTCTTGGTCGGGTTTTTTACTTAAATCTTTATCCTCTCCTTCTTCCTCACTCTCTGAATCTTTTTCTTCCTCTTCTTCTTCCCCTCGGTCTTCTTCCTCTGATTTTTCTTCTTCTTCTTCTTCTTTCTTCTTCTTCTTTGTGGTCTTGGGTCTTCTTCCTCTTCTGCCGTCACTTCTGCCAAAACAGCAAGGCTTGGGTCCAACTCTCCCAGAAATTTTTCATACTTTCTCAAGAATTTTCCAATATCCTGCATGCTTGTCAAAATATGTCTTTTCTCTTTGTAATAAAACATAATTCCCTCTGGGTATTCCCATCTATGTTGAATTCCATTTTTCTTCAGCAGGGCCACCATTGCTTTATAATTATCACGTTTCTTCAAAAATCTTCCTGGTATCTCTTTAAACACGATTATAGGTTTGCCACTGATGATTAACTTGTTGGTGAAGCTCAATCTTAAAATCTCATTTTTCATCTCCATTGCATTAAAAATCACCACACAATCACCAGGTGCTTTCCTTGCTTTGGCCTTTGCTGATTTTACCTTGATTCTGAAAGCATTTACAATAGTCTGACTCACTTCTTCATCTGTTTTTCCCATCCATTTTGCCAATTCTGCAATTATCCTTGATTTAATATCTTCACCCGATTCTTCAGGAATACCTCTCAATTTCAAATTCATCTGCTTTTGCTTCATCTCAATCAATGCTAAATTATCAAGCATTTGTTCGTGTGCCCGGTCCATTTTTTTCACTTTATCTTTCACTTTGTCCGTTTCCTTTTTGACCTCTTTTACTTCCTTCTGAGTCTTCTTAATTGAATCTTCCATTGTTTTGGATCTCACCGATAAGTCTTTTATCTGGGTCGAGAGCTCTCCCACAGCCCCCTCAATTTTCTTATCAATCTCTCCTAATTTCTTATCCATTCGTTGTTCACTATGTTTAAATTCATCTTTAATTTTTTGCCATAAAGCTTCTAAATCTCTGACTTCTTCTTGCTTAGATCCTCTTCTATCTTTTGGTGTGCTTGCCGCCTTCTTTTCCTCTTTACCATCCCTGCCAGCCATTTTAATCTAATTCTGTGTGAAACTGTATTTTTCAAAAATAAAGAAAATAAAAATCCCCCACTTTGCCACTAGGGGGGACCACTATTAACCATATTAATCAAATTTCTAAATTCCTGCAGTACCAAATTGACCCCCAGATGGCACTATACTTTTCCAAAAACCCAAATAAGACTATTTTTCCTTTTGCCACTGGGTGGCACACTCTAAGATCTCAACCCCCTTTCAGTACTTTTCCACACCGTTTTCACAATAGGCAGGAATACAGCAGTTTACATTAGCCCAATCTTTTTCTAGCAAGTTCCCTCTTCAACCTCCAAACGGCCAAGTCCACCGTGTAAACTAAAACCTGAAACAAAGAAGCCAAGTCCCGCAACTCTTCAGCCACTTGTAGGCTTAATCCACATATTGAGAGTTTTTATCCAATGTCAACCAAAATAAAACCAAATACTTCAGCCACTTGTAGGCTTAATCCAAATAAGGGAAAGTTGAGACCCTGGATCTCCAGGTCGAATCCTTGGCACGCAGTGGCTGAATCAATTAGCAGAGTAATTTATCCCCCCTAGTTCAGAGCATGCCTGTTAATTAAGTTTGAATTTTATCTTAAAAAACAGGTTTCCTCCACTCATGGCAACAGTTTTGGAGAGTTGCCGAAATGCGTGGTGCAATGCACCCAGCTTCCTCCTGTCCCCCACATTCCTTCAGGACGGACAGCAGGTATTGGATGATCTGCGGGTGGAGCACACACACACCCTCCCCAGCCCTGGTTTTTTTTTTTGGAGGATAATTACTCCCATATTATCTTCATTAGCTGCACAGAAGTGCTCCGCTGGTCTGGGGACAGCCGTTTGCCAGACAGGAAGTCTCTTTCTTTCTTGCGGTTGTTTTCAATCTTGAGAATGATGATGCACCAGTGGGGAAAAGAGCAGGGAAATGCTCTTCTCCTGTTTCTGAACTGGGACGTGCCAGCGTTCTTGTTGATTTGTTGTGTGCACCAAAATAAACCTGCCCCCTGATTTGTCCTCTCTTGCCACCAGGTTCCCGTAAAGATTCCGCCCCCCAGGTCCTGCTTCCAGAAGAAGAAAAAATCATCTTTGAGGAAACAAGAAGCAACGGGCAGACTATCACAGAGGAGAAGTGAGTAAGATTGGGGTAGGGCCCAGAACAGGTGAGCTGAAGCCTAAGAAATTTAATTGTGGGTGTCCTATCTCCACCCACCCAATATCCAAAGGAGCAAGAGGAGGTCAGTGCACGAGGTCGCCTGCAGGGTGGCAAGAGTTCTGTTCTGGGGGGCAGAATATATTGCTTCTGCCCTGCATTTTATATCCATGTTTAGGTAAACAATTCAATGAAGAAGGCATTCAAGGAAACAGCATTTAATGTTGCCAGTGTCCACATCCTGCCCCTTGATTGGAATTGCATTTTGACGTGATATGTGGTATTTTCTCTCTCCCCCCGCCCCTCAAAATGAGGTTGATTTGCAACTTTTTTTCCACTTTTAAAATACTATTTTGTTTCTGTTGCTTATGTCTTAAGCTTTGACCAGTTTCTTCACTTGCGGAAATACTTTCCTTACAGGCTTATTTGCCAACAAAGAAACAAAATGAAACAAACAAACAAAAAAAAACCCTGCAAAGCTGTTCTGCAGAAGGCCTGAACTTTGCAAAGGGAATGTGCCGTAGGGGCACTGTGAGGGACAGGGGATACCGGGAGGTCCCTCCCATCTTGAGCTCCAGCCCATCCCCGAGCGCTGGGGAAAGCAGGGAGAGTTCCGACTCAAGTGGAGAAGCAGGAAGTGGTGTCCGAGGCTCAGGCAAGGTAGCGGAGCCACTGCCCAAGGTGGGACAGGAAGAGGGGAGCAAGGGGGGAAGGCCAATCCCACCGACTCCAGAATTGCGCAAGAAACGTCGGGGGAAGAGGCTGGGTCTCCCCAAGCTTTTATGCTGGAGGAAAACGTGCCAACCTCCATTCGGAGGTACTGAAGAAGACTGACAAGATGTGCCACTCTCTGTAAATAGCACTGCCTTTAGCACTGTAAATACACAGCACCAATAAAAGGATAAAATGCAGAGCTGTGTGGAGTCGTTACTCTGAAGTAGCCCACCCAGGCCACTGTGACAGCTACCTCCGAATCTTTTTTTGGGCTACTTTGGAGTTGCCGGGATGAGCGCGCAAGAGGAAGAGAAATGGCGGCAGATCGCGGAGAAAGCCCAGCAGGACCTGCAACAGCTGGCGTTGCAGGCACAGGGAGAATTAAAAGCGGCCAAAGAGGAAACGCGGAAAAGCCAGGAGGAGAGGCAAAATCTCATTGACCAGGTGAGAGCACTACAGGATAAAGAGCAGCAGTTAAGAACGCTAGCAGTGGAGCTCCAAAACAAGTTGGATGCAGAGAAAAACAAGGGCGGGGGGGGGAACTCCAAGTATTGCCGGGAAGGAGAGCGGGGACCCTAGTAAGCAAGTTCAACGGGGACCCAAGGGAATACCAGGGCTTTGAGACTGAGATATTATACGCCCTTGAGCTGCACAATGATGAGTTCCCTGATGATTCGCACAGAGTAGCGTTTATAGTGGAGCATCTTACCGGAGCAGCAAGGGAGTGGCTCAGACCGTTAATCGCGGCAAAAAACCCTTGCATGAAGAATGTCAAATTATTTCTAGAAGCTTTAAAAGTAATGTATGCGAGTGACAGTCATATGGACCATACCAAAGAGGAACTTCATAATTTACGCCAGGGAAAAATGACAGTGCGCGAATATTGGGCTAAATTCACCATGCTGGTGCACAAGCTGGGGTGGGAGCTTCACTCGCCTCCGATGGAAGCGGCGTTCTATTTGGGACTGCATGAGGATGTGAAGGATGAGCTCTCGAGAGGTCCGAAGCCCAGTAATATGGATGAGTTGAGTAAAGCGGCTCTGGCGGTGGGGGTGAGGCAGGAATCTCGGTGGAACGACAAGCAGACAACGCGCGTAACACGGCCTTGGTTCCCACGGTCGCAGCAGAAGCCACTCCCCCAACAGCCGTCCCAGGCCACGCCTGGGGCCGGGGCAGACCAGGAACCCATGCAAATTGATAGCGCGCCCGCGGGCTTTTCAAACCCCAGCGGCGCCAAGACGCAAGGAGGGAAGGGGCGGGAACTGCTTCCTCTGCAACTTCCCTCAGCATCTCGTCAGAAACTGCCCCCACCGCAGGGAATGGCAAGGGAAGGCGGGAACGGTGGTGCCCTCCCCCACTGACGCAGCACCACAGCAGGGAAACGAGACAGCCTGGCTGCAGGAGACAAGGGGCAGCAGCCAGGCGCAATCGGCAGACAACAGCCCCAGCCCACCCACCCGCACGGCGAGGAGCAGTGCCAGCCCACCCACCCCCAGAGCAGGGGTGGTTCTAGAAGTGACGCTAACACTCCCAAATGGGTACCCCCTGACAGTCCTGGCTCTGATAGATTCGGGAGCGTCAGCGAACTTTTTTTCGAGGGAATTTGCAGAAGCGCACCAGATCCAACTTCTGCAGCTGGACTTTCCCCTGCACGTCTCCACCATTGACGGCAGGGAGTTGCTGGGAGGGGCCATCACCCATCAGACCCCCCCCCCATGAGAATGACGGTGGGACGGCACTCAGAGACACTGGCATTCAACGTCACCACCATCTCAGACCCCCCCCCCCATCGTCTTGGGCATGAGCTGGCTGGCGCGCCATGACCCCTCCATCAGTTGGCACCAGAGATGCATCACATTTGGATCGGACTTTTGTCTGGAACATTGCATGCAGCGCCAACCAGGGGAGGGGCCACCGATAGCCACGGTGGCCACCATGCACGTCAAGGGGGTGAGGCGATTCCCAAGCCATATTGGGACCTGCAGGAGGTCTTTAGCGAAGCGGAATCCGACCACCTACCCCCCCACAGGTCGTTTGACTGCCAGATCAACCTGGTGCCAGGGGCTACGCTACCCCCAGCCAAGCTGTACTCCATGTCAGACCAGGAACTGGAGGATCTGCGGGCCTTCATCGACAAGAACCTCAAGAGGGGGTTCATCAGAGAAAGCAAGGCAGCAGGGGGGAGCCCGGTCTTCTGGGTGGACAAGAAAGACACGCAACAGCGCCGTCTGGTGGTGGACTTTAGGCGCCTGAACAGCATGACGGAACCGGTGGCTTTCCTAATGCCCAGAGTGGACGATCTGCTGACAGCGGCACGCAGGGGCAAGATCTTCACCAAGCTCGACCTGAAGGGGGCGTACAACTTGATCAGGATCAGGGAAGGCAATGAGTGGAAGACCACGATGTTCATGCCGCTGGGCTCTTTTGAATATCTGGTGATGCCCTTTGGTTTGCAAGGGGGCTCAGCATGCTTCCAGGCCTTCATGCACCACGTCCTGGGGTCCCTCCTCTTCAAGAACTGCTTGGTCTTTTTAGATGACATCCTTATTTACTCCAATGACCCAGTGCAGCATGTGAAGGATGTCAGGGAGGTGTTGCAGCGACTGAAAGAGCACCACCTGTATGTGAAGCTGGAGAAGTGCAAGTTTCACACCAAGGAGGTGGACTTCCTGGGCTACAAGCTGTCAGACAAGGGGCTAGCGATGGACAAGGACAAGGTGCAGGCCATCCTGGACTGGCACAGCCCCAGGCCGCGCAAAGATTCCCAACGCTTACTAGGCTTCGCCAACTTCTACAGGAAGTTCATCAAGAACTTCTCTCGCGTTACGGCTCCCATCACTGACTGCCTGAGAGGCAAGCAGAAGTTCAGGTGGACACCGGAGGCGCAAGCAGCGTTCGAAGGCCTCAAGAGGGCCAGGGCGTACCCACCACGGGGCAAGTTGTTTTTCCTAGGAATCTGGTGGATACCGTCTATGCACTGAAGGACGAGGTCAAGGAACTTAGACAGGTAATCAAAAGCCCCGCCCTGTTCCAGGATGACATGTACATAAATGGGCATCCACTTGCAGGAGACAGTTGTCCCACCTAGAATGAACTCTAACTCCCATCTTTCACATAAAAAACAGATGATGATAATAATAATAATAATAATAATAATAATAATAATAATAATAATAATTTATTTATACCCCACCCATCTGGCCGGGTTCCCCCAGCCACTCTGGGCAGCTTCCAACAAAACAGAAATTCTAAAATACAGAAATCCATCAAACATTAAAATACAGAAATCCATCAAACATTAAAAGCTTCCCTAAACAGGGCTGCCTTGAGATGCCTTCTAAAGGTCTGGTAATTGTTGTTCTCTTTGACCTCTAGTGGGAGGGCATTCCACAGGGTGGGTGCCACTACCGAGAAGGCCCTCTGCCTGGTTCCCTGTAACTTGGCTTCTCGTAGTGAGGGAACCGCCAGAAGGCCCTCGGAGCTGGACCTCAGTGTCCGGGCAGAACGATGGGGGTGGAGACGCTCCTTCAGGTATACCGGACCGAGGCCGTTTAGGGCTTTAAAGGTCAACACCAACACTTTGAATTGTGCTCGGAAACGTACTGGAAGCCAATGTAGGTCTTTCAGGACCGGTGTTATGTGGTCTCGGCGGCCGCTCCCAGTCACCAGTCTAGCTGCCGCATTCTGGATTAGTTATAGTTTCCGGATCACCTTCAAAGGTAGCCCCACGTAGAGCGCATTGCAGTAGTCCAAGCGGGAGATAACTAGAGCATGCACCACTCTGGAGAAACAGTCAGTGGGCAGGTAGGGACTCAGCCTGCGTACCAGATGGAGCTGATAAACAGCTGCCTTGGACACAGAGTTGACCTGTGAAGTTTAAAACATTAGTAGGACCTAAGATAAGAAGTAAAATGTACAGTGTTGTTCTTTTCAAAGGTGGAGGAGTTGTGAGAAATTAGCCTGCTGCCCCTTTCAGTGTTTTAGTTACCCCTCACCCAGAAAAATTCTTATGTGCACCCTTGCATACATGCACAATATTGCAAGATATGTTTGCAAGGTCCAGCGTAGCATAGCGGTGAGAGCATTATGTCAGGATTAGGAAACTTCCATTCAGCCACAAAGCTCATTGGGTGACATTGGGACAGTTGCCACCTCTCAGCTTAACCCACCTCGCAGGGTTGTTGTGAAGATTGAAGAGGCAAGAGCTAGGGATAGACAACATGGCATAGCCTAGATGTTCATGGACTGAGAAGCCTTTATTGAGGTTAGTGAAACCTTAGATTAAATATGGTTTTAGCGTCATATTATTAGACTGCCAGTATTGTGATGTGCACCTTTTGAATTTGTACGCTGAGGGTTGTTGGGACCTGTAATTGTTGAGAATGACAGAGTGAAGAGCCTGCTGGGTTAGACGCATGGTTGATCCAGCATCTTGTTCTCACAGTGGCCAGCCAGATGCCTGTCACAGAGGCAGAATGTAGCCATGGCTAGTAACCCATCAATACCTTTCTCCTCCATGAATTTGTCCAATCCTCTTTGAAAGCCCATCCAAGTTGGTAGCCCTCCCTGCCTCCGGAGAAGGGAGCTCCACAACTTAGCCATGTGCTGTGTGAAGAAGGGCTTCCTTTTTATCTGTCCCAAATCTTCCAGTGTTCAGCTTCATTGAATACTCATGAATTCCAGAGTTAGAAAAGGGGAAGCAAACCTCCCCCCCCCTTCTGTCTACTCTCTTGAAGCCATGCATTACTTGTAACTTGTCACCCTTTACTTGCCTTTTCTCTGAACCCAAAAGTCCTAAATGTTGCAGCCTTTCATTTCTTGTTTTGTCAAAGGCACTCCACCCTTAGAGTTCAGCGACTGAGGAGGGAACACAAGCTTTTCAAGATGGAGGGTAAGGGAACAACGGCAGTCACCTGCAATTCCTGCGCAATGTTTGTATTCTTGCCAAAGGATGTAGGCAGCTACACCTGCAGCAATTGCAAGTTGATTGCCCTACTAGAAGACAAGGTTGCCCTACTAGAAGAGAAGGTCCAGCAACTTCAGGCCCGTGTATCTACACACTAGAGAATTAAAGAGCTGGAGCTTTTCTGCACCAAGGAAGAGACAGGGGACATCCCTGAGGAGGAGGTCAGTTCCCCAACACAGGAGCCAGATGCATGGAGGAACATGACTCAGAAGTAGAAGGCCCAGGGATTGCTCTGAGTGTTTAGAACTACACAATCGATTTGAAGTGGTCTCCCTTAATATGGAAGATGAAGAACAGACTCCATTTGAAGATCTCTCCCTTATCACAGTTGAAGACGAGCAGCAAAGTCAGTCCTCTGGGAATATGCAGGTGACCTTGGAAGGGACAGCACATGGAAGAATCCCGACCAAGCCTATGAGGAGGCGTGTAGTGGTGATAGGGGATTCCCTACTGAGGGGTACAGAAGCAGTGATCTGTGGGCCTGATAAGACATCTCGAGAGGTGTGCTGTCTCTCCGGGGCCAAGATCAAAGATGTAACAGAACAGCTGCAAGGAATCATAAAACCCACTGACAAATACCCCTTCCTTTTGGTGCATGTGGGGACACTGCAAGCCATAGCCTCCAGAAGATCAAAAGTGATTATGAGGCTCTCGGTAGGAAGTTGAAGCAATTAAATGCACAAATTGTCATCTCATCTGTCCTCCCAGTTGAACGACGTTGCACAGGGAGAGAGGGTAAAATAGGGGAAGTGAACAACTGGCTTCGCAAATGGTGCAAGCAGGAACGGTTTGGATTCTTAGATCACGGTCTGCAGTTTCTTGAAGATGGACTTCTGGCAAGTGATGGGCTGCATCTCTCAAGGGTTGGGAGGAATGTTTTTGCCATGAAACTAAAAAAACCTCATCAGGAGGGCTTTAAACTGACTTATGTGGGGGAGGGAGACAGTGGTCCTGAAGGTAGGAGTCTACCGAGTGCTGAAGATGATCATCCAAATGTCAAGGACCAAATGGAGCAAACAGCATGCAGACTTAATGGTGGGAGGAAAAAATCCTTAAATTAGAGACATGGGGGAATGATCAATGGTCTTCAGTGTCTATATACTAATGTACAGAGCATGGGAAATAAACAAGATGAACTTGAGCTCTTGGTACAGCAAACTAAATACAACATAATAGGCATCACTGAAACCTGGTGGGATGAGTCTCATGATTGGAATGTAGTAATAGAGAGAAATAGACCAAACAGGAAAGAAGGAGGAATGGTGTTATAGGTCAGGGATGTGTATACCTGTGAAGAGATCCAGGATTTAAAACTTCAAAGCCAAATTGAGAGTATCTGGATCAAAATTAAGGGAGAGAAAAATAACAGTGATCTCATTTTGGGAGTTTACTATATATCCCCAAGCCAAACTGAGGACACAGATGAAGCCTTCCTGGAACAGATGACCAAACATTCAAAAGGAAGTGAGATAGTAGTAATTTCAACTATCTTGATATTTGTTGGAGGTCAAACTCAGCCAAGAGCATAAGGTTGATCAGATTCCTCACTGGCCTTTCAGACAACTTCATTGTCCAGAAAGTGGGAGAAGCAACAAGAGGATCAGCCATTTTAGATCTGATCCTAACCAATAGTGATGACCTGGTTAGTGGGGTAGAAGTGGCAGGATCATTAGGTGGGTATCATCATGCTCTTCTGGAGTTTATGATACAGCGGAAAGGAGCAACCAAGCATACTAAGATTCAAAATATAGACTTTAAGAAAGCCAGGGTGGCTAGCTAAAGAACTTTTAACTGAGTTAAGATTTAAAGGGATATGTACAAAAAATGGAAAAAGGGGGAAACCACCAGAGAGGAATTCAAACAAATAGCCAGCACATGTAGAGACAAAGTAGAAAAGCTAAAGCACATAAGGAACTCAGGCTTGCTAGAGAGGTTAAAAGCAACAAAAAGGGCTTTTATGGGCAGGGCCGGCTCTACGTAGACCCCCGGTGGCGCAGGGCACCATGGTGCCGGCCCGCCAGGAGGGCGCCGCGAGCTGCGCCCGCCCGCTGGCCGGCTGGTCTGCCGCGCAGCTGCGCGCGGCGCCCACCCGCCCACCGCGCTGGGAAATGGGACGAGAGGGCGCCGGAGAGATCGCACTCCGCCCACCGCGCAGGGAAACGGGGCGGGAGGGTGCCGGAGAGATCCGGGGCACCACGGCTCCAGAGGCGCTTAAGATGGCCCTGTTTATGGGTATGTCCGTAGCAAAAGGAAGAACAAGGAAAAAGTGGGGTCACTTAGAGGAGAAGATGGTGAAATGTGAACAGGGGACAGAGAAAGGGCAGAACTCCTCAATGCCTTCTTTGCCTCAGTCTTCTCCAAAAAAGAAAACAATGCCCGACCTGAAGAATATGGAGCAGATGATTCAGCAGGGAAACACAGTCCCGAACAAGTAAGGAGGTAGTACAAGAATACTTGGCTAGTTTAGATGTATTCAAGACTCCAGGGCCAGATGAGCTACATCCAAGAGTATTAAAAGAACTGGCAGAGGTGATTTCCGAACCACTGGCAGTAATCTTTGAGAATTCCTGGAGAACAGGCGAAGTCCCAGCAGACTGGAGGAGGGAAATGTTGTCCCTATTTTCAAAAAGGGGAAAAGGAGGACCCAAACAATTACCGCCCACTCAGCCTGACATCAATACCAGGAAAGATTCTAGAGCAGATCATTAAGCAAACGGTCTGTGAGCACCTAGAAAGGAACACTGTGATCACTAAAAGTCAGCATAGGTTTCTGAAAAATAGGTTATGTCAGACTAATCTGATCTCATTTTTTGACAGAATTACAAGCCTGGTAGATGAAGGGAATGCTGTGGATGTAGCCTATCTTGATTTCAGCAAGGCCTTTGACAAGGTGCCCCATGATATTCTTGTAAAGAAGCTGGTAAAATGCGGGCTAGACAATGCTACCATTCAGTGGATTTGTAACTGGCCTGCTGACCGAACCCAAAGGGTGCTCATCAATGGCTCCTTCTCATCCTGGAGAGTAGTGACTAGTGGGGTGCCACAGGGTTCTGTCTTGGGCCCAGTCTTATTCAACATCTTCATCAATGACTTGGATGGTGGGCTTGAGGGCATCCTGAGCAATTTTGCAGATGACACCAAATTGGGAGGGGTGGCTAATACCCCAGAGGACAGGATCACACTTCAAAATGACCTTAACAGATTAGACAACTAGGCCAAAGCAAACAAGATGAATTTTAACAGGGAGAAATGTAAAGTACTACACTTGGGCAAAAAAAAGAAAGGCACAAATACAGGATGGGAGACACCTGGCTTGAGAGCAGTACATGTGAAAAGGATCTAGGAGTCTTGGTAGACCACAAACTTGACATGAGTCAACAGTGTGATGCAGCAGCTCAAAAAGCCAATGCAATTCTGGGTTGCATCAATAGGAGTATAGCATCTAGATCAAGGGAAGTAATAGTACCACTGTATTCTGCTCTGGTCAGACCTCACCTGGAATACTGTGTCCAGTTCTGGGCACCACAGTTCAAGAAGGATACTGACAAGCTGGAACGTGTCCAGAAGAGGGCAACTAAAATCATAGCTGCCAAGTCTCCCGTTTTTGGCGGGAAACCCCCGTATTTAAATGTGTTTCCCGCTGGCAGCCCGGATCGTAAAATATCTCTTAAATCTCCCGTATATTAAAGGAAGCAGCTCCTTTCCCTGAACCTTCCCCTCCCCTCCCTCTTCCCCAGAAGCAGCCGCTTGCAAAGGCACCATCTTCCCCTGCCGAGTAAACAAGCCTCACCCTCCCTCTCTCCCCTCACCCCCAAAAGCAGCCTCCTCCTTAGCCCAGCCTCGGCTGGGCAGCAATTGGTCGATCCCTGGCAGGTTTCAGTGGATCGGAGTCTCCGTTTCCTTTGCTTTTGCCTAAGAGGCAAGAGCACCTGGCCCCGCCCCCTCTCCCCTCCCTGCATTTTCTCCTGATCACTGGAACGGAAGACGGAGTTTTTGCTGTGAGGCAGATTGCTTTCACAGCGATCTTTTGGTGAGTGAATATTAAACCCCTTCCTCCTTAAATTTCCCCAGAACAACCCCCAAATGGAACTAACTGAACCCCAATAAAACAGGGCTTAAAATGGGGCACTCCCTCTCTCTAAAAAAGCTAAACAGCTTTGACCCAAACCCCTAAAAACGGGGCTCTCTCCCCCCCCAAAAGGGGTAGATCACTGCCAGATTTTAATTCTGAAAATAGATTGCAGTGCTTATCTTGCATCTCTTTTTCCTCCCTGTGCAGTGCTGTATATTGTGCGCAAAAAAGGAGGAATCTGGAGAGGGTGTGTGTGTGCTCCAGACATTGGGAAGCTTAAATGATTTGCATAAATGCAATGCATTGTAATATTTACAGAGAAGCAATACAACATGTGATAGTATGTGTATACTGATTTTCCCTTTCAGAAAAGCTGAAAATGCTAGATGATGGCAAAGTTTGTAAATGTTGCAAGTTACCTGTACAAAAGCAGAGAGCATGTCATTGGGGGAACTGAGGCAGACAAATCAATTTACTTGGCTTGTATATCCGGGGAGGGGGAGGGGAGATGTGGAAGATACTTCTAATCTCATAGTGAGTAAAAGATGGGTGTGAAAATTTTATCTTCTCCTTTTATTTTATTTTTAAAAAACCCTTTATGTACCCCACAGTTAAAAAAAAAGACTTGAGGCAGACTTTACAGATGTGTTTTTAGTAAGAGAGAAATGGAAAATTACTCTCATGCTCTGGTGAAGAAAGCTCTACCTGTACAAAGGATACATTTACAAAATAATTGGTAGTACTTTCCGAAAAGTAGAAAAAGAGCAGTAGTAGTTTGGAAACATCCAAAAACTTTTTGTAATATCTTCTAAGAAGAGCTGAAAATTTCTTTGTTCTGACAATAAACAAAACTAAAAGAAATGGTCAAAGCTGAATCAGGGGCTGAATCTGTTATATATAGCTACCACTTTAATGCAAGGTTGTTGGATGGACCATAGACTTCATATGCCTTAACATTTGAATCCTGATAGTTTGAGTGTATGTGCTCCCAGGTATATACGGTAGTAATAATAATAATAATAATAATAATAATAATAATAATAATAATAATAATAATAATTATAATTTATTATTTGTACCCTACCCATCTGGCTGGGTTTCCCCAGCCACTCTGGGCGGCTTCCAGAAGGATATTAAAATAAATAATAATTTTCTTGATTTACAGAGGTGTGTACAATGTCTCTCATATTTTTCCCCTCTAACATTTTAACAAATCAGTTTAGGTTATTGAGACATTTAGAAGGCATCTCAAGGCAGCCCTGTTTTGGGAAGCTTGTAATGTTTGATGGATTTCTGTATTTTACCGCGGCGTGGACTGTCCCTGAGAATCGTAGACTGTCCCTGGGACAGGTGAGGGTGCTGATCCCTTATTTTCAAATACGAAACTTGGCAGCTATGACTAAAATGGGGGACGGCATCAAGATGGCGACGTGAACGGTAGCCTTGTTTTATGCTCGGTAAAGCTTTTGTTTTTATTTTCTGTTTTGAAGGGTTTTAAGGGCTCTAAGATGCCTTAGGGCGTTTATTTTAGAAGTTTTATGGTTTTATGGTTCAGATTATTTCTACTTCTCCCATAAATCTGCAAGATAACGCTGTAGATAAAGACTGTTAAAGGGAGCGGGGCTCATTAACAGCACAACCTGCCCTGACCCTGCAGTTTCGAGAAATTTTCTCCTTATCTTCTTGCCGGTATGAGAGGGAAGAAACGTTGCAGGCAGCATTCCAATGAAGCAACGAGCACTGCCAAAAAACAGACAAATATCAGGGATTTCCTGCCTGACAATGACCTAAATGAGATCTGTAGAAACTTCCCTACTGCAAACAGTTACGAGGTCCTTGCTCCCAGTACAGCTCATGAGGAGCCTACCGGCATTGTGGATGGTCCACAACTAGCCTCGAGCCTGTGTAGGAAGGAACAGAAGGAACAGACTCTCGAGTCCCTGCAAAAAACTTCACCTGAATTATCCCAGTCACCAGCCCAGTTAAACGAGGACCGAGAGGCACTGGAACTGCTAATCTGCCAGACTGAGTTGATAACACATACCATCACCAACTTATATAAAAGGCTGGATGGGATCGAAAAGAAGCTTGAAAAAGTCCTTGGCCTGTTCAGTTGCCCCCCCTCACTTCCTCAGCTTAACAATATTGCAAACTCCGCTCATCCCTGCCCAAGTGTGCAGGCCAACCTTGCACCAAAACAAATGAGATGCCTGCCCAACCATGTACAAAACTCAAGTCTGCAACTCCAAAACAACAAACTTGCAGTACTGGTGGGAAACCACCCTTTGAACTATAACAAATGGGTGGATAAACACTCGGTCGCAAACTCCCTGACCCAACTGTTGGGGCAGACACTACGACCCGTAGATATCGTGGACATCTCATGGTTGCCTTCTGGACCTTATATGAGACGTATGGTTATTAACTTTAGATCTGCCCATCTCGTTGCAAAGATCCTAAAACTAAGAAACCGTACAAGAAAATGGTACATCTATTTTACAAGGGTATTCACCAATCTGACCCGTACATCGCTATGCACCAGGATAGGTGCTGCCTGTGTTGATGCTGGGCCTGTGTGCCACAAAGAACAAATAGACGGGAGAATGGAGCCGGGGACCCCAAACAAGGGCAAATCTATTACCCCACAGGGAGTGGCAAGCCTGCCTGCAAATGACTTAATTGATTTTCTACACCCCCCGCTTGGTACCCTGGTCTCTACGTGCAATGAGCCTGATATTGGACTACCCAAGCAAGACCAGTCTGAAATGCTCTCGTCCTCATATGCCTCGATGCCGGATTTGGAGGCTTCCATTATTCTAAGCCCAATACGCAATCAAGATTCACAGCATTTGTCAAATCCTGACCCGCTAGCAGTATCGACGCAAGATACAGCTGTTGACCTGTTACCTTTGCAACCTACACGGGTCAGCAAAGCCCTTGCTCTGGAAAAACCAGCTGAACATCTTGATACTTGTAATAGTGTCATCGAAGATCCCCTGGGCCACATTAACTTATTGGCCCCTCAGTTAAAGTTATTACACCTACCTAGGGACCAGCGACCTCAAACCTGGAACCACCAAGCAGGGCAGAAAGAGGATGAGCCTAACTCAGGAGCCTTAAACCATCGGAAAAGAGATTGACTGCCACTATTTCCACCATCACCCTATTTTCACATTCTATCTTGGAATGTGGCGGGATGGCTATCTAAGCAGGGCGATGTCGACCTTCTGGATTTCCTTACAAAATTTCAGATTATATGTCTACAGGAGACATGGTGTCTAGATCCCTCCTTTACAGGGATATGAAGCCTTTGCTACCCCTGCGATAAAACCAAATATCCGAGGCCGACCTAGTGGTGGTTTAGTCACTTTTGTCTCTACCAAGCTAAAGTGCAAGGTCCGGCAACAGCAGTGGGTGAAGAATAACAACTTACAAATCCTACTTATCTCTAGCAGTGAAGGAGGAGATTTCCTTTGCTTTAATATATATATCCCTCCCATGGGCACCCCTCCCCAGTCGTCACAAATCTGGGAAGATTTAGAGTTATGTTTGGAGAAGGCTGAACTAGAACTCCCTGGCATGGATATCCTGCTGGCAGGTGATTTCAACGCCAGGATAGGAAATGACATTAATATGTACTGCTCTAAATCTCAGTTCCTGCCAGAGGCAGATTGGTTTATTCCCTGGTCCTCTGATGATAAGGTCTTGAATAAGGCAGGCATTACATTAATGGAGACTGCCTTCAAACATAATTTGTATAATTTGCATGGTACCTATATGGACAGGTCAGGAGGTTTCTTTTCTTTTCTCGGGCCTAGAGGTGCGAGTGTTATTGATCATATCCTGGTCTCCCCAAAACTTTTGGAGAGGTCACAGGGCTTCAGGACTTTTAATAGAATTGAGAGTGACCATCTTCCTATAGCAATCTCACTAACTCCCCTTGGTTTGGAGGATCCGCTACACCATCACTGTGTAGACCCACCTCCAACTCTGGCCCCCCGTAGGCGTAAATGGAACAGCGACCTGGAATCTAAAATCAAACAACACCTGCATTCATCAGACTTACTGGCCTTGAGAGACCAGTGTATTTTATCTAATTCTGACCCCTTTTCAACATTCCAGCGGGTCTCAGAGTCGCTCTTCCCACTACTTACGAACTCCAATCCTCCCAAACAACAAAACAATTCAAGGGCCTGGTTCGACAGAGACTGCAGGAATCTAAGATCCTTGCTTAGAAAATTACAAAATAAGGTAAAACAGGAAGGGACTCTGTCTTCCATGGAAAACCTGCACAGGTGGCGTTCTCATTATAAAAATACTCTAAAATTTAAGAAATCCCTCTACAGAAAGGAACAATGGGAGGCACTTGACAAAGCGATCAAATTGCGGGACGACAAAAAATTCTGGGAAATAATTGCTCAGGGAGTTTCACCCAAAGGGAAAATTGCAACCAACAGTATTTCATCTAACTTATGGTACCAACATTTTTCCCGGCTATATACAGCTCCAAACATTGTTAAACCAAGCCAGTTTCCTCCTTTTAAAAACGATCTATTAATGGGTTGGGATCCTGTTACCGAATTAGAATGTTTACAGCTAATTAAAACACTCAAAAATGGCAAAGCTCCCGGTGAGGATATGATTCCCCCGGAGGTGTTTAAACTAAATGCCCAGTGGTGGGCCGCTATTTTGGCCCAACTTTTTACGGTAATAAATGATACATGCAGAATCCCACCAAACTGGAAACTGAGTCTCGTAGCCCCCATCTATAAGAAGGGAGACCCCCAAGACCCTTCAAACTACCGCCCCATAAGTCTCCTGGACATCGCGTATAAACTTTATACTCGCTACCTGCTAAATAAACTGGTTGACTGGGCTGACCACTCTAACTTGTTTAATCCGGAACAGGCAGGGTTCAGAAAGGGCCATAGCACAACAGGTCATTGTTTGGTACTACAGACAATGATAGATAAGTATACAAAGGTACATAAGAGCAAACTTTTTGTGGCTTTTGTAGACCTTACATCTGCTTTTGACTCAATTTGTAGGGACAAATTATGGCAAAAACTATATCAAACAGATATTGATAGACGACTTCTCAAAATACTTAGAGAGTTACATACAGATACCACAGTTAAAATCAGAACTGGGATGTCAGGCAACTATACTGACCCACTGCCACTGGGGAAAGGGGTTAAACAGGGTTGTTTGTTAGCGCCATTCCTCTTTAACTTTTATATAAATGATGTTGTTCAGCATATGGCGAAGTACAAGTCATCAGCTCCTGCCCTGGAAGGCAAACACCTGAATATATTGCTATATGCTGATGACATGGCTGTCATGGCACTTACTCGAAGGGGCCTACACAGCATGCTGGAGGGGCTCGCAGCTTATTGTTCCCAAAACTCTCTAAAGATAAACTATGACAAAACAAAAATTGTGGTGTTTACTAGAGCTCACCACACATTTAGATGGTCTTTAGATGAACGCATAATTGAACAGTGTCCTCTTTTTAAATATCTTGGTATCACCTTCCAAGCTACATCTAGCTGGCTTGCCCACTTCAAGGCCGCGACCCTTCTAACACGTAGGACAATCGGTGCTCTGCTCAGCTTTTTTTATTCAAGGGGAGGGCAACTGGTGATCCCGGCACTAAAAGCTTTTGTTGGTAAAGTGATTCCCCAGATGTTATATGGGGTAGAACTCTGGGGATGGAACCAGAAGCTGCTAGAACGGCTGGAAATCTTCCAAAATTTTTTATCTCAGAAGAATTCTAGGCCTCCCTCAGAGTACTCCGGCAGCTTTCCTAAGAGTGGAAGTAGGATTACCTTCTGTGTCTGCCAGGGCCCACTTAAGATTTCTGCGTTTTTTCACCAACCTCGCAGATGCCTCGAACACCTTATTGGCTAAACAAGCCTTTGTATCTTTACAACATAATACTACTTGGCGTCAAAACCTATTAGATATTCTATCCAGATACAATCTACCTGAGTTTAATACTCTCAAACTGTGGAGCCCTGATAAAGTTCGGGAATGGATATTTGAAAAAGACGCCTTTTTGAACACCACGAAGATAAAAAACTCTGGGTTTTCCTACTGGTTTCCCCGAGTAAAAGCAGTCAAAATCTGTGCCAACTACTTGGTGGAGATCACTGATCCCACCCTTCGGAGAGCTTTTACTATGGTGCGGTTTCAAACATTGCCAACTGCATATTTGACCGGTAGATTCACAAAAACCCCAGTAGAACATCGTCTATGCCCTTGCCTTATGAAAATTAAAGAGGATCTTATACATTACCTCCTCTATTGCCCCATTTATTCGGGCTTTAGAGACGCAATGCTGCAAATTATACCCAACTCCATAATCAATCCTGAAGACAGAGTAAAATTTTTGTTGGTTGATGCAAACCCACGTATTACCCACGCGGTAGCGGTTTTTGTGATGAAGGCCATGAAAGCCAGGGAAAGATTTATAGATGACAATGTAAAGACCCCTTCATCGTCTGTTTAACTCGTTGCTTGTTTTCCTTCTCTTCGTGTTTTGTGGGATGAAGGTTTTGTTGGGATATTATGAAATGGATTTTAATATTTTTAATTATTGTTGTGTTGATATTTGTGTACTGGCATGGTCCTCACAATAAACGGATTTGATTTGATTTGATTTGACTAAAATGGTCGAAGGCCTGGAAACGATGCCTTATGAGGAATGGCTTAGGGAGCTGGGTATGTTTAGCCTGGAGAAGAGAAGGTTAAGGGGTGATATGATAGCCATGTTCAAATATATAAAAGGATGCCATATAGAATAAGGTGAAAGGTTGTTTTCTGCTGCTCCAGAGAAGCGGACACAGAGCTATGGATTCAAGCTACAAGAAAGAAGATTCCACCTAAATATTAGGAAGAGCTTCCTGACAGTAAGAGCTGTTCGGCAGTGGAATTTGCTGCCAAGAAGTGTGGTGCAGTCTCCTTCTTTGGAGGTCTTTAAGCAGAGGCCATCTGTCAGGAATGCTTTGGTGGCTTTTCCTGCTTGGCAGGGGGTTAGACTGGATGGCCCTTGTGGTCTCTTCCAACTCTGTGATTCTTTGATTATTTTCGCTTCCCTTTTCTGAATCTTCTCCCGCTTTGCAATACCCTTTTTGAAGTGAGGCAACCAGAACTGCACAGTTTTCCAAATGTAATGAGTGTGTGTGGCTGTGGGTGTGTAAATATGGGTGAAGGGGGGTAGGTTGACTGAGATATGCAAATGTTGGGGGGGATTTGTGTGGGTACTGAGTGAGTGGAACCCTACTTCATTGATGTTGATTTTTTTCATCTCTTTTATTTAATTGCCATATCTATTTGAATTTGATTTCCTCCTAGACTGCTTTGTGACCTTTTCTGATGGAAAAGCAATACAGAAATACTTCAAATAATACCATCCCTGACCACTGAATCTGCTGGCCAGGGCTGATGGGGCTTGTTGCCCAGCTACATTTGGAAGGCACCATCTTGGCTGCCCCCCCCAAAAAAAACTGTGCCCCCTGAACATACATGAATAAATGTATAAATCAGGGATCAAAATGTAGGCTGTAATTTCAAAATGTAGGCTCCAATTTCAGTGTTGGAGAGGACTTAGCCTAGCAGTGGCAAACAGGGTGGTATTCAGCAAGGTTTTACTCAACATAGACCCATGGTAATGAATGAGAATGAAGGCGTGAAGGCGGAGCTTTTCACCAGTTGATAGACTGTGGAACTCTTTCCCACAGGAGCCAGGGATGGCTGGCAACTTTGATCAGTTCAAAAGAGAATTACACAAGTCAGCGGAGGAACAGGCTTTCAATGGCTTCTAGCTATGGCGCTGTGGCCTAAACCACAGAGCCTAGGACTTGCTGATCAGAAGGTTGGCGGTTCGAATCCCTGTGACGGGGTGAGCTCCCGTTGCTCGGTCCCAGCTCTTGCCCACCTAGCAGTTCAAAGGCATGCCAAGGTGCAAGTAGATAAATAGGTACCGCTCCAAGCGGGAAGGTAAACGGCATTTCCGTGCGCTGCTCTGATTCGCCAGAAAGCAGCTTAGTCATGCTGGCCACAAGACTCGGAAAAAGTGTCTGTGGACAAACGCCGGCTCCCTTGGCCAGTAAAGCAAGATGAGCGCCACAACCCCAGAGTTGTTTGCAACTGGACTTAATGGTCAGGGGTCCTTTTAGCTTTACCTTTTATGCTGATTATGCTCTTCCTCCATGGTCAGAGGCAGTAATGCTTCTGAATACCAGCTGCTGGAAACCACAGGAGGAGAGAGTGGCTCTTGGGCTTGACTCCAGCCTGGGCATCTGGTCATCGACTGTGAGAACAGGATGCTGGACTAGGTGGACCATTGGCTTGACTCAATAGGACTCTTCTTATGTTCCCATGTTCTTATTTGACAATAGAATAACATCAGAGCACCTGTTTTGGCCCATGTGGACCTTTGAAGTCCTGACAGTTAGCTGGCTGTTGTGCCCACAAAGCACTGTGTACAGTTCTTTGCAGGTTCTGCCAACCAGCTGATTGATGTTGCTGAAAACACCCCTTTTGGGGGTCAGATGTGCCTGACTTGGCTAAACACCCCCTGTGGGGACCTGCCTGGTGAGCCTACTTAGGCTTGGCAGCCGAGATTTCTCTGTCGCTGACTAAGACACCATTGCAGATGGGTTGGTTTTGGGGAGCGGAGAGAAAGTGAGAAGCTCCTTATGTGGAATATTAACATCCTGCTTCTTCCGTGCCTACAGGAGAATAAAAAGATGAAACAGTGTTTGGAGGAAGAGCTGAAGTCCAGGAAAGATCTAGAGAAGTTGGTTCGGAAGTTACTGAAGCAAACAGATGAGTGCGTCAGGGAAGACGCTGGGCGGAGGTCCTTAGTGCTTGCCTGATTTCTGAACCCTGCTCACACGGGGCGGTTAGCTCACAACCTCAGGTATTCCCTGGAACTGAGGGCCTTGGTTCCCCTTACTCATCATATTGGAGTTTGTGTTCTGCCTTTGTTTCGGGGGTCTTTTCACAGCACCCTAGACTTTTGGTGTTGGAAGGGACCTCTCCCGAGGGTCATCCAGTCCAACCCCCTGCAATGCAGGAATCACAGCTAGAGAATCCCCGACAGAAGGCCACCCGACCTCTGCCACCACTCTCTGAAGGAGTCCGTGCAACCAGCAGGCAGATCGAGTTTCGTTCTGTTACAAACAAGAAAGGAAAAGGCTCTGCTGATTTATTTATTCCCCCGACACCCCCCCTGCCCAATTCAAAGAAGCCAGCAACAGCCAGTGAGCAATTCTTTCCTTAAAAGAACAAGAATCACCCCAGGCCATGCTTCGGCCCCTGAGTCTCTATGACCCACCTTTGTAACTCTAGGTACCTCACTGCACCTTTTTCTAGGAACGTGGATTTTGCAACTGACCAAATGCCATTCGGAGTGAAGATCCGCTGAGTGGAAGCTGTAGAGGAAAGGCTTTCCCCCTGTCTTTCCTCACTTTTTTTTCTTTTTAAATGCCTGTAACTTAATTTATTGGTTTCGTGGGGTTTGGTGGGTGGAGAAAAAAGGGGGGAAATGGTTCCTTGAATCGCAATCAGGAAAGAAAGTTAAAGGTGATTTGCACTTCTTTAGATAATCAGGAAAACCGAGTTAGGTTTCCCCTCACGTTAAATAACAACTGTTTGTTACCTGCACCCTTGAGGCACAGAGCACAACAATACAGTGGTTTCTGAAATGGCCTTTCTATGGATATGAATATGCAATGGGCACCACAGTACGTTGGACTACATTTGTCTGGGTGCTGTCCTGAACTCGCTGGGAGTTTGCAGAGTCCCTCAGTAGTGCTTCTTTTGAGCAGCGAGGGCTTAAGAGCACAGCGGAGAGCTTTGCTCACCACTGTAGGGTGTGTGAGCGTCACATGCATGTGTGTGAATGTGTGTGCCCTTTGGGTTTTAACTAGGGCTTCAACATATCGGCTAGATGAATCAATTTACAAACATCTCAGTCGAGTTAAAACAGTGTCCCCAATCAATTCGAGAGGCTGTACCCAGCATGAGTAATTTCGACTCACTGAAATGAGCAGACCCAAGTTAGTCCTGTCCATTAACTTTAGTGGGTCTACTCTATGTAGTACTAGCATTAGATACAACCCTTTAAAAATGATGAGGGTGGCCTTGGATTGTATTCCACCAAGTTGTACTCTGAATAATGGACCTAGGTTCGTTTAATTTCAGTGAGTCTACTCTGTGCAGGACTAGCACTGATTACCACCCTAACTTAAGGCAATGGATTTAAATTGGATCAGATTCACATTATTCATTTAAAGCACCATACATTCCCCCAGAGAATCCTGGGAACTGGAGTTTTCACACACACAGAGAGAGCTAATATTCCCAGCACCCTTAACATGCTATCGTTCCCAGGTTTTATGGAATCATGGACTTGTAGAGTTGGAAGGGACCCTGAGGGATCCTCTAGTCCAACCCCCTGCAAGCAGGAATGTGCAGCTGTCCCCTTTGGGGATCGAACATGTCACCTATAGTGTGGCTCAACTCTGAGTAAAACATATTTGGATATAGCTCACAACTTTTTAATTATTATTATTATTATTTTTAAAATAGTTTTGTAAAAAAAACACTTGCACTGAAAACAATCAAGCGGCAAGGGGCATCTTGGAAGTGGCTTTCCCTCCCGTGTTTGAGAGTGAGGGAGGCTGCATGAGCATCATGACTCAGCAGCATCAGAAAATGCATCTGCCTGCTTAGAAGAGGCATTCATACCACCCATGGACAGCTCTCTGGTACCACTTTCCCCATAGCACCCTGGAAGGTGCCGTTTACTAAGGGTGCTGAGAGCTATTGCCCTCCTAGAGCTCTGGAGGCTGATAACTCTGAGCACTATCAATACATTAGACTCCCCAGGGTTCTTCGGGGGAAGCCTTGACTGTTTAAAGTGGCATGGTATTGCTTCAAATGTATGGTGTGGCCTCAGTCTCTCTCTCTTTGGATATGCAGAGCTTCTCTTCTAACATGTCAGATCATTCATATATAGCCCTATATTGGCTACTCCATATATAGCCCTATATTGGCTGTGGAGACTTAGAGGCCGCATGTCTGTGTTTTGCATTAGCCAGAGGTAAACGTAGGCAATGTGACAACTGTTTATACACATAGAGAAAACATGTACCGTTCACAGTTCAGAGACACAATCTAGGCAGGCAAAAGCAGCCAAGGAAGAAGTGAAGCAGGGCCAGCAAGGGACCTAGCCTAGGGAGAGTCCTGATGGCCAGTTGAGGAGAGGGCACACAGGACCCCCGGACCTGAGGTTCCCCATTCCTAATCTAGACTGTCTAGCAAGGCCACTCCTCAGTCTCAGTCTGAGAAAAAAATGCCCCTGTTCTCCTGCTCCTTGTGAAACTGGATTTAACAGGATCCTTTAAAAAAGAAAATATTCTGGTCCTCAGTGACCTTTATAAAAGGATGTGATAAATGGGGACAGAGGAAGCCACTGATGACTGAGTGTGGCCATTGGTCCCTCTGAATGAGTGGCTCTTTAGGGTTGAACTTGGAGGTGCCAGGAATTGAACCTGAGACTTTCTACATGCAAAGCAATGCTCTACTTTTGAATCTGGAGTCCCTTCCCTCTGCTGTAGGAAGGGGATGCCTCTTCTGAGAAAACACTTACTGGGTGAAAAGTACTTCTGACAGGTAAAAACAAATAATACTTTTCCTCAGAAAAGTGCATTTAGTCGCCAGCTAATTTATGTAGGTGGAATCAAAGCAAAACCTGTCCGATTCAGTCTATTTTGTTGATCGGCTGATAGCCCTCGTGGTATGTTTCCTTTTCTCTTTTGACGGAGTATTTGCTGTTCCCCTTCATTGTGAGCACTGATGCTGAAGTTGTGTGCTGAGTACCCAGCAGAGACTTTAAAAAAAATAATTAAAAACAGGATAATATATTCTGTACTCATAAGTGGGAGGGGAGATAGTTCAGATATTCACAACTGTGTGAGGAATGTTTTGTGGAAGCTGGATGAATTTTCATCCAGCTCCATCTAGGATAAGAAGAGATTATAGATACTTAGGGAACACAGACTAAATCAAATGAAGAATGAATTTTCTTTTTGTATGTGCTCTTAAAGGAAATATTTAACCATAACAATATGCAAGCCAGCCAGGTCTGCCTATAATATAACTTGCACATTTCATTTATTTCTGGGTTCCTCAAAGAGTATTCCTATTCCCTTTCCCCTGGCTTTATTTTATTTTTGCTGGCATAATTCCATTTTACCAATTGCTCTACGAAACCAAAGTTTGAATTTTAACGGTTGTTAATTGAGTCATCGCAGTGGCTGAACTCTGGCCTTCCTAATCCACCCACAGTCAGCTTTTAGCAGGGAGCAGAAATCCTTGCCACTAGAATCATAGAATCATAGAATCATAGAATCATAGAGTTGGAAGAGACCACAAGGGCCATCCAGTCCAACCCCCTGCCAAGCAGGAAACACCATCAAAGCATTCCTGACAGATGGCTGTCAAGCCTCTGCTTAAAGACCTCCAAAGAAGGAGACTCCACCACACTCCTTGGCAGCAAATTCCACTGCCGAACAGCTCTTACTGTCAGGAAGTTCTTCCTAATGTTTAAGTGGAATTTTCTTTCTTGTAGTTTGAATCCGTTGCTCCGTGTCCGCTTCTCTGGAGCAGCAGAAAACAACCTTTCTCCCTCCTCTATATGACATCCTTTTATATATTTGAACATGGTTATCATATCACCCCTTAACCTTCTCTTCTCCAGGCTAAACATACCCAGCTCCCTAAGCCGTTCCTCATAAGGCATCGTTTCCAGGCCTTTGACCATTTTGGTTGCCCTCTTCTGGACACGTTCCAGCTTATCAGTATCCTTCTTGAACTGTGGTGCCCAGAACTGGACACAGTACTCCAGGTGAGGTCTGACCAGAGCAGAATACAGTGGTACTATTACTTCCCTTGATCTAGATGCTATACTCCTATTGATGCAGCCCAGAATTGCATTGGCTTTTTTAGCTGCTGCATCACACTGCTGACTCATGTCAAGTTTGTGGTCTACCAAGACTCCTAGATCCTTTTCACATGTACTGCTCTCAAGCCAGGTGTCTCCCATCCTGTATTTGTGCCTTTCATTTTTTTTGCCCAAGTGTAGTACTTTACATTTCTCCTTGTTAAAATTCATCTTGTTTGCTTTGGCCCAGTTGTCTAATCTGTTAAGGTCATTCTGAAGTGTGATCCTGTCCTCTGGGGTGTTAGCCACCCCTCCCAATTTGGTGTCATCTGCAAACTTGCTCAGGATGCCCTCAAGCCCATCATCCAAGTCATTGATAAAGATGTTGAACAAGACTGGGCCCAAGACAGAACCCTGTGGCACCCCACTAGTCACTACTCTCCAGGATGAGGAGGAGCCATTGATGAGCACCCTTTGGGTTCGGTCAGTAAGCCAGTTACAAATCCACTGAATGGTAGCATTGTCTAGCCCGCATTTTACCAGCTTCTTTACAAGAATATCATGGGGCACCTTGTCAAAGGCCTTGCTGAAATCAAGATAGGCTACATCCACAACGTTCCCTTCATCTACCAGGCTTGTAATTCTGTCAAAAAATGAGATCAGATTAGTCTGACATGACTTATTTTTCAGGAACCCATGCTGACTTTTAGTGATCACAGAGTTTCTAGGTGCTCACAGACTGTTTGCTTAATGATCTGCTCTAGAATCTTTCCTGGTATTGATGTCAGGCTGACTGGGCGGTAATTGTTTGGGTCCTCTCTTTTCCCCTTTTTGAAAATAGGGACAACATTTGCCCTCCTCCAGTCTGCTGGAACTTCGCCTGTTCTCCAGGAATTTTCAAAGATTATTGCCAGTGGTTCTGAAATCACCTCTGCCAGTTCTTTTAATACTCTTGGATGTAGTTCATCTGGCCCTGGAGACTTGAATACATCTAAACTAGCCAAGTATTCTTGTACTACCTCTTTACTTATTCTGGGCTGTGCTTCCCCTGCTGAATCATCTGCTCCATATTCTTCAGGTCGGGCGTTGTTTTCTTTCTTGGAGAAGACTGAGGCAAAGAAGGCATTGAGGAGTTCTGCCCTTTCTCTGTCCCCTGTTTGCATTTCACCATCTTCTCCTCTGAGTGCCCCACTGTTTCCTTGTTTTTCCTTTTGCTACGGACATACCCATAAAAGCCCTTTTTGTTGCTTTTAACCTCTCTAGCGAGCCTGAGTTCATTCTGTGCTTTAGCTTTTCTGACTTTGTCTCTACACGTGCTGGCTATATGTTTGAATTCCTCTCTGGAGATTTTTCATTTTTTCCCTTTTCCATTTTTTGTACATATCCCTTTAAAATCTTAACTCAGTCAAAAGTTCTTTAGATAGCCAGCCTGGCTTCTTTAGGCACCTTCCATGTTTCCGTCTCATTGGTATTGCCTGAAGTTGTGCTTTTAATATCTCCCTTTTAACAAACTCCCAACCATCATAAACTCCCTTCCCTTTTAGTATTA
This sequence comes from Zootoca vivipara, assembly GCF_963506605.1. Lineage (NCBI taxonomy): Eukaryota > Metazoa > Chordata > Lepidosauria > Squamata > Lacertidae > Zootoca > Zootoca vivipara. The sequence continues at coordinate 3,935,421 of NC_083293.1, read as the reverse complement.
CTGTCCATGGGATTTCACCCAGCGTTTCCCTAAGTTTTCTGAAGTTGGCTTTCTTAAAGTCTAGAATTTGGACCTTAGTATGCTTGGTTGCTCCTTTCCGCTGGATAATAAACTCCAGAAGAGCATGGTCACTCCCACCTAATGATCCTGCCACTTCTACCCCACTAACCAAGTCATCACTATTGGTTAGGACCAGATCTAAAATGGCTGATCCTCTTGTTGCTTCTCCCACTTTCTGGACAATGAAGTTGTCTGCAAGGCCGGTGAGGAATCTGTTCGACCTTATGCTCTTGGCTGAGTTTGACATCCAACAAATATCAGGATAGTTGAAATCCCCCATTACTACTATCTCACTTCCTTTGGAATGCTTGGCCATCTGTTCCAGGAAGGCATCATCTGTGTCCTCAGTTTGGCTTGGGGATCTATAGTAAACTCCCACAATGAGATCACTGTTGTTTTTCTCTCCCTTAATTTTGACCCAGATACTCTCAATTTGGCTTTGAAGTTTTAAATCCTGGATCTCTTCACAGGTATACATATCCCTAACATATAAAGCTACTCCTCCTCCTTTCCTGTTTGGTCTATTTCTCTTAAACAGATTGTATCCCTCTATTACTACATTCCAGTCATGAGACTCATCCCACCAGGTTTCAGTTATGCCTATTATGTCATATTTAGTTTGCTGTACCAAGAGCTCAAGTTCATCTTGTTTATTTCCCATGCTCTGTGCATTAGTATACAGACATTGAAGACCGTTGATCATTCCCCCATGTCTCTTATTTAAGGATATTTTCTTCCCACCACTAGGTCTGCATGCTGCTTGCTCCATTTGGTCCTTGACATTTGGATGATCATCTTCAGCATTTGATAGACTCCTACCTTCAGGACCACTGTCTCCCTCCCCCACATAAGTCAGTTTAAAGCCCTCCTGATGAGGTTTATGAGTTTTGTGGCAAAAACATTCCTCCCAACTTTTGTGAGGTGCAGTCCATCACTTGCCAGAAGTCCATCTTCAAGAAACTGCAGACCGTGATCTAGGAATCCAAACCGTTCCTGTTTGCACCATTTGCGAAGCCAGTTGTTCACTTCCCCTATTTTTCCCTCTCTCCCTGGGCCATGTCGTTCAACTGGGAGGACAGAAGAGATGACAATTTGTGCATCTAATTGCTTCAACTTCCTGCCCAGAGCCTCATAATCATTTTTGATCTTCTGTAAGCTATGGCTTGCAGTGTCATTGGTTCCCACATGCACCAAAAGGAAGGGGTATTTGTCGGTGGGTTTTATGATTCCTTGCAGCCGTTCTGTTACATCTTTGATCTTGGCCCCAGGTAGACAGCACACCTCTCGAGACATCTTGTCAGGCCTACAGATCACTGCTTCTGTACCCCTCAGTAGGGAATCCCCTATCACCACTACACGCCTCTTCATAGGCTTGGTTGGGATTCTTCCATGTGCTGTCCCTTCCAAGGTTACCTGCATATTCCCGGAGGACTGACTTTGCTGCTCGTCTTCATATTCCTCATCAACTGTGATGAGGGAGAGATCCTCTAGGTGACCCTAAACTTTGTAAGGGAAAGCACTTTTGTTGAAGCAGCTGGCACCATCTTGGTGCAGCAGAAGGGAAAGGAGGACACAGAGTTTCATGCCATTAAAGGACTCAAGACTGGCTGTGCAAAGATTTGGAATATAAGACTTTGCCTTGTGCTGAGTCAGAAAATTGGTCCAACTAGGTCCATACTGGTCCATCTAACTTCTCCCGCCCATGCTACCAGCTTTTTCATCTTCTTTCTTTTAAACATTGTGTGAATGTGTGTGTGCTGGTTTGCTCATTTGTCACCTTATAAAAAGAAACATTTTTAAAAGCACAAAACTGATCTAGGGGCTGGAGTGTCTTGGTGAGGTTACAGATACTGGTCAATGAGCCTTGTGCATGGCCATCTTCTGCTCCCAACATGGCTGCACCATCTTTCCCAGCTCCAGAATACAACCCTGGTGAGGAAGAGGCACATAATGCAATGATGGAACTGACACAGAGTGCTTGATGCTCCAAAAACATTTTTGTGTGTTTTCAGCTTTTGTTAACTTGAAAATGTAGCCGGTTCCTTCCCTACCAGCTGGGAGCAGAATTGTTAAGGAGCAGGATAAATTCTTGCTTAGAAAATCCCAGATTTTGTGCCCGGGCACACATCAGCAATGGGACCCTCCAGGTGGAGCACAGCTCCCCTGAGCCCCTGCCAGCACAGGTGTCCGGCACAAGTCCAGCTTAAAGGTAAAGAACCACAGGGAGTGGTGTCCCCTATCCCATTTCGCTGCCTGAGGCAAACCAGGAATTTGCCCCCTTCTGCCCCCACCCCCGTGGCCCACTACCCAGTTCCAGTACCGCCAGAATGCTCCCCTCTTGCCAAATTTAGCAAGAGTGGCTGGAGCGACCCAGCCAGATGGGTGGAGTATAAATAATATCTTCATTATTCTCCAAGGCATTTCCAAGTACCTTCTCTACCCCAGGGGCAGCAAGACAAGCAGCAACGCAATTCGCCACAACACTTCTCCTCTCGCCGAAATTCAGCAAGGGGGAGAGTGTTCCACTGGCGGCAGAAGCAATAGGGCGGGGGGGGGGGGGGGCTGCCTGTTTCATTTCCACTGCCTGAGACACCAGCTAGGGGAAGCCTTCAAACTTGCTCGTTTTCCATCATGAAATGTTGGAATTTGGATGATATCTTTTAGGTTGAGGCGCACACTAGGTGAATGTGTGCCCTACTTGTACAGGCACAATATTCCCCTGCTCATCATCTCCTCCATTGGGGCAGTATGTGTTGTACTTCTTTTAGGGTAATTCTTTCTATATTTGCATCTATGCATATACTTTAGAATATGCAGGCCTGTGTCTTCTTTCGCCTTTGTTTGTGGCAATGCAAAAGCAGGCAACACCCTTAGTCTCCAGGAGATTGCCTGCCCTCTTGTTTTGAGAACTAATATGTGGTGTCTTTGGTTTTTTTTCTGAGTTATAGAGAGAGCCTCCAGGTTTGAATGTAGGAAAGCTGCATTACTGTATATAACTGAAGTCTGCTTAGCAGGTCCCGATACAGACAGTGCCAGCCTTCCCCAATGGTAGAGCCCTCTAGATATCTTGGGCAATGGTCATCAGCCCCAACAAGCTTGTCCAGAACATCTGGAGCAGGGGCAGGTATGGAAAGGTACCAGCTATTCAAATCCAGCATTTGCTTGCACTGTGTGCACCAGATGTTAATAGGTTGTGTGTGTGTGTGTGTGTGTGTGTGTGTGTGTGTGTTTAAGGAAAATTAAGCCTGCAATCCTAAACACCCTTTCTCAAACAGAGGTCCCATTGAACTGAAAGGGACTCACTCTGAATAAAACACCCACCGGATTGTGCTGTAAAAACAAGGGAGAGCATGCAGCTCTCATAAAGGAGGAGAAGCCATGTGTGAACCTGACTCCAGTGTTCTCAAACATATAGATATAGGTATATTCTTTGTTTACAGCTCTTTGTAAATAGGTTCCTGTTGCACCCCACACATTAACCCTTTGCCTCTTATGTTTCCTTCCTGTCATACATGTTCTTACTTTCTGTCACAATGACTGGTGCGTGTTCAACTTTTTCTAACCTGCTTTTATTTTGAGCAATTTTTAAAATTGTGGTTTTCAACAAAAATAAAAAGGGTTTTAAAGAAAAATAATTATATGTATGTGTGCTTTTCCTTATAACTTATCTTCCAATCTCTTTTTAATTTGTTTTTTTTTAATTCTTTAAATAAAAAACCGTAGAACTCATTGAGAAACATCCACAATGATCCTGTGCTGAAAAGGGGAAGAGAACTAATTCATAAAAAGCAGGTGGATAGAGGCTGCAATATACCCATTTGCAAAAGAGTAAGCCCCAATGAACTCACTGGTTCTTCCTTCTGAGCAGCTGCGCACACAAATGAGCCGCAGCAGTAGAACAACATGTTTTATTTAGACAAACTTCTTTTAACAAGCACAACAAGATCTCAGAAGAATATCATTTTCCACAGGTCACCTCCAACACAAAATTACTGAATTACGCATCTCTTTACCACCATTGCCTTTAAGGCAGATTACATAAAATAGCAAAAGGAAGTGTGACTTGTTTAGAGTGGGATCGCATGGCGTCTCGGAAGCTATAGGATGCTTCATTGAGTCTCTCTTATTTTCATATCACATTAGCTCCTGGGATTTCCCCCAAAGAATCCTAGGTGAGAATTGTTAGGAGACCTTGCCTGTCACCCTCAGAGAATGATGGCTCCCATAGTTCCCTGGGAAGAAACGCCTGCTCATTAAACCACTTTACATATGTCTTGTGGGTGTGCTGAGAGATAAAAAGCTCCAAAATCAGAGGAGGAGATCCAATACGGAAAGGGTGGGGAACCTTACTTCAGCCTGGAGACTACCTTCCCCATTGGGCAACCCTCTAGGAGCCACATCCCAGCAGTGGGTGACTCTCTGTGCCTTGGATACAGCCCAGCAACGTTTCTCTGCATATACATCTCTCTATCCAGCCAAGCAGGAGGTGTTATTACAGTTCAAGGCAAGGGACTCCAGCCAAGCAAATGAAAACTCAAGGAGAGAGTGAAGCAGCGTCAGTGAGCGGTGGGGTCTGGGGAGGAGGTATTGCCTGTGTGAAGCCCCCCCCCCCAAGGGCCAGGCAGAGAGGCCTGGAGGGCCACATCTGACCCCATGGCCTGTGGGTCTCCACTCCTGCAATACCAGACCTCCTGCTCCTTCTGCAGACACCCTGAAACAACCGCTATCAGAAGCCTAATGAAAGACCCAGTCCAACAGTGAAGTTGTGCTGGCCTCCCCCACCCCCAAAGCAGGAGAGTGATTCAGGAGTTGGTCTAAATCTCTCCCCCCACCCCCACCTGGAGATGCAAGTGAAACTGTTTAACAATGGGGGAAGGTGCTAAAGGGAAGGGAGAGCACAGGAATGTGCCTCGATTGCCACTCTTGCATTGCCAGAGAATCTGGATTTCCAGCAGCAGCAGCACCTGAACTCACCTGTAAACCTCTTAAAACATGGGTCGGCAAACTAAGGTCCATGGGCTGGATCAGGCCCAATTGCCTTCTAGATCCAGCCCGCAAATCCAGGCAGCCGGCATAGTGCCCACGCGTGATGGTTTTTGTGACTTAGCCAGGCTTGGGGGTCAAAAGTGAGGCGGCTGCCTGCTTGAGACAAGCCCCTTCTCTGTCTGTCGCGCATGCAGCAATATTTTCTCCCAGGGGGTGGGGGGGGGGGAAGAGGGAAAAGGAGCCACAGTTCGGATTTCCGAATTAGGGTCAACATTAGGGTTGGTACCAATAAGGGTTTTTGCCAAAAATGTGGGTCATTATCATGGCAACATATAGTCTGGTCCCCCACAAGGTCTGAGGGACAGTGGACTGGCCCCCTGCCTAAAAGGTTTGCTGACCCCGTCTTAAAATTTCTACTTCAATCAAAAAGCAATAAGCCAATAAAGCACAGCAAAGATACAACAGTTTTAAACTTTATGGGGTTTCCCACCTCAAGAATTGAAGGCAATTTGAAAGAGGGATTGGCACTCATGGTCCATAAACTCATTGCACATATGCCCTAGGCTAAATAGGTTTTGATGCTTTTGAAAACTTGCCAAACCTCTTTGACCAGAGGTGACAATGGGGGCAAAAGAAGCATCTGAATGTTTTGTGGGAAGGGAACCTTTTTCAAAACACTTTTAGTTCTTTTAGAGACTGTTTTCTCTTTCCAACTTAACTTGCAAAGGAGGAACTGCACTAAATTAAGCAAGGTTTCAAACAATGTTCACAAAAATTTGGGAAGGTCATTATAAAAAGACTGATCATTAAGTACACTCATGCATTTGGGATGTGGGCTGCAAGCCACCATATCCTGTGCTTTCTGCATGCCAGTTGTGACTTGGGATAGTGAGATGCATATAGTGGGATAGCTGAACTTGGGGGCATCCATAAAGTTCAGGAAGGGCTGCATGAACATTGTCATCTGCAGCTCCTTCTGCATGTGAAGCTCAGATCTCTTGCACATAACATGCTCTTTCTTGTCTTGGAAAATAATGTCACACAACTTTGCATCATATGCATGTCAAGACTGTGACGCTAAAGGTGAGTTGGAAAATTGCTGCCTTTGTAGTGGTAGCTTCTAAAATAAGAGCTCAAAAGCTACAGCTTGATCAGTATTGCCTATTCTGACATGCCGTGGCTCTCAAGTAGAGGTCTCCCCTTGCCCCATTCTGAGATACCAGGAATGGAATTTAGGACCTTTTGCATGCAAAGCACGCGCCACTCAGCTATGGGCTTTCCCCCATGGTACGTGTGTCATGTCTGAAAAGTATGAGTTGCATGTTGATTTTTCTAACTATTTGGCTAGTAGCTCCGGAAGTGGAAGCAATGTGAAAAGCAATCCCAAGACTTGTTGTGCCAGCACACAAGTGCTTAGGAGGGAGCATATCAACAAGCCCAGCGACACCTGTGTTGCATCTGTTGAAGCCTGGCTTTCCAGCATTACATTTTGCTTCTGAGGAGCCATGCTCCAACTCTCATTAATAAATAAAATAAAATATACAGGGTGTAGGGAAAAATGAAACAAAATATGAAGTGGGTTATGATAAATAGGATTTGGGGGACCAGCTTTGTTCAACAAAGCTCCAGCCTCTTCTCGGCCTCTTCTAGGATAGTTCAAACATGCCAAAGTAGGTATATCCATGGTCATAATTCACTCTAGATGAGTTCGTCACATTGACAAAGATGACATGACCTTCCTGGAGCTCGACAGCTCTCCCTACATGAATTGACTGCAGACTGCACAGGTCGTCTGATGTGCCATAAGTCCCCACTCCTTTCAACAGCAGCTGATCTGCCTCTGATGGAAGGTTCAAATATACGTAGAGGCTGAATGGTGCATGCTTGGAGCAAAAGGCAACCTGGGAATAAATATAGTAACGTCCTCTTTTGCCAACTTTGATTTTCCCATCTTGGTATGCAAGTGTGTCGTTATCCATTGGAGCATAGGGTGACTTTTTCCACTGCAAAACTGTGGGGAAGAAAAGATAGGCTATATTTATTTGAGGAGCATTTCTATCAGCGCTGCTGGACGAGTTCGTGCTTAGCATTTCAGCTCAATAGCTCACTTCTCGCTCAGCCTCGTGCTAATCTTCTCCGTATTGTTTCAGTTTTAGCATATGGGCTGCTAAAGTGAAGACATCCCACTCAGTATCACAATAATGTCCACTATTCCCAGACAGAGATATGCTGTCTCTAGGGGTGGGCAAATCTTGTCTTAATGATACAGGAAGAGCCTGCTTGGATTAAGCCAATGGCCCATCTAGTCCAGAATCTCTTCCCCACCATGGCCACCCAAACGCCTCTGGGAAATGGGAAACCCAATGACCCAAGCACAAGAGCACTCTCCCATTCTGTGGTTTCCAGGAACTGGGATTCAGAAGCATCACTGCCCCTGACCACCGAGGCAGGGCAGAGCCATCCAAGAATTTGTCACTGCCTCCTGCAGGAGTAAATGCCATAGTTTAACTGTCCACTGTGTGAAGAAGGACTTTTCTATTTTCTGTTCTGTATCTCCCAACATCCAGCTTCATTGGATGCCCACGAATTCTCGATAAATTATTAAATGGGGCTAATTTCAAGAGTTCAGTGGGTAGAACCTGACCCAAATTCCTCATGAAATATTTCCCTCTGTATTCAATGCTGAATGCATATTCAATTTCTCACATGAACAGAAAGAAAAGGAGAGGAAAGTGTTGATCACTTTGCTCTTTCCGTCCCTCAAAAACCACACACTCTCCTCCACGTGGGTATGAGTGATAGACTATCACAAATTCTCAGTCCTCACCTCTCTTACTGCTCTTCCAGCCAGCCAGGTGGATGCTCGCAGCTTGCCTTTTGTCACCTGGAAGAGAAACAGCCTCCATATGACTTTGCCCATGTTCATCCCATCTCAGGGCCATCATGCATGCAGGAATATGCCCTATACTGAGTCAGGCCATTGGTCTATCCAGCTGAGCATTATCTATTATACTGACAGGCAGTTGCTCTCCCAAGATTTCAGACTGGTTCCCCTCCACCCCTACCTGGAGATGCCCTTGGACATGCTGCATGCAAAGCTCTAATGCTGAGCTATGACACCCCCCCCCCTCATTGAATTATGGAATTGAAGGTACAACCTAGGGGGTGGACAAACCGATCAGTCTGGTTCCTGTCAGTTTCTGATGTTTCCAGTATTAAATTGAGTCCCTCACGTTAGCTCAATAAAGCAAATGCTACAACTCAGTTGATTAGGGCATGGTGCTGATAACATCAAGGTTGCAGGTTCGATCCCCAAAGGGGACAGCTGCATTTTCCTGCATTGCAGGGGGTTGCACAAGATGATCCTGAGGGTCCCTTCCAACTCTGTGATTCTATGAACACCACCAGTCTCCTGCAGAGGAGTGGAGTGTGTGCAACACTGGTGTCAGAGAAGTACCCCATTTTAGTAAGCATAGGAAGCTCTCTTTTCCTGAACCAGACAATTAGTTCCTTTAGCTTAGTACTGTCAACATTGGATAGCAGTTGGCTCTGCTATCACCGGGAGTCTACCTAGAGCCGGCCCTGGGAAGCCATGTGGTTTAAATGTAGCCCACCCAAACCTGAGCAACTTATACTCAACCCTCCTCCTTCAACTTGCTGCTTTCTGGAGGGGGAAAAAGTATGATTTGCCCCCAAATTACATCACCACTGTTTTGGCGCTGGAGTTTTAAAAGTGTCATCTCCACCCCAGCCCTGGTGCTTTAGATCCCCCCCCTTTTTTTACATACCTGTTCTCTTGGCTAGGAGGCTTTCTTGTGGAATCTAGAACAATTTGAAGAGGCAGGAGATAATATTAAAAGCAAGCATGGCAGCATCTGTGTGATACAATACATGCTTCTCCAGTTGTCAAAACCCAGGAGCAGCCAGCCAGCATTGCATCTCTGTGGCAAGCCCATTGTTACGTTCCTCGCCCTCTCACCCAGAATACATTCCAAATAGGTAATTGTTTTTTGATCAGCAGAGATGCAAAAAGGAGCTATCATGTATCTAGACCAGCCGTCACCAGCCAGCCGTGGCTGTTTTGGCTGGGGCTGATGGAAGCTGTAGTTGAAAACATTTGGAAAATATCAGGAGAGTGAAGGCTGTTCTAGATACTTTCATGTATCCCCTGCCTTCTTAAATACAGCTGCTTCCTCTCTGCCCTCTTGCTGAAAAGTTTGATTCACACATTGGGCATCTTTCACTTTGCCACAGCTTCCAACTTCTCCTCTGTGGTCCATCATCTCACCTTGGGCCCTTCATTTCTATGCAGCATCCCAAAGATCTTATCACATGTCCCCCCTCCTTAAATTCTTACATGGCCTTCATTGTTCCCTCCTGGAACCAAGAAAGTTTCTTTTTTCCTTCCTTGTCTTTGTTAACCCCTTTGTTAAGGTGACATTCAGTCTGGCCACCACCATTGCCCTCAGCTGCCGAAAAGATTCTGTTTTCCCTATTTCTAACTGGATGCAAAAAATAAACCTTTGTGTGTGGCAGAGCTACTGCTTACGAATCAGATTTTCAAAGAGAAAGACAAAAGATCTTGCTTTTCTTGACTTTGCATGGTTAAAATGCTGGGAACAAGCACAGGAATGACTCATCAAGCTGAAGTAAAAATGAGGGTGCGAAAACGCAATGGGCATATTCTAAGAAGAAGCTGAAACACTGCGGGTTCCCTTGCTTGTTAAAACATATAAGAAGCTAATTTTAGAATTGTCAACTTTCTCTCTCTGACAGAGCTCCTGTGCATTTGCAGCTGCTGTCCATCTATATACGTGTGTAAGGAAGTCCCACTGAATTTAGCAGGGGTTTGATCCCAGGCACATGTGCATAGGAACAGACCCTGCATTTCTGTGCATCAGACTGCTGAGGAACCATTAGTTGATTATCATTTGCTAGGGTATTGCTAGGCATGTGCTTTAAATGTATGGCATATATGCAGTCAGTGAGGACCCCTATGAAGGGGAAGGGCAGGGCTGGGGGGCAGGCAATGGGTGTGGATAAGGCTAAAGGATTGAGCCTACCAGACCCAAAGCTTTGCATCGCCGCATTCAGCCTTGCTCAACTTTTTGGTCGTAAGCAGAAAGCAAGAATGGGGAATCTTGGTCTCAGGAGCCACATGTGGCCCTCCAGGCTTTCCTGCCTGGCCCTCAGAATCCTCCCCAGGCCACACATTCCACTGGTCCTGCTTCACAATCTGAGTGTTTTTGCGTAGCTGGTCTGTGTCCTTGAACTCTGATAATGCCTCTTGCTTGCCTGGACAGAGAATGTCTCTGTGTGAGTGTACATAGCAACTAACCTGCTGCTCAAAAGCAAAATATGCATTCATTGCTCAGCTTACATTTGCCTTTAGGCTTGCCCATCACTGGCATGTGGCCCTCAAAAGGCTATCCAAAATGGAATGTGGCCCTTGGGCTGAAAGAGGTTCCCTAGCCCTGGTGAAGAAGAGCAACCAAAGATGCTAAAATTGCCGAATGGGTAGCCGGTTTAGTCTCTTGCAGAAAAAAAAACCAGGCTTGCAACACCTTCTTGGATTGCAACTAAAAAGGGGGAGGGGTAAAGGGACACAGGTGGCACTGTGGTCTAAAGGACAATACACAGTGAAAGTAAATAAATAGGTACCGCTCCGGTGGGAAGGTAAATGGCATTTCCGTGCACTCTGGCTTCTGTCACGGTGTCCCTTTGTGCCAGAAGCAGTTTAGTCATGCTGGCCACATGACCCGGAAAGCTGTCTGTGGACAAACACTGACTCCCTTGGCCTGAAACCGGAGATGAGTGCAGCACCCCATAATCACTTTTTACTGGACTTAAAGGGGTCTTTTACCTTTTTTAAAAAATGAGAAGTCACTAGCTTTCACAAATAAGGAGGGAGGATCAGTCTCATTTTGCAGAGCTTGCTGCTTATCAAAACTAACCAGACCAGTCCTGGACAGGCTTTTACCCTGTGGAGGCTGATTCACTAGGGTGAATATTTATAAATATATATTAAAGATTTTCTTGATTTACAAAGATATATGCAATGTCTCTCGTAACATTTTTACAAATCAGTTTCATTTGTTGAGACATTGGGAGAAGAAAGGTGGAAAGAGGTAGATGGGGGGAGATGAGGGGTCAGGTAACGATGTTTCTATTTTACTTAATATATGTAGGGTTTGTTGTCAGCGTTGCTTGTCCAGGTTCTCTGTTGTCGTTTGTGTTCCTTTGGTGGTGAGAGGTGTTGGGGTTGGCCTAGGTCAGGATATGGTTGTTCCTTTGTGGTTGGCTGTGGTGGTCTTTGTTTTGTGTGTGAGTGGGGTGGGTGGGTGTTTTGGATCAGGTTAGCCATATTGATTTGTATGCTTTGGGTGGGTTTTTGTCATTGTCCTGTTGGACTGTGTATGTGATAAAGGGGAACCATACCGGGGTGAAGTCGTCTTCTTTTTTGGTCCCCATGTCAGTTTCAACTTATTGGTTAATTTTTCTAGTAAGGCTATTTCCCATACTATTTGGTACCATTGGTCCATGCTTACTCCTGACAGGTCTTTCCAGTGTCTGGTTATGGTGTTTCTGCCCGCTGTGAATAAGTGGGTTATGAGTTCTTTGTGGTGTAATTGGGCATTATTGTCTTGGAAGATGTTTAGTAAGGCCAATTCTGGGGTCATTTTTAATGTTTGCTTAGTTATTTTGCTTATTTCTCATTTGGTTGTTGTCCAGAATAGTTGGATTTTGGGGCACTCCCACCACATGTGGAAATATGTGCCTGTTAAGGTGCACCCTCTCCAGCATTTTGGTGAGGTTTCTGGGCGTATTAGTGCTAGTTTTCTTGGTGCTAGGTACCACCTGTAGGTTTTCAGAGTGAGTTATTTCCTTTTTATTGATATGGATTTAAAGGGGGGTTTAGGCCACATTTTGGTCCATGGAGTGGGGTTAATCTCGTAGCCTATGTCGTCTTCCCATTGTCTTTTGATTGTGTCTAGGGGATTCATGGGGTTTGGGAGTACCGGTAGTATTTTGTATATTGCAGATACCATCCCTTTGCCGTGTCCCTCTGTCGTTTGGAGGAGGTTTTCAAAGTTTGTCAGGGGCCTGGATGCTGCTGATTTTACTGCTGGATTGTTTAAGAGGGCATGTCATTGGCGTTGTGCTAACCAGGGTATTTGGATGTCTTCTAGTTTATCCTGCATTTCTTGTGTTGACAAAGGTTTGTTATTTTTATAAAAGTCTATTAGGCAATATAAGCCTTTGGTTTGCCAGGTTTTTGTCTGGAGGTTTTGTGCTGCATGGTAGAATAATGGGTGGTAAGCCAGGGGGATTAGTGGGGATGGGGTTGGGGGAAAGTTCCCTGTTTCTGTTTTCCATGCTTTGAACATGGTTTGTGTGTACCTATTAAGGGTTGTGGGAATTTCCCTTAGTTTTCTTAGGGACTCCCCCGCCCCCTCCTTTCCCCCATAGCTGCAACATTGGTGGAATGGGTGGGGGCCGGCGGCCTTTGCCCTTGTGTTCCCAGCGCATCTCCTGGAAGACGGGGTCACAGTTTTAAGGTGGGGAGGGGTGGAAATGGGAAGGGGTAAGCACAGGCTTGGGCTTCAATTCCACACACAGACCAGATTTATCTTTCATGCACGCACCATGACGCACTGGGCTGCAGTCTTTCTCTCCCCCCTGCAACCCCAGAAAAAAACTGTAAATTGACAGGCGATGTATTTTTTCCCTATTAATAGGAAATAATGGCTCTGTGGAAGCCACGCTTGGGTAGCATAACGCATAACGCATCCCCCCCCAATTTTTTTTCCCACCACTAACCCATCTTCTGATAGTGGGTGGGGAGGGGCAATCAGCTTCTCTCTCTTTTTTGCTAAGAAATTAGAAATATATATCTTGCCAAACGCCTAGTGTATTCCAACGCCCTGTTTAAAAACCGAAACAAAACCCGAAATGGAAAAAAGTAAAACCGTTCTTGGTTTTACTTCTGATTTGATCCTGTTCCAACGATCTCCACAATCCTGGGAAATGTTAACGTGTTCTGGTCATCATTCCACATTTCCTTTGGAGAGACTTCCAGGTCTATCTTTCCCCAAAGACACCTTCCCCTCCCCCCATCAGTTTTTATTTTCATAGGATTTGAATTGGACTTGCTCCTTTCTTGTCTCACTGGGGAGAGAGAGAGAAAGCTGGGGGGAGAAAGAGAGAAAGCCGGGCATCCCATTTTATATTGCAAGAGGACGGTGGCCATTTCGAACTGCAATTTCCTCCCAAAAAACGCTTTTTCAGGGCTGTGGATCTCACATAGCGTAAGATTACCAGATTATTATTTTTTCAATGAATCCAGGGACACTTTTCAACTTCCTACTAAATAGATGGATTTTGTCAGGGGAGTGATTTGTAAATCTGGGGAATGTCCCCAGGAAACGGGGACGTCTGGTAACCTTAACGTAACACCCCAAAACACACATTTTTAGTGGCTTTCTTCAAGGGGAAATTTCAGCATGAAATCACATGAGATCGTGGTGCCCAAAATGGCCACTATCCTTTCGTGAGAAAAAAATGGGAAGATGGCGCTCCAGTTTTTGCCTTCAATGTGTTGGAGGGTACACAACATTCTCCTTGCAGAACTCGGACAGGAAGAGACTGAGCTCTGCCTGCACCTGGGTCTGGTTCCACTTCTTATTGGCATTCCTGCCTTCTGCTCCACCAGTTCCAATAATCACCTCACCCCCAAGTCTGCGTCTACCTTGATCTTTTGATCCTGTAGTAGGTCCTGGAAGCTGCTCAATATCTTTGCGCAGTCCAGGAGGGTTGCACCACCATCTTGTGGATTCCAACACTTCTGTAGTCTTCTGAGGAACACAAAATCTTCCCACAGGCTGATCTCATCTCCGACCTGGCAGATGGAATGATCACGAGAAGTCAGCTTGCCACCAGATAGCAGAACTAAGGACTCATTAGTTAGGTGAGTTAATTGAAAACCCATTTCACAGTGTGCAATCCTACACATTTTATTTTATTTTAATTGGGATTTCTTACCCACCCTGTTTCACAGGATCCCAATGCAGGTTACAATAATAAAATACAAAATAATAAAAATTAAAATAGCTACAGTGATAAAAAAGAAGAAGCTTAAAAACAGTTCCCTAAATATAATAATCAAAACAATTCCATATATGAAGATAATCAGAGGCTCCAGCTTGCAAGGATTCATTGGGGGAGCCAACATCATGCACAACGTCAGGACATTGGGAGAAGCCAGCGGCAGAGCTGACCAGTGGGTCCTCTTCCTCCTGCCCCCCCCTCACTGATGGGGGGCTGCTTTGACCCTCTTCCCCTCTGCAACAGCAGTAGCATCGGCAGGAGGAGACACCTCCTCTGCTCCCTGGTTTTAGGGGACATTGGGGGGCTCAGGCCCCTCCCAAAAATATTGGGGGCCCCAAAAGGGCTCGGCCCAGTGAGTTGGCACCCCTAAAGACAATACAATGCTTTTAAAATAATTCAACCTGTAAAACTGTTCCAGTAATAGAATTGCACCCAAATTAATTCAGCGTACTCCCAGCAAGTAAATCTGTATAGGATTGCTCTGCAAATTGACTAAAGAGGCATTCCCAGCCAGCTGAGCCATACAGTTTTCTAAATGTTAATGTGTCGTTTACATATAAATGCGTACAGAAAAATCAGGTGGCAGACAGCGTCTTGGAAGAGGCATCCTTTCCTCACTCTTACCCAAGAGAGAGTGTCTCTTCTAATAGTGCCATCTTATTATACCTGACTGTTCAGAGGTGATTCCCACTGAGTCCAATGGGGCTTACTCCCAGGTATGATCAAGCATACAGAATAGGAGATGAAATACAAAAAAAAGAGGCCTACAACTTATTCTTGTACGTAACATCAGCAGCAAGAATAGTGTACGCTAGAAATTGGAAACAAATTGATTCTAGGAAAAGAACAGTGATTATACAAACTGACAGAATATGCAGAATTAGCAAGCATGACTACTAAAATAAGAAATCAAAATGAAAAAGAGGTGATGAGTGAGTGTGGGACTTTGGGGAATAACTACAAAAACATGACATTAAATTTAACTTTAACAACAATGATAGGGAAAGGGATAAAATAGGGTGGATAAATTAATGGATATGTAGCTAAATAAGATGTATCTGAACTGCCATGGAAAGAAGGTTGGGTGGGGAAGTCTATGTGAATTATTGTAGAAGGATGAAAATATGATCTGTAAACAGAAAACTGAGAAATATCCATAAACAATAAAATAATAATAATAATAATAATAATAATAATAATAATAATAATAATAATAAAGATCAAGCATACAGAATAAGTACCCAATGGGGAAAAGTTGTTTTGTGGCTTTTTATGTTTGGAGGAAAGGCAACAAAGGAGGAACATGATGGAAGTTTATAAAAAATTAAGCACAGCATGGAGAAAGTGGATAAAGGTAAAGGTAAAGGGACCCCTGACCATTAGGTCCAGTCGTGACCGACTCTGGGGTTGCGCGCTCATCTCGCATTATTGGCTGAGGGAGCCGGCGTATAGCTTCCAGGTCATGTGGCCAGCATGACAAAGCCGCTTCTGGCGAACCAGAGCAGCACATGGAAACGCCGTTTACCTTCCCGCTGTAGCGGTTCCTATTTATCTACTTGCCTTTTGACGTGTTTTCGACCTGCTAGGTTGGCAGGAGCTGGGACCGAGCAACGGGAGCTCACCCCGTCGCAGGGATTCGAACCGCCGACCTTCTGATCAGCAAGCCCTAGGCTCAGTGGTTTAACCACAGCGCCACCTGGAGAAAAGCTTTTCTCTTCCTTTCACAACACTAGACCTAGTGGACATCCAATGAAGCTTAGTTTTGGAAGATTCTGGACAGACAAAAGGAAGTTCTTCTTCATGTAGCTCATACATAAATTAAGAACTTGCTCCCCCAGGAGGCGAGGATGACCACAGATTTGGAAGGATTGAAGGCTGGTCTACTCACCGGTCAATGGACCCCTGGTTCTACAGGAGGCAGTAATGGCCAACAATGTTAATGTATTTGAAAAAGGATTAGACAGGTCAATGTAGGAGAAGGCTATCAATGGCTACCATGGCTAGGCTATGTTCTGCCTCCACAGAGGGAAGCAGTATTGCTTTTAAATATCAGTTTCTGGAAACCACAGGAGGGGGGAGCACTTTTGAGCTTATATGCTGCTTGTGAGCTTCCTGCAGGCATCTGGTTGGTGACTGTGAGAAGAAGATGGTGGGTTAGATGATCCATTGGCCTGATCCAGAAGGCCCTTTTTATGTTAGTAGGTATAGGATTGCAGCTGAAGATGGCACCAGATATAACATGCACAGGCACCATCAATTTTTAGACTCTAAAACATGGCTGGGAAACCTCTGACCCTCATTGGGGTATGTGAAGGACAAGGGATATCGCGAAGCCCCTCCCATCTTGAGGTCCAGCCCATCCCCGAGCACGGGGGAAAGCAGGGAGAGTTCTGACTCAAGTGGGGAAGCAGGAAGTGGTGTCCGAGGCTCAGGCAAGGTAGCGGAGCCATCGTCCCAGGTGGGACAGGAAGGGGAAAGTAAGGGGGGTAGACCGATCCCCCCAACTCCGGAATTGCGCAGGAAGCGTCGGGGGAAGAGGCTGGGTCTCCCCAAGTTGTTATGTTGGAGAAAGACGCGCCAAGCGCCATTCGGAGGTTCTGACTCAAGCGGTTAAGATGTGTCTCTGTAAATAGAACTGCCTTTAGCACTGTAAATACGCAGCACCAAATAAAAGATAAAATGCAGAGCGGTGTGGCGTCGTTACTCTGAAGTAGCCCATCAACACCCCTGTGACAGCAACCTCCGAATCTTTTTTGGGGGGCTACTTTGGAGTTGCCGGGATGAGCGCGCCAGAAGCGGAGAAGTGGCGGCAGATCGCGGAGCAAGCCAAGCAGGAGCTGGAGCAACTGGCGGTGCGGGCACAGGGTGAATTAAAGACGGCTAAAGAAGAAACGAGGAAGGTCCAGGAGGACAGGCAGAACCTCGTTGAACAGGTGAGAGCGCTACAGGAGAAAGAGCAGCAGTTAAGGGCGGTAGCAGTGGACCTCCAGAACAAGTTGGATGCAGAGAAAAACAAGGGAGGAGGGGGCCCCCAACTCCAAGTGCTGCCAGGAAGGAGAGCGGGGACCCTAGTAAGCAAGTTCAACGGAGACCCAAGAGAATATCATGGCTTTGAGACAGAGATATTGTATGCCCTTGAGCTGCACCATGATGAGTTCCCTGATGATGCGCACAGAGTAGCGTTTGTAGTGGAACACCTTACCGGGGCAGCAAGGGAGTGGCTTAGACCGTTAATCGCGGCAAAAAATCCTTGCATGAAGAATGTCAAACTGTTTCTAGAAGCTTTAAAATTAATGTATGCGTCTGATAGCCATATGGACCAGACCAAAGAGGAACTGCATAATTTACGCCAGGGAAAAATGACAGTTCGCGAATACTGGGCGAAATTCACCATGCTGGTGCACAGACTGGGGTGGGAACTGCATTCGCCTCCGATGGAAGCTGCGTTCTATCTGGGGTTGCATGAGGATGTGAAGGATGAGCTCTCGAGAGGTCCAAAGCCCAGTAATATGGATCAGCTTAGCAAAGCGGCTCTGGCGGTGGGGGTGAGACAGGAATCTCGGTGGAACGACAAGCAGGCAACGCACGCAAAGCGGGCTTGGTTCCCACGGTCGCAGGAGAAGCCACTCCCCCAACAGCCATCCCAGGCCACGCCTGGGGCCAGCCAAGACCAGGAACCCATGCAAATTGATAGCGCGCGTGTGCAGACTTTTCAAACCCCAGCGGCGCCAAGACGCAAGGAGGGAAGGGGCGGGAACTGCTTCCTCTGCAACTCCCCTCAGCATCTCGTCAGAGACTGCCCACATCGCAGGGAGTGGCAAGGAAAGGCGGGAACGGTTGTGCCCTCCCCCACTGACGCAACACCACAGCAGGGAAATGAGACAGCCTGGCTGCAGGAGACAAGGGGCAGCAGCCAGGCACAATCGGCAGACAACAGCCCCAACCCACCCACCCGCACAGTGAGGAGCAGCACCAGCCCACCCCACCCCCAGAGCAGGGGTGGTTCTAGAAGTGACGCTAACGCTCCCAAATGGGTACCCCCTGACGGTCTTAGCCTTAATCGACTCGGGGGCTTCGGCGAACTTCTTCTCGAGAAACTTTGCAGAAGCACACCAGATCCAACTTCTGCAGCTGGATTTTCCACTGCATGTCTCCACCATTGACGGCAGGGAGTTACTGGGAGGGGCCATCACCCATCAGACCCCCCCCCCATGAGAATGACGGTGGGACGGCACTCAGAGACACTGGCATTCAACGTCACCACCATCTCAGACCCCCCCCCCCATCGTCTTGGGCATGAGCTGGCTGGCGCGCCATGACCCCTCCATCAGTTGGCACCAGAGATGCATCACGTTTGGATCGGACTTTTGTCTGGAACATTGCATGCAGCGCCAACCAGGGGAGGGGCCTCCGATAGCCACGGTGGCCACCATGCATGTCAAAGGGGGTGAGGCGATACCCAAACCGTACTGGGACCTGCAGGAGGTCTTCAGCGAAGCGGAATCTGACCACCTACCTCCCCACAGGTCCTTTGACTGTCAGATCAACCTGGTGCCAGGGGCCACTCTACCCCCAGCCAAGCTGTACTCCATGTCAGACCAGGAACTGGAGGATCTGCGGGCCTTCATCGACAAGAACCTCAAGAGGGGGTTCATCAGAGAAAGTAAGGCTGCAGGGGGCAGCCCGGTCTTCTGGGTGGACAAGAAAGACACGCAACAGCGCCGTCTGGTGGTGGACTTTAGGCGCCTGAACAGCATGACGGAACCGGTGGCGTTCCCAATGCCCAGAGTGGACGATTTGCTGACAGCAGCGCGCAGGGGCAAGATCTTCACCAAGCTCGACCTGAGGGGGGCGTACAACTTGATCAGGATCCGGGAAGGCGATGAGTGGAAGACCACGATGTTCACACCGCTGGGCTCTTTTGAATATCTGGTGATGCCCTTCGGTTTGCAAGGGGGCTCAGCATGCTTCCAAGCCTTCATGCACCACGTACTGGGGTCCCTCCTCTTCAAAAACTGCTTGGTCTTTCTAGATGACATCCTTATTTACTCCAATGACCCAGTGCAACATGTGAAGGATGTCAGGGAGGTGTTGCAACGCCTGAAGGAGCACCACCTGTATGTGAAGCTGGAGAAGTGCAAGTTTCACACCAAGGAGGTGGACTTCCTGGGCTACAAGCTGTCAGACAAGGGGCTAGCGATGGACAAGGACAAGGTGCAGGCCATCCTGGAATGGCACAGCCCCAGGCCGCGCAAAGATGCCCAACGCCTACTAGGCTTCGCCAACTTCTACAGGAAGTTCATCAAGAACTTCTCTCGCGGTACGGCTCCCATCACTGACTGCCTGAGAGGCAAGCAGAAGTTCAGGTGGACACCAGAGGCGCAAGCAGCGTTCGAGGACGTCAAGAGGGTGTTCGCCTCAGACCAGAACCTGTTCCACGTGGTACAGCACGCGCCCCTACGCGTCGAGACCGACGCTTCAGACCGCGCGGTGGGCGCAATTTTACTGCAACTGGATGCCAACAGGGAGTGGAGACCCTGTGCCTTTTTCTCCAGAAAGCTGACCCAGCCAGAGCGCAACTACACGGTGTTTGACAAAGAGCTTTTGGCGATCCATTCTGTGTTCAAACACTGGAGACACTTCCTGGTGGGCGCCAAGCACCCCATTCAGGTGTGCACGGACCACAAGAACCTGGAGTTCTGGAGAACAGCCAGGGTGCTCAACCAGCGGCAGATACGGTGGGCAGAGTTCTTCTCCCACTTCAACTTCTCCATCCACTACATACCGGGGGAGCAGAATGTCAGAATGTCTCCCGCAAACCAGAGTACATGGAGGAGGAGTTGCAACCAGCACCCCGGCACGTGTTTCCCCCGTCGGCATGGTCCTGCGGAGCAGCAGTGGTGAGCGAGGCGGAACTTACAGCACTGACGGCAGCAGATGAGTTCGCCACCCGCATCTTCAGAGATCTGCGAGGGGGGAGGGAGCAAGCAAAAGACTTTGAGGAAAGGAGGGGGCTGCTTTTTTACAGGGGAGCGCTGTACCTGCCCACCAACCAGCTCAGAGGTAAGGTCCTCAAGCAGATGCACGACAACCCAACGGCGGGTCATTTTGGTAGGGACAAGACCACACACTTAGTCATGAGACACTTCTGGTGGCCAGGGGTGCGGGAGGATGTTCGGGACTATGTAAGGGGCTGTGACACCTGCCAGCGAGCAAAGGTAGTCCGAGCAGCACCAGCAGGGTTGCTGGAGCCATTAGCCACACCGCACAGGCCGTGGGAAGTAGTGTCCATGGACTTCATCACCGACCTGCCTTCTTCCAGGGGCAAGACCGCAGTGTTGGTGGTGGTGGACCTCATGTCCAAAATGTGCCATTTTATCCCATGTGCCAGGGCGGTCTCGGCAGAAGAGACAGCCAAACTGTTCGTTGACCACGTATTCAGACTGCATGGATTACCCTTAAGGGTTATTTCGGACCGAGGCCGCCAATTTGTTTCCAGGTTCTGGAGGCGGCTCATGAACCTCCTGCAGGTGGAGGTCAGCTTGTCGACGGCTCGACACCCGCAGACCAATGGACAGGCGGAGAGGGTCAACGCCATTCTGCAGCAGTACCTGAGATGCTACGTCAGCCAGCGGCAAACGGACTGGGTGGATCGCCTGCCACTGGCAGAATTTGCCTACAACAATGCAGTGCACGTCTCCACAGGGGTGTCGCCCTTTAAGGCCAACTACGGGCGCAACCTCAGATCTTTCCCAGAGAGGGAGAGGGTGGAGGAGGAGGAGGGCCCGCAGGCAGAGGATTGGGCAGAGGAACTGGAGACGGTGCACCAGCAGCTCAGAGAGCACTTGGAGAGGGCCAAGGAAGCGTACAAGAAGGGGGCAGATCGCCACAGGCGACAGGGGGAGGACATCAGGGTGGGGGACAAGGTTTGGTTGTCCTCGGAGGGCCTTCCCACCAGAGGGCGGTGCAAGAAGTTGGCACCCAGAAGGTTGGGCCCATTCACGGTCACGCAACAGGTCAACCCGGTAGCCTTCAGGCTGGAACTGCCGGAAGACATGAGGGTACACCCAGTCTTTCATAGATCGCTGCTGTCGCCGTACAGGGAAAGCAGCAGGTTCCAAGGCAGCGAACAGACCCCCGAGGGAGGGGGGGGAGGGGAGGCAGGGAGCAACTCAATGAAGCCACGGCCATCCTGGATTCCCGTAGAGGGGCAGGAGGACTGGAGTACCTCATGGCGTGGGAGGATGCCCCGCCTTCCCAGAATGAATGGGTACCAGCCACGGAAATACAGGAGGAAGTCTTAGTGGAAGAATTCCACGCCCTCTTCCCCCACAGGCCCAAGCCCTGGCACATGGAAAGGGAGGGGGAGGGGGAGGGGGAGGAGGTCGCAGAGAGCAGTTCACCATGGAGGTGGGCAGCGGAATTTGAGGACCCGGAGGAAGAGGTATGGGCGTCTCCGAGGTCCACCATGTCAGAAGAAGAGGAGGACTGGCAACGTATTTTTACTCCCACCAGCTCTGATGCCACGGAATTTTTGGGCTTTCAGTCTTCTCAGGCGGAAGGAGGGAGTCCGCTGGATTGGGGGGAGGTGTTCACACCCACGGGCTCGGACAGCACGGACTTTTTAGGATTTCAGTCGTCCCCGGCACCCTTGGGGCCCCTCGGGAGGGGAGAAGGAGGGCTTGGGAGGGGGGTGGATGTGAGGGACAAGGGATATCGCGAAGCCCCTCCCATCTTGAGGTCCAGCCCATCCCCGAGCACGGGGGAAAGCAGGGAGAGTTCTGACTCAAGTGGGGAAGCAGGAAGTGGTGTCCGAGGCTCAGGCAAGGTAGCGGAGCCATCGTCCCAGGTGGGACAGGAAGGGGAAAGTAAGGGGGTAGACCGATCCCCCCAACTCCGGAATTGCGCAGGAAGCGTCGGGGGAAGAGGCTGGGTCTCCCCAAGTTGTTATGTTGGAGAAAGACGCGCCAAGCGCCATTCGGAGGTTCTGACTCAAGCGGTTAAGATGTGTCTCTGTAAATAGCACTGCCTTTAGCACTGTAAATACGCAGCACCAAATAAAAGATAAAATGCAGAGCGGTGTGGCGTCGTTACTCTGAAGTAGCCCATCAACACCCCTGTGACAGGGTACAATACCTATCATCCCTGATCAATTACCATGCTAGTGGGAGCTGTTCGGAGTTGGATCCCAACCACATTTAAAAATAAAATTTGTCCTTTCACTACAAATGTATACAAATTTATTTTGGTTATTAATCTGTTAGCCTGGGTGACTCAGGGAAAGAACGCATTCCAAGGACATAGGAATGCTGATCCATTTAGCTCAGGGGTGGGCCCACGCAGCTTGCCCATTTGACCAGTGAGGCCATTGGGGGCAAACCACACCCACATACTCTACACATGAGGCTGTACATGAGGTGCATTTCCCTGCCTTGCTCCAGATGGGAAATCATTTCCCATTGAAACTTTCTGTCCCAGATCTGCTCTTAGAACCTCTGACAACCAAATGTTCAAAGAGCTGTGCAGGGCTATCTGAAAGCCCTTTTGCAAACAGACCCACACAGCTCTTTGAGACTCCTTTTTAAAAAGGTTCGAAGAGCAGCAGGGTATTTCTAAAAGGGCTTTTAAACAGTCCCATACTTCGTTTTGAAATCCTGACAACTGGTGCTTCAAAGTCCAACATTGCCTGATGCTGTAGTGACAGGTGACTGACAGGTGGGATGCCCCATCCATCTGTTAACATTGACCTGCAAGGGGTGGGGAAATAAGAATCTGGTAAGCTAAGAAGCCTAGGGACCCAGGTGACGCTGTGGGTTAAACCACTGAGCTGATCAGAAGGTCAGCAGTTCGAATCCCTGCGACGGGGTGAGTTCCTGTTGCTTGCTCCCAGCTCCTGCCAACCTAGCAGTTTGAAAGCACGTCAAAGTGCAAGTAGATAAATAGGTACCGCTACAGGACACAACCGGACCTGATGGTCAGGGGAACCTTTACCTTTACCTTTTACAGCGGGAAGGTAAACGGTGCTTCTGTGTCCACCAGAAGCGGCTTTGTCATGCTGGCCACATGACCTGGAAGCTGTACGCCGGCTCCCTCGGCCAATAACATGAGATGAGTGCCGCAACCCCAGAGCCAGTCACGACTGGACCTAATGGTCAGGGTCCCTTTACCTTTAAGATAAGAAGCCAGCAAAGATTCCCATCCCTGATCTAGCTGCAATCAGTTCTCCATGGTTCCAGGCAGGGGACATTTCCAGCTTTACCTGGAGGTGCTGGGAATTTCTTTTCTTCTTACAGCTTAAACAACAACATATATACAACAAAATAAATAGTTCTTCCCCCTTAGTAACTATGATATGGCACAGAATTAAGCCATTATGTAGAACACAAAAAAGAGAGTCCAGATTATCCAATCCAATCCAATGAAATAAAAATAGCACAATCTCACGAATCAAACCAGCCAAAGGATTTCACATGTTGTAGGAAGTCCTCTGTTGTCTGTCTTGTTCATCTATATATATACATATAAATGTAGGCATTGTGCGCGTGGAGGTCACAGCCTTTCTCCGTAACTGCTGAACCGTAATGCAACAAATTTGGCCACAACGTACCTTGCCCATCAGGGAGGGATCTGGCATAATTCCCCCCCCCAAAAAAACCACACCTTTCACACCTAAAATAATGATTAAACACAAAAAGTGGCGCCCAAATTAGACGTCACCACCAGAACCTCTGAAAACTCCAGCAGCATCCGAAAGCTGCGCTGCCAGATGACATCACAAAATTCCCATGTGGGGGGAGGACCCTGAGTCAGCCAAAGCAGTGGGGATGGGTTGGGACAGGGAAAACTGAGTAGGCTGACCGCCAAAACAGCCATTCCCCCTCCAAAGCCCAAGCCCAAAGCCTCCCCTGGCGGCTGCATTAATAAACGCCTGGCAGCATTAGGCAGTCATTCATCATTTCCCCTAACACGCACTTGGGGGCATGGCGAGGGGTTTTTGCTTTTTCATTTAGTGGGCATTGTGTCACATGCGAGGCTGTGGTGGCCATTTTAAGTAAGGGCAGTCGTGCCCCTTTTAACCTAGGCTTTATACTATGACTGATTACCAGCCTCTGCGTCTTTAAAAACAACAACAACCATGCACTTTCTCTCTTTTTTTCCCAAATAATTTTTATTCATTTTTCAGATACCAAAAAAAAACCCCCCAAACAAAAACACAGAACAAAATATAAAACAAAGGAAAAAAAGAAAAACAAAGAATGAAAAATAAAAAAATTCCTTCAGTAGCACCTTAAAGACCAACTAAGTTTTTATTTTGGTATGAGCTTTCGTGTGCATGCACACTTCTTCAGATACACTTGAAACAGAAGAGCCAGACCCTTATGTATATACATAGGTTGGGTGGGTGGGTGGGAATGGGTGATGGGCTGATGGGAGTGGTAAACCTGTAGATGGCTGTTAACGACTGCTGATGACTGCAATTGGTCCTGCGGGGAAAAAGCAAGGGCTGAGGCGCTAAAGAAAGCTTGATCATGCATAATGAGATAAGAATCCAATGTCTTTGTTCATCCCAGGTGGCTCCATGGTTGAACAAAGACATTGGATTCTTATCCACTCCCATCAGCCCATCACCCATTCCCACCCCCCACCCTCTGGGGGTTTCCTCTGGGGGGCCGCTGCGCTAGAGCAGTCTCCCCCTTCCTCGAAAGCACACCATTCTCCTTAGCCGAGGAAAACAGTGCCCGCTGCGCGATCAGCCGGAAGCCAACCATGCACTTTCTCTCCCCAGTTTAAGTCCTCGGATATTTGCAGTGGCCAATTCCCCCCCCCCCGATTTACAATCCCCTACCTTCCCCTTGTCACTTCCTGGTTTTTTAATGGAACCGAACAGCTCGGGCGCTTCGGAGCATGCCTTCTGTTGCTATGGGGCTGTGGGGCTTCGCTATTTGACCCCGCCACCGTTGGGATTTTTAAAGTAGTTCTCTGGGTCCCAGGGTGCACCATCACCCCCAATCCTTTTCTTTGCCCAAACGGACCTCTCCCCACCTTCCTCAACACCAAATACTCCTCAATTATACCCACAATAAAAACCATTAAAAAAAGTTACAAACAACACATTAAAAAAACAAAATACCTCCCATCCTACATTCCAAAAAAATTACACCAAAAATAAACAAAAAACAAAAAAAACCACCAACACCAAAATCATACACTACACGCCAAAATAAATGACAACACCAACTGGAGAAATGAAACACTGCAAACAGCACAATAAAAAAAAAACCAATGTAAAATACAAAAGGGAACAAGACAAGGGTGTCTGCTATCACCATTGCTGTTTATTTTAGTCCTGGAGGTCCTGGCGAGAAATATAAGAGCAGAATAAAATATTAAAGGAATTAAAGTAGGGAAAAACAAATATAAACTGAGAGCATATGCTGACGACCTGATTATTACAGTGGAAGAACCAAATAATTCTCTCCCTAGAGTTTTGGAAAAAATGCAGGGGTTTGGGCAAGTTGCTGGTTTTAAAATAAACAAAAACAAGACTAAATTATTAGTTAAGAAACTAACAGAAAAAGGTAAGAAAGAGTTAACTCAAATTACAGAGACAGAGATTCACATAAGAGCCAAATATTTGGGAATTTGGCTCTAAACTAGGAATGTTAATACCTATAAGTACAATTATGAGAAATATTGGAATGAAATAAAAAGGAATCTAGAAATTTGGGGTAGAATGGATTTATCATTACTAGGAATAATTGCGACAATTAAGATGAATGTATTGCCAAAAATGTTGTTCTTGTTTCAGACAATTCCTGTGATAAGTAATGCTGCCTGCTTTAAACAATGGCAAAAAGATATTTCAAAATTTATCTGGAAAGGGAAGAGGCCGAGGATAAAATATAAAATACTTACAGATACCAAAGAAAGAGGAGGATTTTTCCTTCCAGATTTTAAACTTTACTATGAGGCAGCTTGCATTACTTGAATACGGGAATGGATTAAATTAGAAAACATAGAACTTTTAGATTTGGAAGGACATGATAATAGATATGGCTGGCATGCGTATTCATGGCAAAACAAAGTGAAAGTACACAAAGCGTTTCAGAATAATATAATTAGAAAGTCACTTTTAAAAGTGTGAGGACAATATAAGGAACTACTAGAACAAAAGACATGGTTGTCCCCATAGAAATAATAACAGTAAAAAAACAGAGAGAGAGAAAGTATGGCCTACATATAGAGAGTTGTTAGAGGAGAAAGAAGGAAAATGGAAACTTAAAGACTGATGAAATAAGAGAACATGTGCAAGATTGGTTGCAATATCGACAATTAACACACAATTAAAACACAGACTATGTATGCAACAACTGCAGCAAGGATGTTATTGGCATAAAGATGGAAAAGCGATAAAATACCAACTAAAGAATGGCAAGAAAAACTTACAGAATATGCCGATATGGAAAAACTAACTGATAGACTACGAAACAAGAACAAAAGAAGATTGGAAACCATTTTTGGCTTATCTACAGAAACAATGCAAAGATTTGAACTCATTAGCAGGTTTCGAGTAAGCATTTACAAGTAACAAAATGTATATAAATTATAAGATTAAATATTAAAAGGGGGAATTGGAAGGTAATATGCAGGAATCGATATTATGTTAAATTAAACCAGAGAGGAAGGTTGAGGGAAGTCCGGGGGGGGGGGAGGGATCAATTTGGGATTGATGAATTATGATATTTGCTATAATGATATTCTGGAAAATATGGAAAACTTAATAAAATATATTTACAAAAAAAATTAAAATGTGACACCAGAGGGTGCTTGTACAGCAGTGAACCGTCATCAGTGGGAAATTGCATTGAGAGCTATATTACAGGGGTTTTTATTAGTGTGTTTATAGATCAGTGTAGATCCAGCCATGGTTTCTTGGGGAAATACTTTCTGTTTCTGGTATATATGGACTCTTAAGAGAGGATGTGTAATAGGCCAGCTAAATTCAGTCTTATATATCCATGTCCATCTCCATACATTTGAAGCACTATGATACCATTTTAGAGAGTCATGGTTTTCCCCAAAGAATTATGGGAGGTGTGGTTTGTTAAGGGTGTTGGTGAGAGCTGTTGGTGACCCCTGTTTCCCTCACAGAGCAATGGTTTCCAGAGAATTCCCTTGGGAGAGGGATTGGTTTTTAAACCATTCTGGATTTAACTGGGTAACAGTAGGGTCAGCCCTTTTTAATAGCTACAAATCCAACTCAGAGTTATGTGTGCTTAAACCTTTTGATTTCAGTGGGAGTGCCAGAGGGGAACATGGGTTATGGCCACAACTTGTTCATGATGAATCTGCAATCATTTGAGTTTATACTGAAATCCTGAAAAGGAAGTGGGCTTCTCTCTCTCTCTTAAACAGTCAAAACCCTTATGAGGGTTGGATTAAGGGTGAGTGTGAGCTACAGTATCAGGGCACCTGATACTGAGGCTAAAAATTGAGGCTAACCAACATTTTTGTATCAACAACAAAACCGTTTATTGTGAGGACCATGCCTGTACACAAATATCAACACAACAATAATTAAAAATGTTAAAATTCATTACCGGTACATACTATCCCAACAAAACCTTCATCCCACAAAACAGGAAGAGAAAGAAAACAAGCAAAGAGTTAAACAGACAATGAAGGGGTCTTTACTTTATCATCCATAAATCTTTCCCTGGCTTTCATGGCCTTCATCACAAAGACCGCTACCACATGGGTAATCCGTGGGTTAGCATCAACTAACAAAATTTTTACTCTATCTTCAGGATTGATTATAAGTTGGGTATAGTTTGCAGCATCGCGTCTCTAAAGCCCGAGTAAATGGGGCAATAGAGGAGGTAATGTATAAGATCCTCTTTAATTTTCATGAAGCAAGGGCATAAACGGTGTTCTGCTGGGATTTTTGTAAATCTACCGGTCAGGTATGCAGTTGGCAATGCTTGAAACCGGGCCATAGTGAAAGCTCTCCAAAGGGTGGGATCAGTGATATCCACCAGGTAGTTGGCACAGATTTTGACTGCCTTTACTCGGGGGAACCAGTAGGAAAACCCAGAGTTTTTTATCTTTGTGGTGTCTAAAAAGGCATCTTTTTCAAAGATCCGTTCCCAAACTTTATCAGGGCTCCACAGTTTGAGAGTATTAAACTCGGGTAGATTGTATCTGGATACAATATCTAATAAGTTTTGACGCCAAGTAGTATTATGTTGTAAAGATACAAAGGCTTGTTTAGCCAATAAGGTGTTTGAGGCATCTGCGAGGTTGATGAAAAAACGCAGAAATCTTAAGTGGGCCCTGGCAGACACAGAAGGTAATCCTACTTCCACTCTTAAGAAGGCTGCCGGGGTACCCTGAGGGAGGCCTAGAATTCTTCTGAGATAATTTTTTTGGAAGATTTCAAGCCGTTCTAGCAGCTTCTGATTCCATCCTGAGGCTAACCACAAAATGGTGCCCCCTCTCCCTGTCAGGGAAGAAGGGGCAAGGGAAGATCTACATCAGAAACAAGCGGGAAATAAAAATCTACATCAGGATCTGCCGCCCCTGTGGATCCTGCCACCTGAGGCAGTTTGCTTCCCTTTGCCTCATAGGTAGGGCAGCCTTAGGCAAGGGTTGCCAGGCAGTGGTCTGCAGACCAACCTTGGTCCATGAGCTGCTTTCAGGTGGCCTTGAGGCACATCTGTTAAGAGCACTTAAAATCTGATTTCTCTAGAGTTCTCATATTGTAGTTCAATAAATATATTGCAAATTGTAAAGCAATAAATATATAAGAAAAGGAGCAATTAAAAAGTGCAATTAAAGGTCTACAGTATCAAGCATGGTACATTGCAATTGAGTGGTCTGTGAAGACCCTCAGCAATTTTCAGGTGCTCCGATGTGTGTGCGTGTGCGCTTATGTTTATTTATACATTTACTCTAGTTTTTAAAAATGAAGTTTGCTTACCCCCTTCAAAATTAAAGGGAGATTGTTGCAAATCATCATGCTCTGTTCAGAGAAGGGTTGTTATCCAGTTGTTGTTGTTTTAAATCTACATTTTCCAAAGATGTTTTCTTTCTCAATTGCAAAAGAGCAATAAGTTAACCATCATCATAATAAGCATTCACTTAAACCGCAACCAATTTTCTTTCTTCTCTTTTTAGATTACATCAATTAGAGATTGATAGATAAGTAGACAGTAGATGGATCTCAATGTAAATATATATTTAAATATATAGATTGGGATGCCTGCCAGATGTTTTGGACTGCAAAAGGGAGATTGGCGCTATCGTTAAAAGGCAGCCCTGTTGTTTTTGATATTTAATCGTGAAGTGAAGTTTTTGATATTTTATCGTGTTTTTAATATTCTGTTGGGAGCAGCCCAGAGTGGCTGGGGAAACCCAGCCAGATGGGTGGGGTATAAATAATAAATTATAATACAGTAGTAATATTTTTATATGCAATGAGTGTGCCTTGGAAAAATTAATAATGCAATTGATGCTGGACTTAGAGCATAGCCCCAGGCATGCCTACTCACTCAGAAGTAAGAAGTAAGTCCCTTTCAGGTCAACAGCATTGATTCCCAGGCAATTGGGTATAGCAGGGGTCAACACCTTTTTCAGCCGTGGGCCAGTCTACCGTCCCTCAGACCATGTGGTGGGCTGGACTGTATTTTTTTTGGGGGGGGGGGGAAATGGACGAATTCCTATGCCCCACAAATAACCCAGAGATGCATTTTAAATAAAAGGACACATTCTACTCATGTAAAAACACGCTGATTCCCGGACCATCTGCGGGCCGGACTGAGAAGGTGATTGGGCCACATCTGGCCCACGGGCCTTAGGTTGCCTACCCCTGGGATATAGGATTACAGAAGTGCCCAGGACATGGTGTGAGATGCAGGGGTTCTCAAACCAACTGGGAACAGTGAACATGGTGCTATCAATCTCAAAATCTCTCAAGAATGAAGTTCAGTGTTAAAAGGAAGTTGAAAGGAGAACCATGTAGATCGCTCTACTCTCTTGTACAAGACTATATATACACTGTACCTTTAAAGCAGGGACCCAGGTGGCGCTGTGGTTAAACCACTGAGCCTAGGGCTTGCTGATCAGAAGGTCGGCGGTTCGAATCCCTGTGACGGGGTGAGCTCCCGTTGCTTGGTCCCAGCTCCTGCCAACCTAGCAGTTCAAAAGCACGTCAAAATGCAAGTAGATAAATAGGAACCGCTACAGCGGGAAGGTAAACGGCGTTTCCATGTGCTGCTCTGGTTTGCCAGAAGCGGCTTTGTCATGCTGGCCACATGACCTGGAAGCTATACGCCGGCTCCCTCGGCCAATAATGCGAGATGAGCGCGCAACCCCAGAGTCGGTCACGACTGGACCTAATGGTCAGGGGTCCCTTTACCTTTTACCTTTTACCTTTAAAGCACATTTGAAATACATTTCTTTCCTCAAAGAATTCTGGGCACTGTAGATTACAACGCAAAGAGATACAGTTCCAAACAACCCTCAATGAATGACAGTTCCTAGAATTATTTAAGGTGGGGGGTCTGTACCTCAAATATAAAGCTTTTTTTCAATGCAGCTCAATAAATTGGGAGGGAGGGGAGTTCTTTAAAATAACAGACCCAGTAGCAGACTGTGTAAACCACAGATTAGGAAATATCCCATCAAATCCAAAGTGCTTGAAGGCAAGGAGAAGGCTTCCTTCAGAAAACTGGAGCCTTGCAAAAATTAAAAGAAACCAAAGTGGCCATATTTAGCACATAAGAAGAATGGGGGGAAATCCATAGCAGGACAGTTCCTTGCTAAGGGCCAACAAAATAATGAGGATGCTTTCAAGTTCTCCAGAACTCACCATCAAGTCAAAGCAAGGAATGAAGGCAGAGTTGGGTTGTTGTAAAAAATGGTCCTTTAGGTACCCTGGTCCTAAGCTATTGAGGGCTTTATGGCTATAACACAATGACAGTTTCTTCCTCCCAATACTCACCCCACCTGCCAAAAACAAAAAACAAAAAATCCTGCTTTGCTCAAAAGCCAGCCTGATAAAGAATTTCGGAGAACTCAAAAGCTTGGTCACACATTTTGGTGGGCCCTAAGAGGATAATTGCCTGCACTGCAGATTTTAGACTTGCCCAGATGTGTAGGAGGCAAACAAACTAACAAAAGAATTTGAGGAGCATTCTTTTCTTTCTTTTTTAATGACCACCACTAAACATTTGTTTAAATATGTGGAAAAACAGGAAATCAGCCAGGGAGGCAGTTGGACCGTTACATGACAAAGGAGCAAAAGGCATGCTAAAGGAAGATAAGGAGGTTGCAGAGAAACTGAATGAATTCTTCGAGTTTTTCTTCACTATGGAAGATGCAGGGTAGATTTTCACATGGCCCACCTCAACTGATTTTTTATTTTATTTTTTTAGAAAGGATGTCTAAAGAACTGAGGCAGACGAAGATGATAAAGGATGGAATTTATGGGCTCAGAGACAGATTAAAAATAAAAAAATGTCACAGAGCCCATATGGCATCCATTCAAGAGTTTTTAACCCAAATATAAACTGCTGATTTTCTAACCATGTGGTGTGGGAACCGTACTTACAGTGTTGGACTAGGACCTGGGAGACCAGGGTTCAAATCCCAACTCAGCCATGAAGCTCATTGGGTGACCTTGGGCCAGTCACTTAGCTTAGCCTACCTGGGGGGGGGTTGTTATGGAGATTAAATGGGGGGAACCATGCATGCCACCTAGAGCTCCTGGGGGAGGGGAAAGGTGGGGTATAAATGCAGTAAATCAATCAATAAATAAATTGGTATCAATATTAGAGGGTTGCACTTGGAAGGTAGCCAGCACAACACCATTTTAAAAAGAAATGGTTGGTTAAGTAGCTTAACCCCTATTAAATGGTTGGGAAGTATTATTTAAAAATTTAATTTGACTTCACTGCAAAGATGCACTCCTCCAATGTCTCCTGAAACAGACAGATGCCAACCATATTATTAAAGATAAAATTGTTAAGCATGTTGAAGAACAAGTCTTATTGCAGAAGAATTAGTATGGCTTCTGCAAAGAGAAGTCCTGCCTCATCAACAATCTGCAACCTTTTTTTATATGCAGGTTTTGAGGAATGATTTGTTATATTTTATACCAGGTAATCCCTCATTAGATGTTCCTGAGCAAATTTAGTGTCTTTTGAAAGGGGTAGAGAAGCTGATTCATTTATCAAGCTCCAATGACTTGGGAGCTAAATACAGTGGAGTAGCATGGGGGGGCCGAAGAAGGTCATAGCCCCGGGCAAAGAATACTGAAGGGGGCTCAACCCGGTGCTCCCACAACAGGCTCTGTCACCAAGACCACGTGGCTGCCACCTTCTGGAGCCGTGGGAACATGAGCTGTACCCAGGCTGGGCCTTTGGGGCTGTGGCAGTGTCTCCTTCTCCATGCGTCCAGCAAAGGGACACCTGCTCCTGGGCGGAACTCCCGCTGGCCAGACCCCAGACCTTTCCCTGGCCCATGCTCGCCCTTCCCTGGGGCCTCTCTCCTGGTGTGTGTCTTTAGGCAAGGTGCACGCCCCATGGTGGGAGCAATGGAGAGGAGAGTCACCCACTCAACTGGGACCTGCCAGTGCCCTGTGTGGCCAAGGAGAGGCAGACAGGGAAGGGCTTTGCTTGGCCTCTCAGCCTGTTCTCTGTCACCCTCCACTGACAGGAACTCCAGCCTGCCTGAGATCTTGCCAAGCGAAGAGGGTGAATGTGGCAACTGGCATGCAACCTCCATGAGGAGTAGCTGCCAAAGGTGCAAAAGCAAGGTCCACCTGTTGCCTCCCATGCGAGCCCATAAGGAGGTTAGGGAGGGCGATCATTGCCTTCCCCCCGATGCTGCCAACCCATGGTACGCCACTGGCTAAACATATACATCTTCACTAGGGATGGGGGAAAGAAATTCAGTTCAGTACATATTTAATGATGAATCTGCCTAATCCACACTTTCTGACAGAATATGGGAGCTGAAACACAACCGGCCTTTGAAATTCGCACTTCTCTGAAATTTCTGACGCAATTCTCTGACAAACCAATGCTTAAACTATAAGTGTGCATGAAAAATACAGACTTTAGTGAAAATAACATACTGACATTTCATTATGTAGGGGGGGAATTGCTTGCTAAAATGTGTACATTATTCAAAATTGCATACAAAAATGTGTTTTCAGATAAATTCATTCTAAAATGCTGATGAACTTCATGAGGATAAAAAAAACCAAAAAAACAAATTTCTGCAGAAAAATGATTTTAAGAATGGTGAAAGCGGGAGAACTGAAAGTGACAGATGCATCCCTAATTTTTATTCAGGCTATTGAAAGTGGCTGGTTTATTTCAGAGAAATGTCCCTCTATTGTACCATCTCATTTCATTTTGATCTCTTGTGCTGTGTTTTTATAATGTATAAGCAATGTTTACAAACCTCCCTGAATTAAGGATTTCAGTTCCCTGTGTTTCCAATCCTACATTTACTTCTACACATCTCTAAATTAGTTTATTTATTTTTAAAGGTTCTCATGAAAATCCATCAAAATTTTAGTGTGAATTTCCCCCAAACAGGCACAGTTTGTGTATGCAATTTTGCTTAATGTACACATTTTTTGAACAGCAATATCCTCACATATAACACATTTTTGTATGTGTTTTCTTTTCTTTACTAATATATGCATTTAGATGTGCACTTTGTATGCACTTCAATAGACATTCCTGGGCTGGAGAACTGCGTTGCAAAATTCAGAGAAGTGCAGATTTCAAAGGGCGGCTGTGATCCTTTTCACATATTGTCTCAGAAAGTGTAAAATGCATAGGTTGGCCTTTATATGCAAACTGAATCAAATTGCTCCCCCATCCCTCCCCTCATCTTGCACAGGATAGAAGAAAGATTTTTAATGTTTAATATTTTTATCTGTATATCTACCGGTAGTTAGAGCAAGCCTCTCTCCTCTCCACATTCTGTCTCCAGCTTTCCCTAAATGGCGCCATCAGAGTAAGACTTTGGGGCAGACATTGTGGTCTGCAAACAGCAGAATGAGCAAAAAGAGGCCTCCAAGTGCAACAGGACAGGCACATCATGTTTTGAGGTAAGTAAAGCACTTGTTTTAAGGAAGTGAACTTAAAGCAGTCTTTTAACCACCCAAAATATGATTAAAACCAGCATGTAAAATTACTGTAGCTGACTACTGCTTTCTCCAGTGGGTTCTCACAGTTGCCACTGCAATGCCCCCATTTATGTGAACCAGCTGCTGGTCATGATCCACCTGCTGATGCCCAATGTTCCAGTCAGCCATTCTGCCTGTGAGCACAGAAGTAACTATTTCATGTCCTGGAACACAGACCTCGTTCCCTTGGGATGTTTGGAACTCCTGGTGGGTCTTTCTCCGATCAGAGTCACATGAGAGAGTTGAAAGAGGTGAGTTAGAAACACAAGAATAGGGATGCCGGCATCAATTTCTCATTTTTCCAATCTTAGGTTCTTCTCATTTCCATATCAGTTCGCATTTTTAAAAAAGATTTTATGAAAATTCTTAAGCATTTTGGTGCAAATTACTCCAAACAGCCACATTATTGAACACAGTTTTGTCTAATGTACACGTTTTTGCAAAGCAGTTTCTCCTAATATAATGCATATTTATATGCAATTATTTACTAATAAATGCACACTTTGCCTGAGCCTTTGTACACATTACTTGGCTGGAGAACTACATTGCAAAATTCAGAGACGTGTGGGTTGAAAGAAAGCTGTGTTTCAGTGTGATATTGTTTCAGAAAGTGCAAACAAGGTAGGTTTGCATTTAGCTGGAAACCAATTTAATTTCTCACCTGTCCTTACCGAAGGTCTTCAGAAGTGCCCTGCCATAATTGCAAAAGACTGGAAAGATGAAAATGGAGGTTCAATACAAAAATGGGCATCATCGCATCTGGCCAAACCCTTTGGCAAAGAAACTGAACAAACAGATATGAGTTTCGAGAAAGGCTGGATACAAGAAAGACTTTGCAGTATTGCAAAATAATGTTTTTATTCAATAGACTAATAAGCAAAGTGGCAAGGGCTTATTCCACCCCTGGATGGTTAATTCCAGTCACCCACACATGGCACACTGTAGACCAGCGTTTCTCAACCGGTGTTCCGCGGCACACTACTGTACCGCGAAACACTGGCTGGTGTGCCGCGACGAGAAGGGCGATTTGCACTGTCACGTCGCTGACCCGCCGGAAAGGAAGCCGGCCGGGTCACGACGCGAGGCGAGCGCCCGCGTCGTGACCCGGCCGGCTTCCTTTCCGGCGGGTCAGCGTTGTCTATTGGCGGCCGCCAGGCACGTGACAATGCAAATTGCCCTCCTGGGGAGGAGGAGGCAGGCGGGGAAGGCTGCGCAGGGCTTCTCTTTGCTGGGCCAGAGCGGCGGCGGCTGCCTGGGGCGGCTGGGAGGGAGGCGGCGGCAGCTGCGCGCCCGTGTCTGCCCGCCTGGGGTCTGTCCCCGCTCGCTCCGCAGGCTCTGCGCCTGGTGGGTCCGCCTGGCTACCGCGCAGCAGTTCTTCAGCGGCATGCTTTACCGGTACGTCTCCCCTCCAAACTAAACTAAATATAGGGCGGCACAGAGTTGGTGTGCCGCGGGATTTTTTTTCATAGAAAAGTGTGCCGTGGCCCAAAAAAGGTTGAGAAACACTGCTATAGACTGATACACTATTATGCCATTGCTGTATAGCTCAGTTGGTTAGAGCGTGGTGCTGATAACGCCAAGGTTGCAGGTTCAATCCTTGTATGGAACAGCTGCATATTCCTGCATCGCAGGGGGTTGGACTAGATGATCCTCAGGGTCCCTTCCAACTCTATAATTCCATGATAAATAAGAGACAATACTTCTCTACTCATGAAGCGAACCAAGATTTCTTCTCCACCTACACTCGCAAAGGGGAAAATGGTGTACCACATCCTTTTCTTAAAAATAAAGAAATAAATGCTTTGGTTTGTTGGTGTGTTTGTTTTTTAAGTGCCCTGTTGAATCAGACCAAGGGCCTATCTATTTTGGCCTTCTTCCAGCAAGGACCTGCTAGATGTCTTTTAATAGCTCACAGGTAACAGCAGGAAGCCCACACCCCTTCCTCTGCTGTGACTATCTAGGAACTGGCATTCAGGGGCAGACTGCCTCTGATCATGGAGGTTTTACCTTGTAATGGGAATTGTGTGTGTGTGTGTGTGTGCGCGCACACGCACGCGTGCAAGGTGGAGGAATTGTGTTTGGGACTGCAAAGTGTGAGGAGGGTTTAACCCTCCTCTGCCTTATCAGTTTGCATTTTTTCAAGACTTTATGAAAATTCATAAGCATTTTAGTGTGAATTTCTGCTAACATGCACATTCACGAATGCAGTTTTGCCTAATGTACATGTTTTTGCAAACAATTTCCCTATAATACAATAGAGATTTCTGCATTGTTTTCACAAATATACTTTTTGTGCAGACAGCTTGGTTGAGGAACTGCACCATAAAACTCAGAAAAGTGCCCAGTATCCAAGGACTGCTGTGTTTCATTTCACTCATGTGTTTGGGGATGAGGCAGGTTTGCATTAAAATGTGAAGAAGAGACAAATGTCATGCTCAGCACTGTGTGAAAACTGGCCTCAATATTTATCTATTTAAAAGCATTTATATACAGCTTGGTGCCAAAGAATGCTCCAACTACCGCGCAATTGCCCTCATTTCTACAAGGCAGGCTTAGGCAGTATGTGGACCGAGAACTCCCAGAAGTGCAAGCTGGATTTCGAAAGGGCAGAGAAACCAGAGACCAAATAGCAAACATGCGCTGGATTATGGAGAAAGCTAGAGAGTTCCAGAAAAACGTCTTCTTCTGCTTCATTGACTATGCAAAAGCCTTTGACTGTGTCGACCACAGCAAACTATGGCAAGTTCTTCAATAAATGGGAGTGCCTGATCACCTCATCTGTCTCCTGAGAAATCTCTATGTGGGACAAGAAGCTACAGTTAGAACTAGATACGGAATAACTGATTGGTTCAAAATTGGGAAAGGAGTACGACAAGGCTGTATGTTGTCTCCCTGCTTATTTAAGTTATATGCAGAATTCATCATGCAAAAGGCTGGACTGGATGAATCCAAAGCCGGAATTAAGATTGCCAGAAGAAATATCAACAACCTCAGATATGCAGATGACACAACCTTGATGGCAGAAAGCGAGGAGGAATTAAAGAACCTTTTAATGAGGGTGAAAGAGGAGAGCGCAAAATATGGTCTGAAGCTCAACATCAAAAAAACCAAGATCATGGCCACTGGTCCCATCACCTCCTGGCAAATAGAAGGGGAAGAAATGGAGGCAGTGAGAGATTTTACTTTCTTGGGCTCCTTGATCACTGCAGATGGTGACAGCAGTCACAAAATTAAAAGACGCCTGCTTCTTGGGAGAAAAGCAATGACAAACCTAGACAGCATCTTAAAAAGCAGAGACATCACCTTGCCGACAAAGGTCCATATAGTTAAAGCTATGGTTTTCCCAGTAGTAATGTATGGGAGTGAGAGCTGGACCATAAAGAAGGCTGATCGCTGAAGAATTGATGCTTTTGAATTATGGTGCTGGAGGAGACTCTTGAGAGTCCCATGGACTGCAAGAAGATCAGACCTATCAATTCTGAAGGAAATCAGCCCTGAGTGCTCACTGGAAGGACAGATCGTGAAGCTGAGGCTCCAATACTTTGGCCACCTCATGAGAAGAGAAGACTCCCTGGAAAAGACCCTGATGTTGGGAAAGATTGAGGGCACAAGGAGAAGGGGACGACAGAGGACGAGATGGTTGGACAGTGTTCTCGAAGCTACGAACATGAGTTTGACCAAACTGCGGGAGGCAGTGCAAGACAGGAGTGCCTGGCGTGCTATGGTCCATGGGGTCACGAAGAGTCGGACACGAGTAAACAACAACAACAATATACAGCTTAATATTTCAAAAATCTCTAAGTGATGGTTAGAGCCATTGATAATATGTTTCCTTTCCCCCATTAATTTATCCAATCCCATACACACACACGCACGTGCATGTGCACACCCACACACCCCTAAAGGTAAGAACATGAGCAGAACCTGCTAGATCGGGCCAAAATTCCACCTAGTCTATCATCCTAGTCAACTAAATGAAAGCGAGACCTGCCTCCCCACACTTGTGAGCATTATGGCACAATGGGTCCGTTCACCAAAGGACAGCTGTGGGCAGGATTCCTGCATTGTAAGGGTTTGGACTAGATGACATCTAGGGTCCCTTCCAAATCTACAGTTCTGTGATTCTGACTCCTAGCAACTGGCATTGGGGGGGGGCATACACCCTCCAATGCAGGAGATGGTACATAGCCATTGTGTATGAAGTGTTGTATCCCCTCCCTACTCGGATTGGACAGTCACTCTCCTTGCTGAACTTCAGGCACATGGTGAAGACTTTCGGATACCAGCAGGCATTTAAAGGAAGTGTTCAGGTTTATATTATTATTCCGTCATTTATTTATACTATTTATATGCTGCTCTTTATCCAAAGATCCCAACATCATAATTTATGTAACAAAATCATAAAATCACAATACAGAGCATAATAATACACAGTATAATGATAAAATGATCAGTGGCTCAGAGTGCCTTCCATCAGCCTCAGTTGGTGACCCAGAGATAACCGAACGATTGTTCTCTATGCTCTGGTAACCACAAGGGTAGATTACTGCAATGTGTTATATGTAGGGCTGCCTCTGAAGATGGTTCGGAAACTTCAGTTACTGCAGAATTCAGCGGCCAGGTTGCTCACCAGAGCAAGACGGTTTGAGCATATTACACCAATCCTGGTCTGACTGCACTGGCTACCAATTAATTTCTGGGCCCAATTACTGGTTTTGAAAGCCTTAAACGACTCAGGAACACAATACCTCAAGGACCTCCTCTTTCCATATGAACCCACCCGGACCTTGAGATCATCTTCTGAGGCCCTTCTTCAAGAGGTCCGGAGGGTGGCAACACGAGAACAGGGCCTTCTCTGCAGTGGCTCCCCGTCTGTGGAATGCTCTCCTCAGAGAAGTTCACTTGGCGCCTTCATTATTTTTATTTTTATTATATATTTTGTGGTTTTATATTTTGATTTTGTTCTGTGAAACACCCTGAGACCATAGATTACTTAACGGCCATAGGCCTAGGTGGAGAGAAATATTTTCACCTGGCGGCTAAGGTATGTAATGATGGTGCCAGGTGAGCCTCTGGTTTTGGTTTTTTGATTAATTTTTACTGTTGCCTTATGGTGTTAATTTATGTACACAGCTTACAAATGCTAATGAAAAACACTGGAAATCAATGAAGGTTCCCATGTGGGAACCTTATGAATGTACGGAACGTTGCTTTTTCTGAACATCCGGTCAGATCCAGACGTGTAATCTGGGGTAAAGCCAAATCAGACAGTTCTGAGGCAGACTCATTCCCATTTTCTGATTATATAAATTGGGAGAGTCATATAAGCAACTCCTACCATGACTCATTCCTCATTGCAGCAGTGCTATATAGACTCGTCATACATATTCAGTTACATATAGCAAGAGTCTTACATATGACTCTTGTAACTGCATGTCTGTAACTTGTGTTTTATACCAAAAATGCTCCGTCTGTGCTTACATAGTTATGTGTTAGTTTGCTTCTGTGGCAAAGAAATAAAAATTATTATTTTAAGAAGGAAGAAATGCCAATGATTAAAACGCTTTAAATAAACTAACTAACTAACTAAGTATGGCTAATAGCCATTGAAAGCCTCGTGAATTTGTCTGATCCTCTTTAAAAACACCCAAGCTGGCAACATCACTACATTATTGAGGAAGTGAATTCAATAGTTTTGACTATGTGAAGGAGGACTTTGTCTCTCCTGAATCTTCCCAACATTCAGAATAATATTCATTCATTTCCTCCCCATCAGGCTGGGTTTCCCTAGCCACTCTGGGCGGCTTTCAACAGAACCTTAAAAACAGAATAAAACTTCAACCATTAAAAATTTCCCTAAACAGAGCTGCCTTCAAATGTCTTCTAAAAGTTGGATAGTTGTTTAGTTCCTTGACATCTGATGGGAGGGCATTCCACAGGGCAGGCGCCACTACCAAGAAGGCCCTCTGCCTGGTTCCCTGCAATTTCGTTTCTTGCAGTGAGGGAAACGCCAGAAGGCCCTTGGAGCTGGACCTGTGTCCAGGCTGAGCGATGGGGGTGGAGATGCTCCTTCAGGTATCTTGGGCCGAGGCCTTTTAGGGCTTTAAAGGTCAGCATCAACACTTTGAATTGTGCTCGAAAACGTACTGGGAGCCAATGTAGGTCTTTCACAACCAGTGTTATATGGTCTCGGCTGCCACTCCCAGTCAGCAGCCTAGCTGCCACATTCTGGATTAGTTTCTGGGTCACCTTCAAAGTTAGCCCCACGTAGAGCGCATTGCAGTGGTACAAGCGGGAGATAACTAGAGCATGCACCACTCTGGTGACACAGTCTGCTGGCAGGTAGGGTCTCAGCCTGCGTACCAGATGGAGCTGATAGACAGCTGCCCTGGACACAGTATCGAACTGTGCCTCCATGGACAGCTGTGAGTCCAAAATGACTCCCAGGCTGCACACCTGGTCCTTCAGGGGCACAATTACCCCATCCACGTCTTCAGTCCCTCTTCTGCCCCAACTGGGCTAACAGGACGACTGGAGCACCTCCTGCTTCAATAAACAATGGATGTGCGGCAGAGGTTTTTAATCCTCTTTATTATTTCAAGCTATTTACAGAATATATACATAGGCTGTTACAAACAGCTCTCACTACAAATACACAGCATAACAGAGAGCCAGAGTACTCACAACAGCTACATAGCAATATAGCAATACCATGCCTTACTAAATTAGCTGAGTCAGGAAGGCAATTTACTGAAGGAACAGTTCCCGCCCACTTCTCTCTCTGGAGACTTTCTGATTCTCACATTGGGAGGGGTGAAAATGCTAACATACTCCCCCTTTTCAAACCGACCATTGAGAGAACTTTAACACAACTGTAATTTCTTAACATACACATCCAGTTGTTCCTTGTTCACAGCTTTAGTTAAAGCATCGGCAGGAATTTCTTTCCCTGGCATATAAGTAACTTTAACAACTCCTTCTTGAATACATTCTCTGGCGCGGTGCATTTTAATCTGTAAATGTTTTGTTTTCTGCTTGCACCCTTCTGATTGGATCAACGCTATGCAGGCTTTGTTGTCCTGATAAACTGGAATTGGACACGAAACCTTTATTCTCATATCTTGACATAGCTGCAATAACCACTCTACATTCATAAGTGATAGAGTTAGAGCATTGAGTTCTGCTTCACATGAACTCGTGCTTACTGTTGCTTGCTTCTTACAATTCCAATCAAACAAGCACTGATTGTACAGATAACACACGCCTGATGTACTCTTTCCATCCATTGAGTCACTGCCAAAACTGGCATCTGCATAGATTTCAAGACCTCCTGATTTTTGGCTTGAAAGTCTTAATCGATAATGCATAGTGCCCTTTAAATATCTAACTATGCGTTTTAAAGCTTTCCAGTCAGATACTGTGGGCTGATTAGCATATCTACTGAGCAAATTCACACCAATGGCAATGTCTGGCCTGGTACATCTTGCTACAAAACTGAGCTTGCCTAACACACTCCGGAACAATGTGGTGTCAGAAAATGCCTCAGAATTTGTGTCATGCTGGAAACCTGTGACCATAGGGGTATCTACAGCATTTGCATCAGTCAGGTTTAACTTCCCCTAGATCTTTCATGTCGAAATGCTTCTGCAATTTCTCAAGAGTGCTTTTGTAAATATTAATATCTTTCCACAGAAATAAGATATCATCAACGAAGCAAATACAAAATAGCTTTTGTTGATTACACTCTTTCACAAAAACACAAGAATCAGCCTTTCCTTGTTGGAACCCTAAAGAAAACAACACTTCAGTTAGTTTAGTGTGCCAGCAACGAGCACTTTGCTTCAAACCATATAGGGATTTTTTTAACTTGCACACCATTCCCTTTTTGACTTGCACTCCATCTGGTGGCAGCATATAAATATTCTCATCAAGAATTCCGTACAAAAACGCAGTATTTACGTCGTGATGCGATATAGTCATGCCTTCTTCAGCAGCAAGTTTCATTAAGAGTCTAACACTCTCAAATCTGACTGTTGGTGAGTATGTCTCATGGTAATCCTGGTCAGGTATCTGAGAAAAACCACGTGCCACTAACCTGGCTTTATATCTGACAACTTTACCATGCTGGTCAGTTTTTACTTTGAAAATCCACCTGCTGTCTACAAATTTCATACCTGGTTCTCTTGGAACCAATTCCCATGTCTCATTTTGTTTCAGGGATTTTAACTCAGATTTCATGGCATTAAGCCAAGGTTCAGCATCCTTTGTGGACAAGTTTTGAACCTCTTTGTAGCTGGCTGGTTCAAACACTGTATCTGAGTTGCTAGTAGTGACAGCTTTTGCAAACTCTTTGGAAAATCGCTTTGGCGGTTTTCCCTTGGTGGCTCTTTCGGACCTGCGCAAAATTCTCAGATCCTCTGGGTTCATTTCCTCCTTGGGAGAATAGTGACCCACTGTAAACAAAGGTTCTACATTTACATCAGTGTCTGATTCATCTGTCTGTTTAACTGAGGCTTTTGCACTCTGATAGTCTGTGTCAGTGTCAGATTCCTCACTAACGCTAGATTCATCAGCAGGATCTGCCTCTTTCTTTTCTGGCTTTGTGTCATCATCACCAGAAATGGGGTAGCACTGAAAAATACCAACTTTGTCCCATTTTGGGTTACAATCCATACTTCTGGTCAACCTAATTGTTTTCGTGTCTGTCATTAGCACACGATATGAACCTTTCTCGTACCCTAGAAAGATGCCATGTTGACCACATTTACTCAGTTTGTCATTTTGCAAAGTATGCACCCACACTTCTGAACCAAAAATTTTCAAATGCTTCACAAATGGTTTTTTCCTGAACAGCATTTCATATGGGGTGCAACCAATGGCTGATTGATATCTTCTGTTATAAACATAAGTAAAACACGATAAAGCTTCCCCCCAAAAGGGATTGGGTAGGCCTGAATCGTGCAACAGAGTTTTAATACCTTGTTGCAAGGTTTGGTTTACTCTTTCACACAAACCATTCATCCATGGAGATCTGGGTGTGGCAGTCATGTGCTCTATACCCTGTTCAGCAAGAAAGCTCTCAAATTGCTCTGAACAAAACTCTCCACCTTTGTCACTGTAAAAGTGACGCACCTGCTCATTGTGCACATTTTTTAGCCATGCACAAAACTGTTTGAACCTTAAAAAGGCTTCAGACTTTTTCTGCAGTACATAAACCCAAACATATTTGGAATAAGAATCAATCAGAACCATGAAGTAACGTGAGTTACCTCTAGAGGGCGCTAGAGGTCTAACCAAATCTGCATGCACCATCTCAAAAGGTTTTTTTACTTCCCTCCCAGACTTTGTACCTTTGGGAGCTTGTCTAATCTTAGTCTCTGCACAAGAGACACATTTCATGTGGTAAGGACACTTTTGGACTTTCATGCCCTCAACCATATTTTGCATTTTTGCCACTGCTTGGAAATGCAAATGACCAAACAAACGGTGATAATCATGAATACAGTGGTTATGCATTTTCTCATTCTTATCTACTGATATGTTAC
The DNA here is from genome assembly GCF_963506605.1 of Zootoca vivipara. Taxonomy (NCBI): domain Eukaryota; kingdom Metazoa; phylum Chordata; class Lepidosauria; order Squamata; family Lacertidae; genus Zootoca; species Zootoca vivipara. The sequence goes on along the minus strand of NC_083293.1, from coordinate 3,891,516 downwards.
AGCATGCCTTTTCAGTTTCTCTATTTGCTTTAGCAGCTGCACCTGTAACAAAAGGCAATACATATAAACCATCAACACACTTGGCATAAAGAATGAGTTTGTTATCTCGAAGAATTTCGCACCGAGAGTTTTCAAACACCACTTTAAATCCTAGAGCGTCTAACTGAGAAACACTTAGGAGATTATCCTGCAAATGAGGAGCATACATAACATTGCTAACTGTTGCATTTAGGCTCTGCAAAAACACAGTACCCTGAGCCAAACTCTTAATTGACGACCCGTCTGCTTGATGAATGGCTCCTCCCTGCTTCTCCAGATGAACAAAGAGGTCTTTATTATTGGCAACATGCCGGGTTGCTCCTGAGTCGACAATGAAAAAAGAACGTTTGAGTTTTTTAGAGCAACGTGAGACCAAAGCTTTTGATGCAGCTCGTCCTTGGGGTTTTCGGACTCCTCCCCCTCTGCCTTTGAAGTTGTCCTTTTGCTTTAAAGTCTTCCTACATCGATTCTTGTAGTGCCCAAATTCACCACAAGAGTGGCAGCGTTGAGATTTCAGAGCTTTTGCAGAAGTTTCACTTTCTCCTGCTGAAGGCTTGAAAACACTCTCAACAACTTTGCCTCGATTCTCTCTTGCAGTTTGTCTGCGATCCCATTCATTCATGAGCACAGCAGATACATGATCCTCTGTTAAACGATCATTAGGCAATGTGGATAGCTGAGTAGCAACTGCATCATACGACTCATCTAGGCTATTTATCATGAGCATTGCAAAAACAGCCTCTGACAATTTCAAGTCTCGCTGGGCAAGGTCCTGTCTGAGACGTTTTAATTGAGCCAGGTGGCTGGGCAAATCGCCATCTTTCTGCAGCTCCAGCCTACATAGTTTCTTAAAAAATAACACAGTTGAGCCTGCATTTTGACGTAGATGCATATCTTTAAGTTTATTCCAAACAGCCTTTGCAGTCTCCTCATTCTCTAAACTGACCAACAAATGGTCTGAGACACTCAAAACAATTGTCCCCCTGGCTCTCATGTCTGCCTCATGCCAGGCTGCCCAATCATCATCAGTCTCATTGGGGGCATCATCCTCTATGGTATGATAAAGCTTTTCTCTTTGTAAAAGTGCCTTCATTTTAACTTGCCAGGTAGGGTACGTTTCTGGCGTCAGGAGAGGAAAAGACAGGGCCATTTGGCTGATATGTGCAGAAGCCATGTCTGCGTTTTAAATTAACAGCAAGACACTTCCCTTCGTGCAACACAAATAGCCTTGACTCTCCCAGCAACTTTACTCCCCCTTTCAGCACAATTAATTTAGGCAAACTGGAAAAGCGTCTCTTATCTTTTTGGCAGCTTTAAGCATGCCTCTCTGTAAATCAGCTTGAAATTAAATAGCTTACGACTTGGCAACGTGCAGCATCAGAACTCCGTCCAGCCAACAGCAGCAACAGCTCATCCAGGCCTGGAGACGATGTACAGCATCAGAGGAAAACTGGATCAGCAAAACCGTCCTCCCTCTCAGCAGCCAAGCAACACAGCAAAGCACGCGTCCACTGCGCAACTCATGCATCCGCACAAACCATCCTCTGTTACCATATGATAGTTTTATGAGGTTATATCCACGTCTTCAGTCCCTCTTCTGCCCCAACTGGGCTAACAGGACGACTGGAGCACCTCCTGCTTCAATAAACAATGGATGTGCGGCAGAGGTTTTTAATCCTCTTTATTATTTCAAGCTATTTACAGAATATATACATAGGCTGTTACAAACAGCTCTCACTACAAACACACAGCATAACAGAGAGCCAGAGTACTCACAACAGCTACATAGCAATATAGCAATACCACGCCTTACTAAATTAGCTGAGTCAGGAAGGCAATTTACTGAAGGAACAGTTCCCGCCCACTTCTCTCTCTGGAGACTTTCTGATTCTCACATTGGGAGGGGTGAAAATGCTAACATGTAGGGTCTCAGCCTGCGTACCAGATGGAGCTGATAGACAGCTGCCCTGGACACAGTATCGAACTGTGCCTCCATGGACAGCTGTGAGTCCAAAATGACTCCCAGGCTGCACACCTGGTCCTTCAGGGGCACAATTACCCCATTCAGGACCAGGGAGTCCCCCACACCGCCTGTCCCATCTAAATTCTAGCATGAGGGCTAGAGAAACGTTCTGCCTGTTCACTTTTTCTGCACTACGCTTAATTCTTTATATCTCTATCACTTCTCCTCTTAGTCATATTTTTTCTAAACTAAAAGCTTCAAATGTTGTAACCTTCTCTCAGAGGGGAATCATACCATCTACTTGATTTTTTTGACTGCCCTTTTCTGAACATTTTACCAGCTCTACAACATCCTTTCTGAGGTGAGGTAATGACATCATAGCATTTTTTCAGCTTCCGGTTTTGACCGCGGATCGCGCACGGGCAAAAAAAAGGGGAGCTCCGCTTCCCAAGCAATTTGCTGGTTAAAAGGGGGGTTTGCAAGGCTAAGCGACCCCCCCAAAAAGGCTAGAAAGGCAATTTTTAGCTGAGGCGTCGGCGGTTCCCCAAAGGATCTCCTGGAAACCTTCGTAAACGTCGAAGGAGGGGGAGAGACTGGGCACTGCGACGGAGAACAACTCAACCGCGACCAGCGAAATAGCCACAACCCAGCGCGATCACGAACAGTAAAACTCCTTTTAATCTAACCCCTCTAAGGCTCCCCGGGCGTGTGGATAACTTAGAAAAGGAACGGAAGATTCTTAAAAAACATCCCCCCCCCACAAATTGGACAATAAGATCAGTTAAAGAGTAAGTGGTGGGGAGCGGGAAAGAGTGGCAAAGAACTGCAGCATATTGCAAGAGACGCTGACAGGGGAAAGGCAAGAAAAAATTTAAGCGAGGGAAACAAAAGTAACAAGTATAAAGGAGCCGACTGAGTTTTGAAACAAAGTAACGTACATACAGCTATTGCAGAGCGGAAAGAGAGTTTTAAAGTGATATTGTATATCTGTTTGAGAGAGAACGATGACTTATGCATGTATATGCCTGAGTATCCTTCTTTGCTGGGAAAATTGACAGAAGCAACGTTATTTTTAAAGAATTAAAGGACTTGGAAAAGTTAAAATCAAGAGAAATAAAATGGTGACGAAGTTTTAAAAACCATGACTAAGCAGACAAGGAACTAGGGAAGACAAGAGTGACGTGGCAGTGAGTGAAAGATTTAAGGAGGACTTGTTAAAGAGCAGAAAACTGCAGCCACAAAATAACATAGTGACACCCAGTGGAAGGTACATCAAACGAATAGCCGAAAAGGGTAAAGAGAGATAGAGCGACACCACATGGAGAAGGAAAACACTACAAGACAACCAAGCAAAATGGAAAAAAATAAAAAGGCAAACACAGGTGCTGCAGCTCAAAGAAGGACATCAATGGCAGAACACGAACTGGATCTTAAAGACCTAATTTTGAGCCTCAAAAGCGACATCGGAGAAGTCAAACAAGATCTTACAGAAATAAAGAAGGAAATGAATGAGATAAAGAAGGAAATGAACGATAGAGTGAAAAGCTTGGAAGATAAAGTGGAAAAGGTGGAAGAAAAAATAGAATCTAATGAAAAAGACAAACAAGAAATGAAAGATCATATAAGTACAGCTGAGGAAAACTCCAGCAAGGTGGCCGCTATGGCACAGGAAGTACAAGAAAAAATCCAGTCACTAGAAAATTCAATGAAAAACTTCGCAAAGGAAAGAAGAGAAGGAAAGAAGGAGTGGGAAAAGATGAAAAAAGACATGGAAGAACAGAAGGCCGCCCTAGAAGCTGCACAGGATGCCCTTGCGATGCAACAAATGAAAATGAGAGAGAAGACCTTGAGATTCAGGAACATCCCAGAATTAACAAATGAGGACATTGAGAAAAGATTGACAACAGCCCTGGCAAAGTGGTTAGATCTGGAAGAATTGGACATAGAGACACGTATAGAAGAAGCTTTTAGAACGAATTCCAAAAAAGCAAAGGCAAATAATTGGCCATGTGACTGTTTAGTTACTTTCACCAATATGTGGCTGAGAAATAAAATATTAAAAACCAAAGGGAAGAAAAAATTAGTTATGGATGGAACTGAAATAGTCATACTAAAGGAAATTCCACCAAGACTGATTCATAAAAGGAAAAAATATCAATTCCTCGCTAAAGCTCTAAGATCCAAAAAAGTCTTCTTTAAATGGGAATATCCGGAGGGGATGGCGTTCTCCTTTAAAGGAAGATGGAGGAGATTTGACAATCCTGATGCAGCAGATAGATTTTTCAGAACATACTCACAAGAACTGGGAGGCGACAAAGTGAAAGAGAGCAGGGACCAAGCTCTCAAGCCAGAGGATGAAGAAGATGATATCAGCGGAGAGGAACAAGAAGGAGGAGAAATAGAAGACGAAGAAACATCAGCAGCAGAAGAAGAAGGAGAAATGAAAGAATGAAAAAAAAAGAGACTGATAATGTATAACAACAAAAGTTCTAGTCTCCGTAAAACTGCAAATTAATAATTATGAAATCTAATAATTAAATTTAATGTAAATCACTGCTTAAGAAATGACTGTATACCCTAGGAACCCCTTGTTTCTGCTTAGTGTAGTTATTTGTTCTTCTGATTTTTGTTTTTTTTCTTTTCCATTCCCTTCCCCCCCTCCCCCCTCCCCAGTTTTTTCTCTTCTTTTTTTTTCCTTCCCCCTTTCTATTTTATTTTTTTATTTTTGCTTCCTTCCTTTTTCTTCTTTCTTTCTTTTATCTTCTTTTTCTTTTTAGCGCCTCTAACGCTTCTAGTACTTTTGTTATCACCTTATAGCTTCCCTCTATTTTCCTTTAACAGAGATCAGTTTAGATTAAAGTAATTTTATAGAATTGCCAAATAAATATGAACTTTAGAATAATATCTTGGAATGTTAATGGTTTGAACAATAAGAAGAAAAGAAATAGAGTGGGACACATATTGAAAAAACAGAATTGGGACGTGATTTGTCTTCAGGAAACCCATATAAATAAAAAACATTTGAGGGTATTGAAAAACGAAAAATTGGGAAAAGAATTTATTGCGGCTGATGAGAAAAAAAAAGAGAGGAGTAGTAATTTATATTAAACAAAAATGGAACCCCGAATTGATTTGGTCCGATAGGGAAGGTAGAATAATAATGGTAAAAACAATACATGAAGGACAACAATGGATATGGGTGGGAGTTTATGCCCCGAATGGAAATAAAAAGGGGTTATTGCAAAATCTGGAGAAGCAATTAATGAAATATATAGGAGAAAAGTTGATAATAATGGGAGATTTTAATGGAATTATTGATCCAGAATTCGATAAAAAAGAGAGGGAGACGGTAGGGGAAAAAAGATTAAGACACTTCCCAAAAAAATTTATGCAAATAATGGGCAATTTAAATTTAACAGACGCATGGAGACACAAGAACCCCGTCACAAAAGAATATACACACATATCGGCACGCCATCACACGACGAGCAGAATCGATGCTATTTGGATTTCAAAAGAATTATTAATCAAAATCCAGAAGATAGAAATAGGACCCCAAACCCTATCAGATCACAACCCAATGGTTTTAACATTAAGAGAGGAATTAACAGAAAAAAGATGGAGGCTAAATACCTTCCTCCTAAATAATACTCAAATAGTTCAGGAAGCAAAAAAACATTTAAAAGAATATTTTTTGTGGAATAATAATGGGGAGGTTGACCCGCGAACCGTATGGGACGCGGGCAAAGCGGTAATGCGTGGGTATTTTATACAACAAAATGCCAATTGGAGGAAAGCCAAAGAAGTTAAGAAAGAAATGTTAATACAGGAAATAAAGAAAAAGGAAAAAGTACTATATAAAAAATACTCAAAAAAAATAGACCAGGAATTGAAAATCTTAAAGTTGGAATTTGAGAAAATGATAGATCAAGAAATAGAGCACCAAACACAATTTTGGAAATATAAAAACTTCCAGTGGGCCAATAAACCTAGTAAACTATTGGTTTGGCAAATAAAAAAGAGAAAGAGTGAGAAAATAATAAGTAGAATTAAATCAGATGGGGAATATGTTAGTAAAACGGAAGAAATTATGAATGTATTTCAAAAAATTTATGAAAAGTTATATCAAGAAGAAGCTACCCCTGAACAGGAAATTGAAATTTTTTTTAAAACAATATCGATTACCACAAATCTCAACAGAAAAAATGACACAAATAAATAGAGAAATAACAACCTTTGAAATAACAGAAGTAATTAAAACTATGAAAAAAGGAAAGGCACCAGGTCCCGACGGGCTACCATTAGAATATTATAAAGAACTACAAGAAATTATATTAGACCCTCTCAAAGAGTTAATGAATTTAATGTTAAAAAAAGGATCAATCCCCCAATCATGGACCGAGGCACAAATTATTTTGATCCCCAAATCGGAAACAGACACAGACTCCCCGGGTAATTACAGACCGATTTCACTATTGAATAGTGATTATAAAATCTTCACAAAAATATTGGCAAATAGATTGAGAATAATATTGGAAGATATTATATATAAAGACCAGGTAGGGTTTATTAAAGGAAGATTCGCTAGAGATAATATAAGAAATGTAATAAATATCCTGGAATGTCTGGAAAATCGTAGAGACAAAAAGGCAGCACTACTTTCCATAGACGCAGAGAAGGCTTTTGATAGGGTCTCGTGGCCCTTTATGTTGAAAACATTAGTAAAGATGAAAATTGGAGATGAGATGGAAAACGCGATAAAAGCAATTTATAAAGTCCAGAACGCTAATATTGTAATAAATGGAAGATTAACAAATAAAATAAAGATAACGAGAGGCACCAGGCAAGGATGCCCCTTATCCCCCATCTTGTTCATAATTACCCTGGAAATACTACTAAAAAACATAAGGGAAGATGAGGACATCAAAGGAATTAAAATTGGTAAGAAAAAATTCAAAACTAAAGCCTTTGCGGATGATATAATCATAACAACAGAAGACCCTGTAAATTGCATCCCCAGAGCAATCGACAGAATAAAGGAATATGGAAAGATAGCGGGCCTAAAAATAAATTATGAAAAAACCAAAATGCTTGTAAAAAACTTGGAAACAAATGAAAAAACAGAACTCCAGGAAAAATCGGGCCTAAAAATTACAAAAAGAATAAAATATTTAGGGATACAAACAACAGTTAAGGGGATCGACCTGATACAAGAGAATTATGTAGAAATTTGGAAAAAAATTAAGAAAAATTTGGAATCATGGAGCAGGTTAAATTTGTCATTAATGGGCAGAATTTCCCTAGTAAAAATGAATGTAGTTTCCAAGATGATATATTTGTTTCAAAATTTGCCAATATTGGGGACGAACAAAATTTTTAAAGATTGGAAAAGAGACATTACTAAATTCATATGGAACGGTAAGAAGCCGAGGATAAAGTATAAGATTATGATTGACCACAGAGAAAGAGGAGGGTATGGGTTGCCTGATTTGCAAATATATCATGACGCAGCTGCTTTAATATGGTGTAAAGAATGGATGGAACTTAAAGATAGCGATTTGCTAGACCTAGAAGGTCAAGGGCTTGGTTTCGGATGGCATCATTACCTAATGAGGGAAAAAATCGAAAGAAAGAATGTTTTTATGTTAAATATAATTAGAAGATCTCTATATTCAATATGGATAAAGTATAGAAAATTTTTTGAACCCAAGACACCTTGGTGGATTTCACCTCTTCAAATTGTAGCGGTACGTAGGACGAATATGGGAAATAATTGGCCGACATATAAATTATTATTAGAAGAAAAAGAGGGAAATTTAAAATTAAAAGAATATAATGAAATAAAACCCCATTTAAATACCTGGTTACAACATTTCCAAATTAACCAAAGATTGCAAATAGATAAAAAAAAATGGCTTTGAAAAAGAAGTATCTAAATTGGAGGAAATATTATTGGTAAGAAAGGATAAGTATATGAAAAATCTTTATCAAATAATATTAAAATGGAACACAGAAGAAGAATTAACCAAAGACTCCATGATTAAATGGAGCCAAGACCTAGGAAAACCAATTACAATGCAAAAATGGGAAAAATTATGGAAGACTGATGCAAATTATACACCAAATTATGACCTAAAAGAAAATTTATTAAAATGCAAAACAGATGGCATTTAACACCTGCCAGATTGGCTAAAATATATCCGGGTACAAGTAACATATGTTGGAAATGTAATACAGAAATTGGTACCCACATACATATGTGGTGGACTTGTAACAAAATCAAGGTGTTTTGGGAAATGATTTATAGAGAACTAAAGAAAGTCTTGAAATATTCATTCAAGAAATCGCCGGAATTGTTTTTGTTGGGAATGATACCAGATGACATCAGGGTACAAGACAGATGCTGTATAAGTTACGCCACAGCAGCTGCGAGAATATTAATCGCGAAAAATTGGAAGTCAGCAAATGTCCCAGAAATAGAAGAATGGCAACAAAAATTATATAATTACTATAAGATGGCATCAAAGTACGAACAAATCAAAGGGATTAAATCAGAAGATTCAAACAATTGGAAACTCTTTTTAAATTATATAAAAGACAAAATTGAAAAACCAACTCTCATTTCAGATATTTAAAAGCTCTACAATTAATTAAAGATTTTGGTAAATTATAGTTTTATTATATGTAATGAATGAAAAACAATAGAAAGTTATGGTATATATAATTATAAATGTTGGTAATTTAGAAAAACAGTATGTAGAGATTATACAGGGAACAATAAGGGAAAAACTCAATTACGGCTGTGAAGTCGTTGGGGAAGGGAGGGAGGGTCCATGGTGGGGATGGGGAGAAGGGAGGACAGGGTTGAATATATAAATAAGACATTTGTAACACAAAGTTATAGATGTATTTTATTTTATTGATCTTTTGTTGAAGCTGTTAAATTGTTGTACAGCTTGAATAAATCAAATAAAGTTATTTTTATAAAAATATTTTTTTTAAAAAAAGCATTTTTTCAGCTGCAAATTGCCCCAAATTAGCTACACATGAAGATATCCTATTATCTATCTTGCTTTGGAAGACGATCATCAGGCATCCGCACAACATGACCAGTCCAACAAAGTTGATGTTGAAGAATCATTGCTTCAACACTGGTGATCTTTGCTTCTTCCAGTACACTGATATTAGTTCTCCTGTCCTCTCAAGTGATGTGTAAAAAATTTTGGGCTTTGAAGAAACTCGATCTCAGGATGCAAGGGAGAAACATGCTAAGAGGAAGGCATGCTTAGCAAATCCACACCATGATAAACTCCCGCCCGGAAACCAATGTCCCCACTGTGGAAGGCCATGTGGATCCAGAATTGGCCTCCACAGTCACTACGGACCCATTGTTAAAATCGTGTTTATGGAAGACAATATTACTCGGCTACGAGGGATCGCCAAAGAAGAAGAAGAATCTATCTTGACTCTCACCCCAGTTGGCTTCATTGGGTGACCTGGTCCTTGGCTGGATTCCAGCAGCATGAGAAAGAATGGGGAGGGGGAATCTCTCTATTGACTTTCTCTACATAATGCAAAACTTTTTATATATACAGTACAGTATACATCTATCATATCTGCCTGCTATTTACATGTCCTACCTCTGTTACAAGGGACCCAGGTGGCGCTGTGGTTAAACCACTGAGCCTAGGGCTTGCCGATCAGAAGGTCGGCGGTTCGAATCCCTGTGACGGGGTGAGCTCCCGTTGCTTGGTCCCAGCTCCTGCCAACCTAGCAGTTCGAAAGCATGTCAAAATGCAAGTAGATAAATAGGAACCGCTACAGCGGGAAGGTAAACGGCGTTTCCATGTGCTGCTCTGGTTTGCCAGAAGCGGCTTTGTCATGCTGGCCACATGACCTGGAAGCTATACGCCGGCTCCCTCGGCCAATAATGCGAGATGAGCGCGCAACCCCAGAGTCGGTCACGACTGGACCTAATGGTCAGGGGTCCCTTTACCTTTACCTTTACCTCTGTTACATGTCCTACTCAGAGCAGACCCATTGAAATGAAACATGACTAATTGTCTTCATGTCCATAAAATTCAACAGGTCTTCTCTGAAGAGAATTTAGTTGGATGCAACTATGTGTATTCCCTTCCCTACCCCCACCCCTCTGTGCATCTTCCTCCAGCTAGTAGATCTCAATTTGCTGGTTTAAAAAAGACAGCAGATCCTGCAACTTGGAAGTCTTGCCAACCATGGGCTGCAGCAGTAAACCCTGAAGTTGTTCTCACACTTGTGAAAACCCTTCCTTCTCAATTTGGCCCTTCACTGTCCTTACAGAGTGACACCAGGGCAAACGAGGAACCAGCCTTACCTTGTCCACCTTCATGTGAAGATATAAGCCAAAAAGCACTGTCCCGAGCTGTGCAATAACGAACACTGCGATCAAGCTTGTGAAGGCTTTCATGGTGATGGTGAAGCCAGCAGGTCTTGGGGTTGTGGATGGATATGGCTCACCAGAGTCCATTTGTCTCTATCTCCTGAATTCTTGCGTCTCTGAGCCTCTTGAAAACCACCTCGCCACTTACTCTGCGCAAGAGAGCAACAAGTGAAGCTCTCTCTCTCTCTCTCTCTCTCTCTCTCTCTCTCTCTCTCTCTCTCTCTGTGTGTGTGTGTGTGTGTGTGTGTGTGCCTGCCCACCTCTTCCTGGGGAGGAAACTCATCTTCCATTTGTTCACACTTCTCTTCCACAACAACAGTGACAACAAAGTCATTTCCTGAATTCATCGTTTGCCATTCGCTTCCATGGGTTGTCACAAGTTCCTGGTGAGTTACTCCTCCAGCAACTTCATTCTTCTGCCCACCCACCCCACCTTTCCCCCCTCTCAGACTCCCCCCCCCCCTTCACACACACCCCAACCTCTTCCTGGCTTCAAAGAAAGAAGTCTGTCAATTCTGGGTTCAGGAAACACTAACTTCTCCACATTTCCACAGCAGTTTGCAATTTTTGTTAAGTCCTTGTGAAGATTTGGTGGCATTTTAGTATGAATCGCTCCTAATATATCCATATTTGTATGACATTTAATGTGGAGCAATTTCCCCCAATGTAGTGCATCTTCATAATTTTCACACCAAAAATATTATGTATGCTTTTTTGTGTCTGCAATTTGGAACACATTACTTGGCCAAAGAGCTGCATGACAAAATGTGGAGAATTTCATAGAATGGCTGTGTTTCAGGGGCCATATGGTTTCAGAAAATGTGAATTTGCTAAGTTTGCCTGGATTCTCTTCCCCTTCCCCCTCCTTATTTATGGCAGCCTTTTCCAACATGGTGCCCTCCATTTGACTCAGTCAAGGTTGATTGATCAACATTGGTGATCAATCTCTTCTTCATCGTATCTAAAATAAAATCACAAGTGGGTAGCATTATTGCCCCCATCCTGACTCCATTCATGGATGCTGGGGGCATAAGAATTTAAGAAGAGCCAACTGGATCAGGCCAATGACCTGCCTAGTCCAGCATCCTGTTCTCACAGTGGCCCACCAGATGTATCAATGGGAAACCATCAAGAAGGACTCAAGCAGAAGAGGATTCTTCGCTCATGTGGATTCTAGTAACTAGCATCCAGATTCATTACCCCCTTCAACCACAGAAGCAAAGCATAACCATCCTGGCTAGTAGACATTGATAGCCTTCTTTTCCATGAATTAGTTGAATCCTCTTTTAAAGCCATCCAAATTGTTGGCCATGTCTCCTGTGGGAGCAAGTTCCCAACTGTGCACTGTGAAGGACTTTTTATCTGCCCTGAACATTCATTTCCATTGGATGTCCACAGCTTCTGGCGTCAAAAGAGGAGAACGATTTTCCTCTGTCCACTTTCTCTGTGCCATGCACAGTTTTACAGACTTTTATCGCGTCACTTCTTGCTCACGTTTTCTCTAAACCCAGAAGTCTCAAATGCTGGCAACTCCACAGGGGAGTCGCCCCATCCTCTTGGCCATTGGGGTTGCTGTTTTCTAAGCTTTTTGCAACTCTACCATGACATGTTTGAAGGAAGGCAACCAGAACTGTACACAGTATTCCAAACATGGTCACACCACAGATTTGTAAAAAGAATAGGGTGATCCCTCACATATCTTGATAACAGATCCAAAACAGGGATGTGTGGAAATAAATAGTTACCCTATCAGCCTATCTGGAGGGCATCAAGAACAGTAGCTGACGACTGATATAAATGACAATGGCAACTAAATAGCTGGGGGGAGATCCACTCTGATGTTTATACCAAGCAGACACAACCATGATTAAATCTTGTCATCGCTGCTAAAAAAAAATGCAACAACTAAATCACATTCTTATCTGTTTTTCTTTTTTCTTCTTTGCTAAATTTGAGATTTAAAAATGTATTTAAAATGAGTACTGCTAAATGGCTCATTTTTACTTTGCCTTCCTAGGCAACTGCAATTGATGTAATAAAGATACAGTAGTTTGTTTCACGGTGAAATGAGCTATATTAGTTCTATTAGACCAATTGCTTTTGAATAGTTTGCAGTGCTTTGTGGCATTTTGATTGATCAGCTGTTTTGTTTTGTTGTTTAAGTTTGTTGTGTTTAGATTCATTTTAATATAGCTATGGTGCATTATGCCTTCAAGGCCTTATGATGAAAATGTGGTCCAGAAATATTTTAACAGATAAATAAGTACACACACACTAAACAGCCAGCAAAGCTTGCAGTAAATAAATAACCCTCTGTTGTCTAAAAATAAAATAATTTTGATTCAAGTTTCAGAGTTATAATCCCTGGAGTCCTGTGGGAAGAAGGATTGGTTGTTCTCTCTCTCTCTTAAAAAAATATATTTATCAGAATTTTTTAATTTTGCAAACTTTTACAGTCACCAAATCACATATCATACACTTGACATCGACTTCCCCTCCACCCCCTCCATGGTTTCCTTTAGTTACCCTTTTCCACTGTATATTCTAATCAATCCCTGGTCTTTTGCTTCTCAGTTTCTCTCACTTAACCCTATACTGCTGATCTAAATGTACTAACGTCTTAATTTGCTTCCAATGGTGGTTGTTTGTTTTTTTATTTAGATAATCTAAGTATATTTTTCCAAACTTCCTTAAAGAGTCTTTCTTCCCAATCTCTTATTCTATTAGTTAATCTGGCCATTTCTGCATATTCCATCAGTTTCCTCTGCCATTCCTCCTTTGTTGGTATTAGACCCTCCTTCCATTTCTGAGCATTTATGATTTGGGCTGCTGTTGTGGCATACATGAATAGAATTTTCTGATCACTAGGCCTGAGGAGAGTCCTGAAAGCTAGAGCAGTTGGCCCCTGAGGTTCCCCACCACAGACGTTTAGTGTTAAGGGTAGCTTCATGGAGAACGCATTGCAACAATCAGATCTGGAGACCATTCTTCTTTGCCATGGGGAACCAACAAAGCCATTGGCTACCGTATATGCAAGCCTTTCCTGAATTGATGACCCTAATGCCAAAAAAGGGGGAGAGACTGTGCCTTGCCACCATGCCAGCTTAGTGCTGCTCTCTGCTGAGTCAAGGTTCACTGAGTCTAAAAGGTGGGAAACCACAACAGTAGTTAGTTACGCACAGGAGCTGAGGTTTAACACCTTGAGGATCTTCAGCCCATAATACTTCATGATGCTGACTCACAAGACCTGTTCTAGTCTGTTCATGGGAGAATTTCTTGTAACACTTAGCTAATTATGGATAAAGCCTATGTAAAACAACAGCAGCGTAGCTCTTGAGTCATGCTGGAAAGACAATGCATATCGGCCAACGAAATCTGGAATTTCAGCAGCAACGAAAGAAAGAGACCAGGAGAAAAAGAGAGAGAGATAGTGACTGCAAGATTTTCCAAAGTGATAAATTCTGAATCAGGATTGCAGTCAAGTTTGATCTTACGAATGCTCAACCCCCAAAAGTGTTTATAGTACTAGGATATGTGATATTATCAGTTACTTCGATCTAGCTAACCTTTATCATGTTCAAAACTCTGTTTTTAGGTACCAAGGCACAATGTGCCTCTCACTGTGTGGGTGTACATTTTTACAAATGTTGACTGTTGGTAAGAGCTTTTCAGAAATGCTCCCATCAACTCATTCCCTCTAAGTTAGGGAAGGGGGACCAGCAGGCCTCTGGGTATTTGTTGAACTACAACTCCTGTCATCCATAGCCATTGGCCATACCAGTTGGGACTGATGGAATCTGGAGTGCAACAGCCGTAGCTTCCCATCGCTGCCCTGACTGTATCACACCCACAAGTTTCTTAGGAAGAGTTGTTTTTTTTAAAGTGTAGATTCTCTGAAGGATTGAACAGACCAGAAGTGTGCAGATTCCTATGTACTATACATGTACCATCCATCTATAGATATGAGTAATCTCACAAACCATTTAGACAAAGGTGGGGAAAGCTATTCAGCCCTGGGGCACATTCCATTCTGGGCAACCTTCCAAGGGCCACATGCCATTGGTGGGTGAGGCCAGAGGCAAAAGTGGGTTGAACAGCAAGTGTAAATTTTACCTCCATACCATAGGCTAGTTTCTACATACACCCACACAACCCTCACTATCTTCCAGCAAGCCAAGCAACCAATGTTGAAGGACACATTTCAGCCAGGCAAAACACTCAGATGTGAAGCCAGGGAGATGTATGGCCTACAGAGAGTTATGAGGGCCAGGTAGAGAGGCCCTCAAGCCCCTGGACCTAAGGTTTCCTACTCCTGTTTTAGACTCCATCACCCTGATCCAACAATCTATGGAGCTCCATATACGTTCACAGAACAAGCTTTACACAAGCTGAGGCTCCCTCATTCACTTCCATTGCTGAGGTCAGTACGACTCATGGACACAAATGGGAAATCAGCAACCAGGATGCTTGCTGACCTAGTTATGGGACTTTTTCTGCTGATGAGTAGATTGCAAAACAGATACGCTGGTGGCGCAGCGGCTTTTGCGTACTACGGAAATACTTATCAGCTTCCTGTGTGTTTATGACAAATGCTCACAGGCTTTGCTGTTGCTTGACAAGGAGCAAAGGCTGAGGAAAGGATGTGGTTGTTGGGTAGGCAACTTTTCTTCACTTGGTGTTGCTTGGCTACTTCAAGCAAGAGCTGCTAGTCCCACTGGTGCTTTTCACACCCAGGAGAAGCAGCAGGGCCACATGCCGCTACAGCGCATTTTACTAGGAGTTGCAGCTACAATTTTAACTCCCAAACTCCACGCCAGGAATGGCACAAAGTAGCAAACAACTAACACAGTGTGAGAAAAAACAAGAAACAGTAGATGTGCACCCAAAGTGCCCATCCACAGATAGTGCCTTTTGCATATCTGCATGATGCTTCGTTTTGATTTTGCCTCTTTCCACTCAGTTTCCTCTGCATCAGAGGCACTGTCTTGCACCCAAGATTGGGGGGCTGGCATGTGGCATGTGTGTGTGACATCATGTGCCCAGCATGCATTGCATGCATGTGAGGTAATGCACGCGACACACATCGAGAGGAAGCCAAGCAGAGCCCATCATGGAGTGACTTCCTCTCTCATACTGAGGAGGAGCCAGCCACTGAAATGCACTGTGCTCAGCTTGGCGATTGGCCTCCTCTGCCCCCTTGAAGAGGCCCAGCCCTGTGCCAGCAGGTTTTAAGGAAACCAAAGACACCTCCGCTGCTAAGAGTTGATGGATTGAGTGTTTTGCACCAATCAGCTCATTTATTTGCTCTTGGTGCAGAGACACAGCATAATTACCGTAAAGGTAAAGGTAAAGGGACCCCTGACCATTAGGTCCAGTCGTGACCGACTCTGGGGTTGCGCGCTCATCTCGCATTATTGGCCGAGAGAGCCGGCGTATAGCTTCCAGGTCATGTGGCCAGCATGACAAAGCCGCTTCTGGCAAACCAGAGCAGCACATGGAAACACCGTTTACCTTCCCACTGTAGCGGTTCCTATTTATCTACTTGCATTTTGACGTGCTTTCGAACTGCTAGGTTGGCAGGAGCTGGGACCAAGCAACGGGAGCTCAACCCGTCGCAGGGATTCGAACCGCCGACCTTCTGATAAGCCCTAGGCTCAGTGGTTTAACCACAGCGCCACCTACCCTCAAAAGAGCTTGGCTCTTCCCAATCCAGTGTTGGCTACTTGTATATATCCATGCCCCCATTAAATCTGCAGTCACACCTTTGTAGTATACATTGCTCTGACTTATCCTTCTTTTGACTGGGTTCTTCTGGACTATGTTAATCTATGTCTCTGCACCAACTGATTCACTATGGGTGCCTCCAGACTGGCAGTGTTTTGCAGGAGGGAATAATTGGATTAAAGTACTCTGTCCCCCAGCACAACAACTTCATTGAAACAGAAAAGCATCAGGGGCCCTCCAGACATCCTTTTTATGGTGGATTCATGAAAATATGGTCTCATGATGCTACTGAGGTGGCCACATGCGATCCTGCTTTCAATACTTGGGTTGTTCTACACACAGAAAAAAAAAAACTCTACAGTGGTACCTCGGTTTATGAACACAATTGGTTCCGGAAGTCTGTTCATAAACTGAAGCGTTCATAAACTGAAGTGAACTTTCCCATTGAAAGTACTGTAATGGAAAGTGAATTAATCCGTTCCAGATGGGTCCACGGCGTTTGTAAACCGAAAATTCGTAAACCGAGGTGTTCATAAACCGAGGTTCCACTGTATAAATAAATCATACATTAAAAATCATTATAACAAAGGGGGGGATGCTATGGGAAATTGTTTAGTTTTTGTTTTGTTTTTTTGCTCTCCAGCTGAGTCCACAGTTTATGCTTGCAAGGGTTTCAGGACAATCATACTGCTTCATTTCCAGTTGGTGCACATTCTGGAACATCCTGATAAAATTCTGTAACCTTTAATACCACAAATGTCCCAAGCTTTATTTTTTGCCCCACTTCTGCTGCACTATACCACCTGCCCTGGGCAACAATAATAGGATGGCATCAAGGAAATATTGCAGAACAGCAAATAACACAGAATATATCCACCACTAATGTGCTATTATGGGACCCAGGTGGCGCTGTGGTTAAACCACTGAGCCTAGGGCTTGCTGATTAGAAGGTCGGCGGTTCGAATCCCTGTGACGGGGTGAGCTCCCGTTGCTCGGTCCCAGCTCCTGCCAACCTAGCAGTTCGAAAGCACGTCAAAGTGCAAGTAGATAAATAGGAACCGCTACAGCGGGAAGGTAAACGGCGTTTCCATGTGCTGCTCTGGTTTGCCAGAAGCGGCTTTGTCATGCTGGCCACATGACCTGGAAGCTATATGCCGGCTCCCTCGGCCAATAATGCGAGATGAGCGCGCAACCCCAGAGTCGGTCACGACTGGACCTAATGGTCAGGGGTCCCTTTACCTTTACCTTAATGTGCTATTATTGTGTGATGTACTGTTATTTTGTCAAATACACCCACCATAGAACTCGAGTCTGGAGGGCCCCATGGACTTTTTGCAGTTAGAAAGTGATGGGGAAGTGCAATGAAAAGTGTGGGGTGAACGAATGATATGTGAGAAGACATACAAACAAGCTACGAGCAAATCAATATGAATGCTCATCATTGCATAACCTTCCTGCGAACAAATCAGAATAAAAGCTCAATAAAGACTGGGTGCTGTCTAACCTGAAGATAAACCTTGTGCAAGCAGATCAGGACAAAAGCTCATCTGAAGGGGCCCTAAGTTGCTCGTTTTGTCGGAGATGCTCCACGACTATCCAGTTTTAAACTCAGAAGAGGTCCTGTAGTATATCCCTCCTACCCCACCCACACTGCTCAGTACAGGATTTTTCTCAATGCAGGCCCATAACAATCTCTCTTCACTTCCCAGAGAATTGGGGCATTTTGTTTCAGCACTCAGCAGCCTGTTTTATACAATTTTATTGACACATCCAGCAAAACAAGCTGAATAGTAGAATGGACTACATTTCTTCGAACTGCAAGTGTGCAAGTGTTGGGAGTGGGGAATTGTACTTCTGAATGAAATTGTAATAATCACATGTGGAATAAGCTCAGATCAGCCATGTCTAGGTCTAGCAAAACAGAGCCAGAGACAAGTCAATCAGCAAGATCCTTATTTTTTTAATTTTAAGCATAAAAAGAGGCAGCTATCCATTTGTTTTAATTTTCACGCAGATCAATCTATAATGACCAGCAAATTAAAATAGAGTGTTTGTACCTGGGAGGACTCTGAAACCAGGATACTGAGTCACAGGGCTCAAGCTGCAACTCAGAAAGATGCCTTATGTCCCATCAAAGCAATGTTCCATTTATTTATCTTATTTATTTCAGGGGTGGGGTATGCATGACCTTCTGCAGGCCACAGAAGCAGGTAAGACAAGTGGTTACTAGGGAGAGGGTGTGCTCTATGGTGGTGTCCCAGTTGTGACAGTCGTTTGTTTGTTTGTTTGTTTACTGATAATTAAATTTGTTTACTGCCCTTCATCCAAAGATCACAGGGCAGTTCACAACATAGACATAGAAAATGAGAACACAAAATACAAATAAAACAAACACAAACCAATACCCCCCATCTGACAGACACATGTAAAAGGTCATAGAATGTTAATCAGCCCAAGGCCTGGATGAAGAGAAACATTTTCAGCTGGTGCCTAAAGGTAATGTAGTGAACGTGCTACGCGAGCCTGCCTAGGGAGAGAGTTCCAGAAATGTGGAGCCACCACGGGAAATACCTATTCTCATGTTGCCATCCTCCAGACCTCTCATGGAGGCGGCACCTGAAAAAGGACCTAAAATAATGATCACAGGGTCTGGGACAATTCATATGGTAAGATTTATTATCCTACTACATTTCTACGCTGCTCAGGAATTCAAGGTGGTGTACATGATTTTCCCCACCTCTGCAATTTTATTCTTGCAACAACCCTTTGAGAGAGATTGGGCTAAGATTGGCCTGAGGTTACCCACTGAGCTTCATGGCAGAGGCAAGATATGAACTCCGAATTTCTGCTTGTCCCGTGCTTTCTAGCCACAGGTTTGAGCAGTTTTTCTGTTTGCTCCACTGCTTTTCCTGGGACAACCGACTCTTCATTGCTGTTGTTGTTGTTGTTCTTTAGTCGTTTAGTCGTGTCCGACTCATCATGACCCCATGGACCAGAGCACACCAGGCACTCCTGTCTTCCACTGCCCCCCAGAGTTTGGTCAAACTCATGTTGGTACCTTCGAGAACACTGTCCAACCATCTCGTCCTCTGTCGTCCCCTTCTCCTAGTGCCCTCAATCTTTCCCAACATCAGGGTCTTTTCCAAGGATTCTTCTCTTCTCATGAGGTGGCCAAAGTATTGGAGCCTCAGCTTCACGATCTGTCCTTCCAGTGAGCACTCAGGGCTGATTTCCTTAAGAATGGATAGGTTTGATCTTCTTGCAGTCCATGGGACTCTCAAGAGTCTCCTCCAGCACCATAATTCAAAAGCATCAATTCTTCGGCGATCAGCCTTCTTTATGGTCCAGCTCTCGCTTCCATACATCACTACTGGGAAAACCATAGCTTTAACTATACGGACCTTTGTAGGCAAGGTGATGTCTCTGCTTTTTAAGATGCTGTCTAGGTTTGTCATTGCTTTTCTCCCAAGAAGCAAGCGTCTTTTAATTTCGTGACTGCTGTCACCATCTGCAGTGATCAAGGAGCCCAAGAAAGTAAAATCTCTCACTGCCTCCATTTCTTCCCCTTCTATTTGCCAGGAGGTGATGGGACCAGTGGCCATGATCTTGGTTTTTTTTATGTTGAGCTTCAGACCATATTTTGCGCTCTCCTCTTTCACCCTCATTAAAAGGTTCTTTAATTCCTCCTCGCTTTCTGCCATCAAGGTTGTGTCATCTGCATATCTGAGGTTGTTGATATTTCTTCCGGCAATCTTAATTCCGGCTTGGGATTCATCTAGTCCAGCCTTTCGCATGATGAATTCTGCATATAAGTTAAATAAGCAGGGAGACAATATACAACCTTGTCTTGATTCATTGCTGAATCAGAGCAAACACTAATCTACAGAAAACCCAATTGCCATTTACTCCAATTCAGTGGGGAAAGCGTAAGTGTGGATGAGCCCTGGCTGTCGCTGAAGCGACACTGAGCTCTGTGCCTTGTGTAGCCACGAGCCTAAGCTCTGCACAAGGCCTGGCCTGAGGACATTGCTTGCCTCATACCAGGAAGTATAAAAACGCCAAGACAGATTGAGAGAGGAGGCACAGGTAGCAGGTAGCACCTGATCCTCCTCTCTCAATAGATAGGGCTCTCTCTGCCTGAGATCCTGGACAGTTGTTCCCAGTTTGGGTTGACGGTAAATGGGCTGCATCAGCCTTTCCACAAACTGGTGCCTTCCAGATGCTATGGACTAAAAGTCCCATCATCCTTGTCTAGTGCTGATGGGGACTGTAGTCAAAAGCATACTGAGGAAGCCTAGCCTACAAAGGCCAGAAGGTGACAACAAAACCTTTCCTGGAGTTCCTGGCCCATGAGCTCCACTTGATTTGGAAGCGCCAAGAAATCTCCTTGCCAAGGGTGGAAGAGAGCCTAATTATGCCTCTGATCTTGGGGGAAGCCACAACATTTAAACTGCAATAAAGCTGGCATAGAGTGACGAAGTGTGGCCTCTGTATGGAAAAGAAATCAGAAGATGCTGTCAGATTTTTAGGTTTTGCACAGGAGAGCAGGGTGACTCATTGCTGCCTCTCTCTGCCAGCCAGTTCCAGTCATATGCCTGTCCACACTACTGCAACTTTATGCCAGCTTTTGTTGTTGTTGTTTAGCCGTTTAGTCATGTCCGACTATTCGTGACCCCATGGACCAAAGCACATGTGACTTTGGATCAGTCTGGAAGTCTAGGTGCAAGGGAGTTGGACATAATGACCCTTGTGTTCCCTTCCAACTCTACAGTTCTATGATTCTATGAAAACACTGACTGGGTCACAGCAGCAATCGTCCTAGCTCATTATACTATCACTAACAGCAGGCAGATTCCTGAGCCTTTTGTAGAAACCAATACTGACATACAGTAGTTGCTTCCTGCCACCTTGTGGCCACCAATGGCAATGCTGGCATTTATGCTTGATTTCTAATTTACCGGTACCAGATGTTGCTAGACTCCAAATCCTTCCATTCCCGACCATTGGCCTTGCTGCCTGGGGCCAGTGGGTGTTGGAGCCCAACAACACCCAGTGCTGCACAGGTCCCCCTAATCCCCGATCTACTTTAAATGGCAGCACTTCTGCAAGAGCCCAAGCTGAGAAGGGTTTGTTCCGATCTGGTCCTTTTTAAACTGGAGGTGTCTGGAGTGAACTTGGGAGTTTTCCCATACAAAGCATGTGCTCCACCACAAACGTATCTCCAGAAACCTGGTTCAGCTGTAAGCGCCGCCTGTCCCCAAACCAAAGTCTGGGTTTTGCAAGCTGTTGGTATGTTCTAATATGCACCATTCCCTCTTCTTCCCAATCACACACAAATTCTCCCTCCTTTTTATGGTTCACTGGAATCAGCTGGGGTTAACATGAACCAAGGTTTGCTAAGCCAGCTTCAAACCATGGTTACAAATTATAGTTTGTGTGGGAACTCTAGCTGGCACCAGCTAGAGCTTAGCCCTGATGTGGAGCAAGGAACATGCAGTTCTGTGTTGAATCACTAAACTCAGCATCATGGACTCAAGAGTATTGCATTGGCAAGGGAATAGCAAAAAAATTTGCACATACGCCTTTGGACTTTTGCAGCCTTAGTTACAGTCTGCAAAAGTGGAGAGGGAATTCCAGTTTTCTCCAGGACTGGAATTCAAATTTGAAGCCTGTGGGGTAGGAGCACAGAACTCACCAGTGCCCCTCCCAGCTCCTTACTGCTGCCAGGTAACCCCCCCCCCCCACTTCTATTGAATTGTGCAAAATCATTCAAAGCAGCAACATGAAGCGGGGTGGGGATGTTACTAATCATCAAATGCAAAACAAAACATGCCCCTCCTTCACTGATGAACCCACTTGGGCACAAGTCTGAAACAGATCACAGGAGCTTGGGAAGCTGCCTCATACAGAGCCAGGGTATTAGTCGACCAAGCTCAATAATGTCTACACTGACTGGAAGTGGCTTCCAAGAGTTTCATGCTGGGGATTGAATTTGGGGTTTTCTGCATGGAAACAGGTGCTCTGCCACTGGACTATGGCCCTAGTAGATCTCCCTGGATGCTCTCCCATGAAAGCCCCACTAAAATGAGCCAGGGCTGCACCAGCATTCTCTCACTGCCTCCCTTCTAAGGAGCCTTGCCGGGCATTCTTGGGCAGTTTTCAGAGACCATTGCTGATTCCTGCCCTGGACCCCATTTTCATACAATCATAGAATCATAGAGTTGGAAGAGACCACAAGGGCCATCCAGTTCAACCCCCTGCCAAGCAGGAAACACCATCAAAACATTCCTGACAAATGGCTGTCAAGCCTCTGCTTAAAGACCTCCAAAGAAGGAGACTCCACCACACTCCTTGGCAGCAAATTCCACTGTCGAACAGCTCTTACTGTCAGGAAGTTCTTCCTAATGTTTAGGTGGAATCTTCTTTCTTGTAGTTTGAATCCATTGCTCTATGTCCACTTCTCTGGAGCAGCAGAAAACAACCATTCTCCCTCCTCTACATGGCATCCTTTTATATATTTGAACATGACTATCATATCACCCCTTAACCTTGTCTTCTCCAACATACCCAGCTCCCTAAGCCGTTCATCATATAAGGCATCGTTTCTAGGCCTTTGACCATTTTGGTTGCCCTCCTGTGGACCCGTTCCAGCATGTCAATATCCTTCTTGAACTGTAGTGCCCAGAACTGGACACATTATTCCAGGTGAGGTCTGACCAGAGCAGAATACAGTGGTACTATTACTTCCCGTGATATAGATGCTATACTCCTATTGATGTAGCCCAGAATTGTATTGGCTTTTTGAGCTGCTGCATCACACTGTTGACTCATGTCAAGTTTGTGGTCTACCAAGACTCCTAGATCCTTTTAACATGTTCTGCTCTCAAGCCAGGTGTCACCCATCCTGTATTTGTGCCTTTTTTTTTTCTTTGCCCAAGTGTAGTACTTTACATTTCTCCCTGTTAAAATTCATCTTGTTTGCTTTGGCCCAGTTGTCTAATCTGTTAAGGTCATTTTGAAGTGTGGCCCTGTCCTCTGGGGTATTAGCCACCTGTCACGGTGGCTGGAGAAGGCTACTTCAGAGTAACGACTCTACACAGCTCTGCATTTTATGGTTTTATTGGTGCTGAGTATTTACAGTGCTAATGGCAGTGCTATTTACAAAGACCCATCTGTTTAGCTTGAATCAGAACCTCCCAGTGGCTTTTGGCGCATTTTGCGCCAACATAATAACTTGGGGAGACCCATCCTCTTCCCCCGACGCCTTTTGCGAAGTTCCGGAGTTGGGGGGACTGGCCTGCCCCCCTTCCTTTCCCCTTCCTGTCCCACCTGGGACGATGGCTCTCTTTCCCTGCCAGAGCCTTGGAACCCACTTCCTGTTTCCCCACTTGAGCTGGAGCTTTCCTTCTTTTCAGCCTCGCTCGGGTCTGGGCTGGAACTCAGGAGGGGAGGGGCTTCGCGATATCCCTTGCCCCTCACATCCATTCCCCTCCCAGGCCCCCCTTCTCCCCTCCCTAGAGGCTGCTCGGGTGTCAGTGGTGACTGAAAACCTAGAAACTCCGTGCTGTCCGATCCGGTTGGTGTGAACACCTCCCCCCAGTCCCTCTGTTTCCCTCCTTCCTCCTGTGAAGAGGGAAATCCCAAAAAGTCCGTGGCCTCAGAACTGGTGGGGGTGAAAATCTGCTGCCAGTCCACCTCGTCCTCTGACTGAGTGGACCTCGGAACTGCCCATATCTCCTCCTCCGTGTCCTCAAACTCTGCTTCCCATCTCCATGGTGAACTGCTTTCCCCCTCCTGTGTTTCCTCCTCCTCCCATTCCCGTTCCATGTGCCAGGGCTTGGGCCTGTGTGGGAAGAGGGCGTGGAATTCTTCCACTAAGAATTCCTCCTGTATCTGAGTGGCTGGGATCCACTCATTTTGGGATGGCGGGGCGTCCTCCCATGCCATGAGGTACTCCAGGCCCCCCACCCCCCTTCGTGAATCAAGGATGGCCGTTGCTTCATTGAGTGGCTCCCTGCCTCCACCCTCCCCCCCTCCCTCGGGGGTCTGTGCGCTGTCTCGGAACCTGCTACTTTCCCTGTACGGAGACAGCAGCGATCTATGAAACACTGGGTGTACCCTCATGTCCTCTGGCAGTGCCAGCCTGAATGCCACCGGGTTTACCTGCTGCGTGACCGTGAAGGGGCCCAACCTTCTGGGTGCCAGCTTTTTGCACCTCCCTCTGGTGGGCAGGCCCTCCGAGGACAACCAAACCTTGTCCCCCACCCTGATGACCTCCCCCGGTCGCCTGTGGTGATCTGCCCCCTTCTTGTACGCTTCCTTGGCCCTCTCCAAGTGCTCTCTGAGCTGCTGGTGCACCGTCTCCAGTTCCTCTGCCCAATCCTCTGCCTGTGGGCCCTCCTCCTCCTCCTCCCCCTCCCTCTCCGGGAAAGATCTGAGGTCGCGCCCGTAGTTGGCCTTAAAGGGCGACACCCCTGTGGAGACGTGCACCGCATTGTTGTAGGCAAATTCTGCCAGTGGCAGGCGATCCACCCAGTCCGTTTGCCTCTGGCTGACGTAACATCTCAGGTACTGCTGCAGAATGGCGTTGACCCGCTCCGCCTGTCCATTGGTCTGCGGGTGCCGAGCCGTCGACAAGCTGACCTCCACCTGCAGGAGGTTCATGAGCCGCCGCCAGAACCTGGAAACAAATTGGCGGCCTCTATCCGAAATAACTCTTAAAGGTAATCCATGCAGTCTGAATACGTGGTCAACAAACAGTTTGGCTGTCTCTTCTGCAGAGACCGCCCTGGCACACGGTATAAAATGGCACATTTTGGACATGAGGTCCACCACCACCAACACTGCGGTCTTGCCTCTGGACGACGGCAGGTCGGTGATGAAGTCCATGGACACTACTTCCCACGGCCTGTGCGGTGTGGCTAATGGCTCCAGCAACCCTGCTGGTGGTGCTCTGATCACCTTTGCTCGCTGGCAGGTGTCACAGCCCCTTACATAGTCCCGAACATCCTCCCGCACCCCTGGCCACCAGAAGTGTCTCATGACTAGGTGAGCGGTTTTGTCCCTTCCAAAATGACCCGCCGTCGGGTTGTCGTGCATCTGCTTGAGGACCTTACCTCTGAGCTGGTTGGTGGGCAGGTACAGGGCTCCCCTGTAAAAAAGCAACCCCCCCTTTCCTCAAAGTCTCTTGCCTGCTCCCTCCCCCCTCGCAGCTCTCTGAAGATGCGGGTGGCAAACTCATCTGCTGCCGTCAGTGCTGTGAGTTCTGCCTCGCTCACCACTGCTGCTCCGCAGGACCATGCTGATGGGGGGAAAATGTGCCGGGGTGCTGGTGGCAACTCCTCCTCCATGTACTCTGGCTTGCGGGAGAGGGCATCCGCCCTGACGTTCTGCTCCCCCGGTATGTAGTGGATGGAGAAGTTGAAGTGCGAGAAGAACTCTGCCCACCGTATTTGCCGCTGGTTGAGCACCCTGGCTGTTCTCCAGAACTCCAAGTTCTTGTGGTCCGTGCACACCTGAATGGGATGCTTAGCGCCCACAAGGAAGTGTCTCCAATGCTGGAACGCAGCGTGGATCGCGAGAAGCTCCTTATCAAACACCGTGTAGTTGCGCTCTGGCTGGGTCAGCTTTCTGGAGAAGAAGGCACAGGGTCTCCACTCTCTGTTGGCATCCAGTTGCAGCAAAATGGCGCCCAAAGCTCTGTCTGAAGCATCGGTTTCAACGCGTAGGGGAGCATCCTGCACCACGTGGAACAGGTTCTGGTCGGAAGCGAACACCCTCTTGAGGCTTTCGAACGCTGCTTGCGCCTCTGGTGTCCACCTGAACTTCTGCTTGCCTCTCAGGCAGTCCGTGATGGGAGCCGTAACGCGAGAGAAGTTCTTGATGAACTTCCTGTAGAAGTTGGCGAAGCCTAGGAGGCGTTGGGCATCTTTGCGCGTCCTGGGGCTGTGCCAGTCCAGGATGGCCTGCACCTTGTCCTTGTCCATCGCTAGGCCCTTGTCTGACAGCTTGTAGCCCAGGAAGTCCACCTCCCTGGTGTGAAACTTGCATTTCTCCAGCTTCACATACAGGTGGTTCTCCTTCAGGCGCTGCAACACCTCCCTGACATCCTTCACATGCTGCTCGGGGTCATTGGAGTATATAAGGATGTCATCCAGGAAGACCAGGCATTTCTTGAAGAGGAGGGACCCCAGGACGTGGTGCATGAAGGCCTGGAAGCATGCTGAGCCCCCTTGCAAACCGAAGGGCATCACCAGATATTCAAAAGAGCCCAGCGGCGTGAACATCGTGGTCTTCCACTCATCGCCTTCCCGGATTCTGATCAAGTTGTACGCCCCCCTCAGGTCGAGCTTGGTGAAAATCTTGCCCCTGCGTGCCGCTGTTAGCAGATCATCCACTCTGGGCATTGGGAAAGCCACCGGTTCCGTCATGGAATTGAGCCGTCTAAAATCCACCACCAGACGGCGCTGTTGCGTGTCTTTCTTGTCCACCCAGAAGACCGGGCTGCCTCCTGCTGCCTTGCTTTCTCTGATGAACCCCCGCTTGAGGTTCTTGTCGATGAACTCCCTCAGATCCTCCAGTTCCTGATCTGACATGGAGTACAGCTTGGCTGGGGGTAGCGTGGCCCCTGGCACCAGGTTGATCTGACAGTCAAAGGACCTGTGTGGGGGTAGGTGGTCGGACTCCGCTTCGCTGAAGACCTCCTGTAGGTCCCAGTACGGTTTGGGTATTGCCTCACCCCCTGTGATGTGCATGGTGGCCACTGTGGCGATGGGAGGCCCCTCCCCTGGTTGGCGCTGCATGCAATGTTCCAGACAAAAGTCCGATCCAAACGTGATGCATCTCTGGTGCCAACTGATGGAGGGGTCATGGCGCGCCAGCCAGCTCATGCCTAAGACGATGGGGGGGTCGGAAATGGTGGTGACGTTGAATGCCAGTGTCTCTGAGTGTCGCCCCACCGACATTCTCATGGGGGGGGGGGTCTGGTGGGTGATGGCCCCCCCCAGCAACTCCCTGCCGTCTATGGTGGAGACGTGCAGGGGGAAATCCAGCTGCAGAAGTTGGATTTGGTGCTCTTCTGCAAAGTTTCTCGAGAAGAAGTTCGCCGAGGCACCACTGTCAATTAACGCGAGTACCGTCAGGGGATAGCCATTTGGCGAGCGTTAGCGTCACTTCTAGAACCACCCCTGCCCTGGGGGGGGTGGGCTGTCGCTGCTCCTCGCTGTGCGGGTGGGCGGGTTGGGGCCGGTTAGTGCTAACTGTGCCTGGCTGCTGCCCCTTGTCTCCTGCAGCCAGGCTGTCTCGTTTCCCTGCTGTGGTGCTGCTTCAGTGGGGGAAGGCACAACCGTTCCCGCCCTTCCTTGCCACTCCCTGCGATGAGGGCAGTCCCTGACGCAATGCTGGGGGGAGTTGCAGAGAAAGCAATTCCCGCCTCTTCCCTCCTTGCGTCTTGGCGCCGCCGGGGTTTGAAAAGCCCGCACGCGCGCTCCACCGATCTCCATCGGTTCCGGCTCTGAGCTCGGTCTGGGCGGGACTAGGGGTGGGCCCTGGGGTGGGGTTCGGTAATGTGGTCTGTCCTGGGAGCGTGGGAACCAAGGCTTTGCTGCGCGCGTCGTTTGTTTGTCATTCCATCTGGATTCCTGTCTCACCCCCACCGCTAGCGCCGCTTTGCTTAACTCATCCATCGTCCGCGGTTTCGGACCTCTCGCTAGTTCATCCTTAACGTCTGAGTGCAACCCCAGGTAGAAGGCTGATTTCACTGGCTCATTGTGCAAATCCCACCCCAGTTTGTGCACTAGCATGGTGAATCTCGCCCAGTAGTCTCGAACTGTCGATTTCCCTTGTGTTAAGTTGTGAAGCTGCTCTTTTGTGGCTTCCATCTCCGAATCACTAGCATACATGATTTTTAACGCTTCTAAGAAGAGTTTTGCATTCTTTATGCAATTATTTTTTTGCGCGATGAGCGGTCTGACCCATTCTCTGGCAGCCCCCGTCAAATGCTCTATGATAAAGGAGACTCTGTGCGCGTAATCTGGGAACTCTGCCGCATGCAGTTCCAGCGCATAATTTATTTCCGTCTCAAAGCCTAGGTACTCTCTCGGGTCGCCGCTAAACTTGGTGACTAGGCTCTGTCCCCTCCTCACTTGGACTAGCTGGGGCTGGGGCACCCCCCCACCTCTTGCAGCCTTTTCCTCATCCAGTTTTTTCTGTAACTCCACCACCATCACCCTGAGTTGCTTCTCAGTCTCATCTTTCGCTCTCACCTGCTCTGCCAGTTTGTTCAGCTCCTCCCGCGTTGCTTGTGCTTCTTCCTGAGCTGCAAGTAATTGCTGGTGTGCCTGCGTTGCCAGGGTCTGTGCGTTCCGCAATTCCTGTGCTGTGGCCTCGGCTTCCAGCCTCCACTGCTCAGCTTCTTGCGCACTCATCGCTGCCGCTCCAAAGTAGCCAGAAAGACTGGGAGGTTGCTGTCACGGTGGCTGGAGAAGGCTACTTCAGAGTAACGACTCTACACAGCTCTGCATTTTATGGTTTTATTGGTGCTGAGTATTTACAGTGCTAATGGCAGTGCTATTTACAAAGACCCATCTGTTTAGCTTGAATCAGAACCTCCCAGTGGCTTTTGGCGCGTTTTGCGCCAACATAATAACTTGGGGAGACCCATCCTCTTCCCCCGACGCCTTTTGCGAAGTTCCGGAGTTGGGGGGACTGGCCTGCCCCCCTTCCTTTCCCCTTCCTGTCCCACCTGGGACGATGGCTCTCTTTCCCTGCCAGAGCCTTGGAACCCACTTCCTGTTTCCCCACTTGAGCTGGAGCTTTCCTTCTTTTCAGCCTCGCTCGGGTCTGGGCTGGAACTCAGGAGGGGAGGGGCTTCGCGATATCCCTTGCCCCTCACACCACCCCTCCCAATTTGGTGTCATCTGCAAACTTGCTCAGGATGCCCTCAAGCCCATCATCCAAGTCATTGATGAAGATGTTGAATAAGACTGGGCCCAAGACAGAACCCTGTGGCACCCCACTAGTCACTTCTCTCCAGGATGAAGAGGAGCCATTGATGAGCATCCTTTGGGTTCGGTCAGTCAGCCAGTTACAAATCCACTTAATGGTAGCATTGTCTAGCCCGCATTTTACCAGCTTCTTTACAAGAATATCATGGGGCACCTTGTCAAAGGCCTTGCTGAAATCAAGACATGCTACATCTGCAGTGTTCCTTTCATCTACCAGGCTTGTAATTCTGTCAAAAAACGAGATCAGATTAGTCTGACACGACTTATTTTTCAGAAACCCATGCTGACTTTTAGTGATCACAGAGTTTCTTTCTAGGTGCTCACCTTAATGATCTGCTCTAGAATCTCTCCTGGTATTGATGTCAGGCTGACTGGGCGGTAATTGTTTGGGTCCTCTCTTTTCCCCTTTTTGAATATAGGAAAAACATTTGCCCTCCTCCAGTCTGCTGAGACTTCCCCTGTTCTCCAGGAATTCTCAAAGATTACTGCCAGTGGTTCGGAAATCACCTCTGCCAGTTCTTTTAATACTATTGGATGTAGTTCATCTGGCTCTGGAGACTTGAATACATCTAAACTAGCCAAGTATTTTTATACTACCTCCTTACTTGTTTGGGGCTGTGTTTCCACTGCTGAATCATCTGCTCCATATTCTTCAGGGCGGGCATTGTTTTCTTTTTTGGAGAAGACTGGGGCAAAGAAGGCATTGAGGAGTTCTGCCCTTCCACTGTCCCCTGTTCGCATTTCACCATCTTCTCCTCTAAGTGACCCCACTGTTTCCTTGTTTTTCCTTTTGCTACGGACATACCCATAAAAGCCCTTTTTGTTGTTTTTAACCTCTCTAGCAAGCCTGAATTCCTTCTGTGCTTTAGCTTTTCTGACTTTCTCTCTACACGTGCTGGCTATTTGTTTGAATTCCTCTCTGGTGGTTCCCCCCTTTTCCATTTTTTGTACATATCCCTTTTAAATATTGACTCAGTTAAAAGTTCTTTAGCTAGCCACACTGGCTTCTTTAGGCACCTTCCATGTTTCCGTCTCATTGGTATTGCCTGAAGTTGTGCTTTTAATATCTCCCCTTTAACAAACTCCCAACCATCATGAACTCCCTTCCCTTCTAGTATTTCTGTCCATGGGATCTCACCCAGTGTTTCCCTAAGTTTTCTGAAGTCGACTTTCTTAAAGTCTAGGATTTGAGTCTTAGTATGCTTGGTTGCTCCTTTCCACTGTATAATTAACTCCAGAAGAGCATGATCACTCCCACCTAATGATCCTGCCACTTCTACTCCACTAACGAGGTCATCACTATTGGTTAGTGAATTCACTATCTTGAATTCTTCGGTGACTTCATTGTTTATTATTAGTTTCGCTTTTTGTTTTCTATATATTGCTTTAATCCCATTCAGAAAGTTTTGCCCTAGATTCAAATTTTCACATGTACCATGGGGAAACCTCCATGGTACACTGTCGAATGCTTTTTCTGCATCGACCATTAACATTGCCGTATTCTTACTAGGGTTTAGTTCCAATAACTCCATTAAGTCAATAATAGTTCTAAGATTATCCTTTATTTGTCTCCCCGGTAAGTATCCTGCCTAGTCTTTCCCTATTATTCTATTTAGCAGTTTTTTCAATCTGTTGGCTAGCACCCCAGTAAAGATTTTATAGTCTATATTTAACAGCGATATAGGTGTATAATTTTTCACCAAACTCAGATCCGCTCCTTTTTTCGGTATTTTTTCGGCCCAGTCACTGAGCCTGCAGAGGCCTGTTCAATTCCCTCAGAATGAAGAAAACCTCTGTGGCTGTGGGAAATAATCATAGCTGCCAAGTTTTCCCTTTTCTCGCGAGGAAGCCTATTCAGCATAAGGGAAAATCCCTTAAAAAGGGGGATAACTTGGCAGCTATGGAAATAATAGTGGGAGCTCTTGCATCCTTCGTGTGGGCTTCAAGTTGGCTGCTGTGGTGAAAATGTAGGTAAGCCAGGAGTCCGCAACTTTTGTGGGTTTAGGTGCACATTTGGACATGTAAGAAACTGTCATGGTTGCCACAGAACACAGAACACAGAACACCCATTTTACTGAAGAAAAGTGGGAATACTGAGACCCACCCTGAAACAAATAGGCAAAACATCTACTAAGCACCCAGGGACCCAGGTGGCGCTGTGGGTTAAACCACTGAGCCTAGGGCTTGCTGATCAGAAGGTCGGCGGTTCGAATCCCTGTGACGGGATTGGTCCCAGCTCCTGCCAACCTAGCAGTTCGAAAGCACGTCAAAATGCAAGTAGATAAATAGGAACCGCTACAGCGGGAAGGTAAACGGTGTTTCCATGTGCTGCTCTGGTTTGCCAGAAGCGGCTTTGTCATGCTGGCCACATGACCTGGAAGCTATACGCCGGCTCCCTCGGCCAATAATGCGAGATGAGCGCGCAACCCCAGAGTCGGTCACGACTGGACCTAATGGTCAGGGGTCCCTTTACCTTTTACCTTCCCATTAGGGCTTCTGGTTAGCCACTGAGAGAACAGGATGGTGGGTTACATAAGTCTAGATGGGCAAGGCTCTTCCATTACTAGCAACCTGCAGTCCTGACACTCCTACCTGCTGCTTGCACTTTGGGGGGGGGGCAATAATATGTAGAGACCATTCTGCTTTCAGTTTACTCACTTGAAAATCATGGTGCCAACCCAACCATAGGCAAAAAAAAAAAAAGCAGCAAAAGCAAAGAGAGAGGGCGGCATATTTTCTCTGTCCTCCTTTATCCTCTACGGAAGGTGTGAGAAACCTTTGTCTCTGTGGATGTCCCTTAACTACAGATTTCATGCAGCTTAGCAAGCAAGGCCAATAGCCAGGGATGATGGGAGTTGTAGTTCAAAAACATCTGGAGGGCAAAATCCACACCTGCTCTAGTGATAACTCAAGAAATTAGGACTGTGTTGAAATACCCACAGACTTTATTCAGCCTTGGCCCTGTATACCTGAAAGAGCATCTTTACCCCCATAAGTCAGCCCGGACACTGAAATCCAGCTCTGAGGGCCTTCTGGCAGTTCCCTCACAGCGAGGTTACAGGGAACCAGGCAGAGGGCCTTCTCAGTAGTGGCGCCTGCCCTGTGGAACACCCTCCCATCAGATGTCAAACAGATAAACAACTACACAACTTTCCAAAGACATCTTAAGGCACCCCTGTATCAGGAAGTGTTTAATGTTTGATATTTTACTGTATTTTTAATATTTTGTTGGGAAATGCCCCAGTGGCTGGGGCAACCGAGTCAGAGGGGTGGCATATAAATATTATTGTTGTTATTGATCCCACAAACATAAACTGCAAATTTGTTTCATCTTTTTACAAGTGCTCTGAATTTGTGTTATACTGTGAGGGATTTACTGCTGCATTTTGAAATATTTCATTTTTTTTTTTTTTTAACATACTTTTTATTAATTTTACAAAATACAAAAAAACAAAAAAACGGTACATACTTAAACCCCTTTTCCACCTCCTTCCTACCCACCCACATGGGTCCTCCCCTGCCACAGAAGTATCCCATGTTTGTGAACAGTCAGAAATGGTCCATTTTATGCTTGGATTTCTGTCCTCCTCCCCCTCCCCTGACCCCAAAGCCCCCCCCTGCCACCAGGGAGCTCCAGCAAACCAGGGCAGTACGCAGGAGGACATCCATCCAACCATCTATTGTTATACCAAAAAAAGAGAAAAATAGAAATAGGAAAAAAAGGGGAAAAAGAAAGGGCGAAGAAAAAAAAGAAAAAGAAAAAAACAATACAAAACAGAAAAATTTTTCTTGCATTCATAGTTGAAAAACCATATTTTATGGGCTTCCCCTCCCCCCCTTCCCCGGTTTTCATCCCTTTTTTATCATCTGCAACAGTTTCTTACTTTATAAAAATACACCTTTGTATCTTATACAACTTATAAATCAATTGTTAACATTTTCATCTAATATTCAAATCACTGAAAATTCAAACTCCCATTTTCTCTTCCCGTGCCTAATTTTTTTTTTCTCCCTCTATAAGCCTCCATATTTTCACATTTTCCAAAATCCATTCACTTTTAAAACTATAACTATTCTCAATTTAACCTTACATCCCCGATTACCGGCTCCACCCCCCCCAATCCAGCAAATTCCAAAATCAGCAGACCAGTTATAAACCTGTTAATCCATCCTTATAATCACAACATCACTTTCCCTTCACCCCACCCCCTGTTTACAGTCTCTTGCCATCCAGGTCACCATACAGGACCCCTGAATTTCTTCTCTTCTCTGCATATTTTTTCCTTCTTCCCTGTGGGCGTTCTGGAGTTCCAATAATACCAATCGTGCCCCCCTCAAAGGCAGGGCACTCCATCCAACTTTTTGTAGAGTAGAGTCATCATTTTTTTCATGGTGTGTTTCATTTTGTGTTGAATCATCACAGTCCTCATCTTCATCTTTTCCTTCCCCATCATTGTCATTCTCACATTGCTCTTTTTCAGTGTCAAAAGCTTCATCTCCTAGAAAATCATATTCCGCCATCACCTCCTGAAATTTCTGCTGTAACTCCTGTCGTCGTGTCTCCTCTTGACATAACTCTATTCTTGTTTCCCACATTAAGGTCAAAACAGACCGCTGGAACTCAGGGGAACACTTTTTTGTTGACATATTTCAGTCCTGCCAAGGTCAAAACTTATCACGTGGGGTGGAATATGATCACAGTTTATTTTCTCGACTCCATTTTAACAAGCTGGCTGCATTCTTCAAGTCTTGTTAACAATAAAGTTCGAACTCACATTTCACAAGTACTTAAGCCAAAAAAGAAATTCCACAAAGTCCAGAAATACAAAGTGAAGTAAAAATTGACTTATAAATCCTGATCAACTCACTGGATTGCCTGGGCTGCCGGCTCCCGAGGGAAAGAAAGGTTTTTCTTAGGCTTTACCTCATTGCTGCAGGGCAGTCATAAACCACAGTCTCTCTCCCCTTTTCACCCTGTATCAAAGGGGATATTCTCTTTGATGCCTTTGAGGGATCCTTTTGAATTACAAATCTTCTGTTTATGGCTTCGGGTTTCTATTTACTGTCTCTTTGTTGCCGTGGGGGGGGGGGTGGCTTCCTCTTTTCTCCCCTCTCTCCCAGACCAAATTGTTTTATAATCCAAATCGTGAGGTTACTTACAGTCTTTTCCAATCGTTTTATTTTCGGAAGAATCCAGCGCTCTCCGCCTTCGGCTTGAAGCTTCTCCCTGCTAGAATAACGTTGCCGCTCAAAATGGCCCCCGCGACTTCTACCCTCCTCGCTCCGGAGCTCTTATTAGAGCTAACCGAAGAGTTGGGGAGTCCGGATTGGGTCTGTGCCGAGCAAATTGCCCTCGGGACGCCCTTCCCGAGGTTCTAAGGGGCGCAGCGTTGCTCTCGCTGCCCTCCCCACTCCTAGCAGAGACGGGCCGTCTCGGAGACGAGACGAAACCCCGCCGATCGACGCTGGCGCTGAACCCGGAAGCCCATTTTGAAATATTTCAAACTATAGTTTGGTAATCCAATTTTGAGAAACTTTTTTTGTTCAAAGGCATCCCTTTAAGTCAGGGCTGGGGAAGCAGGTAGCTGGGCTACAGATTCCATCATCCTTGGCCATGCTGGCTGGGGCTGAAGGGAGCTGAAATGCAGCAACATCTGGAGGGCACCAGGTTCGAGAAAGCTTCCCTAAAATTACCAAACTGTCCCTCTGATGCCATGAAGAACAATCTGCCTTATTGTGGACCATGTTTTTCTTGGCCAAAAAAACCCCCTGCCTAATGCATGAAGCAAGTTGGTGGGTACACATATATATTCATAAACATAACGGTGCGTTTTATTTAAGCAAGTGCTGTGACATATATAGGACTCCTTTGAGTTATTTATGACTCAATTAGGAGCCACTAAATGCCACCCGGCACGCTTTCTCTAGCGTCTCTGCTCCGTAGACCCGGGCTGGGCAGTGAAATATAGCAGAGTTCTCCTTTTCCTTCTCACGCACAGCAGTAGCTTGTATAGCCGTTGGATAAAAAGCCTTTTAAGAACACACAGAGTCCGAGGTGTTCTAATAACTACTGAAGTTTATTTTACAGAGAAAACAACAAACGACCTGGTGAGCTCGCAGACATTTTGCGACCGTCTCCCAGGCAGAATCGAAACCAACTGTTACACAAAGAAATGCTTCCAGTACATTCTGTAACATGATATCTTCCTCAGTGGTCAGGTGCACAGTACACAGTTAACCCTTTGGTTACTTGTTACTCCTCACAAGTGCATGCATAATAAGCTCTGTACACAGATTTAAAGGAAACAAGTGCTTGTTTAGTCAATCTACAATGTAAGAGTCTTGTCACAAAATGAGGGTGGGGAGAGAGCTACCAGATTTACAATAATCCAGGCACACTTCCTGCTCCATAGGACTGTGCGTCCTCTGTCTGGGTCTACTTCATCAGTGGTTCCTTGCAGGGAACACACCACATAAGCAAGACCCACAACATTAAATGCAGTGTCTCCTTCTCCCATCTGCTCCTGACCACATATTTAATTAGGGGTTTAAACCCCCAAATAGGCATTAGGGATGGTCCCCAAATCAAGTCAGCCCAGTATTTTCCTGCTTTGGATAAGTGCTGAATCTGACTCATCCTTTAGGCGTGGCTCTTTGGCACACTTGCTGAAGAGACCGCCAGTAGTAGACCTTGGCATCTCAAATCTCAGTGGTGCCCTGAGCGACGCCACACACACACACACCTGCCTCTTGTCTTCCATTGAACTTCATAGTTGTGGGCCTTCTGCTGCACCCCAGAAGCTCCATGCCCAGCGTAACCAAACCGGTCACACACCTCTAGCTCTGCCCTTGAAGTTGGCTACTGCTGGTGCAGATGTAAGCAGGACAGCTTGCTTCAGAGAGAAGGATGCTCATAAATCAATGCATGGAATTCTCTTTCGATTTAGATGCTGCAGTTCATCCAGACTTTAAGCAACTCAGAACGTGGTGACTGCCAGTTTATCTCAGACGGGAGCTGACAGTACAACAAGTGCCATATTTTAATTTTGGGGAGGAGGAGAAGTTAGGTATATATATATATATCTGCACTAGGCCATAGTAGCTCAGTTGGTACAGCATGAGACTCTTAATCTTAGGGTTGTGGGTTCAAGTCCCACACTGGACAAAAAGATTCATGCATTGCAGGGGTTAGGTCTAGATGACACCCATACATAAATAGCCTTTTGGGACCCAGGTGGCGCTGTGGTTAAACCACTGAGCCTAGGGCTTGCTGACCACAAGGTCGGCGGTTCGAATCCCTGTGACGGGGTGAGCTCCCGTTGCTTGGTCCCAGCTCCTGCCAACCTAGCAGTTCGAAAGCACGTCAAAATGCAAGTAGATAAATAGGAACCGCTACAGCGGGAAGGTAAACGGCGTTTCCATGTGCTGCTCTGGTTTGCCAGAAGTGGCTTTGTCATGCTGGCCACATGACCTGGAAGCTATACGCCGGCTCCCTCGGCCAATAATGCGAGATGAGCGCGCAACCCCAGAGTCGGTCATGACTGGACCTAATGGTCAGGGGTCCCTTTACCTTTACCTTTATCTGCAGCACCAGATGGTGGCAACTCAGTACAATCTAATGTTTCGCCAAGTCTTCCAGAGTAAGAGAGAAATATACAGAGCCCAAAGGAATGAAAGCATCTGCAAGTGTGACAACATCTCAGTGTCCCAGAGAACACACTAGTGACTTTTTCCATCCTCAAGGGATACCTGCAGAAATAGCATTTTCTGCTGGTGCTGGTTTTTAAAGTGGGAAAAGAACATGATTACTCCCTCTCTCTCTCTGAAATGTACTGGCAGCCTCTCGTCGAAGTGTGCCAAGACCGAGTTCGAGACGAGCAAGTCCTTGACTGCCTGGAATGCGGCCCTTTGTCGCTGGCCCCACACCCAAGGGGCCCTTTTATCTAGGAGTCTGTGTAGGGGCTCCGCTACCGCTGCCTTATGGGGAAGGAAGGCATGGTAAAAGTTCAATAGTCCCAAGAATGACTGAAGTTCGGGCTTGCTCTTGGGCGCTGGGGCCTCACAAATGGCCCGTACCTTGTCACCGGTTGGATGGACCCCTTCTGCGTCCACCTTAAATCCCAGAAAGTCCACCTGCGGCACTCCCAGTAAACACTTTTCCCGCTTCACCTTGAGGCCCGCCATCTGGAAACGGTGCAGGACGGAGCGGAGGCGGTCCTCAAATTCCTCTGGTGTGGGCCCGGCGATCAGTACATCATCGAAGAAGGGGGTGACGCCAGGAATCCCTTTAAGGAGAGAGTCCATTAGATTCTGGAATATGCCTGGTGCCACGCTAACGCCAAATTGCAGCCGCTTTACTCTGAATGCCCCTCTGTGCGTCACAATCGTCTGAGCCTCTGCTGTGGCTTCGTCCACAGGCAACTGTTGATACGCTTGGGCCAAGTCCAGTTTGCCAAAGATTTTTGACCCAGCCAGGGTGGCGAGGACATGGCTGACCACTGGCACTGGGTATGCATGGGCCGTGAGAGCCTTGTTTATGGTGCATTTGTAGTCTGCACAGATGCGGACTGAACCGTTAGGCTTGACGGGTGTGACAATTGGAGTTTCCCAGGGGGCGTTGGGCACCGGCTCCAGCACTCCTTGCTCCACGAGCCGGTCCAATTCCTCGTCTATGCGGGGTTTCAGGGCGAACGGGACCCGGCGGGCCTTGTGCCTGATGGGTCGTACAGCGGGGTCTAGCTGTAGGGCAATGGGGGGTCCTGTATATCGTCCCAATGCCCCATCGAAAACCCCTGGAAACTCTTTGCATATGGCGTCCACGTCCACTTGTAAGCTAGTGCGGTTCACCCCGGTAACGGCTAGCCCCAGAGGTCCAAACCATGCCAGTCCCAGTAAGCTAACGTAGGGGCCCTTAACTACCAGCAAGTCCAATTGTTGCTTTCGCCCTCGATATTGCACCCTGAAGGTCCCCACCCCCATTGTAGGGACCTTACGTTTCTGGAAGTCCCGGAGGGTGAATGGGGCCGGCCTTAGTTTGGGACCCCCATTAGGGCACAGTTCCCTTAATGTTCGGGCCGAGATTATGGATAGAGTTGAACCCGTGTCCAGCTCCATGCGGCATGGGGCTCCCTCTATCTGTACCTCTATATAAATTTTCTCTGTGCTGGGATGGGGCAACTGAAATACCTGGTAGTCCGTGATCTCCGTCGAGTTGCCTTGGTGCATGGTGCCGTGTGACCTGGGGCTCCTGGGTCGGTCATCTGATGCTTGTCGACGGGTGAGTCGAGCCCGACACACCCGGGCGATGTGTCCCAATTTTCTGCACTGCCTGCACTCTGCGTTGCGGAAACGACAGGTCCTCCTCTCGTGGTTCTCCCCGCAGCTTGCACAGTTCCCTCCTTCTCGTCGAGGCTGCTGTGGTGTGTGTGCTGCTTGAGTGCGCCGCTGTACTCGGTGTACTTCCTCCCTGTCAGATTCGGATTCGTCGGTGAGGTCTTCGTGGTAGACCCTCGGTTGGGATGGCTGGGCCGGTCGTGCCTCTTGCGTTGACCTCTCAGCGGCTTCGGTTGCCAGGGCTTCCTCCAGAGCAATCTGGAACGTGAGGTCTTTTTTGGCGTAGAGGCATCGTTGCAACATCTCGTCCCTCAGGCCACCAACGAGGCGGTCACGAAGCATGTTCTCCAACTCTGAGAAGTTGCATAGCCGGGCGGCTTGGCGGAGGGAGGTCACAAACCCAGTTATGGTTTCCCCCGGGGCTTGCCGCTTTGCGTAGAAGGCATTTCGGCAAGCTACCACCGAGGGCTGTGGTGAGAAGTGCTCCTTCAGCCGTTCCATTATTGTTTTGTAAGAGACGGTAGCGACATCTCTAGGTGCAAGGAGAGCCCGGGCGATTTCAAACGTCTCCTCTCCACAGACACTGAAGAATGTCGCCCTCTTCATGGCATCGTTGGTGACTTCTTTCGCTTGCAGGAGGAAGTTGAAACGGGCGGCGTACCCTTCCCAGTCTCCTGATGCTGGTTTGAATGGCGAGAAGCTGCTGTCGGTTGCCATTCTGGGTTCCTTGGGTCCTGGAGCTGAAGCCTGGATGAACGGTGCGATGCAGCGGTGCAGCAGGTGGCGGTGCTGCGGTGCAGTGCGTGGTGGCGGTCAGCTCAGCAGGATCCCACCTTCGTCGCCAGTGAAATGTACTTGGAGTCGAGAGTGAATTTCATGCTCTTTATTCAGCTCATAGTCATCAAGGAGAAGAAGAAGAAGAATGGCTCTTTTCCCAAAACCATCTACTTATATACATTATTTACACAATGGGCCTTGCGTGATTGGCTACTTCAGGGCTACACCTGTGGGCCAATTATATTGTGGATTGACTTCTGCCTGCAGCCTGATTGGCTGCTCCTACAGGCCAATCAGGTAGCAGATTCACTTCTGCCAGCCGCCTGATTGGCTGCTCCAGCAGGCCAATCAGGTTGCGGATTCACTTCCACCTGGAGTTGGATTGGGTAGCTCCCGCTGATTCTGAATCCTATTGTTCTAGGATTCAGCTCAGTACATAACACTCTCCCTTCTAGTAAAGCAGAGATGGAAACAGGCAGTTGTGATTTCTGTTGCAAAAACAACTCTTGGTTCTGAAAGCGAGGAAACCCAGGTTCTTAGGCAGTGTTGCATCAGTGTGCAAGTTCTGCCTTTCAATAAGGGCCTGCAGATGCATTGCTTCTAAGCATTTAACAAGAAAACTGCTGTGTTTCCCCCTCCTTTTACTTCTTCCAGTCACATAATCTTTTTTATTATTATTAAATTTTCCTCCTTTAGAGAAGAGTGGGAGCTGAGGGATCTATAGCCGGGAGAACTGAGAATGTTCTTCAGGAAAACAAATAATTTTCACATGAATACCCACATATCAGATATTAGAGAATCTAGACTCGCACAATGATCCCTACGGATCCCTAAGGACCCGTAGAGTTTTTACACCTGCAGCCATGCACCTCCACCACAGCTGGTGCTTCTCTTCTCACTCTGGAAGTTGATAGCAAGCTTCAGCTGGTGTGAAAAGTAGGATCTGGGGGTCTTCCAGATGGAAAGAGTCCTCATGTGCCAAGCATGCAGAATTAGGGTTGTTGAAAAGGCAAGCAGAAGGGGGGGGGGACGGACAAACATGGTGTAAATGGTAGCATGTCCTTGTATATAGACCAGGTGTAGTGGGGGAGGGAACCTTTGGCTTTCCAGGTGTTGCCGAACTACAACTCCCATCAGTCCAGCAAGCCTGGACAAAGGCCACTGATTATATGAGCTGTAGTCCAGCAACATCTGGAAAGCTGAAGATTCCCCACACCCAGTATATATATTTTCAAAGGAGCACAGAAAGGTCCTCTTCATCATAGTGGCAGGTTGCTGCTGTTGTTGTTGTTGTTTTAAAAAATGTCCACACAGGAGATTCCTCTGTGCCAGAAACAATAAACAAAAGTGTCCATTTTCTAAAAGTAGAGATCTCTTCTCCTGTCATTTTCAGGGATACCTGAAAAATAGGGAGGATATTAGTGCGGAAATATCTTAAAGAGGAGGATATTAGGGGCAGGAGACAAGGGAGGGCTGATGGAACCTCTGCATTTCATTTACAGTACTTATGACTAAGTAAGTAACTAAGTAAGTTACTTATGTCCTCTGTTTGCTCCAGTTTTTTCTCTCTCTGTAGCAACTTACAGTGTGAGAACTAAGTTCACGGTTGGGTTTTGTTGTGTATGTCAAGTTTGTTGTTAATGTGCTTCTTGTCTGATAAAGTTTCGATGATTTTAAAAATTAATTAAGTAATAATAATTAGGCCCATGCTGTTCAATAAACTAATCGGTTCGATTATGTGTAGGAAAACTTTTGGCCTTCCAGATGCTACTGAAGGACAACTCACACGAGCCAATGTTGCCGTTCCACCAGGTTCCCCACACCAGCCCCAGAGCAAAAGAGAAAACATTTAATGCTATTGTTATAAGAATTTTGAGGTCACACATATATAATAAATGTTCATAAATGTACCACGCAAACAGTACGGGATATAGTAGTCAAGGGAGACTTCAACTACCCCAATATATGTGGAACTCAAACTCTGCCAAGAATGTAAGGTCCAACAAATTCCTCAATTGCCTCACCATAGCTGTCAAGTTTTCCCTTTTCTCGCGAGGAAGCCTATTCAGCATAAGGGAATTTCCCATTAAAAAAGGGAGAACTTGACAGCTATGTGCCTCACTGACCATTTCATTTCCCAGAAGGTGGAAGAAGCAACAAGCAGATCATCTATCTTGGACTTGGTCTTCACCAACAGGAAGGAACTGATGGACAAAGTGGAAGTCCTCAGAAACTTTGGAGGAAATGATCATGTCCTCTTGGGTTTCACAGAGGCAAGGGAAAGCTGAGTGTACTTGGGCATGCACCCTGGACTTTAAGAAGGTTGATTTTGAAAAGCTTCAGGAAATACTGGGTGAGATTCCATGGTCAGAAATACTCAAAGAAAAGGCAGTCCAAAATGGATGGGAGTTTCTTAAAGGTGAAATATTGAAGGCACAAAAGTAGACAATTCCTACAAAAAAGAAGTGGGAGGCATCTAAAGAAAGCAGTGTTGCTGCATAAGGAGCTTACAGGTGAGCTGAGATTTAAGAAGGGTATGTCTAAGAAATGGAAGAAAGGGGAAATTATGAAGGAAGAGTATACACGGACATTTTGAAGTGTGATCCTGTCCTCTGGGGTATTAGCCACCCCTCCCAATTTGGTGTCATCTGCAAACTTGCTCAGGATGCCCTCAAGCCCATCATCCAAGTCATTGATGAAGATGTTGAATAAGACTGGGCCCAAGACAGAACCCTGTGGCACCCCACTAGTCACTACTCTCCAGGATGAGGAGGAGCCACTGATGAGCACCCTTTGGGTTCGGTCAGCCAGACAGT
This sequence comes from Zootoca vivipara, assembly GCF_963506605.1. Taxonomy (NCBI): domain Eukaryota; kingdom Metazoa; phylum Chordata; class Lepidosauria; order Squamata; family Lacertidae; genus Zootoca; species Zootoca vivipara. The sequence goes on along the minus strand of NC_083293.1, from coordinate 3,849,438 downwards.
TACAAATCCACTGAATGGTAGCATTGTCTAGCCCTCATTCTACTAACTTCTTTACAATAATACCATGTGGCATCTTGTCAAAGGCCTTGCGGAAATCAAGATATGCTACATCCACAGGGTTCCCTTCATCTACCAGGCTTGTGACTCTGTCAAAAAATGAGATCAGAGTAGTCTGACATGACCTATTTTTCAGAAACCCATGCTGACTTTTAGGGATCACAGAGTTCCTTTCTAGGTGCTCACAGACCATTTGCTTAATGATTTGCTCTAGAATCTTTCCTGGTATTGGTGTCAGGCTGACTGGGCAGTAATTGTTTGGGTCCTCTCTTTCCCCCTTTTTGAAAATAGGGACAACATTTGCCCTCCTCCAGTCTGCTGAGACTTCCCCTGTTCTCCAGGAATTCTCAAAGATGTGTGGCCAAACCACTGGAAATCACCTCTGCCAGTTCTTTTAATACTCTTGGATGTAGTTCATCTGGCCCTGGAGACTTGAATACATCTAAACTAGCCAAGTATTCTTGTACTACCTCCTTACTTGTTCTGGGCTGTGTTTCCCCTGCTGAATCATCTGCTCCATATTCTTCAGGTCGGGCATTGTTTTCTTTTTTGGAGAAGACTGAGGTAAAGAAGGCATTGAGGAGTTCTGCCCTTTCTCTGTCCCCTGTTCGCATTTCACCATCTTCTCCTCTAAGTGACCCCACTGTTTCCTTGTTTTTCCTTTTGCTACGGACATACCCATAAAAGCCCTTTTTGTTGTTTTTAACTTCTCTAGCAAGCCTGAGTTCTTTCTGTGCTTTAGCTTTTCTGACTTTGTCTCTACACGTGCTGGCTATTTGTTTGAATTCCTCTCTGGTGGTTTCCCCCTTTTTCTATTTTTTGTAAATATCCCTTTTATATATTAACTCAGTTAAAAGTTCTTTAGCTAGCCACCCTGGCTTCTTTAGGCACCTTCCATTTTTCCGTCTCATTGGTATTGCCTGAAGTTGTGCTTTTAATATCTCTCTTTTAACAAACTCCCAACCATCATGAACTCCCTTCCCTTTTAGTATTTCTGTCCATGGGATTTCACCCAGCGTTTCCCTAAGTTTTCTGAAGTCGGCTTCCTTAAAGTCTAGAATTTGAGTCTTTGTATGCTTGGTTGCTCCTTTCCGCTGTATCATAAATTCCAGAAGAGCATTATCACTCCCACCTAATGATCCTGCCACTTCTACCCCACTAACCAGGTCATCACAATTGGTTAGGACCAGATCTAAATTGGCTGATCCTCTTGTTGCTTCTCCTACTTTCTGGAAAATGAAATGGTCCAAGAAAGAATGGTCCAAGAAGCCAAACTCTTCCTAATGACACCACTTGTGTAGCCAATGGTTTACTTCCAGTATTTTCCTCTCTTCCTGGGCCATGACCTTCAACAGGAAGCAGTGATGAAAAAAACCACCTGTGGCCCAAGGCCCTTCTGCTTCCCAACCAGAGTCTCATAGCCCCTTGCTATACATGGAAGGCTGTGTCTGGTCATTTGTACCCACATGAATCAAAAGGAAGGGGTTGTGGTCAGTGAACTTTATAAGGCTTGGCAACTTCTCTGTCGCATCATGAACCTTCCAGGACATCCTGTTACCACCCCACAGCCTCTGTTGTTCTCCTCAGCAGTGAGTTCCCTACTGCCACCACACATCTCTTCCTCTTCTGGGGAGTTGTTTTGGAGGAATTGGTACACTGCATCTTCCATAGCCACCTCTGTGTTTTCTGAAGTGTACAACTGCTGTCCTTGCTCCCAGGACAGTCTCGAGCAGGTCGCACGCCCTGGTACTGAGGGGCGGAGATCGCTCCGGCGCCCCTGCCCTCGCAGGGTGCAGCATGGTTTCCACGCGGCAGTGCACCGCGCCACCGGGGGGCTACCTAGAGCCGGCCCTGCTTGCTCCTCTGGCCCAGAATCGGAATCTGAGATGAGGGCATGGAATCAATTTTGCAACTCCAGTGACACAGCATGGCTACTGGCACTTCTGGTTCTGTGCATAGCTGCCAAGTTTTCCCTTTTCTCGCGAGGAAGCCTATTCAGCATAATGGAATTTCCCTTAAAAAAAGGGAGAACTTGGCAGCTATGGTTCTGTGTGTCAGTGTCACATTCCTCCAGGCGTTTGTCTCCTGCAGTGGGCAATCTTCCTCCTCCCTAGGAGCACCCTGTCTGTGTTGCTCTATTGAGAATTTCCTCATCTATACCAACAGCTCAAAGTGTGAACAAGCGGGCCTCAATTTGATGCACCCTCTCTTCCAGCCAGGCAACCAGCTTTCACTCGGGGCAGGTGTAGTTTCACACATTCTCAGGCAGGAAGTGAAACATGGCACAGGTGTTGCAGGTCACCGCAGCAGCTCCCTCGCCAACCATGTCCCATGGTCCTATGTACACTGTGAGATGGCACTCCGGGCCTCCCCCTCAAACTCCCCCACTAGATGCCCTCACAAATGATCCTGTTTACATGTTTTATCATAATATCATACAATCATAATATCCAACCATGTTATCATACAATCATATCATTAAATCATACAATCATATCATATAATCATATACAATCATAATATCATACAATCATGTCATTCAGTGGTGATATCATATTGCACAATCACAATATTGCACAATCATTCAACAAGTATCTGTTTCTGATTCATTCAACAGCATCAATAGGCTGTTGTAACATATCCCTCCAGCATTTTTCATTTAAGTGCTTCTTCCCTCCTGGTCACTTTCTATTTATAAAAGCTATAACAATCAAAGTAAGCCAATATTTACTTACCTCCCCCAGAAGTTAAACTCTGGCTCATATTTTGTAACCTAGCAGAGCTGGTAGGACAAGCAGATCCAGAACTTAGAGGCTCCTGGACAGACGAAGGACACCTTTCCTGTTGCAAGAGACCCAGCAGGGACCCGTATTTCCCATCTGACACAGACCCCTGCGTCATATGCATGTCGGGCATAGAGGGAGGGTACACTGAAGCTGCAGTCAAATTTGGGTTGCCCCCTGAAGGCAACTGCCATAGCTCTGTAGCTGGTGGTGTGATGCCCTGGAGAAGAGAAGGAGGATAGGGGCTTGTCGCTGCAGCAGCTGCATTATCTTTTTTTTTTTTTAAACATACTTTTTATTAATTTTACAAAATACAAAAAAACAAAAAAAACGGTACATACTTAAACCCCTTTTCCACCTCCTTCCTACCCACCCACATGGGTCCTCCCCTGCCACAGAAGTATCCCATGTATGTGAACAGTCAGAGATGGTCCATTTTATGCTTGGATTTCTGTCCTCCTCCCCCTCCCCTGACCCCAAAGCCCCCCCCTGCCACCAGGGAGCTCCAGCAAACCAGGGCAGTACGCAGGAGGACATCCATCCAACCATCTATTGTCATACCAAAAAAAGAGAAAAAGAGAAATAGGAAAAAAGGGAAAAAAGAAAGGGCAAAAGAAAAAGAAAAAAACAATACAAAACAGAAAAATTTTTCTTACATTCATAGTTGTAAAACCATATTTTGTGGGCTTCCCCTCCCCCCCCTTCCCCGGTTTTCATCCCTTTTTTATCATCTGCAACAGTTTCTTACTTTATAAAAATACACCTTTGTATCTTATACAACTTATAAATCAATTGTTAACATTTTCATCTAATATTCAAATCACTGAAAAATCAAACTCCCATTTTCTCTTCCCGTGCCTAATTTTTTCTCCCTCTATAAGCCTCCATATTTTCACATTTTCCAAAATCCATTCACTTTTAAAACTATAACTATTCTCAATTTAACCTTACATCCCCGATTACCGGCTCCACCCCCCCAATCCAGCAAATTCCAAAATCAGCAGACCAGTTATAAACCTGTTAATCCATCCTTATAATCACAACATCACTTTCCCTTCACCCCACCCCCTATTTACAGTCTTTTGCCATCCAGGCCACCATACAGGACCCCTGGATTTCTTCTCTTCTCTGCATATTTTTTCCTTCTTCCCTGTGGGCGTTCTGGAGTTCCAATAATACCAATCGTGCCCCCCTCAAAAGCAGGGCACTCCATCCAACTTTTTGTAGAGTAGAGTCATCATTTTTTTTGTGGTGTGCTTCATTTTGTGTTGAATCATCACAGTCCTCATCTTCATCTTTTCCTTCCAAATCACAGTCACCATCATTGTCATTCTCACATTCATCTTTTTCAGTGTCAAAAGCTTCATCTCCTAAAAAATCATATTCCGCCATCACCATCTGAAATTTTTGCTGTAACTCTTGCCGTCGTGTCTCCTCTTGACATAGCTCTATTCTTGTTTCCCACATTAAGGTCAAAACAGACCGCTGGAACTCAGGGGAACACTTTTTTGTTGACATAATTCAATCCTGCCAAGGTCAAAACTTGTCACGTGGGGTGGAATATGATCACAGTTTATTTTCTCGACTCCATTTTAACAAGCTGGCTGCATTCTTCAAGTCTTGTTAACAATAAAGTTCGAACTCACATTTCACAAGCACTTAAACCAAAAAAGAAATTCCACAAAGTCCAGAAATACAAAGTGAAATAAAAATTGACTTATAAATCCTGATCAACTCACTGGGTTGTCTGGGCTGCCGGCTCCCGAGGGAAAGAAAGGTTTTTCTTAGCCTTTACCTCTTGCTGCAGGGCAGTCATAAACCACAGTCTCTCTCCCCTTTTCACCCTGCATCAAAGGGGAGATTCTCTTTGATGCCTTTGAGGGATCCTTTTGAATTACAAATCTTCTGTTTATGGCTTCGGGTTTCTATTTACTGTCTCTTTGTTGCCGTGGGGGGGGGGTGGCTTCCTCTTTTCTCCCCTCTCTCCCAGATCCAAATTGTTTTATAATCCAAATCGTGAGGTTACTTACAGTCTTTTCCAATCGTTTTATTTTCGGAAGAATCCAGCGCTCTCCGCCTTCGGCTTGAAGCTTCTCCCTGCTAGAATAACGTTGCCGCTCAAAATGGCCCCCGCGACTTCTACCCTCCTCGCTCCGGAGCTCTTATTAGAGCTAACCGAAGAGTTGGGGAGTCCGGATTGGGTCTGTGCCGAGCAAATTGCCCCCGGGACGCCCTTCCCGAGGTTCTAAGGGGCGCAGCGTCGCTCTCGCTGCCCTCCCCACTCCTAGCAGAGACGGGCCGTCTCGGAGACGAGACGAAACCCCGCCGATCGGCGCTGGCGCTGAACCCGGAAGCCCGCAGCAGCTGCATTATCGTCGGAGCTGGATAGGTTTAAAGGAGGCTGTGCATGGTACGGCTTAGCCCATTGTGGCGAGAAGTTCCACTGCTGGGGAGATGTGTGGCTTTCTGTTTATTAAAAGGGAGGGAGGATGTAATGAATGCATTTTTATTGCATTTTGAAATTGTTTTATAATAAATACAACCGCCAAAAACACAGAGAGACCACACGTCACCCCAAACATAAGGATACTCATGACTAAAGGATGTGCTAGGAAAGCATCACTCAGTGGGCACAACCATGAAATCTTTTTCCTTACCCTGTGTAAAGGCTTCCAGGAAGCCCAGCTATTGAAAGACAGAATCATGCCCTCCAGCAACGTCTACCAAGAACCACAGGAGTCTGGTCACCAAAAACCTACCTCTGTTTTAGCACCTGCATTGCTTAAGTCCTCAAAGTATCTTCGCAAGAGTGGAAGGTAAGGAGAAAGCTAAAACAAAGCACTCCATCTCCAGTGACCCCATACACCCTGGGCCACCCAACCAAGTCTAGTTGTTACCAATCACTCCTGAGTTTGTATCTGTCATGGATTTGAATTGGTCTTTTGTATGTGCCGTGGCTGTTTTAGGCTGTTTCATGTATTTGTATTTGAGTTATAATATTGCTCATCACTTCATGCAAATTGATTCATAAATGAAATGGAGGAGAAAGAGGACAGCTGTTCCCCCTCTCCCATCACAAAAAGGGGCAGGAAAAGACACAGGAAAATGTAGGGTAGCACTTCTTTGATGCCACAGTGTATAACCTGCCTGTAAAGCAGTCAGAATGACTGCTTAGTAAGCAGGTTGTCTGGAAACAGGGCCGGCTCTAGGGGTAGGCTGGGTGGCGCGGGGCGCCGGGTCAGCAGGGGGGTGCTGCACGGCAAAGCCGCGCGGAAACCGCGCAGCGCCCGCCCACCAGCCGCAGGAAGAAACGGGGCAGGGCGGGGGCGCCGGAGCGATCCACGCACCACGGCGCCCGGGCGCCCGACCCGCTTAAGACGGCCCTGTCTGGAAACTACCATATCATGGTGGCTGTGTGCACACTGCACATTCAAAGCACATTCTCTCTATCAAAGAATTCTGGACATTGTAGCATGGTAGTTTGTTAAAGTTTGATGGAAATTGTGTCTGCAATGGCTAAACTACAGTGCACAGAATTCTTTGAGGGAGAAAACCACAGTGCAGCTGGGGCTGTACAAGTTTCTTGTCCACAGTGAGTCGACATTATTACATAAGTCACTGTGCAGTAAGTTAAGTAACCAGCAGCCAGAAAATGTGGAGGAGAAGCTCATCATGTTGTACAATTGCATCCTCACCACTGTTCTTTCTGCTCAAATCCTGTGGAGTTTTGGATGCGCTCAATGCTCTAGAGAAGTGCTCATCCGCCACACTGTTAATGTCTCCTTGGAAGTAGGTAAACACCACACACTGGGCTCCCCACTCTGTTTTCACAGGCTGCTTGCATTTGCACAGCTTTGTGGAGTCCTTCCTCTCTTCCATTTCTAGGGACTTTTGTCTGTGCCTAAAAACGAAGAGAAACAAAGTAATGGAAGAATAGGTTCTGGCTCAAAAAATGTGCTTCATTAAACTATTTTTAAGTTGCAAATTAGAAACAAAACAGATGCTAAGGGGTGGGTAATCAATAGGTCCAATAATTATACATACTGGTAATCTCAATAATTTATTTATGCTTTATATTTTCTTTACAGGAGTTTTGAAGTGAAGAGTAGTCTAGAGCAGTGTTTCTCAACCAGTGTGCCTCCAGATGTTTTGGGACTACAATTCCCATCATCCCTAGCTAGCACGACCAGTGGTCAGGAATGATGGGAGTTGTAGTCCCAAAACATGTGGAGGCACACTGGTTGAGAAACACTGGTCTAGAGTATATCAAGGGTAGGGAGCAGGCAGGCAGTGATCTTTACCCCTATATACAGTAGTCAATAAAGGCTTTCCATATTTCTCAGATGGGTCTTAATCTCGTTTTCCTTAGTTTTTGTGTTACCCTAAAAGAGCACATCACCAAACTTTGCTGTATCACTTGGCACTATTTATGTTCTAAGCTAACACTGCCTGTGCAGTCAAGAGCAGATTACTCAACAGAGTGGGGCAGGGGGCTGTTTGCTTCAAATTGGCTATGATGATGAGGGAGATAGAATTGCCTTTCTTGTTAAAGGAGATGGATACAATATAAGGTTGCTGGATCCCAGGGCAAAGGTGAGGTCTCCAGGTTCACCTGCTCCCCCCCTCCCGGTAGGTGGAGGGTTTGACTCTCCAGGTAGGTAAGAGTGCTTTTAATTTTTTAAAATTAATAATATTTACTAATTATTACTGTGCATGCAGTCAGGAGTGCCAGCTTGGCCCCGCGACCGAGGGTGCCTGGGGCCGTGGGTGCCATGCAGTGTGCATGGCCCTGGCACTGAAATTTGTGGGTGCCCAGCTCCTTCATGGGTAATTTTGTGGGCGCCCAGGGCCCCAGGGAGTTGGCACCTACACATATAGGCTTGAAATTATAGTTAGCTTCTGTCCACCAGAACTTCATTAAACTTTGTATGTATTTTTTTATTATTTTATTTGAATGACATGCGCTCAGTACGTGACTTGTATGTGCCATTCAGTATGGAGGGTTGCAAACTGCAAAGGATATGATTTAAAGGACCGTCATGTTAAATTTATCTAGTCCTCCACCATTGCAAAGCAGATGCCTCCTGGCAGTCCATGAAAAACACGCAAACAACACCAGCTTTCCTCTGCTCAGACTCACCAACAACAGGTATTCAAGGGGCATATTGCCCCTTCCAGTGTTCAAGCTGTTATAGGCTGATAGCCCAAATAAGAACATATGAAGAGCCTGTTGGAATGGGCTAATGATCCAATGATCCATCTAGTCTAGCATCCTGCTCTCATGGAGATGCCCGTGAGAAGCCTGTATGCAGGACCTGAGTGAAACAGCCTCCTTGTAATTCCTAGTAATGTTGAACTGGTATTCAGAAGCATAAAATCTCCAATGGTGAAGGTGGAGCATAGCCTTCTCCTCCACAACTTAGTCTAATTCTGTCTTAAAGCCATCCAAGTTGGTGGCCCTCCTTGCCTCCTGTGGGAGTGACTTCTGTAGAATCATAGAATCATAGAGTTGGAAGAGACCACAAGGGCCATCCAGTCCAACCTCTGTAGTTTAACTACGCACTGCCTGAAGAAGCACTTTCTTTTTGTCCTGAATCCCCACACCACATCAGCTTCATTGGATGTCCACAAGTTCTGGTGTCATGAGAAAGGGAGGAATGGCAGCACCAGTGGACAAGGAGGATGCTTCGGCAGGTCTCTGGGGGAGCCCACATTTGCAAAAAGTGTGTGTGTGTGTGTGTGTGTGTGTGTGTGTGTGTGTGGAAAACTCACCTCTTACCCCCCCTCCAAATAGTCATGTATGAGCAAGCACATCAACTGTGGACTACTGACTGTTAGAGATGGGGGTGGAAAACCAGGGCATAGAGGTTTTTGAACAGAACTGCTGGAACTCTAAACAGATTAACATTACGTTTTGTCATTGCAAGTCCCATTTGGCTATTGACAGGCCTCACGTCCTTCCATCTTGTTACTTGAGCCCTTCAAATGCATTGGGATTGCCCCCATCCTCTCCAGTGGGATCCCTCTTACAAAACAAGACCTATTTGGAGGCTAAGGGAAGGCATTTCTTCTCCAGCTACCCAGGTTTGCTTACCCCAACGTACTGCTTTCTTATCAGCCACCCTGCAGAGTTCCTGTCCCTCCATACAGCTCATGCTGCAGCAGTCCAGGTGTCCATCTCCATGCTGATGCTGGAGCTCGGCAGCAATCCCAGGGTGAAGTGAGGCCTGCGTCAGATCTCACTACTTGTTCTCTGTCCTTCCAGCAATGACTGAACTAGGCGTATCCTTCAGGCTTGCTAGCAGGAATGTGCAAAATGCACCCTGAGAAGTCAACCAGGTTTGGAGGTTTCAGGAATGAGGAAAATAAAAAGGGTTGTTTGGTGTGGGTTTCTACAAGGCAGCTTTTGGCAACGAGGCACACAGGCAACCTGAGGAACGGATGCATATATTAGAAGACTAGACTCTGGTATCGTCCAGTGTGCCTGGACAGGGGAAAAAATGCAGCTCTCTCCCACCCCTTACTGTGCAGATACTGAGTCGCAAAGGCAACCCCTTGTTTCACCCTCCCACTCTCCCTGCACAGCGACTGCCTCCCTGAACATGTGCATGGTGCAACCTTTAAATCCATCCCTTCCTACTTCACCCCATTCCAGATGTAACCGAATTTCAGGCAATGGGTGGGAAACCTTTTCTAGCTCACGGGACACATTCCCTTCAAGGCAAATGACTGGGGGTGGGGGGCGCTACGTATCGGTGGTGGGCAGCGGCATAGGCAAAAGTGGGCCGTCCAACAAATGTTGAATTCTACCTTTGTGCAGAGGACTGGTTTCAATATCCTCTATCTATCCAGGCCAGCAAGCACTATCTCAACAATATGTTCCAACCAGGTACAAATGCTCAAGGGAGTTTGCAAAGGAGGACCGGTGTGAAGTATAGCTTGGCAAGAGCCCTGGAGGCCAGGTGAAAAGAGCTGGAGGCCGGCATTTGTCTCCCACTCCAAGCCCTGAGGTTCTCCACCAGCTTGCCCATTCCCCTCCTTTCTCTCCCAACTGTCTAATTAGAGCCTCTCAATGCTGCCTGTGTCAGGGGAAGGTAGACTTCAGGCTTGTTTGGATCAACTTTATTTTTCACTACAAGAACATCCACCCAAAGCTAAGTTCAAGAGACATGAAGTTAGAATGAAAGGACAGGTTGCTTCTGAGCACATTCTGAAGCCTGGCCATGTGTTTTCAGCTGAGCTGAGCTCACAGGAAAATGCATTCCTGATTATCGTTTTTCATTTTTACAGCCTAATTAGGTAAGTCACGTTGTTGCTAATTTTGTTAAGACAAGTGAGAGACAGAAAGCCTTGCCATCTACTGCAGGATCTCTGCTGTGAGAGATCCTCATAGATCCTGCTCTACTTTCCAGGCACTTCTGGCCTATGTAACCCTTATGTAAGCCTTAACCTGCCCTGCTGCCACTAACATTGGCTTAACAATGGGCAGGCTGCTTCAACCAGAGCTTTTGCCAAGGGCTTTTATCTATACTCATCAGCTGATGATGCCTTGGCTGTTTAATCCTGTTCCCTGTATTAATGCAGGATTAAACCCTAAAGTTATGCCATCTGATTTGCAAGTGGGTGTGATTTGAGGGAAATGACCTCATGGGTCAAATTGGACCATTGGTGGGGTAAGACTGGCCTGTAGGACAAAAGTTCCCCTCTCCTGCTATAAGGCATTATGTATACCTAGCACATGATATCAGTAAATAATACCACCACCTTCTTGGGCATGTAGAGATAGTACCTTTCAGACTGCTCTAGGTGGAGTAAGCAGACTGAGTATTTGGCCGATCCTGCCCAGAAGCCCCTCTGCTAGGTTCTGGGGCTGACCACCCTCAGAGAAGGCCATGGTTAGCCACAGGAGGTTTTGGGTGGAAATACTGCATCAGAATTGCAATGATTTTATTCTGCCCGTTGACCAAACCTGAAACAATGAACATTGTAAGGTAAATTTGTGCTATACCAAAAACACACAAACTTGACTCACATAACTTATATTCTCATGACAGTGTAGCCATTTCAATTCCAGAAATATTTTATTTAAAATTAACTATCACACTAGTCAGTTAATAAAGTCTAGTACAGCTAAACTTACACAAAAAATATTTCAATCTGAATGACATTTCCCTTAAAAAATATATTTTCAGTTTTTCATCATTAACATCATTCAAACTTAAATTTAACAATATTTATACAATTGCGGGAATCCCTGAACCCCCAGACTTCCCTCCTCCCCCTTCTGGTTTTCTGCAGATACATTTTTTAATTTTAACCGCATTTAATTACATATATCCAACTTTAATTAAATCCTTATTTAATCCTTTACCTATTAAAAATTACAAGTGCTAAATCAATCCTGCTAACGTCTTTTAATCTTTAATTGTTCCTTAATGTACTCTATAATTTTATACCATTCTTTTTAAAATTTACAATCATCTGCGTGTCTGATCTTCCCAGTCATTTTCGCCATTTCTGCATAGTCCATCATTTTCACTATCCACTCTTTCTTGGTTGGCATTTCCTCTTTGTCACATCTCTGGGCAAAAAGCATTCTTGCAGCTGTCGTTGCATACATAACGAGTCTTTTTAAGTCCTTTTGTATTTCTTCTCCTGTTATGCCTATTAAAAAAGCTTCCGGTTTTTTTTTAAAACAAATGTTATCTTAAACATTTTTTTCCAGTTCATTATATATAATTTCCCAGAATGCTCTAGCCTTTCTGCACATCCACCCCATGTGGTAGAACGTGCCTTCATTCTCTTTACACTTCCAACATATGTTGGTTGTGTTTTTGTACACAATTCGCTAATCTTGTGGGAGTCAAATACCATTGGTACATCATTTTCATATAATTTTCTTTCAATGTACAGCATGCTGTGAACTTCAAATCCTCCCTCCATAATCTTTCCCAATCAGCAAGTTGTATATTATACCCTACATCTTTTGCCCAATGAATCATTACTGCTTTTACCTTTTCATCTTTAGTTTCCCATTCCAACAATAGTTTATGCATTTTTTATAATAGTTTCTCATTATTTCCCAACAAATCCTTTTCAAACCTTGACAACTCTTTACTGAAACCCAATCCTTTGTCCAACCTAAACAGATCGTTTAGTTGGTGGTATTGTAACCAATCTGTTAATAAATGTCTTATATCCTCAATTTTTCCCCCACCTTTCATTGGTTTCCTACTTCGGTTAACAGTTCTTTGTAGGTTGCCCATTCATCTTTCATGTTTGTTTGTGTTTTTAACTAATATTGCTTCCAATGGTGATAACCACCATGGAGTTTTACCTTCTAAAATATTTTTATATTTTTCCCATACAGCATAAATGAATTTTCTTACATGGTTCAGGAATCCCTTATGTACTTTTATTTTTCATACCAAACATATGCATGCCATCCAAATCTGTTATCATAACCTTCCAGATCTAATATATCTGAATTCTTTAACGTTATCCATTAACAAAGCCAGCAGAGGCAGGACACCTCATAATATAACTTTAAATCTGGCGAGAGAATCCACCTCTTTCCTTGGCATCCATTAGTAACTTATATTTAATCCTTGGCTTTCCCCCTGCCAGATAAATTTAGATATGTCCTTTTGCCATTGTTTAAAGTGCCCTGCTCCACTATCGGTATAGATTGGAATAAAAATAACATTCTAGGCAATACATTCACTTTTATTACCAAGATGCTCCCAATTTCCTAAATGCCCCAACCTTTGGGTATTCCAGTCATAATTATAATAAGAGAGGACTCCCTGATCATGAATGGGGTAATTGTGCCTCTGAAGGCATTTTGGACTCACAGCTGTCCATGGAGGCGCAGGTCAATTCTGTGTCCAGGGCAGCTGTCTACCAGCTCCATCTGGTATGCAGGCTGGGACCCGACCTGCCCACAGACTGTCTCACCAGAGTTGTGCATGCTCTAGTTATCTCCCGCTTGGACCACTGCAATGCGCTCTAAGTGGGGCTGCCTTTGAAGGTGACCCGGAAACTACAAATAATCCAGAATGCGGCAGCTAGACTGGTGACTGGGAATGGCCGCCGAGACCACAGAACACTGGTCGTAAAAGATCTACATTGGCTCCCAGTACGTTTCCGAGCACAATTCAAAGTGTTGGTGCTGACCTTTAAAGCCCTAAAAGGCCTCGGCCCAGGATACCTGAAGGAGCGTCTCCACCCCCATCGCTCAGCCCAGACACTGAGGCCCAGCTCCAAGGGTTTTCTGGCGGTTCCCTCACTGCAAGAAGCGAAATTCCAGGGAACCAGACAGAGGGTCTTCTCGGTAGTGGCACCCGCCCTGTGGAATGCCCTCCCACCAGATGTCAAAGAGAAAAACAACTACCGTATATTCCGGCGTATAAGACGACTGGGCGTATAAGACGACCCCCAACTTTTCCAGTTAAAATATAGAGTTTGGGATATATTCGCCATATAAGAAATACGACCCGGCGTATAAGACGACCCCTGACTTTTGAGAAGATTTTCCTGGGTTAAAAAGTAGTCTTATACGCAGGAATATACAGTACTAGACTTTTTAGAAGGCAGTCCTGTTTAGGGATGCTTTTAATGTTTGATGTATTCATTGTGTTTTTAATATTCTATTGGGAGTTGCCCAGAGTGGCTAGGGAAACCCAGCCAGACGGGCAGTCTATAAATAAATTGTTGTTGTTATTCCTGGTTATACAGATAGTATCTAAAAATAACCCCAACAACACTAGAACAACCTCAACACTAGAACACTCATTGTTCACTCAAATTCCTAGTTTTCATATGGAAATGCTTTTTCATCTGTTGGCAGCAAGTTCAAGCAAGCAAACAGTCCAAATGTGATGCAAATTTAATCTCTCTTTAATTTTAAAAACATAATCCCCTATTCCCAAATACAAAACAGGTATGATAAACATTAAGAGGAAGAAGCCCACTGCTTCTCATTCTCATCACAGAAGTTCATGGTTCCTCATTATGTATGAATTGAGCTTAAAAATAGTAACAGTTTGGTGGTTTTTAGTGCAGTTGATTTGATAGATCTTGTTAAAAATGATATTGGAAAATAATTTTATATACAACATTTGGAAATCAGGTACATTTAAAACCAAAACACAAATGTTTGCTAGTTCTGAATGGTTTGCATCTGTAAACAAACATCTGTCTTTAAAAATCTGAGCCACAATTTTGAGAGGGAATCGCAAAACAACTTTGTTTGTAGTCTCCTGTAGTAAAACCAAGTATACAAAGAGAACAGGCACTATATGTTCATCGCCCTTGACAAATGCCTGAAACCAAACTACATTTGAACACATTAATATGAAGCAAAGAATCACACTTCCACCACAGAAGCTCTCGCTTTGTTTCCAATATGAATTTATCATCAAAAAATTTTAAACAGAGATGTTAGTCTTTTTTACACATCTTTCCTATTTGCCATCTAATCTAATCAGGATTTAAAATGAATGGGGAACTTCAGTCATCTAAAACATTGCATCCCAGGAGAGTACTTTCAGAAGATTTATCTTTATTAATTGCAGGTGATACATTATTTTTTGCACTCCCCAGCTACATGTACAGGGTGCCAATACTGTAATGTATTCTGAGTGATCTGTTATTTTAAAAGTGCATAGTATCAGGAAAGCCAGCTCATCCAAAAAGTACTGTATCACCCAAAGATTGGGGCATTTAGGAAACTGTGAGCAAAAAAATTAAAAACATTCATACCTCTGTAATTCTAAAGGTCATTGTATAGTTAATAGGAACTGCAAGTTTGTACCTGCTTACAATGATGGACTTTGAACACTGACAAAAGCAAAGGTATAATGTAAGACAGCTGGTCAGTTCAGCAGGTTCTTGGCAACTTATGGACACATACACACAGCTTGGACAGCAGCAGCATATGATCATTAAATGCTGCTTTTAATGAAACACCTCAAAAACACACTGATGATATCTTAACAGGGTAATGCATATATATTCATTTGAATGCTGCCTGCAGTTGCTTCGAAGCACAGGATAAGAGAGGTCTAAAGGTTACCCTACATACATGCTTTTACAAATGAGTTAAAGACATTATGTCTCTGCTTCCTCGTCACTGCCTGCAACGCTGCTGTCTGTGGATGCTGTGACATCTTCGTTGGTACCCTCGTCATTATCTCCTCTCTCAGATGCTTCACCCTTTGGGCCACCCTCAGATGCACTATTATCTTTAGATGGCTGAACTCCTTCTGGGAGCTGGACACCAGCTTCCGAAGAATCTGCGTCAGATGCTGTTTTCGGCATTTCTGTATTTGGATCACCTAAAAACTTCTGCCAACCCTTCAGTCTCTCTTCCCTTTCTCTTGAAGTCTCCTCGACCTGCGTTCACATATGAAAGTATATGTAAATGTTTTGTGCCAAAAAGGGGGCGGGGGAGCTTTTTGCTTGTGACTTAATAATCAAAGCTTCAGAAACCTAACCAAAACCTATGTTAAGTATTACATTTATATTGTGGGAATGCCCCCCAAACCTAAAGTAAAGAAACTGCACTAAAAACACACAGAGAGAAAACTCTTATGAACAAACAGTACAAGAAGACTTAAGGCTGCTGAAAGCCTAAGTGGATTTAAGTGTGAGGCAGACCTAGGTTTCAATGTCTTCTGTATACAAAGCTTTAAATATCAGATCTAAATTCAGGTGAGTATCACATAAAATGTATGACCCATAAGAAAGACCAGATTTTTAAAACTCTTATTTATTACATTTATATACCGCACTTCATCTCAAGTTCACAGAATAAATATTTGTACCCATCCTAATCTCAGTTTAAGATGTCTAATAATCTTCTATATGATGGTATTAAAAACAGTAAACTAAACAAGCAAAAACAAATTAATAAAAATTAAAAATGACGAATTGGGATCCAACTCAATTTAGATTGCAATCCTAGATCCCCTGCTAAATTTACCCATTTGCCCTCTGACGAAGAAATGATCAGTCCATAATTTTAATGGTAGGTTTATTGTAGCTGTGAGAGACAGAATAACAACAGGGAAAACCCCAGAAACCCAGAAGACAAAAGTCAGAGATTGATGTGCATTATAATGAGTGAAATAAGTATTTGATCCCTTTGCAAAAGATGACTTAGTACTTGGTGGCAAAACCCTTGTTGGCAATTACAGAGGTCAGACATTTCTTGTAGGTGGCCACCAGGTTTGCACACATCTCGGGAGGTATTTTGTCCCACTCCTCTTTGCAGATCCTCTCCAAGTCAGTAAGATTTCAAGGCTGATGTGTAGCTACTCAAACCTTCAGCTCCCTCCACAGATTTTCGATAGGATTAAGGTCTGGAGACTGGCTAGGCCACTCCAGGACCTTAATGAGCTTCTTCTTGAGCCACTTCTTTGTTGCCTTGGCCCTGTGTTTTGGGTCACTGTCATGCTGGAATACCCATTCTCAACCCATTTTCAATGCCCTGGCTGAGGGAAGGAGGTGCTCACCCAAGATTTGACGATACATGGTCCCGTCCATCGTCCCTTTGATGCGATGAAGGTGTCCTGTCCCCTTAGCAGAAAAACACCCCCAAAGCATAATATGTCCCCCTCCGTGTTTGACAGTGGGGATGGTGTTCTTGGGGTTGTAGGCAGCATTCCTCCTCCTCCAAACACGGCGAGTTGAGTTGATGCCAAAAAGCTCGATTTTGGTCTCATCTGACCACAACACTTTCACCCAGTTCTCCTCTGGGTCATTCAGATGTGCAAACTGCAGACAGGCCTGTACATGTGCTGTCTTGAGCAAGGGGACCTTGCGGGCTCTGCAAGATCTCAGTCCTTCATGGCATAGTGTGTTACCAACTGTTTTCATGGTGACTATGGTCCCAGCTGCCCTGAGATCATTGACAAGTTCTCCCCATGTAGTTCTGGGCTGCTTCATCATTGTTCTCCTGACCATTGCAACTCCACGAGATGAGATCTTGCATGGAGCCCCAGACCGAGGGAGGTTGACAGTTATTTTGTGTTTCTTCCATTTGCGAATTATTGCACCAACTGTTGTCACCTTCTCACCAAGCTGCCCAGTCCAGCCTTGTGCAGGTCTACAATCTTGTGTCTGACATCCTTGGACAGCTCTTTGGTCTTGGTCATGGTGGCTACTTTGGAATCTGCTGGATTGATTGCTTCTGTTGACAAGATACCAGGTAGCCTGACACCTGGCTGGTTGATAGGGGATCAAATACTTATTTCACTCAATATAATGCACATCAATCTCTGACTTTTGTCTTCTGGGTTTCTGGGGTTTTTCCTGTTGTTATTCTGTCTCTCACAGCTACAATAAACCTACCATTAAAATTATGGACCAATCATTTCTTCGTCAGAGGGCAAACGGGCAAATTTAGCAGGGGATTAAATACTTTCCCCCCACACTGTATATGGAAAGCTCTGCATTAATAGTAATAAGCTGGACCAGCCCAGGGGATGAGGGGAGAATGTAACAGCATGTTATGCCACAGGCTAAATTTAAGGTGACATATATTTTTTTGTTATGGGTTAAAAGGGACATGCTTTGCTGCACCACTTCAAAAAGGGGTCACTCCTAGGTACCCTCAGTGCTCTTTTCCCGTGAACCAAAATTCTTATTGGAATCATGACTGCAGAGCAAAACGTAAAGTGAGAAAGCACTTTGAAAATATAAAGTACTCAAATCTCCAATTCTCCGTTGTGATTATGAATGCCTGAGATCCAGAGCTTTCATCCTGGGCTAGCCTGCCAGAGGGGATGTGTTGGTTTCTAACCTGCAGTAAGGTTCCTGAAAGCAGCCTCTATGTCATGCTTCATGTACACACATAGCTTCAAATATCTCTCAAACAGCTGAAAGAGACACACCTGATAATCTGTTACACCATCCCATGTCTCCACAGAGAGCTGACGTCCACCAAACCATCGCCCGTCGAGTGCCTGTTTGCAGACATCTCCTTCTTCTGCTTCTTTAAATGACACAGAAGCAACACCATCTGGGTGCCTCTATAAAAACAAAAGAGAACCAGAGTCTATCAAATCCAATCTAGGCCTTTATACGCTTAAACAGAATTACAGATTTTAGAAGACTTCTGGGACTTCAAGAAAACTATAAAAATACCATGGTACCAGAGAATCACTTCCAGAAATAAACTCTGAAGTCATTACGAGATAGCTATCATCACACCATATTCCTAAATATCTTAAATATTTGTCAGCCTATATACTTACAATGGCAGTATCAACATCAGAATTCTATAGCTGCTTAAACACATTCTTGCAAGGAACCATCTTCACTGACTATCTGACTGTCTAGTATGGTGTACTAGACGGAATAATAGATTTTCTACCTGGAAGACCTAGAATCCATTCCCTGTTCAGACACAATGGTCTCTTGGTGACCTTGTTCCACATCTCTCAATCTAACCTACCTTGCAGGGGTGCTATGAGAATCAAGAGGAGAGGAAGGCGACAGAGGATTACCACCCTGAGCTCCTCGGGAGGATGGGGGCCATTTATTAATAAAGTGAAGCATTTTAAATCCAAGAAACTTAAATGTATCTGGCAGTTAATCTAAACTGCTTCTAAAACAGTTTCTCAAAAGAAAAAAGAAAAATATTTAACACTGAATACAATTTAAGCTACATTCGGCTAACAACTACGATCGTGTAAAATTACCTACATCAAATAGAATGACTTTCTTTACTTGTCGAAACTTTTCACATTCTGTCCGAAGATCTTCTCTTATCTCATTTAGCACTAAAGGATCTTCCTGCAAAAAAATCCAGTTATAAGATTACGTCTTAAAAGCGTTTTCCAACATTGCTTCAGAAACGAGAATTTCCACATGCTGGCTATACCATCCTGAGACACTAAGCCAATCCTGGCCAAACTGTTTAATGTGTATAATTGAAATTGGGTTCCATATTCATCTGATGCTCAAAGCATAACTCCAAAAGGAAAACCTCTTCCTTACAGGGCAGAATGCTACTGTGTATTTAATCCCCTGCTAAATTTACCCGTTTGCCCTCTGACGAAGAAATGACCAGTCCATAATTTTAATGGTAGGTTTATTGTAGCTGTGAGGGACAGAATAACAACAGGAAAACCCCCAGAAAACTACTGCGTTTCCCATGTGAAAAAGAACAGGTAGTATAAATGAACAAAGTATACATGAAATAAAATATCCTTTTACAATTTTTTCTTAGAATTAAAAGAACTACATCTTTAAATTCAGGTAGGTAGGTGTGCTGGTCTGACGCAGTCAAAATTAAAAATTAAAAAATTGTCCAGTAGCACCTTAGAGACCAACTAAGTTTGTTCTAGGTATAAACTTTCACTTCTTCAGATATCTATCACGTATCTGAAGAAGTGTGCATGCACACAAAAGCTTATACCTAGAACAAACTTAGTTGGTCTCTAAGGTGCTACTGGACTATTTATTATTTTTTTATTTCGACTACATCTTTAAAGCCATAGTCAAATTACAAGAGTCAGAGTGAAATCGCAGTCAGTTACATTGCAATACCACGGACATAAAATCAGGTTGTGAAATTTTGAACTCATGCATTTGTTTTTTAAGAATCCCATTTAATGTAGACATAGTAAAGCTTTAGTGGGAATAGTAATTTCTCTTAAGATAGTTTTATAAAGGTTTGTATATAGCAACAGTTGTACAATCCCTTTATTACACCAACTAAATGGTTGCAAAGCAATAAGCAAGCTCTCACCTGAACTCTTTTTCTTGGTCTAAAACAGTATTTCCCAAACTTGGGTCTGCAGCCATTTTTGAACTACAGTTCTCATCATCCCTGACCACTGGTCCTGCTGGCTGCAGATGATGGGTGTTGTAGTCCACACACAGCTGGAGATCCAAATTTGGGAAACACTGGTCTAGAATGTTATCCAATCTCACCCATTAAAACAGAGGAGGAAAAATGAGGCATAACTCAAAAATGCAATCTACTATAGTCTAAAGATGGAATCGAGAAGGGGCTGTGCAGGCTAGGCCATGCCCTGTGCAAACAGGTTGCAGCACATCAGGCTGAGGTGAAGCAATAATAGTCATTCCCACTTTAAAAATATAGATGCCAGCAGTTATTCATTACTTGTCCCTTCTTTTTTCCTTCCTGATCAATATCTAGGCTGAAGCGAAGTTCTGGTAAACTAAAGATTGCTCACTGCTTTTTAGTTGGTCCTAAAAGGCATGCTGCAGTTTCACTTTATATTCTTTTCCTAGCATGACCACCTGCACTTGCCATTCCCAGCTCTTGTGCCTTACATTAAAACAGCAAGGGGTGGGAGAATGTGCTTCCCTACCTCAAAATCACTTGGGTGGAACATGTTCCTGATAATGATAACACGCTCGTGCCGCATTCGAACACTGCCATCTTTCTTCTCCGGTCTCCAATCAAGCAGTCTAATGAAATGAAGCAATAGTAAGGGGTTGGGGCTGATCTCTTCAGTTTCTATAAGAGTTTGTTGAAAAAACCCCCATTAAATTTGATATTTCTTAACTCAAGGTTTCAGCACTGGCAATTATTTCATACCACATAATGAAGCTAGCAACCTGAATCTGAAAAATTATTGGTAAACCACCTGATTTAAGTCTCTGGTAATTTATGGAAGGCTGCAATCCCATACTCACTCACCTCGGGCTAAGCCCCACTTGAACTCAGTAGTACTTACTTCTGGGTAGACATGCAAAGGATTGCACCAGCAGTATATATTTAGTTTGAAACTAGTCCCTTGTGAAATTTGGAGCAGCTTTTGAGATAAAGGTATCAGGCAGCTGCTGTAAAAAAAAAAAACTGTGGTAAAAATGTCACACCACTAGAGTAAGCCCTCAATTTACGTGGAGGCTACATTCCGGAGATCGCACCTAAAGCCAGTATCACGTATAGTCATGCACTGGATGCAAGGCCGGGTGCAACTGTCAAAGCATTTCCCCCCGGACATCCACCTCACTTTTCATTTTTGCAATTCTTCTTCTTTCTTTCTTTGCCAAGCATGTATAGCTGCAGGCTTACTGTACTTAATACAAAGATAAGCCTGGACATAGCTTTAAACAACAGCACACTCAGTATCAACAAAATATTCTGAAGTTTACAAATCATAAAAGGTGTAACAGCCAACTGCAAGGTGTGCCAGGCAG
Source organism: Zootoca vivipara (assembly GCF_963506605.1). NCBI lineage: Eukaryota > Metazoa > Chordata > Lepidosauria > Squamata > Lacertidae > Zootoca > Zootoca vivipara. The sequence goes on along the minus strand of NC_083293.1, from coordinate 3,828,415 downwards.
TTTAGAAACTTTGTTTCACTGGTTAAAATGAATGACATATTTTTAGATCTCAGGTTTTAGCCTGCATCTTTCCTCCTAGTACTAGAAAAGCCAATGTTATTTACAGAAATAACTACACACTTTTGTTGTTGAGACAGCTTCTTCTTGTAGTCTTTGCATTTCTTCTTCTTCTTGCTGGCATCGTACTCCCCCTTCGGTTGAAACTGTGCAACTTTCACATGCAATTTGTAGCCTCTAATTTCATTTTCATCCAATAGTTTTAATGCTAGTTCAACAGATTCTCTCTATTATTAAAAATAAAAATAGAAGAGGTAATTCAGATTTCAGGACTCTTACCTTTCACCTAAACAACAAAGTCTGGCTTGTAAAGAGGTAAAACTTACCAAAAAAAAAATATTACCATAATAAGCTACCTTGAAGTCCCAGTGACTGCTCAAAATAAAAATAAAGTTCAAAGGAACAAAGAGACAAGTGAAAGATTGAAATCATCATCGTGAAAGTATAACTGAAGCATACAACTAACCTTTAAGTAGCAGCAGAGCCCATCTCCTTTAAGAGTTCCTTCTTTGTCTTTGTAAAGTTTAATTTTAGGCTCCTCTGTTTGCGGATCACGCATAACAATACCACATTTTGACATAACCTGCGCAAACTCATCTTTTGTAATGTCTGGTGGTAAACCTGTGGAAATAAATTTAAACAAATGCAAGAAATTTTCCTGCTAACTTCACAAAATCGATTTTAACAGAAGAATCGAATAGAGGATTCTAACTCATCACAAGGTTCCTGGTGTTCTTTAATGTACCTTTAGTCTTCCCTACTCACACACTTTCTGGCATTATCTCCTGGCTTTTGGACCTAAGAACACAGTGGAAGATTCCAAAGTATGTGCCATGCAGTGAATTGTTTTAATTAAAGCAGAGCTCACTCTCCCTTACTCTGCCTTTTCCAGAGTTGAAATCTGACGATCCTGACCCAGAGGAGCCTTCCAGAATGAATCCATGGAAACCACCTGGAACTTCAAACATCAACTCTGCTTGGGCACATTCAGGAACAGACAGGAGCAGAAGTTGCAGGAGCGGGGTACTAGGAAGAAAAGGAGTCACAGTCCTCTTGTTTCAGTGCCACAAAAAAGGTTTTGTGGACAACTGACGTAAGCTGGAGAACTGCATCAGGGATGCAGAGCTAAAGAGAGACACAGTCAGGCCTCTGCTACTGACCGAGAGATCTGGAGCAAGAGAGAGATCAATCTGGTCCCATGCAACGGCTGCTAAAGCATAGCTCTTCCACGCCTGCTTTCCTTTTATTTCCCCAGTTCATTAATGTATATACTTTTTTGTATACAGGTAGGTAGCCGTGTTGGTCTGGATCGAAGTAAAATAAAAAAATTCCTTCAGTAGCACCTTAAAGACCAACTAAGTTTTTATTTTGGTATGAGCTTTCGTGTGCATGCACACTTCTTCAGAAGAAGTGTGCATGCACACGAAAGCTCATACCAAAATAAAAACTTAGTTGGTCTTTAAGGTGCTACTGAAGGAATTTTTTTATACTTTTTTGTATTTCAACAGAAATATGTAAGATTGTAAGCCTGCAGGCAGCAACTATCTTAGCTTTTAATATCCTTAGTGCTTAGAAAATTGTAAGCAGTTTGCACGTGTTGAACTACAGAAAGGGGCCATTATTCACATGCTTTGTATGCAGAAGGTCCCAGATTCAACCCCTGGCATCCCCAGATACCGTAGGGCTGGGAAAGGCTATTCAGAAACCTAGAGGGCCACTGGCAGCGTAGGCATTTTTCTGTTGGATGGACCAATGGCCTGACTTGCTATAAGGTAGCTTTTTAACTTGGGTTAAAAAGGGATTTGTTGGCAGTTGCAGGCATAGCTGCCAAGTATCCCGTATCCGCCGGGAAAACCCCTTTTTTCTTACCGTTTCTCGGCGGTCTCCCGTTTAGCGAAAAATCCCGGTATTGTCCCTTAATTCGGGATACTTGGCAGCTATGAGTGGAGGAGAATGCAATTGTTAGCAACCCTAATTACCCGGCCATTTTTCTGGTGCCGCTTGCCCTTCTATGGGCACCAGAAAATGGCGCCGGCGGCGCCGGAAGTCGCTTCCGCGCACGACCGGAAGTTGTGTGACGCGACTTCCGGTGGCACTTTGCCCTTCTATGGGCATCAGAAAATGGCGGTGCCGGCGCCGGAAGTCGCTTTTACGTGTTTCCAGTCATGCACGGAAGCGACTTCCGGCGCTGGCGCCGCCATTTTCTGGTGCCCATAGAAGGGCGAAGCGCCACCGGAAGTTGCGTCACGCAACTTCCGGTCATGCGCGCGCTGCCGATCCCGGATATTTATGACCCGGACTTGGCAGGTATGGTTGCAGGTCCCACTTGCCTAAGAGTCAGTAGTATCCACATCACCACTAAATGGACAAAGTATGGCTCTCAATTATAGTTAAGCAAAAAGGCAATGGAGAAGGCAGAAGGCTGACAAAAAAAATTCACACATTTCAGCATAAATAACTTCGTAATAATTTCTGTTACGTGTATCTCAAATACTGTATTTTTCACTCCATAAGACACACTTTTTTCCTCCTAAAAAGTAAGAAGAAATGTCTCCTCTCTGAGGAGAGGAGAGGAAGAGCAGATCAAAGGGATAAGACTCGGAAATAGGATATATAAACTATGGGCGTTTGCTGATGACTTGATAATTGCTATGGAGAACCCAAAATAGAGTATAATTAAAATACTAGAAATAATAAATAATTATGGGAAGGTGGCGGGCTTCAAATTGAACAACTAAAAGACTAAACTTATGGCTAAGAACTTGTCAACAGGAGAAAAAGAAGAACACAGTTTTGTAAAAAAATGAAATACCTTGGGATATGGCTAACTCCGAAAAATATTAGTTACAGATAGGTAGCCGTGTTGGTCTGACATAGTCAAAACAAAATAAAAAAAATTCTTCCAGTAGCACCTTAGAGACCAACTAAGTTTGTCATAGGTATATGCTTTCGTGTGCATGCACACTTCTTCAACTCATTACCAAGCTTAAAACCATGGAGAGACCTGGTCTGAATAAGGACACTGGATTCTTATTATTCTCATTATACATGATAAAGCTATTTTTAGCACCTCGCCCCTTGCTTTTTCCTGCAAGACCAATTGTAGTCATTAACAGTCGTTAACAATCATCAACAGGTTTACCACTCCTATCAGCCAATCACCCATTCCCACCACCCTTCTGAGTAATACCCCTCCCCACCCTCTGACTATACATAGGGTCTGGTGACTTCTGTTTCAGTGTATCTGAAGAAGTGTGCATGCACATGAAAGCTCATACCTATGACAAACTTAGTTGGTCTCTAAGGTGCTACTGGAATGGGTTGTTGTTTTTTTGTTCCGAAAAATATTAATCTTTACCAGGACAACTACATAAAAACGTGGTTAGAAATAAAAAGGAACATGGAGATTTGGAGTAAATTAAAGTTATCTTTCTGGGGACGCATTTCGGCGATAAAAATGAATGTTTTGCCAAAAATTATGTTTGTGTTTCAAAATATACCAATTTTAAGAGGCACAGGCTGCATAACAACATGGCAGAAAGAAATTTCAAAATTTATATGGCAAGGGTCAAGGCCAAGGATAAATCATACCCTACTAATCGATATAAATGAAAGGGGGGATTTGGCCTCCAGGACCTAAAGTTATATTATGAGGCTGCATGCCTTTCATGGTTAAAAGAATGGTTTCAACTCCAAAAAAACAGAATTCCTGGATATAGAGGGACATGACCTAAGATTCGGGTGGCATGCCTACCTGAACTATGATAAGACTAAAGCCCATAAGGGATTTACTAACCATATAATAAGAGGCTCACTGTTTAAGGTGTGGGCAAAATACAGAGACCTGTTGGAGCCAAAAACACCGCTTTGGATCTCCCCGGTAGAGGCCAAGGCGGTAAAGAAAAAGAATATGAAAGATAATTGGATAACATACAAATCGTTACTAATATTTGAAGGCAACCAAGTCAAATTAAAAGGGTATGAAGAAATTAAAAACTACTTAACAAGTTGGCTAGACTACCATCAACTACATGAAACATTTAATCAGGACAAAAAAAAGGGTTTAATCAAGAACCTTCTAGACTAGAAAAAGACCTGCTGAACAACAACAATAAGGTTATCTCAAGAATGTACTGCCTCCTCCTTGACTGCCTCCTCCTAGAGAAGCTGCAGAACTGTGAGTTGAACCCCATAAAAACAGGATTTCCCCCCCTTGCAAGGAAACTCAACAACTTTGAGCTGATCCTTAAAAAATGAGCTTTCCCCCTTTGCAAAAAAGATGCACAACTGTGAGCTGACCCCTCCCCCCCAAAAAATGGGGCTTTTCCCATTTGCAAAAAAAGCTGCATAACTTTGAGCTGATTCTTTAAAAAATGGAGCTTTCTCCCTTTGCAAAAGCAGCTTCCTCGAATATTTAATGGGGGGGGAGGCACCTAGGCCTCTAGGTGTTGGCTGGTATGCCTAGGACAATTTAAGAAAGCAAAATATATATTTTTCTTGTTTTCCTCCTCTAAAAACTAGGTGCGTCCTATGGAGCGAAAAATATAATATACACACAGAACCCAGTTTCTAATAGGTTATTTTGTTGTTAGCGTTATCCACCTAAGATTTCCCTGGTGGTATCGTTTTAGTGCCTTTCTCTTTTTGCCTATATGCCAGCCAGCTAAACTGTATTAAAATCCTGAATAAAATTCCATCATTTTTCTCTTCTTCAACTTTCAGAAATATTTTGTTCCATTGCAAAGCTTTTATGCAATCCAAAGTAAAATAATATATTTTAAAAGTATATTCAGATACATCTGTCTTCCTAACCATAAGGTTTGACTTTCATATATGCTTCCCAATGCATCTTGCATCTTCAGCAATCTGCAAATGCCAAAAGTTTTTTTCTTACCTGTCACATATACATTTGTGTTTCTCTGTTCTTCAACATGAAACCATCCTAAGGAGCAGATCATGATTAGATTAGTTATGTTGCAGTTCTAAACCAGCACATGAGACCACAGAAATTCACATGAGAACATAGAGAACTGCTGCCAATCAGAGCTGACACTATTGGGCTAGACAGACAAACAGTCTGACATGGCCTAGGGCAGCTTCCTATATTCACATTTATGCAGCTTTAACAAAGATCACAAATCATTAAAAGTTGCCTGTCATTTGATTCTTTAAAATTTACACTTTCAGAAGAGATTAAGTAGTCTTTCTGAATGGTAATGAGATCTTTCAGTATGAAGATGCATGCAACATTGCCACTGAAGATGTTTAATGCTCAACTCCACAGAAATAGAGATTTCTTCTTGAGCAGCAGACTACTTCTAAGTCATGCACAACGGGGCCCCTTGCCTGCATCAGGTTTTCTTTTCTCTCCTCTTTGTTTAAGATCTGTTGCCTGAGATGCTTTTGGATCTGTTGGCTGCTGGATCTTGGTATTCTTTGAATCTTTAGGAGTTTTAGATTCAGTCTTTGTAAGAGATGCAGATGAATTATCTGAACTTTCAGTGGGAAAGCCGTAGTTAGCATGATACGTTGCCAGGAAATCTTCAGTAACCTAAAAGAGAATTCAGAGTAGAGACAGGTAAGGGTTTCCGTCTGAGCTACTACGGTAGCTAAAGGTAAAGGCAAAAGTAAAGGACCCCTGGATGGTTAAGTCCTGTTGAATTTGACTATGGGGTGCGGCACTCATCTCCGCTTTCAGGTTGAGGGAGCTGGTGATTGTCTGCAAACAGTTTTTCCAGGTCATGTGGCCAGCATGATTAAACTGCTTCTGGTGCAACGAGACACTGTGATGAGTGCCAGAGCACACGGAAATCCCATTTCCCTTCTTGCCACAGCAGTACCTATTTATCTACTTGCACTGGGATGCTTTCGAACTGCTAGGTTGGCAGGAGCTGGGACAGAGCAACGGCAGCTCACCTTGTCATGCAGATTTGAACTGTCGACCTTGCAATTGGCAAGCCCAAGAGGCTCAGTGGTTTAGATCACAGCGCCACTTGCTCCCCAGAGCTACTACATGTGATAAATGTACCAATCTAAACACTGAAACAAATCATGATGACCATGTTCTATTTTTTAAATTATGGTGCAGAGGCCTTTCATAATGGAACTGCAAATGGCAGTATGGGACAGGAGTAGGCAACCTAAGGCCCATGGGCCACAAGCAGCCCACGGGGGTCATTTAACTGGCCCATAAGCCACCCGCATTGTGAGTCCCCGCGTGCTGCGCTAAACTAGCACAGCGTGGGCACTCGCTTCTGTGGTGCCGAAAATTGTGTCTGCACATGTGCAGATGCCGGAAATCACGCCTGTGCAGATGCCGGAAATCGTGTCTGCATAGATGCAGATGCTGGAAATGGCGGGTGCGCACGTGATACGGCCCACGGAGGGATCTCCATTTGAGTGAACCGGCCCAGGGGAAGTAAACCTTGCCGACCCCTGGTATAGAAGGACAAACATGCATCTTTTATAACAGCCTTCTCCAACATGGTGCTCTCCAGCTGTTTCACACTACAGTTGCCATCAGTCCCAGCCAGCTGGTATACAAAGTATAAGGATGCTGCTATAGGTACATCAGTACAAGTCATTTCGTGAACCACAGCAGCTGTGCATATCTAAGAGATTAAGTCCCTAATGATTTATATTTATCCTGAATGAACAACTTTTGACCACATATTAATAAGCATTCCCGAGGCAGCAAACAGAAAAATATAGAATGTGCTTTATACAGGGTGAGTCTTTGAAAAGAGGCCCTGTGGAACATGTATACTCTGTATCCACAGGGCCTCTTTTAAAGGACTCACCCTGAACAATAACATTTTTTTAAAAAGCAAGCAACTTCCTTGCACAGAGGCAGCATAAAATAATGTACAGCCAGGATTTCAAAAAACAGCTAGAAAGTCTAGATAAATAAAAAATCTCTTCACCTAGACTACTGCTTGGTGTTAAAAAGGGGAAAGAGCTCTTTACCTTTTTGTTATTATGTGCACAGAACCACATGTATAAAGTGAAGAACAGTTTCTCTCCCAAGAAACTGGAAATGGGGAAGGGAGGTGGAAGAGAAATTATGTCTGACCTGTCCAATTCTTTGCAGGTACTTCACCATATCTGAAACACAATATGACACTGACACAATGCCATCTTTTTATTCCTTCTAAATTGTTCTTTGTAGCATTTTTTTTCATTATAATTTTATCTATTTATAAAACTTATTAGGGCAACCCCTTACAAAATTCAAAAGGGTATGGTATTGTTTAATACTGTACAGAGGTGGCTAACTTGTTGCCTTTCAGATGCTGCTGGACTCCTGCTCTCCTCATCCCTGAGCACTGGCCATGCTACTTGGGGTTGATGGGAATTAAAATTCAGTTACCATCTGGAAGGCCACAGATTAGCCACCCCTAGCATAACGCAATAGTGTTTCCTTATAGCAGGGGTCCCCCGACTTACCGGCGTTTGGGCCGGTTCCCACCGCGCCGATCACGCGGCGGGCCGGAGGACGGGGGAGCGCGTGCCTGTGCGGGCCGGCGGGCGGGCGAGTGCGCACCCGTGCGCATGCGCACCCGTGCGCATGCGCACGGGCGCTTACTGGCGCGGCGGCGCGCTTCCAGGGTGAAAAAGCGCCGAAAATCCGTTGTGCGCATGCGTATGGGCCTCCCCCGACCCGGAAGTGCACCAGAAATGACCTCTTCCGGGTCGGGAGAGGCCCATACGCATGCGCACAACGGATTTTCGGCGCTTTTTTCCCGACCCGGAAGAGCGCTGCGCGCCGTAAGAGCGGGCGGCGGGCGGTGGGGGTCGTCGCGGGCCGGATTGGCAGGCCAATTGGGCCGCATCCGGCCCCCGGGCCGTAGTCTGGGGACCCCTGCCTTATAGGTTACTTTATCAAATGAACATTAAAAAGTATTTCCCCTATTTATTTCCATTTGCTTTGGAGTGACACTATTGTACTCATATTAATACACATAGTAGGAGAGTCCCAAGAGCTTCACTCACCCGCCTTCCTCTTGGAAGATTCAGGACAGATAAAGTCTTCACACAGCCCTTCCTTAAAACTATGGAACTCACACTCCTACAGGCTTTAAAAGAGGATTCGTGGACAGTAATGCTATCATTATGGCCACTAGCTACAATGGATATACTCTGCCACCACAGTTGGGAGGCAGCAAGGCTTCTCAATACCCAGTGGCTGGAAACCACCGTAGGAGGTGAGAGGGCTGCTGTGCTGGGGCCCTGGCTTGAGGGTTTCTCACTGGGGCATCAGGTTGGGCACTGTGGAAACAGGATGCTGGGGGTCGTCTTATCGTCTTATACACCGGGTCGTATTTCTTATACGGCGAGTATATCCCAAACTCTATATTTTGACTGGAAAAGTTGGGGGTCGTCTTATACGCCCAGTCGTTTTATACGCCGGAATATACGGTATTATTATTATTACTTTCTTCTTTACAAACTTCACTGAAAATTCTGAAGTCAATTATGAAACACCAAGTGTTCTCTTCAAAGACAAATACATGTACAGTCAGATGGGTGGGATACAAATAATAAAATTATTATCATTAGCTACACGGCATCAAAACAAACTTTGAAAATATTTCACATCACTGATTCAGCTCGCATCCACAGGGCACATGTCAATCTAAAACATTAATATAATTCTCCACAGTGGCTGCCGTGGCAACTGAGCTGTGAGAGAAATTACTGTACTGCTGTCAATAGACTGCAAATCAAGACCTTTTTGAAATACAGTAGTGTTTTTCTTCTTCAAAGTAAGTTTTATAATCTACATACTAAAAAACAAAACGGACAAAGGCCACTCCAAAGTAAATTTGGACATAAACATTAATTAACTCTGCCAATGTGGGGACCAGGCCTACATGGAATTTTCCCACATGAAATAAAAGTAGATGTCCAATTTGTACCGTATTTTTCGCTCCATAGGACGCACCGGACCACAGGACACACCTCGATTTTAGTGGAGGAAAACCAGGGGGGGGGAAGCTGGGAGGGGGCACTGGAGAGGGAGCGAAGGAGGGAGCGGCAGTGCAGGGACCAATCCGGCTTCCCCTGCCTCCCCCGCCCCCTTCCGACACTGGCTTTCTTGCTGAATGTGGGGGGAGGCGGAGGAGATGCTTTTGGTTGCTCCCCGCCAACCCCGTCCTCGAAAGCAGGCTTGTTTTTGCAACGGGGGTGGTGGAGAGCAACCAGCAGCATCCCTCCGCTGTCCCCCGCTTCTCGCTGAATGTGGCGGGAGGTGCGGGATAGCGGAGATGCTTCACGGAGCAGGGAAAGAGGGGCGGGCAGCGGGCGGCTGCCGCCCGCCTCTCCGTCCCTGCTCCCTGTCAAACATCTCCTCCACCCCGGGCTGCTCTTCCTCTCTCCCTGCCCCAGACGCAAAAAAAGGGGCTCCTTTTGGCCGCTTCTCCCTCTGTCTGTCCACCTCTGCCGCTGCTCACCTCTGCAGCTCGCAAGAGATCAGAGCCTGCATTTGGTAGAGACACAGCATAGTGCTGTGTCTCTCCCGACTGCAGGCTCTCATCCCTGCTATTGCGAGAGGAAGAGGCGGACAGCTGCAGAGGTGGACAGGGGAAGGAGCAGCAGCCAAAAGGAGCCCTTTCAGGTACTCTTTCTCCGCCACCCACCGCCTCTGATGCTGCCCGCCTCTGACGCTCTCAAGAGATTGGAGCCTGCATTCGGGAGAGACACAGCATCAAGCTGTGTCTCTCCCGACAGCAGGCTCCGATCCCTGCTCTTGTGAGCGGCATATGTGGGCAGCTGCAGCGACGGGGGGGGGGGGCAGGCGAGTGGCCGAAAGGAGTGCCCCTGCCTCTGCAGCTGCCTGCCTCTGCTGCTAGCAAGAGCAGGGATCAGAGCCTGTGTTTTGGAGAGGCACTGGCTCGGCAGCAGAGGCATCCCTCCGATCGGACTGCAGCGGCAGCCGAGGGATCCCGCTGCCAGAGCCATGGCATTTGCTCCATAAGACGCACAGAGATTTCCCCTTTAAAAGTGCATCCTATGGAGCAAAAAATACATTGTTTCCTGGGAGGGAGGAACTGCTGCACTGCAAACCACACCAGAGCAAAAACTACCAGTCCAGTTCAGAGAATATTAAGAACAGCCCCAAAGCAAAAAGCTTGGCTAACATTAACACCACTTATTTGTATTATGATTATAATTCCTTAACTGTACCCTAGCTCTAAGTAGACCTGGGCCTGCGGGGGGTGTGCTTTGGCTCTGCAGATACAGTGGTACCTCTGGTTAAAAACTTAATTTGTTCCGGAGGTCCATTCTTAACCTGAAACTGTTCTTAACCTAAAGCACCACTTTAGCTAATGGGGCCTCCTGCTACCGCTGCACTGCTGGAGCACGATTTCTGTTCTCATCCTGAAGCAAAGTTCTTAACCTGAGGTACTATTTCTGGGTTAGCGGAGTTTGTAACCTGAAGCGTCTGTAACCTGAAGAGTTTGTAACCCGAGGTACCACTGCATTGCTGGGCTTATTTATTTATTTATTTATTTATTTATTGAATTTATATACCGCCCTATACCCAGAGGTCTCAGGGCAGTTCACAGAATAGATTACAATATATAAAAACAAAATAAGAACAATGACCCAATAACACACACCCCCAAAAAAGAGCCACATTTTAAAAGGGTACAGGATATTAGATGTCAATCTGCTCAACCAAAGGTTAAAAAGGAACACTTTTGCCTGGCACCTAAAGGTGTATAATGAAGGCGCCAGGCGAATGTCCCTGGGGAAAGCATTCCACAGACGGGGAGCCACTGCAGAGAAGGTCCCGTTCTCGTGTTGCCACTCTCTGGACCTCTCAAGGAGGCGGCACATAAAGGAGGGCCTCAGAAGATGATCTCAGAGTCTGGGTAGGTTCATATGGAAAGAGGCGGTCCTTGAGGTATTGAGGTCCTCAACAGTTTAAGGCATTCTAAGTCAAAACCAGCACTTTGAATTGGGCCTGGAAACTAATTGGTAGCCAGTGCAGTCCGACCAGGATTGGTGTAATATGCTCAAACAGTCTTGCTCTGGTGGCTGCTGAATTCTGCACTAGCTGAAGTTTCTGAGGCAGCCCTACGTACAACACATTGCAGTAATCTAACCTTGAAGTTACCAGAGCACAGACCACCTGAAGCTGATGGAATGCACTCCGGGCCACTGAGGCCACCTGAGCCTCGAGCGACAGCAAAGGATGCAAGAGTACCCCCAAGCCGCGAACCTGCTCCTTCAGAGGAAGTGTACCCCCATCAAGAGCAGGCGACCTCCTAGCCATCTGGTCCAGGGAATCACCCACTAACAGTGCCTCACTCTTATCTGGATTGAGTTTCAGTTTGTTAGCTCTCATCTAGACCAGGGGTTCCCAACAAAATTTTCTCGAGGACCCCTCATCGAGCCGCTATTGTGACAAGGACCCCCATTAATTCCTAATCCTAAAATTAAAAAGTGAGAGCCAAATTAAGAGTCTTTTTATATTTTATATTTATACGTTTTTTACAGTTACAACAGAGTACTCCATCAGTATACAGTTAGTTTTAATTTTCAGTTCTTAATGAGATGAGATAAATCTGTCCTTTGAGCCCATTATTTCTGAAATATTAGGTTCCAAACTTGAAACTTTCACTCTGAAATCCGACCGCATGTCGAGTCGATTCCTATATTTGTTTTTTCATGAAACACATGGAAGAAAATGCTTGCTCACACCGATATGTGGTTGCAAATGGAAGGATCTTTTTCATTGCCTTATCTCCAAGTTTCTTGTAGTCCTTGCGGCATACAGCAGAACTACTGCCTCTATCTAATTCTAGTTTTGCGCTAGACTCTGCTCATGCAGGAAGCGGCCAAAACAAAAAACCTGTTATCATACGAAATATGGGAGGAATGAGGGAGAGATGAGGAGAAAGCAGGTGCGCATGCTCACAAGCCACCCTTCTATTTAAGGCTAACACACCCACAAAGCGGACCTCTTGTCATGAGAGAGCGAGGCGCCCGTGCTCTGGTACCCGATAATCCCTTTACGGGATCTCTTCGTTGAAGCTCTTTTTCCAAACCATTGGCTGATGGTTGGCTCCGAGCTCCTGATCATCTTGATTCCCCCAAGCCCCACTGAACTCACGGGTGGTTGTTTCCAAGGCAACGTCCACGGGCTCATGCCGCGAACCGATTTTTAGTTCTCTTGGGACAAAGCAGCATTTTTGCTGTGCCTCCCAAAGTATCCCAAGACACCACTTGATGAATTTCAGTGGGAGGTATGGTGGACTTGGGCTCCCCTCAGCCAGAAATCGAGTTCTAGACCAAGGGTCAGCAAACTTTTTCAGCAGGGGGGCGGTCCACTATCCCTCACACCTTGTGGGGCACCGGACTATATTTTGAAGGGGGGGGGGGGAGAACGAATTCCTATGTCCCATAAATAACCCAGAGATGCATTTTATTTAAAAGGACACATTCTACTCATGTAAAAACACGCTGATTCCCGCACGCTGATTCCCAATTTAGCGGAACCATCTGCTCCATCGGGCCCAGATCTGCAATTATTTTGCAAAGTTTTTTGCAGATAGTCGCTCAGATTTGGGAAGAGGTAGACTCCACCATGGGAGCAGGGCCGGGGTGAGGGAGTGCTAGAGTCCTGTCTAGTCAAATTGCGTAGGATCAATTCCATTCTGTTACCTCCGAGGACATGGACAGGCTGCTTGGACGAGCAAAACCAACCACCTGTCTCCTTGATCCTTGCCCATCCTGGCTTATAAAAGCTAGCCGGGAAGGGCTGGGCGATGGGCTTTGCGGGGTGGTGAATGCTTCTCTCTGTGAGGGAGCCTTCCCACACCTGCTGAAAGAAGCGGTTATTAAACCGCTTCTTTTAAAAAAAATCTTTAGATGCGGCCATTATGGCCAACTATCGCCCAGTCTCAAATCTTCCATTCTTGGGCGAAGTAATTGAGCGAGTTGTTGCTGAACAACTCCAGGCACGCCTGGAAGAATCAGACCATTTGTATCCCTTCCAGTCGGGATTTAGGCCTCATCATGGGAGTGCCTGATCACCTCATCTGTCTCCTGAGAAATCTCTATGTGGGACAAGAAGCTACAGTTAGAACTGGATATGGAACAACTGATTGGTTCAAAATTGGGAAAGGAGTACGACAAGGTTGTATATTGTCTCCCTGCTTATTTAACTTATATGCAGAATTCATCATGCAAAAGGCTGGACTAGATGAATCCCAAGCAGGAATTAAGATTGCCGGAAGAAATATCAACAACCTCAGATATGCAGATGACACAACCTTGATGGCAGAAAGTGAGGAGGAATTAAAGAACCTTTTAATGAGGGTGAAAGAGGAGAGTGCAAAATATGGTCTGAAGCTCAACATCAAAAAAACCAAGATCATGGCCACTGGTCCCATCACCTCCTGGCAAATAGAAGGGGAAGAAATGGAGGCAGTGAGAGATTTTACTTTCTTGGGCTCCTTGATCACTGCAGATGGTGACAGCAGTCACGAAATTAAAAGACGCCTGCTTCTTGGGAGAAAAGCAATGACAAACCTAGACAACATCTTAAAAAGCAGAGACATCACCTTGCCTACAAAGGTCCGTATAGTTAAAGCTATGGTTTTCCCAGTAGTGATGTATGGAAGTGAGAGCTGGACCATAAAGAAGGCTGATCGCCGAAGAATTGATGCTTTTGAATTATGGTGCTGGAGGAGACTCTTGAGAGTCCCATGGACTGCAAGAAGATCAAACCTATCCATTCTTAAGGAAAACAGCCCTGAGTGCTCACTGGAAGGACAGATCGTGAAGCTGAGGCTCCAATACTTTGGCCACCTCATGAGAAGAGAAGAATCCTTGGAAAAGACCTTGATGTTGGGAAAGATGGAGGGCACTAGGAGAAGGGGACGACAGAGGACGAGATGGTTGGACAGTGTTCTCGAAGCTACGAGCATGAGTTTGACCAAACTCTGGGAGGCGGTGGAGGACAGGAGTGCCTGGCGTGCTATGGTCCATGGGGTCACGAAGAGTCGGACACGACTAAACGACTAAACAACAACAATGGGACTGAAACTGCCTTGGTCGCACTGGTTGATGATCTCCAGCGGGCTAAGGACAAAGGTGAGAGCTGTTTCCTAGTTCTGCTGGATCTCTCAGTGGCTTTTGACACCATCAACCATAACATCCTTCTGGACTGTCTATTTTTTTTTTAATAATGTTTATTTATTTTCCATTCAAACAACAATATTATATACATTTTTCATATAACAAATAAGAATAAGGAATAAAGAGAAAACAAACCCCGGTATATGGGAGCTTGACATAAAAAAATAAGCTCCAAATAAAAATTATTCATTCAAAAAAAAAAGATACTTATATTGGCACAAAACATATTGTATAAATAATTGACTGAAAGGGGAAAAACAAAAACAAAAAAAAGAAAAAAAGAAAACGAAAAAGAAAAACACTCTGGACTTCCTGTTACCATCAGCAGCTTAGTTTTTGTTCGTCCATTATCGAATGTATATACAATCAATACTGTTTCTACTTTCAGTATGTTTTCACATTCTATTTCTTTAAGCTTCCACAAATCTAATAAATCAACCTATGTCCTTACCAATTCACTCAAACGCTATCATGGTAATTTTATCTTCAGTGTATTTTTTAACGTATTTCTTGTATCTATCCCATCTTTTAACAAATTCTTCCTTGACTTTTCCTCTCAAACTATTTGTTAGCTGTGCCATTTCGGCCATTTCCTGCAATTTTTTCTGCCAGTCTATAATTTTTGGGGCCTCTCTTTCTTTCCAGTTTTTGACAATAACCAAACGAGCCGCTGCTAGAGCATATAGTAAGATTTCTTTTGATTGTGATGGTATCTCTTTTTGAAATGTTATACTTAATAGGAAAATCTCTGGTCTTTTTGGGATGTTTCTCCCCAGAATTTTTTGTATCTCGTCATGGATTTTATTCCAAAATTTCTTAATGATTTCACAAGTCCACCACATGTGAAATAAGTTTCCATCATTACCACCACACCTCCAGCAAACGTTTGCTATATTTTTGTACATCTTTGATAATCTGGAAGGTGTGAGGTACCATCTGTTATTCATCTTTAACATGTTCTCCCTTATATTGCAGCTCGACGTGAACTTCATATTGATTTTCCAAAGGTTCTCCCATTCTAAACATGTAATTGGATAACCGCAATCCTGCGCCCACTTAATCATAGCAGATGTGACCATTTCAACCATGACTTCGTAATCTAGAAGCAATTTATACATTTTGGAAATAAGTTTTGTATTGCTTTTCAATAATTCTTTTTCAAATTTTGTACATTCAATCTGGAACCCTGTTTATCTTTTTTAAATAATTCATTCAGTTGATGATAATCCAACCATGTATTGAGATGTTCCCTTATGTCTTCATATTTTTTAATTTTAATTTGTCCTTCCGCTTCTGATATCATCATATTATATGTTATCCAATTATTATCCATATTTACTCTTTTTGGTGTTATTGCCTCCATTGGAGATATCCATCTTGGGATTTTTGGTTCAAGATATCTTTTGTATTTGTCCCATGTTCTAAATAAAGCATTTCTAATTATGTGGCTTGTGAATTTTTTGTGTGTCTTTCCTTTTCCGTAATTTAAATAAGCGTGCCACCCAAACCTCGTTTCGTGTCCTTCCAGGTCTAGTACGTCCACGTTTTTTAGCAGGCACCAGTCCTTTATCCATATTAGGCAGGAAGCCTCATAATAAAGCCTAAGGTCTGGGAGGCCAAATCCTCCTCTCTCTGGAAGATCAATAAGTATCTTGTGTTTAACCCTCGGCCTCTTATTTTGCCATAAGAATTTGGACACCTCTTTCTGCCACTTATCGATCATCGTAGTCTTTCCAATAATCGGCAGGGTTTGAAATAAATACAATAATTTAGGCAAAACCTTCATTTTAATTACCGCAATCCTGCCGCAAAAAGATAATCTAAGCCTGCTCCATATTTCAAGATTCCTTTTGATCTCTTCCCACGTCTTTACATAATTGTCTTCAAATAAGTTGATGTTTTTCGGGGTTAGCATTGTTCCAAGATATTTTAGTCTGGGGTAGATGTTTAATTGAGTAGCTTTTTGTACTTCTTCCTTCTCCGCTAATGTCATGTTTTTTGCCAATAATTTAGTTTTATTGTAATTTAATCTGAATCCGGAAACTGCACTGTATTCTTTTATGATATCCAAAACTTTGATGAGACTTTGTTTGGGGTTCTCCACAGTAATGATAAGATCATCCGCGAAAGCTCTTAGTTTATAACTTCTCTTTCCTAAAGTTATGCCCTTAATTTCTTTTTCCTCCCTTATTTGTTCGCAAAGAGTTTCTAATGTCAAGATAAATATCTATCCTTATATCCAGGTATTCTAACAGATTTATGATGTTTCTAGTGTTATTGGAAATGCGCCTACCTGGGAGAAAGCCCGCCTGATTGTCGTGAATGACATTCAAGAGGACTTTTTTTGTTCGTTGTGCTAAAATGTATGCATATAGCTTATAATCATTATTAAGAAGTGCAATAGGTCTATAATTTGCTATTACCTGATGGTCCGTTCCCTGTTTTGGTATTACCGATATGTAACTTTCCTTCCACGTATCTGGCATAACTCCCTCCGTCATAATATTGTTCATAATATCTTTCAATGGTTCTGTTAGAATATCCTCAAAATTTTTATAATAACTAGCAGGGAACCCATCAGGGCCCGGAGTTTTCCCGATTTTGGCTTCTTTAATTGCATATTGGACTTCAAAAGTTGTTATTGGCGCTTCCAGCATTTCTTTCTGTTTTTTAAGGATTTTGGGCAGACTATGTTTTTCCATTTTTTTTTAATTTCTTGTATGGATTCTCCCTCTTTTATGTATAATTTTTTTAAAAATTCTAGGAATTTCTCCTCAATTTCTTTTGGATCAGTTATTATCTTTTCATCTAATTTTATTCTATTGATAATTCTTTCAGCTTCCCTTTTTTTAAGTTGCCAGGCTAATAATTTCCCCGGCTTATTGGCGAATTCGAAAAAGTTTTGTCTCATTGATTTTATTTTGTTTTCAATTTCCTTGTTTATTAGCACTGAGAATTGAGATTGAAGAATTTTCAAATCTCTTTTTAGGTCTTCCTTTTCTGGTTGTTGATATACTTCCCTTTCTTTTTCCTAATTTCTTCCAATAGGTCTTGTTTTTTCTTTTCCTTTTGTTTCCTCTGGATTACATTTTGTTGGATAAAGAACCCACGGAGTACTGCTTTGCTAGTATCCCATACTATTTTTTGATCCGTTCCCTTGTTTAAATTTAATTCAAAATATTATTTTAACATCCTTTTTGCCTTTTCCAAAATTTTTCCATTTTTTAACAATCCTTCATTTAATCTCCACCTTTTATTTTTTTTCATTCCTCCTTTTATTCTTACATATACTGCATTATGATCGGAAATGGTCTTAGGTTGAATTTCCGCCACAGCTACTTTAAATGTCAGGTCTTTTGTTGTCCATATAGCATCCATTCTTCCCGCTGAATTATTTGGATAAGAATAGTAAGTATAATCTCTTTCAAATGGGTTCCTAACTCTCCATGCGTCTTCCAGATTTAGCAGATCTATTAATTGGAAAAAGGTTTTTGGGAGCTTTAATTGTTTGTTTTTTTGGCTGCTTTTTTAGATCTATCCAGTTCTCATGCAACTACCCCATTTTGGTCACCTAGTAATATAATTTTTTCCCCAATTGCCTCCCCTAAATTTTGTACTAAGCTTTGGAAGAATTCGCTTTTCTTTTTATTGGGCGCATAGATACCTATTACAATTATCTTTTCTCCATAAACGGTGATTTGGATAGCGACCACCCTTCCTTGTGTATCCTTATATACTAATTTTGGTTCAAGTACTGAGCCTAGGGCTTGCTGATCAGAAGGTTGGCGGTTCGAATCCCTGTGAAGGGGTGAGCTCCCTTTGCTTGGTCCCAGCTCCTGCCAACCTAGCAGTTCGAAAGCACGTCAAAATGCAAGTAGATAAATAGGAACCGCTACAGCGGGAAGGTAAACGGTGTTTCCATGTGCTGCTCTGGTTTGCCAGAAGCGGCTTTGTCATGCTGGCCACATGACCTGGAAGCTATACGCCGGCTCCCTCGGCCAATAATGCAAGATGAGCGCGCAACCCCAGAGTCGGTCACGACTGGACCTAATGGTCAGGGGTCCCTTTACCTTTTATAGGGTTCGCATAGATTACCACTCCATTTTTTTCCCCTGATGACACAAATTCAGTTCCTAACCTTTTGTTTGAGAGAATTCGGACATGTTGTTCGGTGATATGTGTTTCTTGCAGACAGATCAAGTCAAGTTTCTGCTTTTTAAGGATATGTTCAACCTTGTTTCTTTTACTTTTCTCGTTTAGTCCATTGACATTCCAAGTCAGTACACTTAAATCCATTTTGAAACTTTTGTTAGCTTATAAACTTTATTGCAACTTTATTACTTTTATTTCCTTTATTTATTTATTTATTTATGTTTATTATTATTTTTTCTTTTAAAAAAAATTAACGTATTGGGAATGAGAATTTTTATACGCGATCCTTATGCGATTTTAGCTTTTTACTTCCTCCTCCAATTGTTGAGTTTCCTCCTCTTCTGGCCCCCCTCCCCCCATTGGACCCACCAAGCCCAGTTCCTCCTTATATTTCCTCCAGAATTTCTCTAAATCGTCCACTGTTCTATACTTTCTTCTTTTCTTCTTTTCCCTTTGTAAAAAAAGGACATTCCCTCCGGAAATTTCCACCTATGTCCAATAGATTTTTTTTGTAGTGCTTCTACGTACGGTTTAAACTTGTCCCTTTTTTTCAAGATTCTTGGTGGAATAATCTTGTGAATGATAATATCTGCTTCCTGAATTTTTAATTTTTTCTTGCTGCTAGTTTGTAATATTCTGTCCCTCATTTCTAAATTCCCGAAGGTAACCAGACAGTCTCCCGGTAAATTATTTAGTCTAGTGAAGGTAGATTTCACCCTAAATTATCTTTCTATGCTCTTTTTCATCTCTTCCTCCTCTATTCCCAACCATTTAGCCAATTCTGTTGTTATTTTCTGCTCAATATGCTCTCCTGTTTCCTCCGGAATAGATCTGAATCTCAACATATTCTCTTTTCTATGCATTTCAATCATAGAAATTGCGTCTAATACCGCCTCATGTGTTCCCTTCATGTCTGATATTTCTTTTTTTAATTTCTCTAGTTCTACTTTTTTCTCTCTATTCTCCTTCTGCATCTTTCTCAATCCTTCCTCCATAGTAACCATTTTCCCTTTCAACTCTTGTACCGTATTTGACAGTTCTAAATTCTTTACCACAACATCATTCATTTTACATGTCAAATCAGAGATCATTTTAGAGTTTTCATCTATTTTTAGTCCCATTGAGTCTATTTTATGGTCTGTCTTTTTTGCATTGTCATTCATTTCTTTCATTTCTTTTTTCATCTCAGACAAGTCTTTTCTCAGTCCCAAGAGAAGATCTTTCATTTCGGAACCCATATTTAACTCCTGTAAAGAGTTTCTTCTTTGCGCTTCCTGGTTGGAATATGTAGTTGCGCTTCCTTGAAGGGTTGGAATATCCTGGTTGCGCTTCCTTGAAGGGTTGGAATATGTAGATGTAGTCGCTAAACTTGTACGTCTCTTATTACCATTAGACATACCAGTCCTACCTTAATTCTTAATGGTAACAGCCAATAGTTTATAATAATTATTATGAAGAGAACAAAAAATAAGAAAAAAAAGCAAGAAAGAAAGAAAAAGGAAGATGAGAAAGAAAAAAAAGGGAAAGAAAAAGAAAAAATAAGGGAAGAAGGAAAAAGAGAAAGGCAGAAAAGAAGTTAAGAAAGAATAAACAAAAGAAATAAAGAAAAAGGAAAAAAGGAAACAGGCAAAGGAAATAACAGAAAAAATTAAATAGAGCAGAAGGGACTAGCCAATGTCAAAGTTACAACTGTATTGATAAGAATAAAGAGCTGGACAATTAAAGAAAAAATGAAGCTATCAAAGTTACACTATTGAGCCTCCAGTGGACATACAAATAGAAAAGGATGAAGCTGGGTTATAGATTTAAAAAGATCCCCCCAGTCAGAATTCTGTCCCAAATATTGTTAATGTTATTGTTAATATTGGTATTATTTATTCTTGCCTCTATATATTGTTCTTTCTTTCCTCTGAGGACTCTGCCAGGTGTAGCAGTTCGATCTGTTTCCGGCAGCAATATGTCTTTTCCCGGGCAGGTACAGAACGTTGTATCTTTTCTTAACGATGTATCTTTTCCCAGCGATGTATCTTTTCCCGGGCGGATACAAAGTTACTTCCAATATTCTGAAGTAACTTCAGGTATCTGAAGAAGTGTGCATGCACACGAAAGCTCATACCAAAATAAAAACTTAGTTGGTCTTTAAGGTGCTGCTGAAGGAATTTTTTTATTTTACTTCGACCCAGACCAACACGGCTACCTACCTGTATCCAATATTCAGCCTCTTTAAGCCTCTTTAGGGGAAATTGTATCCGAAGAAGAAGAAGGCATTCTGCTATGTCTTTTTCTTTTCCCTCTCCTTCTCTTTAAGCCGCGCGGTCATTCAATGACAGTGTTTTTAAAGGGAGCACTCCTTTTAAAGCTCTTAAAAGTTTTTGGGCTCTTCAATGCCACTAAGAAATGTCCCTCCGCAATTTTTATTTTCCCCAAAGGATAGATGGTTTATAAGTCTTTAACAATTCTTAAGTCCTGCTTAATTAGCTGGCTGGAGCAGATATCTCACAAAATTAGCCGTTGGGGGGGGGTTGGGTGAAGAGGAGAAGTATTATGCCATCAGCCCGTCCTTCTCCTTCCCCTATTCTTCCTTGCTGAATTGCGGTCTGCCAGCTGAGTCCACTTTGAAGAATTTAAAGGGATAGTTACAACAATTTCTTAACCTCCTTTCCTTTTCTCCTTCTGGTAGTTACTAATTATCAGCTTATGAGAGCGTTTTAAGCCAATAGATTACTCGTTTCATCTTAATGTTTCATTTTTGGAATTAGGAATTAGGATTCAAAAAGCCGCGGAGGTAACCCCCTCTTTTCTTAGCGTATACAATGTCCGATTAATTAGGCATGTTCTCTATTCTCTTAGCTGCCTCAGCTCTCTCAGCCCGTTTTGAAACTTTGAGGCTTAGCCATGCTTTCTTCCCAAAAGAGCAAGGAGGTTAGCTATTTTCCCAAGATTTTTAGCTCGGACGTTTCTAAATTCTTAAATAATTTACCGCCAGATCGTTCCCGGAGCCAGGCTTTCTCGCCGCAGGGAGGGGCCACTGATAGGGCGCTCACGGTCTCCTTTCCAGCTTTTCGCCGCTCCGGAGACCCTTCCAGCGCCTCAGCCGGTCCTCTAGGGTGCAGGAAGCCCTCCTGCACTCGTTGTGGGGGTTGTGAAGCCCTACAAACCCCCCTTTTTTCCCTGCCGGTGAGTGCTCGCTACAGAGCTCCACAGCGAGCGTCCGGCCACGATCCGCGGGAAACTGGAAGCCTCATCCTTCTGGACTGTCTAGAGGAGCTGGGAGCAGTTATATTGTGGTTCCACTCCTTCCTCCTGGGCAGTGTCCAGAAAGTGGTGGTGGGGGATGAGTGTTCAGACCCCTGGGCTCTCACTTGTGGGGTGCCTCAGGGTTCTGTCCTCTCCCCCATGCTTTTTAACATCCACATGCAGCCGCTGGGAGAGATCATCAGGGGGTTTGGGCTGGGTGTTCATCAGTATGCGGATGATACCCAGCTCTACCTCTCTTTCAAATCAGAACCAGTGAAGGCGGTGAAGGTCCTGTGTGAGTGTCTGGAGGCGGTTGGAGGATGGATAGCGGCTAACAGATTGAGGTTGAATCCTGACAAGACACATGTACTGTTTGTGGGGGACAGGAGACGGGCAGGTGTGGAGGACTCCCTGGTCCTGAATGGGGTAATTGTGCCCCTGAAGGACCAGGTGTGCAGCCTGGGAGTCATTCTGGACTCACAGCTATCCATGGAGGCGCAGGTTAATTCTGTATCCAGGGCGGCTGTTTATCAGCTCCATCTGGTATGCAGGCGTGAGACCCTACTTGCCCGCAGACTGTCTCGCCAGAGTGGTGCATGCTCTAGTTATCTCTCGCTTGGACTACTGCAATGCGACTACTCCAATAAAGGAGTCTGCTTTGGGGGAGCCTGTTTGCGCCCCTTCATAAAATTGTGCACGGGGACGTCTCCACAACTGCTAAACTTTGCCTTTTATTCAAACTGAAACCACAAACCAGACTTTATAGATACAGGGTTATTCGGTGTTTGGTTGAGTGTTCCTCAGCTATAATCAAAACCTGTGAGTGATAACTTGCTTGCTTGGAAGCAAAAGGGTACAGTGGTACCTCGGGTTACATACTCAATTTGTTCCGGGGTGCCGTTTGCACCCCAAAAGTACGCAACCCGAGCGTCCATTTTGTGCATGCATGAAAGTGCAATATCACGCTTCTGCGCATGCGCAGACCGCACGCGGGGCGAAAAGCAGCAAAAAATACCTCCAGGTTTGCGGAGTACGCAACCCAAAAGTATGTAACCCGAAGCTTACGTAACCCGAGGTACGACTGTATTTAGAGCCATGTATATGTGACCGAGGGATGTGGATGCAAGTCATCCATTTAAGCTCCTAAGTTGGCAATGCTTTTCAAAAACGCCAGGGATGGACAAATTAACACAAACTGTATCACAAATATACATACATACAGCCATTGCATTTGTTGGCAAAATTGGACTTTTAGAAGGAGTGCTTGTATGAACAAAAACAACTCTCATTCAGTTATGGGTAATTTTTAATATTCCTTTATATACATCCTAAACACAATATTGATTCATAAAATAATGAATCAAAACGGGTGTCTCACTTTAGTAGCAGCGTTTCATTGGGTAACAATGAACAGTGTATAGATTACACTGAGACCAGGATGCAATCTTATCATGATCCCCAGTAAAGTGTTATTCATCTGAATCCAGATCAGTCTCCTGCAACGGATGGGAGGTCGTCTCTTTCTTCCTAGTCCTTGTGGCTAATGGAAAAGAAATAACTCTCATGATGCTGTTGTTATTTATCATGTGTACTGAGCGTGGGACAAACTTAGAAAGATGATAGACCGATGCTAGCTGTTGTTGATATACAAACTTTACAGCAACGCAAGTGTGAGATGCAGCTGGGCAGGTCAACTTTCTAATCCAATAATAATAGCTAAGGGAGTCAAACAAGGTTGCATATTGGCCCCCTTTTTGTTTAACATTTATTCCCTTATTAAACATCTTCAAGGGACAGATACACATGGCCCAAAAGGCAGATAAAATGTTGCCTATCCTGCTTCATGCAGATAATGCTGTCATCCTCTCTGACACAGATTGGCCTTAAAAGAACTCTTCAGAAACTAGCCCAACACTGTAAGGAGGATCAATTAGTAGTAAACTACCAAAAAACCAAAGTCATGGTTTTCTCCAATAGAAGAAAAACCTACAGATGGTGCATAGATAACCAAGACATTGAACAAGTCACCTGTTTCAAATATCTAGGGATTGTCTTTTAAGCGTCAAGAAAGAAAACAGCCCATATTAATCACACTTCCTCTATCAATCTTAAGATTCCATTGAGCAAAGGGAGGAAATTTTTATCTCAGCTGCTATCAAACTATTTGCTGCAAAAGCCATAGCACAATTAGTATATGGTGCACAACTAGTCCCCCTCTCTAATCTGGACCCCTATGAAAAACTACAATCAGGATTCCCAAGGTCAATTCTCCAAATCCCTAAATGTGTCCCCAACGCAGCCCTGTGACTGGAGACAGGCCTAAATAGGATTGAAGCCAAAGTGTGACTAGTTACTCTGTACACATGGCTAAGACTTAATAAGACCTCAACTGGGCTGCTCTCTTTGACATTGATTGATAATTATTGAACAAAATGGTGGAAGGGCATCACAAGAAAACTGGCTTTATATGGCCTTTCTCCTGAATATATTTTAGGTTTGGAAATAGGAAGGGCTAGAAGTATAATTAAAGAACGAATCTGGGATAGAGAATTCCAAAATGATCTTAATCCTCCAAAATTTATAAATTTTTACATGAACTTCAAAGATCCTATCCAGCAAATTATTTAAGTGCATTGGACTACTCTAAACACCATTGGGCATTTTCCAGAGCCCACTTTAATGTTCTCCCTTCAGCATTATTAGTAGGCAGACATCATGACATCCCAGTCCAACAGAGAGTATGCCCATGTAATTCTGAAGAGATTGAATCCATTGGGCCCATTCTTCTATATTGCCCACTGTATCATGATACCTGAAGAGAGCTAATTCAATGGTTACTAAGGAAATTACCTGACTGCTCAGAGGAAACCTATGTTAAATATCTTCTTGCTGACAAAAGATCTGAATATCACCAGGCCTGTCGCGAAATGAGTACTGATTTTAAACTCTGGAACATAGGTTTTAGCTGAAGGAGTGCTATTTTTAATGCAAATAAGCTTATAGGGAATTTTCAAGGGGCGGACGCAGTAGACAAAATTGTTCCTGTTGCTAATTCTGCTGCCTGGTCTTTGACCTCAAAAAAGAAAATAAGTTCATGAGCACTGTACAGAAGAGAAACGATATAGTGAAGGAAAACACGAAAGTGTGATACACTGCAAATGCAGAGAAGCATTCACTTGGTGCTTCTCTGAACATTTTTATCACAAGTGCATGGTTTCTGATTTGTCCAGCATCCTGTTCCCACAGTGGCCAAACAGATGCCCATGGGAAGCCCGCAAGCAGAACATGAGCACAACAGCAATGCTCTCCCCAACTCCAATTCCCAGCAACTGGCATTCGGAGGCATAATGCCTTGTGGCAAGAGGCCATGGATAGACATTTTCCTCCAAGAACCTGTCTGATCTTTGAAAGCCATCCAAGCCATCTCATTTGTGCAGTCATACCTCAAGGTGTGCATCTGGTGCAGCTTCTTCTTCTTCTTCTTCTTTAGCAATCACTCGTAGCCGAGTAAGATTGTCTTCCATAAACATGATTTTAACAATGGGTCCGTAAGTGACTGTGGAGGCCAATTCTGGATCCACACATCCTTCCACAGTGGGGACATTGGTTTCCAGGCAGGAGTTGATCACGGTGTGGATTTGCCAAGCGTGCCTTCCTCTTAGCACGTTTCTCCCTTGCGTCCTGAGATCGAGTTTCTTCAAAGCCCATGACACCTTGGTAAAGGCTGTTCTCCAACTGGAGCGCTCGCAGGCCAGTGTTTCCCAGTTGTCAGTGTTTATACTACATTTTTAAAGATTTGCCTTGAGACAGTCTTTAAACCTCTTTTGTTGACCACCAGCATCATAGCTGCCAAGTTTTCCCTTTTCTCGCGAGGAAGCCTATTCAGCATAAGGGAAAATCCCTTTAAAAAAAGGGATAACTTGGCAGCTATGCAGCATTACACCTTCCATTTTTAAGTTCAGAATAGAGCAGTTGCTTTGGAAGATGATCATCAGGCATACGCACAACATGGCCAGTCCAACAAAGTTGAGGTTGAAGAATCATTGCTTCAACACTGGTGATCTTTGCTTCTTGCAGTATACTGATATTAGTTCCCCTGTCTTCCCAAGTGATGTGTAAAAAATTTCAGACACCCCACTGATGGAATCTTTCAAGGAGTTGGAGATGGCGTTTATAAGTGGTCCATGTTTCACAAGCATATAGTAAGGTTGGTAGTACAATAGCTTTCCCTGCGAATGTTTCCCTGCGAATGTCCCGGTCCTCAAATACTCTGCCCTTCAATCGGGAGAAAGCCGCACTCACAGAGCTCAGGCGATGCTGTATTTCGGCATCAATGTTGGTCCCTGTGGAAAGGTAGGAGAAGTGATCAACATTTTCCAACGTTACACCACTGAGTTGGATTTGTGGCGCTGCAGAGGGGTTGTTTTGTACTTGTTGGTGCGGCACTTTGGTTTTTTGGATGTTGAGTGATAGGCCAAGCTTTTCGTAAGCTTCTGCAAAGATATTTAGGATGGTTCAGAGGTCATCCTCTGAGCGTGCACACACTACGTTGTCATCAGCATACTGAAGCTCTATGACAGAAGTTACGGTAACCTTACTTTTTGCTTTCAGCCTGCTCAGATTGAAGAGCTTTCCATCTGTTCGATATATCATTTCTACTCCGGTGAGGATATATGATATATGAGTTCTACTCTGGTGCAGCAATACCACCGCAACCCTACCACTCAAGACTGCACCCATCAGAGGCAAAATTCCTGTGTGGAAGGTGGTTATGCAAGCATTGCAGGCAGAATCAGATGAAAATGGTGTTAAGAGACAGAACATTTTAGCATCAGAATGAACCTTTCATGAGCAGTGCTCTAAGGCAACTGAAATAACAATGCATAGGTTTAATCCTGCATGGCAACATCATAGAATCACGGAATTGCAGAGTTGGAAGGGACCCCAAGGCTCATCTAGTCCAAACCTCTGCAATGCAGGAATGAGATTATTACTCCCCTCATGAGATGAACGTGTGCTGCCGCACTTTCTATTTTTATGTATGTTCAAGAACTAATCCACATAAATGTTTAAAGAAAAGGGAAGACTAGTCCTGCTCATGACTAGGCTTATAAATCACATCTACAAAAAAGCCAGGATTGGCTCATGCGGGTTACTACTAAAGTTCTGATATTGCAGCAATTGAGAAATGAATTGTTTAAATTGTTTTAGTTGCTGTGCTTTACTTTAATTTTAGATGTTTGTTGTTGTTTTTTGCTGGGCTGTTTCTTGTTGTGTGACTTCCCTCCCCAACCCCCACTTTGGTTTTAGAGTTTAATGGTGTACTGCATTTCGTATTTTCTTTTATGAGCAGACTGCCCAGAGAAGTTGGTTGGGTGGGCGGTATGAAAGTGTAACCAGTAAACAGAAGAGCAGTAAACAACAGGGAGGCCCACAACTCAAAGGCAGCTCATAAGAGTCACCTGAACTGGGCACAGCCAACCTGCTTTTGAGCCAACCAAACACTCCTTAATGGCTCCAACAGCACACTTGTCTATGGTTACCTGGCACTGCTATATTCCATGGCATGTGAAATCTCCCCTGCTGCCTCATGCGACATCGTGCTGTCTTTGTTGTCTATGTCTATTTGGCATATTCTCTTGAAGAACACAAGGCCTCTGGGTCTCACTGCACAGGATCCCGCACCTGAATCTCTGCTACTTTCACTTTGCTGGATTGCTGCACAACAGGACAGAAAAGAGGTTGCCACAATAGAGTTACCGGAGCCTGTTTTATCCCCCAGGTCACCTGCAGATGGCTCCAAGAATATTGCTCTCCTTTGAGTAGGTTTGTCATCCTTCAGAAGGTGGCTAAGCTGCAGTTCAAATAAGGACCTCAAAAGCATTTTGCATTTGAACAAAGTCGGCCACTGGAAAAGTGAGTGCCATATGATAAACTAGAGGAAGCTTTTTCAGTCTGCCCCCCCCCCCCCCATTCTCACATGGAATCTTCCATTCATGTGTACTATGTTTCCGCCATCCTCAGCTTTCCTTTCTCAACATTTAACAGCTAGGCATCATTTGCTCTACTGCAGAGGCAGTAAACTTTTAAGTCAAAGGTTTGATTTCCCTGAGAGAAACTGGTGTGGAAGTGTCTACTGACAATGGGGAGGAGCCAAAGCTGAAATTGGAAGAGTCTCCATCTGCCTGCTCTTACCTGCTTCCATCCGTCCACACATCCCTATGGCCCCTTGCATACTCATTCTCCCCATGCACACATAGTCATTTCAGTCACCATTCATATGAGGAACGGCTTAGGGAGCCGGGCATGTTTAGCATGGAGAATGCGCTTCTGCGCATGCAGAATAGAGCGCTTCTGCGCATGCAGTGAAACTGGAGTAAACCCTTCTGGGTTTGCCGCGTTCGTAACCTGAAAAGCCACAACGTGAAGCAAACATAGCACGAGGTATGACTGTACATTTATTTGCATTTAAACTTATTGTGCTCATATCACACTTTCTCCCCCCTCCCAAAACAGGAGCTCAAGGTTCTCCCTTTCCTCATTTAATTCTCCCAACAACCCTGTGAGATAGATGGGCCAGCCAAAATATTTCAGCCTCAAGGTCACCCAGTGAGCTTCATGGCTGAGTGCGGATTTGAACCCTGGCCTCCCAGGTCCTGGTCTAACCATTCTAACCACTATGCCACAGTGGCTGTCATGTTTTGCAACCTACACTCTGCCTTTATCATTCTCCCGCTGGTGGAGGTTGGCAGAAGCAAGATGTCCTTGTAGTTCTCAAGTATCTTATAGAGTGTGAAGG
This sequence comes from Zootoca vivipara, assembly GCF_963506605.1. Taxonomy (NCBI): domain Eukaryota; kingdom Metazoa; phylum Chordata; class Lepidosauria; order Squamata; family Lacertidae; genus Zootoca; species Zootoca vivipara. The sequence continues at coordinate 3,800,019 of NC_083293.1, read as the reverse complement.
CAACCAACAAGGTTTGAGGCTATTCACAAAAGACAAAGGCTCACCTTCAAGTGCTGTTCGGCAGAGATCATGCTGTAATAGGTACCATTGCTCTTATCTCCTCTTTGGTGGGCAGTCTGAAATCTGGCTTTAGAACCCAGCAGTTTGAGTACCTCTCTGAAAGAAGCAGAGGTCCCCACTGAGTCATACCAGGAATGATACCTGATCTGCATTTGTAAGAACTTGGCTCTTTTAGTGTGGCAGGTCCTATACTTTGGAACTCCCTGTTTCTTGACACCAGGCAGGCACCAAGCAGGCGCCTTCACTGCACTGCGAAAACCGTTTTTGTTTAGATAAGTCTACCCAGGTGGCGCTGTGGTTAAACCACTGAGCCTAGGGCTTGCTGATCAGAAGGTCGGCGGTTCGAATCCCTGTGACGGGGTGAGCTCCCGTTGCTTGGTCCCAGCTCCTGCCAACCTAGCAGTTCGAAAGCACGTCAAAATGCAAGTAGATAAATAGGAACCGCTACAGCGGGAAGGTAAACGGTGTTTCCATGTGCTGCTCTGGTTTGCCAGAAGCGGCTTTGTCATGCTGGCCACATGACCTGGAAGCTGTACGCCGGCTCCCTCGGCCAATAATGCGAGATGAGCGCGCAACCCCAGAGTCGGTCACGACTGGACCTAATGGTCAGGGGTCCCTTTACCTTTTCCTTTTACCCAGGTGCTTAGAAAGTTGATGTGAGTTTTAATCTGTCTCTAGCCTACTATCCTTTCCCCTTATAGTCTGAGCAACAGGAGAAGCAGGTAGACAACATCCCAGAACCCACACCCAAGGTGGAAAACCAAATATATACATATGGGGGACACATAAAATATCAATAAATGCAGATTCAGTACCCCAAAACACATTTTACCCAGACTTTTGCAATCACAGGGTGGTGAAAGATTTTTCTCCATCAAGGTTTGAGATCCTTCACTGCATTTTATATTTTATCTGATCTTAACATTTTTTCCAAATCTGTCTTCTAATACTTTTTTAAAAGGGGGAGTACAGTTTTCAACAACTTCCAAAAGCTTTTCTCCCTTGCTGATCAGCCATTTTTAAAAATGTTGCTTTGACCATGGAAACAGATACACAGAGCACCCCCCTCATGCTTGTAAAGCCAGTAAGGGGGTATCAGAGAAGAATGTGTGCAGGTGTGGAGAACCACTATGCTATAGACAATTAGGCATGGATACAGGGAGGCAAGCCTTGGGAATAAAAGCAGAGAAGAGTTCCTGTGATGAAAAAGGCATTTCTGAGTCCTAAGGGTCCCAACCGGTCAGTCTGTGAGGCCAGAAGCCCACCTGGAGCTCTGAGGATCCTAGGAACCTGAAGGAGGAGATGCCAGACTGGTAGCGGCTCCCCAAGGTCTCAACCACAACAGAGACATTCCCGTTACTTGCTGCCTGATCCTTTTAACCAGAGATAGCAAAGGCAAAACGTGGGAGCTTCTGGAGGCAGAAACAGTGGCCCTCCCCAGGAAAACAAGGCTATGCTCAGTGACCACCTCAGCAAAGTGGGGCTTCCCAGGAAGGCTGGTGCATGGTATTGCAAGGGTGCACAAACCTATGTGTGCGCTCAAAGACTGCACAGGGCTTCAGCTGCTTCCGGACTCTGGTCTCCAAGACTAAAATAAATGCGTTCCTGATATCCTCCATGCAGATCCTCCAGGGTTGGTCTCCCTTACTGAACAGGCGATATATGAAGACCTAACAAGAAAGCCAAAGGAACAGCTTGAGATGCCAGTGGGCTACGATTGTGTGACAAGAAGAGAACCTGTGCATAGCCAAGCCCAAATGACCTCTTAACGGGGGCCATTCAGTCCTCTAAGGAGGGATCTAAATGATTCAGGCCTCAAATATCTGAAAGACCACCTCCTTCCCACAGAAGGCCTCTTGGTTGTTCCACTGCCTTCAGAAGCTCTGGGTGGGGGCGTTTTCAGGATAGGGCCTTCTCTGTGTTAGCCCCTAAGTTCTCCACAGAGGGGCATCTGGCACAGTTTGGTGAACGCTCAATTCACCTCTCTTTGACACTTGTATGTTTTTAGGACTCACCTTATTTCTGAAATTTTGTTTCAAACTGGTTTTAACATTGGGTTTTAATTGCTGTAACCTGCCCTGGGACCCTGGGGTGAAGGGGAAGTAAGAAATTGTAATCATCAGCAAGCCTTGGGAGGGCATACAAAACTTTCAGGGAGACATTTGGGGTTTCAGGCAGCCCCCCGTGACAACAACAAAGCTAATGGAGATTAGGAGCCTGATAAAAAGCACCAATGGGGCTCAAATGAAAACTGTTTTCACAGATTATTAACCAGGAGAAAGAATGGAAAGTGAATATGATGAAACAAAGATTGTTTGAATTTGCTAACAAATGTGGAAAACTGTTGGCTTGGCAATTGAAAAAGAGACAGAAGCAAAATACCATAACTCAAATAGTGGTCAAAGGAAAATCTATTGAGAACCCAGCAGAGATTAGAAGAAACTTTCAGAAATATTATAAACATTTGTATAAAAGAGAAAAAGAGGACAATGATAAGATAAAACAATTTTTGGAATTAAAAGGACTGCAGAAAATTCCCATGGAGAAAAAGGCTCTACTCAATGACCTGATTTCGAGACAAGAAGTTGAAATGGCTATTGGCCAAATGGAAACTGGCAAAGCCCCAGGCCCGGATGGTTTAACTGACAAGTATTATAAAAGGCTGAAGGATTGGCTAATCCAACCTTTGATGGATGTTTCCAACAAAATATTGCACCTGAGACCTAGAAGGATGCATTCATTACTCTGATCCCTAAACCTGATACAGACCAAGCTCAAATTAAAAAGTACATACCAATCTCTTTGTTGATTGTGGATTACAATTTTTTTGCCAATATTATGGCAAGAAGGCTGAAGATGGTTTTAAATGAGTACATCAATAAAGACCAGGCGAGATTCCTGCCTGGAAGACATATGAAAGAAAATGTTAGAAATATTATTGATATTTTGGAAATGTTAGAGTTAAAAAAGGATTGTAAAGCCATTATGATGTTTATTGATGCAGAAAAAGCCTTCGATAACGTGTCTTGGAGTTTTATGAAGATGATTTTGCAAAATATTGAGGTTGGCCAAAAAAATTTAAATGGTATTAATGCAATTTATTTGGAGCAAAAAGCTAAGCTTATTGTAAATAATGTGGTATCAGAGGAATTAAGAATAGAAAAAGGAACCAGGCAAGGATGCCCACTTTCCCCTCTTTTATTTATCTCAGTTCTGGAGGTACTGCTGAATACATTAAGAAAAAATGATGAAGTAAAAGGTATTGTGGTAGGGTCAAAATATTATATAAGTTGAAAGCCTTTGCTGATGATTTAGTGCTGACATTACAGGATCCAGAATCCAGTGCAAGTAAAGCACTGGAGTTGATACAAGAATTTGGACAACTTTCAGGTTTCAAATTGAATAGGAGTAAAACCAAAGTGTTAACCAAAAATCTTTTAAGTGAGGAGATAGCCAGGTAGAGAAAAATATTGGTTTGAATTTTGTTTAAAAGGTGAAGTACCTTGGTGTGAATCTGACTGTAAAAAATTTGAATCTATATAAAGATAATTATGTTAAGTTGTGGAATGAAATTAAGAAAGATTTGGATATATGGTCTCATCTCGAAGTTATCGTTTTTGGGTCGAATATCTGCTGTGAAAATGACTGTATTGCCAAAAATGTTTTTTATTTCAAGTGCTACCCATCATAGAAAATATGAAATGCTTCAAAGAATGACAAAAAATATTATCTAAATTTATCTGGCGGGGGGGGGGGGACCAAGAATTAAGTATAAATTACTAACAGCTGTGAAAGAACGAGGTGGCTTCTCTCTGCCAGATTTAAAAATGTATTATGAAGCTGCGGTGTTTTGTTGGCTTAAATAATGGTTTGTGTTGGAAAACATGATTTACAGTGGAACCTCGGTTTATGAACACCTCGGTTTACGAATTTTCGGTTTACGAACGCAGCAGACTCATTTGGAACGGATTAATTCACTTTCCATTACCTTCAATGGGAAAGTTCGCTTCAGTTTATGAACACTTCAGCTTATGAACAGACTTCCGGAACCAATTACACCCATGCTTCGGGTTAAGTACGCTTCAGGTTGAGTACTCCGCGGACCCGTCTGGAACAGATTAATCCACTTTCCATTACTTTCAATAGGAAAGTTCGCTTCAGTTTATGAACGCTTCAGTTTAAGTACTCTGCGGACTGCCTGGAACAGATTAATCCACTTTCCATTACTTTCAATGGGAAAGTTCGCTTCAATTTATGAACGCTTCAGTTTATGAACAGACTTCCGGAACAAATTGTGTTCATAAACCGAGGTACCACTGTATTAGATTTGGAAGGATTTGACAATGCATTTGGTTGGCATCCATATCTATGGTATAACAAGATAAAGGCCCACAGCGAATTTAAAAATCATATAATTAGAAAATCATTGTTCAATGTATGGATTAGGTGTAAAGATTTATTAGAAAAGAAAACACCTAGGTGGATTTCACCATTAGAGGCCAAGGCCCACAAAAGATTAAATATGGAAACTAAGTGGTTGAAATATAGTGATCTGCTGACTGGCTGCAATACCACCAGATTAATGAAATGTTTAAGGTGGATAATAAAAACACAGGTTTTCAAAAGGAAATATCCAGATTGGAATTGGAATTGTTAGAGACAAAGAGTAAAAATCTATCCAAGATGTATAACTTGTTGTTGGAGTGGCATACGAAGGATGAACAAGTGAAATCGGTAATGATAGGATGGGCTAAAGATGAATTTGATGCGCCTACACAGGTAGTACTTAAATTAACTCCTGAATAGAGCCAAACAGATTCCATTATAATTTATGGTGCAAAGTAGATAATTAATATAAAAATAAGGATCAACGGTTAATTGATCCCTTTTAGATAAGTTATTTTAGTTTATTTTTTAAAAAAGTACAACATTTTAAACATTAATGATGTAATGCAAATTACTGTGCTGGTCGGTGACCGTAATAAAGATTTACTACTACCTAGAGAAGAGGTGGGGAAACCTGGGGCCCACATTCCCACATGGCTAATCTTTGAGAGCATGATCTTAACAAAACTGATTGACAAAGAAAAAAGGTTTTGAGCTCTTCTAAAAGAAATCTGGGAGGGAACCAAATACATCTCTGGGGAAGGGGAGAGTTGGAGCCACAAACAAAAAGAAAGTCCTATTACATGTGGCTACTTACTCTCAGGTAAGAGTTTACAAGATTGCAACCTGAGGTATATAACTTCATCCATTTCTTCCTGCAGCATCTGTGTTAATTGTATATAATGTTGTGCTATTGTATTGGGGGCTGGACTTTATAGCTGTCTAGCAGAAGCTGCCACTTTGCTACTAAGTCTAGCCATTGCTTGCAGATGCTGAGCATCACTAAAGCATCAACCAGCTGGACCTCTTTTTAATACACAAACAGGAGTCATCCCAGATCCCTGAGACCAAAGCCCTTCTTCTACCCTAGACTTCCCCAACCTGGTGCCCTCTAGATTCTGTTGCACTAAAAGTACCATCTTCCTTGGCCATTGGCTGTGCAGGCTAGAGCTGATGTGAACTGGATTCCAACAACATGTGGGAGACACCAGGTTGGAGAAGGCTGTTCTACCCCAGACCCCCAAGGCAAAAAGGTTATCTCACCTTCCTCATCCAACTGGGCTCCATCTACCCCAGAAGCATCATATTCACCAGCTGTGGCTTCGGTTATGTAGCTCCCCAGAACCAATGCCCCTAGATCAGCCAAACATTTTTTTGTTTTCTGGGAGAAAGAAAGAAAACAGAAGTTGGTCAGAAGTGGAAGGAAAGACAGTATTATGGAGTAGAGTTGGGAAGGCATAACTGCAAAGTTATTAGGAGGACAAAGCAGTACATTGCACTGCAGATAACATAGCCACACTGTACTATTAATAGAAATGCATACCTGGAAACTATACAAGATGTGACAGCAGTTTTGATGGCTGAGCACATTTTGTATGCAGGAGGCCCCAGATCCAGTCTTCAGTATCTCCAGTTAAAAAGATGCAATGCTGAATCTCTGGAGAACCACTGCCAGTCAAAGCAGATAGTACTGGGTCAGATGAACCAGAGGTCTCATCTATCTTTATATAGATATATATATATATATATATATAAATGTAAAAATCGTGAAAGTGTGGGCTCCACTTTTCTCCGTAACCTCTTGACCGATCGTCCTGAAATTTGGACACAACGATCCATGCCACTCCCCGAGTGTTTGCAGGAAAAAAAACACCCTCAAATCTTACACCTGTGCAGGTAGAAACCTGCTTTTCCACCAAGTAAAACAGCGCCCTCAAGTGGAATTCCTCCCACAGTACACCCCCTCCCTTCCTGCAAAATCTACACCACACCCACAAACCAAATAATGACATCATCAACCAAGCAACTGAAACCACCAAGGCGGCCATTACCAGACCCCTAGGTCCTGCCAGGCTGCTAGGCCCCCACTAGGCCCGGGGGGGAGGGCGAGCGCCCGGATCGCAGGCCGCAGCACGGCCTTTGTTTTATGTAGCCCCCTGCCAGGCTGCCAGGCCCCCACTAGGCCCGGGGGGAGGGGGAGCGCCCGGATCGCAGGCCGCAGCACGGCCTTTGTTTTATGTAGCCCCCTGCCAGGCTGCCAGGCCCCCACTAGGCCCGGGGGGAGGGGGAGCGCCCGTGTCGCAGACCGCAGCACGGCCTTTGTTTTATGTAGGCCCCTGCCAGCCCGCCAGGCCCCCACTAGGCCCAGGGGGGGCAAGTGCATGGATCGCAGGCCACAGCACGGCCTTTGTTTTATATAGGCCCCTGCCAGGCCCCCACTAGGCCGGGGGGTGGGAAATAACCCACAGCAACACATTTGGGGGCACGGCAAGGGGTTTTTACTTTAGAATTTAGTGGGCTTTGTGTCACATGCGAGGCTCCGGCGGCCATTTTAAGTAAGGGCACTCATGCCCCTTTTAACCTACGCTTTATACTATGACTGATTGCAAGCCTCTGCGTCTTTAAAAAACAACAACCATGCACTTTCTCTCCCCAGTTTAAGTCCTCGGATATTTGCAGTGGCCAACCCCCCCCCCCCATTTACAATCTCCTACCTTCCCCTTGCCACTTCCTGGGTTTTTTATGGAACCAAACAGCTCGGGTGCTTTGGAACTCGCCTTCTGTTGCTACAGGGCTGTGGGTCTTCACTATTTGATTCCGCTCCCCACCCGGTCGGAATTATTAAAGTAGTTATCTAGGTTCTCTGGGTCACCTACTCCAAAATTAGAAAATCCAAATAACAAAACACACACACACACACACACAAAACCAAAACACACAACAATGCCCAAATCATACAATACCCACCAAAATAAATGACAACCCCAAAAATAAAATTAAATAAAAAAAACTTCTGCTTCTCATGTTTATTTCAAAAAAAATTTAATCTAAATATATATATATAAATGTTCACAATGAATGCACAGGGGCCAATGTATGGAGATACAGGGGGGAGGGGACAACACTCCCCAGGGAAAACAGAAGGGTGTCCTACCGAAACACAGGGATGAGCCAGGGTGTTGGAGGGAGGAGGGGTGGGATCATAGCTGCCAAGTATCCCGTATCCGCCGGGAAAACCCCTTTTTTCTTACTGTTTCCCGGCGGTCTCCCGTTTGGTGATAAATCCCGGCATTCTCCCTTAAATTCGCTTCTTCCCGGCGGCCATTTTTCTGGTGCCGCTTTGCCCTTCTATGGGCACCAGAAAATGGCGCCGCCGGCGCCGGAAGTCGCTTCTGCGCATGACCGGAAGTTGCGTGACGCGACTTCCGGTGGCGCTTCGCCCTTCTATGGGCATCAGAAAATGGCGGCGCCGGTGCCGGAAGTCGCTTTTACGTGTTTCCGGTCATGCGCGGAAGCGACTTCCGACGCTGGCGCCGCCATTTTCTGATGCCCATAGAAGGGCGAAGCGCCACCGGAAGTTGCGTCACGCAACTTCCGGTCATGCGCGCACTGCCGATCCCGGATCTTTACGGCCCGGACTTGGCAGCTATGGGTGGGATACGTCATGGATCGGGACATGGTGGGGGGGAACAGGGATGACCCACAGCAACGCGTGGCCGGGCCAGCAAGTTTGGTATAAGACTGCTTCATATGGAAGGTGGGGAACACTATGGGTTCAGTGACAAGACCTCAGTGCCATTCAATCTTTGCCATCTCAGGCTGAAGGACAAGTGGGAAAAAATCCTTCTCTGCCTGGAATCTTGCAGATGTACTACCAGTTACAGCAGATGCACAACAGCATGAAGAATGTGTGTGTGTGTGTGTGTGTGTGTGTGTGTGTGTGTGTGTGTGCGTGCTTCAATACCAGGGAAAGGGGCTTCTAATTAACTCTTTGTTCAATGCTGTAGCTTCAATCAGCTATGCTTGTTAGAAAAGGCTCCCACGCACTGGTAAATTTAGAACAGAAATTTTCCCCCTGAAAAAGAAGGATTTCCCCCCTAGAAAAGGAGGGCACACGGCAACCCTAGATATTTGCTACGCTTTTCGGCAGGAGCTGTCCCTGTCCTCCCTTGCGACTGAGAAAGAGCTCTTCCCCATGCGGAGCAAGCCCCCTAACCATGGAGCTCCTGTTCCTCCTGAGCGGTGGAATAGCTCAAGTCGGCAGAGCACGAGGATGTTAAAATCAGGGTTGCGGGCTCCAGCCCCTACACTGGGAGAATAGATTTCTTCCGGGACCCTTGTAGTCCCTTACAGCTCTTTTGGTTCTATAAGTGAATCTTTTATTACATCACACCATCTCCCACGAGGAGCTCTCAAGTGGCGAGAAGTTGCTGCAGAAGGTGCTCCTATTCTGTCCTCTAGCAACCCCACAAAGTAGGCTACGCCTGGACCCACATGGGGATTGTATGTTGGAAAACCAAGGACCCCCCCCCCGCCCTGCATGCAGTTAATCTGTGGAACTCTGACACTATGATGTGGCAACGAATTCTTACTCAAGACAGCTTTAAAAGGGGGGGGGGGTAACGCTGCAATCCTAAACTTCCATACCTGGGAGTAAGCCCCATTTAATTCAAAAGCACTTACCCCCAAGTAGGCATAGAATCGTAGAATCATAGAGTTGGAAGAGACCACAAGGGCCATCCAGTCCAACCCCCTGCCGAGCAGGAAACACCATGCTTAGGCTTGCACTGCTGAAACATGTTCCAAGAGGTGGCAGGAAGAAATGGGGTAGTAGCAGGCTTGGGACGAAATCAAAGCTTAACTAGCTTAACGAAATACCAGTGTGTGAGGGACAGGGGATATCGCGAAGTCCCTCCCCTCCTGAGTTCAAGCCCGTCCCCGAGCAAAGGGGAAAGCAGGGAGAGTTCCGATTCCAGTGGGGAAGCAGGAAGTCGTGTCCGAGGCTCAGGCAAGGTAGAGGAGCCAAGGTCCCAGGTGGGACAGGAAGGGGCAAGCAAGGGGGGAAGACCCATCCCCCCAACTCCAGAATTACGCAGGAAGAGGAGGGGCAAGAGGATGGGTCTGCCAAAGCTTTTGTGTTGGAGAAAGACGCGCCAAAAGCCATTAGGAGGTTCTGAAACCGACTGACAACATCGCTCCGTGTAAATAGCAATGACTTGAGCACTGTAAATACGCAGCACCAATAAAAGAATAAAATGCAGAGCTGCGTAACGTCGTTACTCTGAAGTAGTCCACTCCGGCCACTGTGACACAGTGGTTTGCCTGGAAAGATGGAATTAGGGAGCTGAAACAGTAAACAGAAGCACTGCACACCACTGTAACTTACAGGGCCACAGATGCCTGCTGGTATATTTATATTCATTGTAAGCCACTATGCTAATTTGTCTTGAAGGGCAGGTTGTGTGTGAGGGGGTAAAAAAATACAACAGGCTACTGCGGGATGCTAGACTGGATGGACATTTGGCCTGACCCAGCAGAACTCTCATGCTCTTAAGGGAAGACAGAATAGATTTGCGTCCCAAATATATTCGCACAATTGCTTGTTTTAGGAAATGGGTAAGTTTTTATTGTGTTTTCTGCACAACCACCACCCAGCAGAAATCAGGCACGGGTGAGGTGGACTAGAGGTAACAGAAAGAGCATACAGTATGTCCAACTGTAGTTCTTGGACATTATAAATTTGGTCTACCTAGAACAATGGAGTAGGAGACACTTCTGAAATGGAACAAAGACATAAAGGCTACATTTAAACAGGCGTAGAATGATGGTAGCTGCTGCACCATCCCTACTTCAACCTTTTAAGAGGCACTATTACTGTCATAACTCACATCCTCCTCTCCAGCTCAAAATGCAATTCTAGGCATGACTGGAGAAATATTTCCCTCAGAACTAAATGTATGATAAAAGCTATAAAAACAGAGGAACATTCTTAAAGGGAACAAGGGCATTTCATAAAAGATCAAAGTTGCTCTAAACAAACTTGGTTCCAAGGAACTTCAAATTCCTTATAACAAAGGCTCAGGGAGAAAGGGAACACTTTTTTAAACACCCCTTACAGAGAGAGAGAGAGAGAGAGAGAGAGAGAGAGAGAGAGAGAGAGAGAGAGAGAGAGAGAGAGAGAGAGAGAGAATGAAAAACCAGACAAAGGGAAAAACCAAGAAAATGATTTATTACAATTTAATTCTGCATAATTTAAAAATAACTCCGTTAGTCGCCATACAAATTTATTTTTTAACTATAAAATCAGTTGCCAGTGTATGTTTCAGTACCACACAGTCTCAGATTCCCCTTGCACATTAAGGCACATGTGGCACACCCATCAACCACTTAAGACCTCAACCTAGAGAAATTCCTTCCAACGGGCAGATCAGAAAGCTCTTTCACCTTCTGCGAAGAGATCCAAATCAAATGCTCCTGGTCCAGCACCAGCTCCCAAACCTTGGCCTCCTCCAATTGGTATCTTAAAATCCTCTGCGTACCTTTCCAGAAATCTTCTTTTATCCTCCACCAATCTGATCTTATGCTCCTTTTGTTTGTATTTAAATACCAGGCCCTCTGGAAATTTCCACTTAAAAAAAATATTCTTCCTTGTCAAATCGTTGTCAGATCTGTGTAATTATTTCTCTTGGCCAAAAAGAATTTGGGAGTCTCTTTGAACAAGATTATTGAATGTTGAAGAACTTCAAATTTCTTTTTATAATGGTACCCTAATATCTTATCTCTTTGTTCCTTTGTTTGGAAAACCACAATATAGTCATTCAGAAATTTGGGATCTTTTTTATTTCTTGGTCCTATTATATAGGCCCTCAAAATTGTAGCTTTCGTCTCCTCCTGGTCCAGATCCCACCAGCTGACAAACTCTTGTGCAATTAGATCTTTTAGGTTACCTTTCTCTTTCTCCAATTCTGGCAAACCCCGTATTCTTAAATGATTCTCTTTCTCCTTCAATTCTAAGAAGGCAAGCCTTATTTGTGTCTCTTCCTGTAATTTTTCCAGATCTGTTAATTTAGTTGTTTCAATATCGGTCACTCTTGCTTGAAGTCCTGAGACCTCTGTTTTAACTTCCTGAAGATCTTTTTTCAATACTCCAAATTCTTCTTTAAATTCCTGGAGGCATTTTGTGGTGGCTTTCACCTCTGTGGTCAGGCTTTGCAAACTCTGCCTATTTTCCTTCATAAATTCCAAAATCTGCCCTTGAAAAGCCTGATCCTTAGATTCCCACCGCAATTGCATTTTTTTCTCCGTGCCAGACATTTCCTTGTTTAGGATTCAGCCTTTATAATCCCGAAATAAATTGTAATCCGCTCAGCAGCTAATGTGCCGGAAATCATACCATTAAATTCTCAAATAGATTGTAATCCGCACAGCAGCTAATGTGCTCTTAGTCCCAAAGTTAATTGTATTCCCAAGAAGAATTGTAATCCACTCAGCCGCTAGTGTACCGGAAATCTATCCATTCAGTTCTCAAATAAACTGTAATCCTCACAGCAGCTAATGTGCTCTTAGTCCAAGAATTAATTGTAATCCAAAGAGAAATTGAGCTCCACTCAGCAGCTAGTGTGCCAGACTTCAGTCCATTAAATTCTCAAATAAACTGTAATCCTCACCGCTGCTGGTATACTCATAGTCCACCAATCAGACCCAAAATAAACTGTATAATCCTGAAATAAATTGTAATCCGCTCAGCAGCTAATGTGCCAGCTCAAATAAATTGTAATCCACACAGCAGCTAATGTGCTCTTAGTCCACGACTTAATTATAATCCAAAGATAAATTGTAATCCACTCAGCAGCTAATGTGCCAGAGTTCAATCTATTAAATTCTCATATAGATTATAAACCAGTCAGCAGCTGATAATATTCTGCCTTTTAAATCCCTTAATGTAATTTAATCCTCACAGCAATTGGCACATTAAACAGCACTTTCTCATACCAGTTTCAAAATCCAAGGCTTTTATAATCCAAACAGCAGCTGGGCATGTTTCTCACCTCTGCCATTCCATTCTGTAAACAATGTATAATCCACTCCACAGCTGGTGTGCTGAAAACTTTCTCTTCTCACAAGCAAGCATTCAAGGTCAAAAAACAAGCTCAAGTCCAGACAGCAGGGGAAGAGATAGGCGCCACTTTCAGTTTCCGCTGGCCATAAAATTTTCCATTAGTACAGTCTTTCAGACAGCCTTTAAACCCCCATTCCCCTTTCTTCCCTTATGTAGCAATAAGTTCTCCAGACCCTTGTTAACAAGTGGCAGTTCTGACTGTTACTTTTATAACCAAATGCACAAACAGCAACAAATGTCTCTCTTATACTGAGGCTTTGTTACAGCTCCTTGCGTTCTGACATTTTGACAGGTCCTCCACTCCAGCAGACGAGCGAATTTCAAAGCACACTTTCATATACAAAAAATGATCTTCTTTAACTCCAATTAGGCAGCCTCCCTCACCCCTTTCTCTTTCAGGGGGGGGATGGACCAACTTTCTAGGGAAACTGACACTTTAAAATGTTTCTCCGGCTTCGGTAATCTTTGCTGTTTCCCATGTAAATCAGTGGTTAGGGGCTGGCTTCCGTTTTTTTTCACCCCTATACCATATCTAATTAATCCTTAATTTAGCCATTCAGTCCTGCGGCTTCACGCTGTCAAAGGGAGTGCTGCGTCCGTATGCGCTGCAGCTCCTACCCCCTCGCTCTCGGGGGCTCAAATTTGAGCCTTTCCGGGGAGGGGGGAGCTCGCAAAATTGCGCTGCCGGACAGTCCACGTTCTCAGGAAGCCCTTCCTGAGATTTCTGAGGGCGCCCGTTGCGCCGGAACGGTGCGCCCAAACTTCGACGCGTCGGGTTTAGCTCCGCTTCGCTAAACCCCGACTGAAATGGCCGCGCAGGACGACCGGAAGTCAAAATGCAATTCTAGGCATGACTGGAGAAATATTTCCCTCAGAACTAAATGTATGATAAAAGCTATAAAAACAGAGGAACATTCTTAAAGGGAACAAGGGCATTTCATAAAAGATCAAAGTTTCTCTAAACAAACTTGGTTCCAAGGAACTTCAAATTCCTTATAACAAAGGCTCAGGGAGAAAGGGAACACTTTTTTAAACACCCCTTACAGAGAGAGAGAGAGAGAGAGAGAGAGAGAGAGAGAGAGAGAGAGAGAGAGAGAGAGAGAATGAAAAACCAGACAAAGGGAAAAACCAAGAAAATGATTTATTACAATTTAATTCTGCATAATTTAAAAATAACTCCATTAGTCGCCATACAAATTTATTTTTTAACTATAAAATCAGTTGCCAGTGTATGTTTCAGTACCACACAGTCTCAGATTCCCCTTGCACATTAAGGCACATGTGGCACACCCATCAACCACTTAAGACCTCAACCTAGAGAAATTCCTTCCAACGGGCAGATCAGAAAGCTCTTTCACCTTGGCCCCTGCAGCACCCAAATTTCTGCAAGGCAGATGAAGAAAGCTTTGCAAGGTTTTAGGGCCTGCACATTCTACACAAACATCCAAGTTAAAAAAACAACTATTGGACTGCAGAGCCTAGTCCACAATATTTCTGGGCCTAAAGTCACCAGAGCCTAACACAGTTATGATTTTGTTTGATGTTCAAAAAAGCATTTGGATACGGAGATTAAACCAAACCATATTTAACTGTGTTCCATAGTCACCAAGAATGTGTTTGCCTCCACTTTAAATCCTGAGAATGGTCAGATCACAGCCAAAGGACCCAGGCTATTGGGGGGGGGGGGGAGAGCAAGAGAATACCCAATTTCAACTGCAGTGATCTAGTCAGCTTAGCCTCCACTCTCAGGATTTCTAGGAGCAGATTTTGTTCAACCATGATGTGAACTATACTGGCTTTGCACCTGGTCTCCATTATCTCTCTAGCTCCATTACGCCTGCATTTTATACTGGCATCAATACTGAGGACAGCTCACAAGTACTGTGATTCTAAAGTAAGGCAAAGTTTGCTCTCCATTTACACACACCAGATTTGTAATCAGAACGATCATCATATAAAAACATAAACAAATCATTTCAAAATGGGGCTGAGCTTAAAAAAAAAAACCAAAACAGAATTTTGCTCAGAATTGTTTTGTTCCTTGGCAGCAACGCAGCATACCTGTGGAGAAAACACTCATTTCTCAAGAACTGCAATTAACAAACTTGTTGATCAAATAAATAAGCTATCCTTGGCCAGAGAGATGCTATGAAGCATCAGGCTCCCAATAAACTAAAGATCTTGAATATGGCCACAAATCATCATAAGTAAAAAAAAGTTCCCTAATGCCACTAGATTAAATCAGCTGTGGTGCTAGAAATGCATGTTTTCTTTTTAAAAAGCACTTGCACAAGTTTTTTTCCCAAGAAAGGGAAGTTAATATTTCAGTCAAAGTTAAAACCCTGCCTATATGCACCTATATTGGGTACCTATGTCCTAAAGAGGTCAACAAACCAGTGCAACATTTTAATAGCATTTACACCTGAAAGTTTAGAAGGCAAGAAATTACTGATATTTTCACCTGTAGGAGAAAACATAGTACTAATGAAAAGGCACAGAAATACAGTACTGCTTTGTAGCATTGACAATTATATTAAAAAGGCAGGCGGGCGTCTAGTGAGCAAATGAGACCTTCTGCTCTAGAGCAGGCAGATCTCTGCCATCTATACCACATTCATAAGATTTACGTTCAACCACAACATTTGGGGAAGGAGGCATATGCTGAGGAAATGATGGGCACTGCCACGGTGCCCATGGACATAAAGGCCAGCCAGTCCAGAGTTTATTTAAGGGTACCTGTTGCGTAGCTGGGTTCAGTAAGCCTCTAACAGTATAAAACATACCTAAAATCAAGTGAGCGGGCACACTCTCTTCATTGTGGGGTTTAGCTGGCCTGGCAGTGATGCCATCAGGGCATCCTCCTACAGCAGGCACAGCAAGAGTATAATCTTGGAGTGGTGGACTGCTATGGCAGGCTGAGAAAGGAAATCTCAGCCTGTGGACTGCAAGCCCAGCTTGTGGCAAAGTCAGCTTTTGAAATGATGCCTTGGCTTAATCACACAGCTGAGGGACACCCTCCAGAAACAATAAGGAGCTGCATTATAAAGCCCAGTTTTCCAACCCTGAAAGCAAAAAGGGACTAGCTCCCAATCCCAGAACAAGTTTGTGGAACCTGCATTCAATTCCAAGAAGGGGAGCACAGAGTAGTTTTGATCTTATTGAAAGCCCTCTCAGTTTCTAAATCTCTGTTACCACATGTGGTGCTTGAATCCCACAGTTGAGACATTCTAAAATTCTCAAACACTCTTGACAAATTGACACAGTTATTGGAAAGGCACAGCCCTATCTATACAAAAGACAGCTAACTGATGAAGAAATTGCTAGGAAAAGCAACAGTGGCGCATGAATCAAAACAGATGACTGTCCCCCTTCAGAAAGGACTGCATCTTAGGTTTGTATAGCAAAGAAAGCACTTGGCTTGGACAGTCTAGTCTCTCTTGGCTGCAGCTCTCCTCCACTGAAGAGATGGAGAACTATGTAAGCATAGACACTGAGAATATGGCAGATAGGCTGATCTTAAAACTTGGAATTGATGTCTTTTGTTCCAGTCTGCTGGAACTGGCACCTGAACTGCAGGAGTACTTGCGGAAAGAAATCTATCTCCTTACAAATATATCTCTTTTGAAATATATCTCATTAGTGCAAGATGCAATTAGATTAAGGAGGCGACCTTCAAAACAACCCAAAGCCCTCAATCCTTGCTCGACGTTCCTTGGCAACTACAACAGAAGGCACTTCTTGGAGTTCTTCTTTGTCACAGGGTATAAAACGGCACGCACAGCTTCAGCAAAGACTTCTCTCACCCTCTCCTGGTTCAGTGCTGAACATTCCAAGTATTTGACTGCTCCAATCTGCTTGGCCAGCGACGTCCCCTGCTGGGGGGTGGTGGGGCCCAGGCTCTGCTCCTTCAGCTTCTTCACTGTCTCCATGTTACTTCTCAAGTCCTTCTTGGTGCCAACAAGAAGAATCGGCACATTTGGGCAGTGATGAGTCACCTCGGGGTGCCATTTGTGCCTCACGTTTGCATAGGAGGAGGGGCTCCCAATGGAGAAGCAGATGACGAAGACATTGGTCTGAGGATAGGAGAGGGTGCGCAGGCGGTCATATTCCTCCTGGCCTGCCGTGTCCCAGAGATTCAGACTAACCATCCTGCCATCAACAGTCATCTGAGCACTGTAGTTGTCGAACACCGTGGGAATGTATTCCTCGGGGAATGCATTGGTAATGTAGCTGATGAGCAGGCAGGTCTTCCCCACAGCGCCGTCGCCAACAACCACACACTTTATCGTCTGCATTCTTCTGCTCTGAAGGGAAGAGTCCTGCACAAAGAAAGGAAGAAGTCAGAGGAAGCCAAACTTAGTTGGGAGAAAAATACTTGACCAAGCCTCCAGTATTGCTAGGAGAGTTATGCAATAACTCAGAAACCGAGCTATGGACATGCATTCTGCGCCCACCCTTCTCCAGCAGCGACTCACTTCCCACTTGCCCAGGGGACCGCAAAGCCAAAGAGAGGCAAACTCAGGCCTCTACCATCAGCCAATGGCCACTGGGAGGCTTTGCCCTTTGCCGCCAGGAGAAAATCATGGCAAGATGGAGATAAAACCTGGCCCCACCCCATCAGCCAAGGGAATCATAGAATCATAGAGTTGGAAGAGGCCACAAGGGCCATCCAGTCCAACCCCCTGCCAAGCAGGAAACAAGGGAAGAGTAACCGAAAGGAGCGGGTTTCCCACCTTCCTGCCTCAAAACATAAGGTTTATGGGGATGGGCCACATCTCAGTGGTGGAGTATCAGGAAGAAAGTCCCAAGTCTGCAGCAACTCCAGGTAGGGCTAAGAGAGGCTCCCTGTCTGGAACCCTGGAGAGCCTCTGCTAGTCACCATAGACAGTATTGAGCTAGGTAGACCAATCGTCTGATTTGGTGTCAGTAAGAATTCCCATGTTCTTTAGTCTCCAATTGCAAGATGCCCTGAGACTGCAGAGCTGAAAAGAGGCACTTTCTAGCTACATCCCTCGGCCAGGAGACTGAAGGGCTGCTGGGCTGGTTAAGCTGCCTTGGAAGATCATTCAATAGAAAGGCAAAATATAAATATTCTAAATTATGAATGACGTGTAACAATTCCTAAAGAAACCACAAACAGCATGAGAGGATTCTGTTTTGTCTATTGTACCTTTTGTTTTAGTACAGTGCCTTTTAACAGTAAACTGCACTAGGAGAAAGCAGAATATGAACATATTAAATATGTAAGCATTTAAAAGAACCACAACCACAGTAAGGAGCTCATTTTTTAGACATTATGCAAGGAGAAAAGAGAAACCAGCCAGGAATGAGCCAGAAGCAATCAGAGAACAACCCACCACTATCATCACCACTCCCAAGAAACCCAGGAAGCTGTTTTACACAGCACAGGAGCTTTTTCTTGACCTAGTTTAACAAACACTTTTTAAAACCATGTTCCGGAGAGCTAAGCAAACCATGCATCTGAACAAGACCAGGTCTGCCTGATGTGTTTTGTAAAACTCCAGAGATTGTAAAATGCCATGATTCATTTTCTCAACATACATTCACCCTCAACTCACACACACACTTTTTGTTTTGTCAGTAACAGAGCAATCCTAACCCTTGATCTATGTCATGGGTCAGTAAACTAAGGTCCGCGGGCTGGATCAGGCCCAATTGCCCTCTGGATCCGGCCCACGGATGGTCCTGGAATCACCACTTGGATCGGCGTGATCGTTCAACAGTGCAGACTACTGTATTGACAGGATACCACTTGTGGTATTTGGGCAGCCAGCGTAAAGCCTCGGAATGGGGCAGGATACAGGAAGAGCTGGTCTAGACAAAGATCTGCTGGATCCTAAACTGCTCCATCAACTGGAGAGGGGTCCATTTCGGAGCTGGCTCAGCAAATATTAAGACAAATAATGCCCCCCTCCCCCCCACAAAAAAAGACTTCTGCCCTGGTCAGTACATGGCTGGTTTTCAGATATTGCAGTGGAATCACCCCTACTGCTCCCCGGCCAAGAGATAGCATTGGCCCCTGATTGTTAGAAAAGTTTTCCTGGTTGATGAACCAAAGTTTTTGAATTAACAGCAAAGGAACAAACCGGACACTCTGTAATAAGCTTCTAGCAATCTTGAGCAGCCTTAACTTTTGTTCTCTACCAGCAGAAATTCTCTACATTGCAAATGACTGCAAGAGAAACATCTTCTGCTTTTTAAAATCTGAACTATCTGTCAGCTGCTCTGGTGCAATCTAGGGCCCAATTCAGCAGTCCAAGACCCACAAGAGCTTAGAACACAGCAGCTGTGATGGGCGCTCAGAACGCTTCCTCTCTCAGCCAGCACCAGAGGCACGGAGGCCTTCTGTGAATACACAAAGAACTGTTGAGAAGGAAGCCAATAGCAGATTATTCTTAACAATGACGGTCCAGCAGGAATTAAGGGGCTTGAGCTGCAAACTCATTAATACCAAATATATATGAAGAGTTCAGGATGAAAGCAATGTGCAAAGCTCAGTGCAGGCCTCATTACTCTGGAAAGTTTCAGAATGACTTTTAACATGAAAAATTCAAATTCACCAGAGACAATTTGGGGATGGGGCAGGGAGTCTGACAGGACACTTCCCAGCACTTTCCCAATGGACTTGGTGGAGCCGCATATCACTCCCAAATATAAACCAAAAGCCTGCACGCTTTCAAGTTGGAACTGCCAAACTAGCCCAAACAAGAAACAACTTGTTAGCCTCTTTCTTTGGAGGTGCTACTTAGCTCCCAGGATGCAATTTCCTGCAGAGCGAAAAACCCTCTTAGAAAATAACGCAGCTCATTCCAAGAGACTAACAGCTGAACATGTATTAGCAGGGCAGCTCTCCAGAGAGCAACTCGGTCAACCACTCTCTGCAACCTTTGGCTCAAATCCCTTCACTTAAAGCAATTGCTCCAGTTCCTCAACAAATCACCAATCTCCTTTTTCGGGGTGCGGGGGAGAGAACACTGACACTTAGAGTTCCCTGTTCACAAAGCAGCAATCATCCACACTGAAGCTCTATCCAATCTGAACTCCCAAAATGTCCTTCCACCATCATCTTGCTGGAATAGTTCATACTAACAGCAAACAAGTAGCTAGAGTCTGGGACCCAAAATTTTGTAACTGCCAGTGCAAAGACTGTTGCGTTAGTGTAAGGGCAAGAATCACAGTTGCACAATATGAAATCCAGCACAACTGTTGCACTAGTGGAATTTTTTGTGTGGAACAGGAAGTAATGGGACTTCTGTTGTGCAACCAGCCACAAGATCCAAACCAATATTCTGCACCTTCTCATGTGACATTTAACTTGGCACTATGCTGAATTCCTCCCCATATATTTTAAGTTTTATGGACTGCAGATAAGTAGCTAACTTAACTTGAATCTTCCTCAACCTGGAGCCTTGCATATGTTCAAAACTACATCTCCCATCATTCCTGACCAGTGGCTATGCTAGCTGGGCTGGATGGGAACTGGAGACCCACAATGCCTAGAGAGCACCAATTTGGGGAAGCCTGGATTCCTTATGGGAGGAATGTTTACCATTAAGGGAATGCAGTCACTTTCAAGGAGAAACTAGGAAGCTGTGAACAAATGAAAGGGGAGCACTGGTGTGGTATAGAAGGCAGCCTACAAAATCTGGGAAACTGGACTTCTGCCCAGCCCTGTATCTTTCCAGATTCAATCCCACCACTCAAGCCAATAACTGATCTCAGGCTAGCAAAGATCTCTGCCTCGGACACTAAAGAGCTATCTCGTCAAGCCTGGACAAGATGGAGTCAACCAGCTCAGCTTCATATACAGAAGTGTGTAAAATGTCACATACTATCTCAACTATCATATACCACAGGCTCAGCAAGGACAGCCGCCAGTTACAAAAAAGTGGCTAGAAATTTAACCATGATAAGGGAACCTTGGTCTGCACAACGTCTAAACATCTGCATGTAAATTTATGCTAGTATCATAACAAGCCAGGGACCCAGGTGGCGCTGTGGTTAAACCACTGAGCCTAGGGCTTGCTGATCAGAAGGTCGGCGGTTCGAATCCCTGTGACGGGGTGAGCTCCCGTTGCTTGGTCCCAGCTCCTGCCAACCTAGCAGTTCGAAAGCACGTCAAAATGCAAGTAGATAAATAGGAACCGCTACAGCGGGAAGGTAAACGGCGTTTCCATGTGCTGCTCTGGTTCTCCAGAAGCAGCTTTGTCATGCTGGCCACATGACCTGGAAGCTATACGCCGGCTCCCTCGGCCAATAATGCGAGATGAGCGCGCAACCCCAGAGTCGGTCACGACTGGACCTAATGGTCAGGGGTCCCTTTACCTTTACCTTATCATAACAAGCAGAGGTGGCCAGAATATCCCCCTCCCCCCGCAATAAAAGGAATTGGTTTGCTAGTTATCTTCATTAACACTGAAATCCTATACCCACTTATTGTACCGTATTTATTTATCACCTTTAACACACATATCATGGTGGGGTTAAGGTAAAGGGACCCCTGACCATTAGGTCCAGTCGTGACCGATTTTGGGGTTGCGGTGCTCATCTCGCGTTATTGGCCAAGGGAGCCAGCGTACAGCTTCCAGGTCATGTGGCCAGCATGACAAAGCCGCTTCTGGCGAACCAGAGCAGCACACAAAAACGCTGTTTACCTTCCCCGCTGTAGCGGTACCTATTTATCTACTTGCTTTGAAGTGCTTTCGACCTGCTAGGTTGGCAGGAGCAGGGACCGAGCAATGGGAGCTCACCCCATTGCGAGGATCCGAACCGGATCATGCAGCTGGGTAACAAGGAATGCAAGAGTTGCCAAAGAACAATCCCACCTCAGAAAAAAGAAGCCCTGAACAGATGCCAGTGTTTGAAACGCCCATTGTTCTAGGCGCATTTTGCGACAGGGAATTTCATTAGTGTGAGCAGTTTCTGAGCTGTGGACGCAGTACTACACCTAAGATTTCAGATTAAAACTGCAGAATGTAAGGAAAGGAGGAACTTTTTCTGCCTCCTCACTTCCAGCTACTCTTTGAAGACTGGAGAAGAGACCCTCTGAAGAAGATTAGAGAGGTGGGCAGAAGGACTAGATCATGTGAAAAATGAACATAATATTTTGGCTGCAGTTTATTCATTTTCAGCTTTTTATTCTTTTTATTTTTATTTTATTTTATTTAAAAAGTGTGCCTAGACATTTAATTGTTGTGCCCGTAACTTAGGTTTAAGGTGCCATTTAGCTCCTAGCTTTCATATCTGTTTCTAACCCTGACAGATGCCTTGCTAAGCATCTCTGCAGCACCCAGAATGCATTGCAGATGGCCAACTTTTCTCTAAACCTACTCTGGCATTTTTACTAACAGTTTGATGCACAAATTGCAGCAATTTAATTTCTCTGGGAAAAGTTTTACCTGTTAATTTCTACACCTCTGGCTGCTGTACAAACACAGGAGCAGACCAAGTTGGTCAGCTGGCAACTCTAGTCAATGCATTTGATCAATGGTCCCCCCCCACCCACAGAGAATAAAGATGAAGACCTCCCCTCTTCTCCACCATCACCAATACTATCTTTTGGTCCCCTTTATTAGAACATTTTTAAAGTCTATTAGAAATGCAACAAAAGACCTCACGTGGGCAACACCTTTATTAGGATCAATAAAAAGGAACCCACGTAGAGAACAAGTTTCCACATTCTCCAGAACTGTCAGGAAAATGTTGAAATGTTTGTGGGGGGGAGAAGAGAGAGAGAGATGTAGATGTGCGTAATGTTGAAGGCACAAATTCTGCAGCTTACAACAGCAGAAAGTGTTCACGTCTATTACAAATAGCAAATTCTGGGGCTTTAACAATATTGCTCTCTCTTCTCCCCAGCTCCTCCCTTGTTATTTTTCTCAACTTCTTCAAGCTGGACCTTATGCAAGACAAGGTGGGTGGGTGAGCGGAAACCAACAGAGATGAAGGACAAACATAATATACCTGGAACTCAGGATTACGTTTCATGCATCTGATGAAGCAGATTGTAGTACGCTGGCTCCCTCGGCCTATAGAGCGAGATGAGAGCCGCAATCCCAATCATTCGCGACTGGACCCAATGGTCAGGGGTACCTTTACCTTTTTAAGATTTGTCAGTCAAGTTGCCACAAGACTCTGTTATTTGGGAATGATATCCAAAGACAACATTCTACAGTTTTGGGAGAAACTTTCATTGGTTAAAAGACCAATAAAAACTGCAGCCTCTGGGCGTTAGGAAAACAAACATGTACACGAAAGCTCATACCAATGACAAACTTAGTTGGTCTCTAAGGTGCTACTGGAAGGAATTTTTTTTAATTTTGTTTCGACTACGGCAGACCAACACGGCAACCTACCTGTGCCTTTATACAGTCAGACCATTAAGAACCTAGCCCAGCACTGTCCACTCTGACTTACAGCAGCTTCCAGAGTTTCAGGAAAGGATCATTCTCAAGACTCTGTGGAGAAGCAGGGATTGAACAAGGGACCTTCTGCATGCAAAGCAGATGCCCTACCACTGAGCTACATCTTTTTTTACCTGCTAATTAATATGAAATTTCATAGCAGCCTGCAAGCTCATGATTTATTTCCAAAGTTAAGCCTCGGTGGTGAACCAGTTCAGTTGCTTGCTGTTTTGTCTGCACTGGCAGGCAACAACTCTCTAGGATTTAAGGCAGGGTTTTTTCCTAGCCCCACTTGGAGATGTCAGGGATCAAAAGCAAACTCTTTCCCCTCTACTGATATTGCTAATGAACAGAGGAAACTGCCTAATACAAAGTCAGGCCAATTCTTACTCTGCCCACTCTGTTACAGGCCTAAGGCTGGCAGCAGCAAGAAGGTACTGGTACTGGCTGGCGGCAGATCTACAGGATTTCAGGCCTGGTACATTCCTAGCCCTCCCTGGAAGCGTGGAGGATTGAAGCTGCATGCAAAGCAGATGCCAAAGCCCTTCTCCAAGCCCCTGCCCTTGCTCTTTGCTGGGTTTTTTCACATAACTGTACAGTTGGAAGAGACCAACTAACCCATGTACTGAGTGCAAGCCCCTACAATGCAGGAATCCTTTGCCCGACGTGGAGCTGGAACCCACAGCTCTGAGATGAAGAGTCTTCCGCCGCCCCCCCCCCCCACGCCCCATATTATTTTTTATTAATTTTCCAAACGATTACAAACCAAACCAAATTAAATTAATGCAATACAGTTTCTTAAAATTACGTTTCTCGCTTCTGTCCCGAACACACGATCGCCATCCTTTTCCTCTCGTTGCCGCATCATTTCTCATTTACAGTCCGGCGGACTGAGATTAAAGGTCTTAACGCTCTCCCAGCCGAGCTACCCCACCAGCCTCCCCATACAGACAACAGCAAGCCCCCTTTGGCCTTAACCCGACCATTCACCCCATATAGCTCAGCACGGCCCGCACGGACCGGCAGCAATCAATCCGATTCCCACCCCCTTCCCGCTTCCTCTTGGCGATTGCCACCAGGGGATGAAACAGCGGCCACAGATTACACCAAGCCGCCTCGCGCCCCCCACCCCGCACTCTGACCACTGGGCCCTTCTCCTCCAGCATTGCCTTGCACTGACTGGCAGCAGCCCTGCCTCCAGAGAGGAGATTCCCAGCCTTCTTCTGCTTGCAAGGAAGGTGCTCAGCCACTGGACGGGGGGGGGGGGGGCTTCCTCATCATGCCCACCCACCGGAGCCCCCGGAGGCTTCTCTGAGCCCGTAAGAGATTCCCCCACCCACCCACGGGTGATTGTGGCTCGACGGGGTGGTCCTTTTTAAAGTACCCCCATCCTGTCAGGCCTGAGGGCGGCGGCCACACAGCGGGAAGCAGCGCTCCCCTCCCACCCTCTGAACCCCCTGCTTCGTGAGGGGAGGCCGGCCTGGGGCTCCGGGTCTTACCTTGGGGTCCCCCCTGCTCGCTCGCTCTCGCTCTCTCCCGTCAGCTGCAACCGCCGCCGGCCGAAGAGAAGCTGTATCCGGCTGAGGGAAACCGCCCCCACAGCGCCGCCGCAGCCCGGCCTTGGCTCTGCGCACGCGCGCGCCCCCGCCCTCCTTTTCGGAACGGCCCGCCAGGGGATTCTGGGAAATGTAGTGCGGCGTCTGCTCAAGGCTGACTTCCGTCCTCTCTCTTTTTCCCCTCTCGCTCTATGATTTTTCTTGCGTATTACGGGGAGGGAGAGCGGAGGGGAGGCCTCCGTGGCCAGCGGCTGGGGATGATGGGAGGTGTAGTTCCCGCGGCTTCCCAGGCTGAAAGAGAGCATTAGCTAGCCTACCTCGCAGGGAGGTTGTGGAGATTTAGAAAACAAAAAACGGTTGCAGGCATTAAGACTGGTTTGGAAAGGATGAGAGAGTTGTGCCTGCCCACTGAGGGGGGAAATAAGCCTCTTCCCAAAGAAAGGAAGTCGCCTGGCATAGGTTGGCTCAGCAGCTCTTTCTGATAGCCTACTGTATTTTGAATTCTTGTGATTCTCCTGAATTGCTTTAATTGTTCTGATGAATTTATCATCGAGTTAGTTATAAGTTACTGTATTCAATGCTATAGTGTTGTTGTAGAGGGCAGGGTAAGAGGAATTTGCACCCCATGCATTACGAGACTACCAATGTACAGAGAGGGGACAGTTTTAGCCAGAGAGAAGCCATCTTCTTGATTCAAGGTGCAAAAGTCAAAAGAAGCATATTCCGCCCGTATCAAAGTAAATTAATCCCCTGCTGACCCAGACACACATGCACCCTTTTGCATAAGCCATCGCTAAATCCTGTCTCACACCCACCTGGAAAACATGCATAATCGCACCTCCAGCCAGATAGCCTAACAAGATAACGATCACCCATTTTCGGAATTTCCGTCCTCCCAAATCCCCGCCCGAGGTGCCCTCCCTTGTGTTTCTCATGATCCAGATTCAGCTGACCCATGAACCTTTTTATATATATGTATATATCCCTAAAAAAACTATTTTGTCGTTCTTTCATTAATGTTATTGTGTCCCCTATCATGTAACCTGATGCACGTCCCTATTCTTTACTCTGTATAAGTTGTATACTGTTTATGAAGCCATAAAATGTAACCTTGCCTGATACCTTGACTTTTTTTTAATTGTACCTGTATAAAAGCATGTCATCCTGAAGAATTAATTGTTTGACTCTACTGCTGACAAAGGTTTCCATCTATGCACCCTTCTAAGCTTTTAGTTCGTTATCCTTGATAAATTCTTATAACCTGTCAAACACCGCTCCAAACTGCGAACGTATTACCGCTGTTAAAATGTAGCCCCTCTTGTGTTAAAAATGTAGCCTCTCTTGTGTTATTAGTTACTGTATATTATCATCTCCTGCTTAAGACTCTTTAAAGCAGCCCTTTCTCTCTCCTGCAAATATTGTATATATATGTATTAGTTTTGTTACAATTCAATAAGCATCTCCTTGGCACAACGTATTTTACGGACTATTTTCTCAGACACCCTCCCGCCTTTCGCTGTTTCTTGATACCACACTGCCACCTAGCCAGTCTGGAAGAAAAGGACTCAAATACACACTTTCAGTGAGAACAACAAGTTTATTTGAAAAGCAGGTGTTATCAGCAATCTCCGCACCTCCGCAGAGCCATCCTGTCAAACAATAAAGAGATATGCATAAGCATTACCTGGACTGTCACCACGGATGTCTCACATCAGGAATTCTATCAACCCCTTTGTCCTCACCCGATTACCCTCCTCCCAAAACCCATTTCCCACCTTTCATGCAATTGTGTACCATTGGGAATGAAACCTATAAAAATGTGAAGCTCCTTTTGTTCGGGGTTCATTCACTTCAACTTGTTGCGTGGGGCGAACCACTATTGCAATAGCTAATTATTTAATTAATAAAGTGCCTTGCTTCGTACGTCCTGGTTTGGTCTCTGTTATTTGGTGGGCAGGAGACGCTTAAACTTCGTCTGCTTGCCAGGATACCTGGACTCTACCTGGGTCAAGGATCCACTTATTCCTAGGACCGTGCAGCTCCGTAAATTTTTACAACAGTGTTTACAATGTGTGTGTGCAATGCTGTTGCGATTATTGTGAGCTGCCATTAACACTGTCATGTGGGGATCCCTTGCAAACAACGGCCACAGTGCCTGGAGACAGTCAGGTCATGTATCCAGAACAGTGACTAGGGGAGGAATGGCTGCTGGGAGGAGAGCAGAGAGAAGAAATGCCTTGCTGCATCTGCAGCAACACAGCCAGGCACCTTCATCTGCCCCACCTGCAACAACACATGTCTCTCCCGTGTCAGTCTCTGCAGCCATAGCAGATGCTGTAACTCTCCAATGCTTCGACTTTACCTTCAAAGGCACACTCTTCTGTTGTCTTGCAAGTCAGATGGATGCTGACAATAACAGCCTTCAGCTCAACATTTGTTGTTGGAAAAAGCAGAATACATACTGTTTATTAAATATAATCAAGATCAAATCATTAATTTGATTGATTCATCAGCTAAAAACACATATGATGAATCAGTTAAAAAGGAATTTCTCTACTCACATGACAGCTCTAGGAATACGACAAGCCTGTGTGACTGTAGGCCAGTTTCGACTGAGCTGATGGCTGCAGTTTTTGAGACCATACATGAAATCAGCAATATGAACATCAGGCATCTCTGCTCCATTGCCTATTTACTCAGAAGGAATGACTACTGAGTTCAGAGAGGATGACCACACAATCCAAATAATGTATACTCAGAAGTAAGTCCTATTGAATTCAGTGGGATTTTTTCCCAGGTAAATAAAGGTTAGGGTTGCTGTCTTACTCTCTAGGGGCATATGCCTGAACAGCCTCATCCATTCACAACATCTGGGGTTCAATCACCTAATATTCCAATGTCATGTATGCCATCATCTGCCAGCTATCTTCTGTGGAAAAGAATAAATGGTCACAAGCTGGTTCCTCTCTGAGGTAGTTTCCAGGTTACCTGTTTATTGAGTATTCATCCTGTTTTCTTTCCAGGGAGATTAGATGACATCAGATATTTCTTAAGCATTCATTCTGTTTTGTTTGTAGGGAGATCACAAGATGTTGTGTCAAGCAGTTGCTGCCCCACATCAGCCCAGATACATGCTATTGGGCTAGTTATGCGTGCTTTCTGAGTGACACATCATTTTCCATCAGGGAAAATGAAAAGCTAGCTAAAGTTGAGATGGTGACAGGGAAAAGAACACAAATTTGTGGCCAGCCTGCTGAAAACAACAGCTCTTGCAACAGCTAACATGGATATACTCTCTTATTACATAGCACTTCCAGAACATAACACTTTCAAGGTAATACTTTCAAGGTAATACCTTGAAAGGTATTACCTTACGTGCCATATCTCCATGTCCACGCAGGCAGGCTTTGTTCCTTGGCAACCTGCTTCCAGGAACTCCAGAATTCTCACACGTCACCATGTGCCTAAAGGACACTGTATTGAACCAAAGGTGAAATGTCCCAGAAGCTCCATGAACGCCATCTTGCTATTCAGGATAACCCTACAATTAATTGGTAGTCGTTGCAAGAATGAGCTCATATATGTTTGTTTCCTTGCTTTGATGTATGCTAATGAGCTTGCTTTGATGCTGCACTTATCTGTGGACTTTGGGATGCTGGGCTCTAGGCCCAGAGAGGGGAGAAGCTTTGGCCACTTGCCACCTATGGTCTCATCAGCCAGGTGTGATGGGAGGTTCTGGACAAATTGACGCATGCTGTCTTTTGTGTAAGTAATGCTTAGCATATTAGCACTTTGCAGGCAGGTCAGGATGACCTCTCTCTGTTGCTGTTTCCATCCCATGTCTGTGCATGCTGTGTTGTAAGTTTATACCTTTCTTTTAATAAAGCACTAGAACAGGCCATTCTGGAGTTGTCTCTTTGGTATCCCTGCATCAAACCACTTTGGGCCTGCAGCCCAGAACAGACATAGCATATTCTTCTCCTAGTTTCTATATAGGTCAGGGAAGGGGACTCAGGTTCAGGAGCTGAATGCAGCTCTCCAGCCCACTCGGGACTTTGTGTAGCTCGCCTCCCTCCCTCCCCCCCCCCAATCACACACAGACACATCCTCTGCTGGCCCTACTTTGCACCTTCATAAGAGTATTTTTGCCTGGCCTGATTGCTACAATGAAGTTTGATAATGCTTCTTGCATGCCTGGATGGAGGAGGAAGAGTGTGTACAAGCAAGCCTACTGTACGAAGGTAAAATTTACATTAATTGGTCTGCCCAGTTTTGCCTCTGGCCGTGCCCACCATTGGAATATGCCAAGAAGGTAGGCCTTTGAGAAAGGTGTTCCCCACCCTGGCATCAGGCTGCTCTTGTTTTCCAACTCTGTGAAGTAGTCATTTCAATGGATAGTTATTATCACCACTCCTCCAAGCCTGCAAACTGACCCTTGCACAGCTTCAACCCCCCCCCCCAAAAAAAATTCCCTCCAACACCTGAAGCTGTTCAGGTGGATCAAAATTCTGCTAGGGGCGAATATACATTTCTCTTGCTTCTACTCCTTCTATACCCTTTACCTTTCTGAAAATGGTAGGAGCACTGGCTGCTGCATCAGTCCCAAAGTCCATGTAGCCCAGCACCCTCCTGTTACTGTGGCCAGCTGGATGCCAGGGAGAAGCCTGGAAGTGCAACCTGAGCACAACAGCACTCTTCTCACTTGTGACTCCCAGCAAGTCATAGGTATACTGCCTCTTACAGTGGAGGGACAACACATCATGGCTATTGACAGCCTCCTTTTCCATGGAGTTCTGATTTCCTTTGAAAGTCACCTAAGTGGTGGCCACCATTGCATCTAGTGAGAGCCAATCCCATAGTTCAACTCACTATGTGAAGAATTACTTTCCCTTTGCCTGCTCTGAATTGTCTGAATGATGCTGTGCCTTGTCCAGAGAAGGCAACCCCAACTCAGAAATGGAAACCCACACAAAGCCTAGAAGGACCATGACTCAGTGGTGGAGCATCTGCTTGCATGCAGAAGCTAAGCTCCCAGTTCCAGTTCCTCATTTCTCCCAAGTCGGGTTGGAAAGATCCCCTGCCTCAGACTCTGGACAGCTGTTGCCAGTCAGGCTGAACAATACTGGGCAAGGTAATCTAATGGTCTGATTCTGTATAAAGCCAGCTTCTTGTTTTCCTAACGCCCAGAGGCTGCAGTTTATATTGGTCTCTTAATGAATTAATGTTTCTTCCAAAACAGCAGAGGGCAGTCTTTCGATGCCATACTCCAGTGGTGGCCAACTCCCAAGAGACTGCGATCTACTCACAAAGTTAAAATCTGGCAGTGATGTACCCCCTTTTTTAGTTAAAGTTGTTGAACTTTTTTAAGGAAGGAAAGCCCTGTTTTGGGGGGTTCCGGATAAAAGTTGTAGAGCTTTTTTTGGGGGGGGAAACAAAACTTATTGAGCTTCTTTGGGGGAGCCAGTGATCTACCAGTGATCTACCACAGACATCCAGTGATCTACCAGTAGATCACGATCTACCTGTTGGACACGCCTGCCATACTCAAGCGTCAAAGAGTCTTAACGGCACTTAACAGACCGGCAATTCTTATCACCGTCAGCATGGACAAAGACTGAGCTAGAAGTCAGCTTCCTATGTTCCCCTTATGCCCAACCCTGAGCCAAGCACAATCTCCCAAGAGTCAAACACAACCACAAAAACACTGTCCAAAATGGTGGTACTTTCAGAGTATATTTTTCATCTTCCTTTTTATTGAAGAAAGTTTATCTTATTCCATGAATGAGATGCAACAGAGACACAAACAAAAGAGGGGATGGGGAAATTCCAGACACTGGTTCCCACCACCCTGGATATGCCCCCCACCTCCCTTCCCCTGCATCCCAGTCCAGACAGCTCTGCAGCCCTGGACAGAGGAGGAGGAGGAGCACCAGGCATAGTCTGACCCTGGCAAACAGTGGGCATTCTTCCTGTAGCACCCGGTTGGTGCCCCTGTTTTCAGCAACACAGATCAGAGCTGGGAACAAACCAGCCCATGCCCAATTCCACAGGCTGCAGCACTCAGCTGCGACTCACTTCCCATCAGAGACGTGGCTAGCAGGGAGGGCTTGGCTCCTCTCTCCTTCCACCCGTTCCTCCCCCTCCTCCTCCTCTGACCAGCTCAAGCTGTCGTCAGACTCCTCTTCAGGATTAGCTCCTCTGGCTTCCTGGCTTTCCGAGCTGTCTGTCTCCAGCTGCTGTTGCAGGGTTTGTGGTTTGCTCTGGGGGTGCTCCAGCCTAGCCCAGGTGACAGCGTTTTCCTTCTTCAGGGTAATTTCCACTTTGGAGGGCAACATGTTCAAAAAGCTCTTCTCCACATTGATGACCTGGAGAGGAGAAGAGTGCTATTTAATGAACACTGCTCTGCCTCTCTGCTGTCACAGAGCCAAGGCATGCTATGGTATAGAGCTGGCCCTAACGTTAGGCAAAGTAAGGCAACTGCTTCAGGCATGCTATGGTATAGAGCTGGCCCTAACGTTAGGCAAAGTAAGGCAACTGCTTCAGGCAGCAGATTATCGGAGGGCAGTCATCATGGCTAGTAGCCTCTTGTAGGCTGATCGCCGAAGAATTGATGCTTTTGAATTCTGGTGCTGGAGGAGACTCTTGAGAGTCCCATGGACTGCTAGAAGATCAAACCTATCCATTCTTAAGGAAATCAGCCCTGAGTGCTCCCTGGAAGGACAGATCCTGAAGCTGAGGCTCCAATACTTTGGCCACCTCATGAGAAGAGAAGAATCCTTGGAAAAGACCCTGATGTTGGGAAAGATTGAGGGCACTAGGAGAAGGGGACGACAGAGGACAAGATGGTTGGACAGTGTTCTCGAAGCTACGAACATGAGTTTGACCAAACTGCGGGAGGCAGTGCAAGACAGGAGTGCCTGGCGTGCTCTGGTCCATGGGGTCACGAAGAGTCGGACACGACTAAACGACTAAACAACAACAACAAGCCTCTTGTAGGAGCCAGCATCATGGCTTCTGGAACCTTTGGCTGCAGGCAGAGGAGAACTTCTGAGGGAAAGAAGGGAGGGATCCAATGACCGGACACACTAGGCAGCATATTTAGAGTGAGGGGGGAACGTATTTGATCCCCTGCTAAATTTGCCCATTTGCCCTCTGACGAAATGACCAGGCCATAATTTTAATGGTAGGTTTATTGTAGCTGTGAGAGACAGAATAACAACAGGGAAAACCCCCAGAAACCCAGAAGACAAAAGTCAGAGATTGATGTGCATTATATTAAGTGAAATAAGTATTTGATCCCCTATCAACCAGCCAGGTGTCAGGCTACTTGGTATCTTCACTGTATGTAATGAGCTGAGATTAGAAGCACCTGCTGCAAGGGAGAGGTGGTTTTACCTGTAATCCCAGCTCATTACAGTACCTGTACAAAAGACACCTGTCGACAGAAGCAATCAATCCAGCAGATTCCAAAGTAGCCACCATGACCAAGACCAAAGAGCTGTCCAAGGATGTCAGACACAAGATTGTAGACCTGCACAAGGCTGGACTGGGCAGCTTGGTGAGAAGGTGACAACAGTTGGTGCAATAATTCGCAAATGGAAGAAACACAAAATAACTGTCAACCTCCCTCGGTCTGGGGCTCCATGCAAGATCTCATCTCGTGGAGTTGCAATGGTCAGGAGAACAATGATGAAGCAGCCCAGAACTACATGGGGAGAACTTGTCAATGATCTCAGGGCAGCTGGGACCATAGTCACCATGAAAACAGTTGGTAACACACTATGCCATGAAGGACTGAGATCTTGCAGAGCCCGCAAGGTCCCCTTGCTCAAGACAGCACATGTACAGGCCTGTCTGCAGTTTGCACATCTGAATGACCCAGAGGAGAACTGGGTGAAAGTGTTGTGGTCAGATGAGACCAAAATCGAGCTTTTTGGCATCAACTCAACTCGCCGTGTTTGGAGGAGGAGGAGGAATGCTGCCTACAACCCCAAGAACACCATCCCCACTGTCAAACACGGAGGGGGACATATTATGCTTTGGGGGTGTTTTTCTGCTAAGGGGACAGGACACCTTCATCGCATCGAAGGGACGATGGACAGGACCATGTATCGGCAAATCTTGGGTGAGCACCTCCTTCCCTCAGCCAGGGCATTGAAAATGGGTTGAGAATGGGTCTTCCAGCATGACAGTGACCCAAAACACAGGGCCAAGGCAACAAAGAAGTGGCTCAAGAAGAAGCTCATTAAGGTCCTGGAGTGGCCTAGCCAGTCTCCAGACCTTAATCCTATCGAAAATCTGTGGAGGGAGCTGAAGGTTTGAGTAGCTGCACATCAGCCTTGAAATCTTACTGACTTGGAGAGGATCTGCAAAGAGAAGTGGGACAAAATACCTCCTGAGATGTGTGCAAGCCTGGTGGCCACCTACAAGAAGAGGGCAACCAAAATGGTCAAAGGCCTGGAAACGATGCCTTATGAGGAACGGCTTAGGGAGCTGGGTATGTTTAGCCTGGAGAAGAGAAGGTTAAGGGGTGATATGATAGCCATGTTCAAATATATGAAAGGATGTCATATGGAGGAAGGAGAAGGATTGTTTTCTGTTGCTCCAGAGAAGCGGACACAGAGCAATGGATTAAAACTTCAAGAAAGAAGATTCCACCTAAACATTAGGAAGAACTTCCTGACAGTAAGAGCTGTTCGGCAGTGGAATTTGCTACCAAGGAGTGTGGTGGAGTCTCCTTCTTTGGAGGTCTTTAAGCAGAGGCTTGACAGCCATATGTCAAGAATGCTTTGATGGTGTTTCCTGCTTGGCAGGGGGTTGGACTCATAGCTGCCAAGTTATCCCTTTTTTAAAGGGATTTTCCCTTACGCTGAATAGGCTTCCTCGCGAGAAAAGGGAAAACTTGACAGCTATGGTTGGACTGGATGGCCCTCGTGGTCTCTTCCAACTCTATGATTCTATGATTCTAAGAAATGTCTGACCTCTGTAATTGCCAACAAGGGTTTTGCCACCAAGTACTAAGTCATCTTTTGCAAAGGGAGTAGCCAAGGCATGGTCTGCTATGCGAGGGGCGGGCATGTTCAGGCTTCCCCATTGTAGCCAAACTGTGGAACTGCAAGGTAACTGTATTTTTTCCTGTGTGTTTAACAGCTGCTCACGGAGTAGGAATTCAATAGCTTTAGCTGTAGTTGCACCCTCAATACAGGCCCACCCCACTTTTTTTTCATTTTTAAAAAAATTATAGTTTTTTTACCAAAACTTACCCCCCAGAGATCCAACTTTGCCTGGAAAACCTTATCTCCTTCAAAAGTAATATGAATGTCTAGCTGCAGGAAGGGGGATAAAAAGAGGAGGCAACATCAGTACAATTCTGGCCTGCTGTAGGACCCCCCGCTGCCACTCTCAGGGCTTTTTTTCCCCAGCTGGCACCTCTCAGGTGGGCACCATTGCCATTATAAGAGGAAAAAGGAAGGCATTAATGGTGAGTTCCAGCACCTCTTTTTCTAGAAAAATAGTACTGACCACACCCATCTCATTTTGGAGAATACAAGGTTGCTCCAAGGGGCAGACAGCCCACCCCAGCCTGCCCTTCCTTACCGTCGTGCGGTTAGCCTTCACAGAGCTGAGATTTGGCCGAGGGGTCTTGGCATAGATGGTCACCACCACTTGGCTGCCAGTTTGGTGCCAGTCATGCCAGCAAGAGACCAGCTTCTTGTCCTGCTGCCAAAAAGAGCCAGTTAACATTCCCACCTGCCCACTTCTGATTCATGGAGCAGCCACTTCCCTCAAGGCAAGTGGGCATTGAAAGGTTGGTGGGAGGAGGGTACAGTATCTTAGCTGCAAAGCTAGGGTGAGGACAGGCAAGGAGCCCTTTTTCATAGGAAGCCCAGTAAGCACAGGAGCACACTAAGGTGGTTGACGAGCAGAGGAGGGGGATAATTTCCTTCCTTCCTTCCTTCCTTCCTTCCTTCCTTCCTTCCTTCCTTCCTTCCTTCCTTCCTTCCTTCCTTCCTTCCTTCCTTCCTTCCTTCCTTCCTTCCTTCCTTCTTTCTTGCATTTTAATGAGAAACTAACCTAATTCACACTTCTCAACCCAATTCCTGAACTGGGGAACACAGCTATTCTCCAAATGCGAACATCACATTTTGCAAAGCAGTTCTCCAGCCAAGCAATGTGTGTCAGAGGGGCAAGTATGTGTCAAAATGCATGTATATACATGAGAACAATGCGTGAAATTCCACCTTGCAGAAATGTGTGCATTGCTCAAAACCACATGCAAAAATAGGTTTGTTAGGAGAAATTCACACCAAGCCGCTGATTAATTTTGATGAAGATTTTTTTTAAATCCAGAAATTTCTGCGGACATGTGAGGAGCTGAATTTAAGAAACGGAGGGAGGGGAGGGGAGAGAGACTGAGAAAATTGAAATGGAGAGATTTGCTCATCCCTAACAGGGGACCAGAGGAGTGTGTGTTCCTCACCTGCTTCTTCACCCAGGTGTGCTTCCCTCGGCTGCAACCCTTTTGTTCCAGGAATGCTGTGAAGTCGGTGGTTTTCATTCCACAGCAGCTCCAGTATTTCATGCTGGGAGGGTTGGGGATCAAATGAACCGATAGGAGAGAGAAGCACAGGAAAGAGGCTGAGAATTAAGCCACCCCTGAATGTTTGCCTTGATCCTACTTTGGCTATTTGAGTGTAGCAAATTGTTCCTAAGCTGTCTGGTTGCCAACAAAAGATTGGAAGACTGGAAGGACAGATAAAAGAACGTCCTTCTTCACACAGCACTTAGTTAAACTAAGGAACTCATTCCCACAGGAGGCAGGGATTGGAAAAATTCATGGAAGAGGAGCTATCAAGTGCTTCTAGCCATGATGGAGGCTCTACTCTACCTCCACAGCTGGAGGTAGTGATGCTTCTGAATATCAATACTTCAGGAAGGAAGAGTGTTTGGAGGTTTCCCAAAGGGGCATCTGCTTGGCTACTGTGAGAACAGAATGCTGGCTTATGCTACGGTTGCCTTATGTCATACTTGGAATACTGCAGCCAAAAGCAGAATCTGAGTGGAAATCGGCAAATGTTTGCGGAAATTTGCATGTATGGCAATTGATGTCAGCAGTGTCATTCTTGCCCATGTCCCTCAAAAAATAGCTCAAAAAGGTCCAATTATTTTGCGAGAAAAAGCTCAACAACTTTGGGCAAAACCCCCAAAATGCTCAACAACACTTTTGTCCAAATTCTCACTTTTTAGAAACATGGCAACCCTATCTTATGCCTTCCCAGACCCCAGCACTTTCTCTACTTCTGTCTCAGATTACTGATGGGGAACAATGATCTCTAATAGGCATTTAGGCTTCTTTTTGTCACAAGCCGCCTTGGAGTGCACCTTCTACACTAGAATCTACAGGATGGGGGGATGCAGAAGATTGACTGACCAGAGTGAGCAAAAGGGAAGCATGTGCATGAGGTGAGCTCTATTAAGCAGAAGTATTTGGGGGAGGAGTCCTGGATTTTGCCAGATATGTAATGTGCTTGATATGCCAGCAAGTTTGGAAAACTCAGCAATGGCCAGAGGATTGGAGAAGATCAGTCTACATCCCAATTCCAAAGAAGGGCAGTGCCAAAGAATGCTCCAACTACCGCACAATTGCCCTCATTTCTACAAGGCAGGCTTAGGCAGTATGTGGACCGAGAACTCCCAGAAGTGCAAGCTGGATTTCGAAGGGGCAGAGGAACCAGAGACCAAATAGCAAACATGCGCTGGATTATGGAGAAAGCTAGAGAGTTCCAGAAAAACGTCTACTTCTGCTTCATTGACTATGCAAAAGCCTTTGACTGTGTCGACCACAACAAACTATGGCAAGTTCTTAAAGAAATGGGAGTGCCTGATCACCTCATCTGTCTCCTGAGAAATCTCTATGTGGGACAAGAAGCTACAGTTATAACTGGATATGGAACAACTGATTGGTTCAAAATTGGGAAAGGAGTACGACAAGGTTGTATATTGTCTCCCTGCTTATTTAACTTATATGCAGAATTCATCATGCGAAAGGCTGGACTAGATGAATCCCAAGCAGGAATTAAGATTGCCGGAAGAAATATCAACAACCTCAGATATGCAGATGACACAACCTTGATGGCAGAAAGTGAGGAGGAATTAAAGAACCTTTTAATGAGGGTGAAAGAGGAGAGCGCAAAATATGGTCTGAAGCTCAACATCAAAAAAACCAAGATCATGGCCACTGGTCCCATCACCTCCTGGCAAATAGAAGGGGAAGAAATGGAGGCAGTGAGAGATTTTACTTTCTTGGGCTCCTTGATCACTGCAGATGGTGACAGCAGTCACAAAATTAAAAGACGCCTGCTTCTTGGGAGAAAAGCAATGACAAACCTAGACAGCATCTTAAAAAGCAGAGACATCACCTTGCCTACAATGGTCCGTATAGTTAAATCATAGAATCATAGAATCATAGAGTTGGAAGAGACCACAAGGCCATCCAGTCCAACCCCCTGCCAAGCAGGAAACACCATCAAAGCATTCCTGACAGATGGCTGTCAAGCCTCTGCTTAAAGACCTCCAAAGAAGGAGACTCCACCACACTCCTTGGCAGCAAATTCCACTGCCGAACAGCTCTTACTGTCAGGAAGTTCTTCCTAATGTTTAGGTGGAATTTTCTTTCTTGTAGTTTGAATCCGTTGCTCCGTGTCCGCTTCTCTGGAGCAGCAGAAAACAACCTTTCTCCCTCCTCTATATGACATCCTTTTATATATTTGAACATGGTTATCATATCACCCCTTAACCTTCTCTTCTCCAGGCTAAACATACCCAGCTCCCTAAGCCGTTCCTCATAAGGCATCGTTTCCAGGCCTTTGACCATTTTGGTTGCCCTCTTCTGGACACGTTCCAACTTATCAGTATCCTTCTTGAACTGTGGTGCCCAGAACTGGACACAGTACTCCAGGTGAGGTCTGACCAGAGCAGAATACAGTGGTACTATTACTTCCCTTGATCTAGATGCTATACTCCTATTGATGTTAAAGCTATGGTTTTCCCAGTAGTGATGTATGGAAGTGAGAGCTGGACCATAAAGAAGGCTGATCGCCGAAGAATTGATGCTTTTGAATTATGGTGCTGGAGGAGACTCTTGAGAGTCCTATGGACTGCAAGAAGATCAAACCTATCCATTCTTAAGGAAATCAGCCCTGAGTGCTCACTGGAAGGACAGATCGTGAAGCTGAGGCTCCAATACTTTGGCCACCTCATGAGAAGAGAAGAATCCTTGGAAAAGACCTTGATGTTGGGAAAGATGGAGGGCACTAGGAGAAGGGGACGACAGAGGACGAGATGGTTGGACAGTGTTCTCAAAGCTACGAACATGAGTTTGACCAAACTGCGGGAGGCAGTGCAAGACAGGAGTGCCTGGCGTGCTATGGTCCATGGGGTCAAGAAGAGTCGGACACGACTAAACGACTAAACAACAACAATGTGCTTGATTCCGTATCCTGGAACGACCTGCTCGAGTATGATAAAAGAGCTCCAAGGGTACTGCATCCTGCAGAGCACAATGCAGGAACAGAATAGCACCAGGAAGAAAGCCTGTCACAGTTGCTGACAAAGAGAAACCGTCCTCCAGCTGGCCAGCATGGGTTGAGCATGGGAGACAAAGCACCCCATGATCCCACAGGCGGGGCTGGAGGAATTGCACCTTACCCTTCATGGAAGACAGGCACCCCAGGGTGGAATGTGCAGGTCTCCCTATTGCTTTCTTCCCCCTGGTAAACCTGCAAGATAAGCCGGGGCAGAAAGGTCATCCAAGCAGCCTTGCGGAAGGCTGAGGCCAAACCATCTCTCTGCTGGCCAGAGAAGCCCCAGGCCCACCCTTGGCTTCCTGATGCACCAGCCACAGTCGCGGGCTCCATTTCCCAGCAGGAATCTTGTTTGGAGTGGAGAAACCATGGATCAAGGCCAGCGGTGGCTGGTGTCCTTTGGGATTGGCAGATGGCACGGAGCCCAACAGTAGGTGGCGCCAGAGCCAATGACAGAGGCAATAAATTCCACCTCTGTCCCCATCCTTCCTGCTGCTGGCCTTCTGCATTTGAGACTTAGGAAGAGGAAACTGAGCAGCCTCCACAGATTGGGCTCTAGGCTTGAGGCAACCTTCCTCAATGTTGTACCCTCCAAACATTGGACTGCAACTCCCATGAGAGACTGTGTGGTATAGCAATTATAGCACCGGACTAGGTGGGGACCAGGGTTCAAAGGCCAATTTTGCCATGAAGCTCACCGAGTGGCTCTGGGCCACTCCTTGCCTCTCAGCCTAACATACCTCACAGGGTTTTTGTTGGGATTAAATGGGGGGGGCACATAAGCTGCTTTGAGCAACTTGGAGAAAGAGGTGGAATGTGAATGCAGCAAATAAATAGATAAACTTGGCGCCCTCCAGATGTGGTTGGACAACTCCCATGAGCGCCAGCCACACCTTTCCCTGGCTCTGTGAAATGTTTGTGAACTGGCTTGTCTTCAGCTCTAAATTCCACGCTAGAGAAATATCCCAGAAACCCCATCCTTTCACAATCAGGCAGGGGAAAGCAATCTCCCCCAACCGGTGCCCTTCCAAATGTTGAACTACAGCTCCCAACATATGAGCTGACGATGACAGCTGGGAACCATGGGGGCAGTAGTCCAAAATGTGCGGTTGCCTTAAGGCTTACTCAGAAGTTCACGTCGGAGATGCAAAATCTTAAAGCAGAAGGCGTAAATGAACAGCGGGGGGGGGGGGCAGTATTGGAAATCTGAGCAAACTCTCATGGAAAGAGAGCACAGGCTTGAGGATACATGCCGGGAGTTTAGGGGGGGGGGGCAAAAACCCAAACACAGGACTCACCGCCTTGCAGCCAGAGTTCTTGCAGGTGGTGGCAGCGCTCACCTCCAGGGAAGCTGTTATGGCGAGGCACAAATGCAAAGTCAGGCAAACATCTTGAGGGCACTTTGCAAACCCCCAAATGACAGGCTACCCCACCCCCTTCTAGCAGCTTAGCCCTGTTGACTCTGCAAAGTGCAATCCACTGCGGTTGATTAAAGTCCAGGGAGATCCTATGCTAACTAACATCCCTGAGCTCGTAGATCTGGGTGACTGATTTGCTGTGCGCTGCTATCAGACCCATAAAAAGGAGGCAGCGACCCCAAACACCCCTATAATAAAGCTCATGTTCTATCGCTCAGTGCCTTATTGGATACCAAGAGTTTACATTTTTATCCAGCAGAGCAACTGGTAGCCACCGCAGGCTCCCGCTTGTAGCAGAAAGGGAACCCAGCTCAGATTTTCTAAAATAAAAACATTTTCTAAAATGAAAACATGTGGTTGCCCAAACTGCTTGGACTTCTTGACTTTGGGCCTTAAACAAGATGGCGGGGGGCCCTGCCGCATCTCCATCATATATTTAAAGTGCATAAAGGTAAAGGTAAAGGGCCCCTGACCATTGGGTCCAGTCGTGACCGACTCTGGGGTTGCGGTGCTCATCTCGCTTTATTAGCCGAGGGAGCCGGCGTACAGCTTCCAGGTCATGTGGCCAGCATGACAAAGCCGCTTCTGGCAAACCAGAGCAGCGCATGGAAATGCCGTTTACCTTCCCCACTGTAGCAATACCTATTTATCTACTTGCACTGCATGCTTTCGAACTGCTAGGTTGGCAGGAGCAGAGACCGAGCAACAGGAGCTCACCCCATTGCAGGGATTTCAACTGCTGACCTTCTGATTGGCAAGCCCTAGGCTCTGTGGTTTAACCCACAGCGCCATCCAATTTAAAGCGCATAGCTTTCCCCAAAGAATCCCAGGAACTGCAGTTTGTTAAGGGTGCTGGGAATTATAGCTTTGAGGGGAGGGTAACCTACCATTCCAAAGATTCTCTGGAGAGAGCCATGTGCTTTAAACATTTGCTGCAGATGCAATCTTATTTGTTTGGGGGGGGGGGTTGAGTTTTGTCTTTTTTTGAGAGGGGGTTCTGAACATTGTTGGTTTTTATTCTGTGAAAGGGGTATTTTGTGGTGCCCTCAACAGTTTCTTAGATTTCCAAATATGCCTGCAGGCACCAAAACTTGAGGGAATCCTTCCCAAGTCCAATACCTGTCCTCCACTCCTGTACCCCTTTGTAGTTATTTCCCACCTCACCCTCCCAAACCAGCAAGGCTCTTACAAGTATCTGCTGAGCCATGAACTGGCGGCTGGTCCTTGGGGGACAAATCCAGCTTGCTCAGG
Organism: Zootoca vivipara; assembly: GCF_963506605.1. NCBI lineage: Eukaryota > Metazoa > Chordata > Lepidosauria > Squamata > Lacertidae > Zootoca > Zootoca vivipara. The sequence continues at coordinate 3,759,222 of NC_083293.1, read as the reverse complement.
GCCTGCGCCAGAGATCCAGACACTTTCACTGGCAGCAGCTGCTTAGGCTCATCAGAACTGGAGAACATTCACAAAATAAAAAAAACAAAAGAGATTTGATGATATATTAAGATTCAGAGTTACTGCCAAGCTTCATCTGAAACAGGCTTCCAAGAAGGTGGGGACCCTGCCATTTTCGCCATGTGCCACCCCCTTCGCAAAATTTGCAGTTCACCTGTGGAATTCCCTGCCACAAGGCCCCAGGGCTTTAAACAGGAATTAGCCACAGTTCCAGATTTACAGAAGCCGTCCTGGTTTCGGATTTGTTCCTGGAATGTACTGCCTTTCCTTAAGACACCCCTATTTCCATCAGAGAAATGTTGAAGGTTTTGGCTCGGTTATGCGACCCACCCACCCCTGAAACAGAGATAACTATACAATGTTTAAAGGACATCTGAAGGCAGATGTCTTCCCTGTATAGGGAAGTTTTTCTTAATGTTTAAAGTTTTCTTATGTTTTTATATGTGTTGGCTAACCAAATCAGATGGTGGGGTATCATTATCATTATTATTGAATAGGATATCTCTATTTTCGTTGGGGAAATGTTGGAGGGTATGGTAAAAGGCCATTTTTTAACTCCCAGGAAAACGGCCTGCCCTTTCTCCCCACCTCACCTGGGCCTCTCACGCCGCATCATCTCTGCTGACTGGATGACGACCTCAGTGCTTGTCTTGACCTTTGGCTCGCTCAAGGCCTCCTCTGGCTCTGGAGGCTTCTCATTGCTGTGATACCCTTTGGTGCAGCCCTTTGGGGACAAAAATGCATCGTGTCCAGCCCTAGTTTGAACCTCTCCACAAACGAATCGGGAGGAATGCTCAATAAACAGGTGTCTGGAAGTGCCCAAAGCTGTAGGAACCAGTGGCCCACTAAGGGCCCCTTCACATGTCACAAAATACCTCTGCAGAAGGCACATGATGTGTCCATGTAGTTGTAAGCAAAGGAGCATGCCCCTATGCCATATTGCCACAGCACGTTAGTAGCACTCATTGATATTGTGAGGAAGACCCCTCCTGCCCTTGAAAGTGAGCACTCTCCTATTCCACGCACCAGCTGCTTACGTCTGCATGCACATTCATGTGAGTTTCTGCGATAAGAAATGGAGGTGGGGGCCATAGCTCTGTGGTAGACCACCTGTTCTACATGCAGAACATCCCAATTCAGTTCCCAACATCTCCCCCCTAAAAGGATCTCAGTAGCAAAACTACCAAGCGGAAAGAAAATATTAGGCTAGGTGGTCCAGTTGGCCTGATTTAGGAAAGCTCAGCTTTATATGTTCAAGACATGACAGGTTGATCCAGTGCACGTCAATATAACATTTCACCATCTGCTACCTTTGCTGAAATAGCCATTTTAATTTAGCTGTTTGGCTAGTGCTTGTTTGGCTGCTTTCCAGTAGTTAATTACCTGTTCTAAGCCTTTGAGATAGGATGGGGCCCATAGCTCAGTGCTTTGCATGCAGAAGTTCCCAGATTCCATCCTTGGTGTCTCCAAGTAGGGCTGAAAGAGATCCGTAAACCCTGGAGAGCCACTGCCAGTCCGTGTAGACAATATTGAGCTAGATGGACCAATGGCCTGGCTGAGTATAAGGCAGCTTCCTATTACTCTAAGGGTCAGCAGGTTGGGCATTTACATAAAAGCAATGGTCATCAGAACATCTGCCTGAACCTCATACAGTTCAAAGAAATTCACCCCAAAAAGCGGCACACCAGAGATCGGTCAAAACTCATTTGGCTCACAGGAGTCAGCACTATGGGGTGATTGAGAAGTTCCAATGGGCACAGAACACACCTTTATGGAGAGGAATTCTGAGAAGTCTGTGGTTCATTTCTTGCAGCAAGACCAGCCCTGGGAGGAATAACAGAGGGGTAAGTCCTCCATTTCACAAATACAGCAACCCACAAACAATGGTTGCCAGAGGCAACTAGAAATTAAATGCTGGTGTCTGGCGGGAAAACCTGTGAGCTCTTTTACAGCCAGAGGAGTGGCATATTTTCTTTTTTAACCACTAGTAACAGCAAGGGGGGGGGGAGCAACAAGTCCCAGAATGCAGCATTGGTGCTGGGAGGACAGGGGCTTTTTTTTTTTTTGCAAACTCATACCACCAGCTCCCCAGTCCTCACAGTAAACGGTGGGCACAGGACAGATGCTCTTAATTCACAGCCATGGAGCATGAAGTGAGAAAGCCAAGTTCACATCCTCAGCATACAGTACATTTAACAGTTCCCTGGAGCAGTGGTTCCCAACAGGTGGTCCGCGGACCCCCAGGGGTCCGCGAGGTATGCCAGAGGGGTCCGCAAGATGCTATTAGAATAAAAAATATATTAAATATATTTCGTATGATAACAGATTTTTTGTTTTGGCCGCTTCCTGCATGAGCAGAGTCTAGCGCAAAACTAGAATTAGATAGAGGCAGTAGTTCTGCTGTATGCCGTTAGGTGGCGCTTTACAAACACTACTGTTTTGCAAAGAGGCAGCGTGCGCATTCTACTAACGCTCACCTCCCCAAGATGCTTTGCGCGCATCGGCTTCATTTGTGCGCTACTGCGCAGGTACCCTGTCTTCTCCATTCCCCTCCCTCCTCCCTGGCGCGCGCTGCCTCTTTGCAAAACAGTAGTGTTTGTAAACAAAGCGTTGCTTTTCGCGGAAGCTACAGTTCGCGTAGTTAAAAATGGACCGTTGGTTAAAAAGTGGTTCATCTCATTAAGAACTGAAAATTAAAACTAACTGTATACTGATGGAGTACTCTGTTGTAACTGTAAAAAAAAGTATAAATATAAAATATAAAAAGACTCTTAATTTGGCTCTCACTTTTTAATTTTAGGATTAGGAATTAATGGGGGTCCTTGTCACAATAGCGGCTCGATGAGGGGTCCTTGAGAAAATTTTGTTGGGAACCCCTGCCCTGGAGAACTGCAGGAACTGCAGTTTGTTAAGGTTCCTGAGAACTGCAGCTCTGTGAGGGAGGCATAGCTGCCAAGTTATCCCTTTTTTTAAGGGATTTTCCCTAATGCTGAATAGGCTTCCTCGCGAGAAAAGGGAAAACTTGGCAGCTATGGAGGGAGGGGGTCTCCTATCATTGGCAGACTTGGGTGGCGCCAAAATTTGCACACACACCCAGCCCTCATGCTGCTTTCACAAAAGTAGGTGAGGAGGCAGTTCTGCTTTGGGGAGGAGGCATGAGGTTCTGGCAGGGCCTGGAGCCCTCCCAAGCTCCCATATCATCCCAACATTGGGAATGCATTAACTAGGTGTTGGGAAGGAGAAGGGAGGCCTCTAGGACACTATCAGTCTCACGCCTTCTTTCCAAAGCCCAGTGCCTCTGCCTTCTCTCCTTCCCTTGCACAGCCCTAAATCCTCCCTTTCTCCTAACAACTCACGGTCAGCCCCTTAACAAACTACAGTGCCCAGGGTTCTTTGTGGGGAGCCATGACAGTTTAAAGTGATATAATAGGAATTTCAAGGGCTACTAAGCCCAGCCAAAATGTAAAGCAACAGGACGCCGCCACCCGCCATACACACAAATACCTGATCAACAACCTGCTATTCTCATGCCTTATGCCAGCCTCTCCAGACCCCACTGCCCAGTCAGACCCTGCGCAATCCTATGCAAGGATGTGGCACTGCAGTGGTGATCTTCAACCCATTGCCCTGCTCTGCCCCACCCACTCACCTTCAAGGCATCGTGGAAGATGGGTAAACCCGGGTGGTAGAGGCAGGAGTCTGAGAGCGGGAAACAAAAATGGTGGAAGTCAACAGTTCAGCCAGAGGAATCATAGAGCTGGAAGGGACCCTGAGGATCATCTATTCCAACCCGCTGCAATGCAGGAATACACTGATTTCCCATATGGGGATCAAACCTACAACCTTGGCATTATCAGCATCACACTCTATCCAAGCTCTCATCTTACTGAATCAGGCCAAAGGCTCATGTAGCCCTGCATCCCATTATCCCAGTGGGCAACTGGATCCCTTTGTGAAATCTGCAAGCGATATTACTTTTCTCACCCCTGGCCCCTCAGATAGCCTCCTCACTGTGCCTTCAGGACAATTTGTGCTTGGGGCAGTATTAGGGAGTGGTTGTACATGATCTCACTTTTGATACTGTTCACACTTCCAAAGGTTTCAGGGTGAACATGTTGCTGCATTTCCAATCTGTGCATGTCCCATAGCCCCCTGCTGAAATCCTGCAGCTTTTCAAAACACAAAAAGTCTAGGGTTTTGTTTGACTTTCATTGTGCTATGTTAGTTATTGTGTTAATTTAAATAAATTACATATCCCTTGACTACAACAGTCTCTATTGTACACTACAAAAAATCCAGTTAAAACTAGAAAATCAAACATCCATTGAAGGAGCGTCTCCACCCTCATCGTTCAGTCGAGACACTGAGATCCAGCTCTAAGGGCCTTCTGGGAATTCCCTCACAGCAAGAAATGATGCTACAGAGAACCAGGCAGAGGGTCTTCTTGGTGGTGGCACCCGCACTATGGAATGCCCTCCCATCCGGTGTCAAGAAAATGATTAACTATATAGAATCATAGAATCATAGAGTTGGAAGAGACCACAAGGGCCATCCAGTCCAACCCCCCTGCCAAGTAGGAAACACCATCAAAGCATTCTTGACATGTGCCTGTCAAGCCTCTGCTTAAAGACCTCCAAAGAAGGAGACTCCACCACACTCCTTGGCAGCAAATTCCACTGCTGAACAGCTCTTACTGTCAGGAAGTTCTTCCTATATAATCTTTAGAAGACATCTAAAGGCAGCCCTGAATAGGGAAGGCTTTTAATGTGTAATGCATATTTTATTTATGTTGGAAGCTGCCAAAAGTGGCTGGGGCAACCCAGTCAGATGAGCTGGGAATAAACAACAACAACAACAATAACAATATTAAAATGGTGCTGGAGGAGACTCTTGAGAGTCTCATGGACTGCAAGAAGATCAAACATATCCATTCTGAAGGAAATCAGCCCTGAGTGCTCACTGGAAGGACAGATCGTGAAGCTGAGGCTCCAATACTTTGGCCACCTCATGAGAAGAGAAGACTCCCTGGGAAAGACCCTGATGTTGGGAAAGATTGAGGGCACTAGGAGAAGGGGACGACAGAGGACGAGATGGTTGGACAGTGTTCTCGAAGCTACCAACATGAGTTTGACCAAACTGCGGGAGGCAGTGGAAGACAGGAGTGCCTGGCGTGCTATGGTCCATGGGGTCAGTAGGTGCCAGAGGTTCAGGGGGGCCACTCTGGCCTCAACAGGAAGGGAATTCCACAAAATTGTGCCCACAACACTAAACACGCTGTGCATCTGAGCCATGGGGGGGGGGCACGAACAGTGAGTCCCTCAAAGACCTCTGTGATCAGGTAGGGATATAATGGATCAGGTGCTCCCTAAGGTAACTTGGACCCAGGTGGCTAAGGGCCTTGTAAATTACAAAAGCATAGAGCTTGCCCTGGTAGCATATGGGCAGTGAGCAGGTAAACCAAGGCTGTGTATACACCATACATGCTTTCCCCCTAAGGATCATAGGAAAAGTACTTTGCCCCACAGAGAACTATAGTTCCCAGCACCCATAATAAGCTACAGTTCCCAGGTTGAAGTTATGTGCTTTTGAAGTAATTCTCTCTGCCTTGGAGACTCCGCCTTTTCCCCTCTGGAAGCATAGCAATGATACTACAAACTCTGCAGATGACTTGAGACATTCTCCTTGCTTGACATGTGCTTTTGAATGTGCTGGTTCTAGGGCTCACCGTACCCCCACCCCAGAACCTTGGGAGCTGTGGTTTGTTAAGAGTTCTGGGAATTGTGGCTGAGGGCTAAACTACGGTTCTCAGGGTTCCAGCGTGTACAGCATATGCTTCAAATGTATGGTGAGTACACAACCAGAGACAGATCTGCAAGGTCACGTTTTAAATGCATTTGTTACTTTTGTGTTTTTAAGTGTTTTTACTCATCTTACCTGTAAATTGCCTTGAGACTTTGGTTTAGTTAATCAACGGTAAAGATTAGTAATGGGACGCTGGTGGCGCTGTGGGTTAAACCACTGAGCCTAGGGCTTGCCAATCAGGTCAGCAGTTCGAATCCCCTCGACAGGGTGAGCTCCCGTTGCTCGGTCCCTGCTCCTGCCAACCTAGCAGTTTGAAAGCACATCAAGTGCAAGTAGATAAATAGGTACCGCTGCAGTGGGAAGGTAAACAGTGTTTTCCTGCGCTGCTCTGGTTCGCCAGAAGCAGCTTTGTCATGCTGGCCACATGACCTGGAAGCTGTACACCGGCTCCCTCGGCCAATAACGCGAGATGAGCGCTACAACCCCAGAGTCGGTCACGACAGGACCTAATGGTCAGGGGTCCCTTTACTTTTACCTTTAAAGATTAGTAACAATACTGTAATAACAACATATATTGTTGTCTTCGGGTTTCCCCCTTACAGAGATTCCTGTCTTGTGAACATCAGGCAGAAATTTAGCCTCTTATCATAGCTCTGGGGTGATCACATCACCTGTTGCACTAGCCGGAAAGGCACAGGAAAGAAAGAAAGCGGTAATACTACACGCGCGTACATGCATACATGTCAACTGTGAAAGCAACTCTCCTAACTTACACGCACACTTCCTTGAAAACAAGCTTCCTGCGGTTCTCCTGAGTGGCGTGGGAACTCGCACGGAGTCACGTGGACATCAGAGGCCGCCCATCGCGCCTCCCGGACCTCTGGCTTACCTTGCGTGTTCTTCTCCGGGTCAAACTTCTGCCCGCATCCCTTGTTGTAGCAGAGCAAAGCCATCTCCTGGGTCGGGGATCCAGACCCCCACAAAGGCAGGCAGGCAGGCAGGCAAGCCAGCCGGGCCGGCTCTGTCACTGTCCAGCACGCATCCCTGTCAGTCAGAGACGCAACTTTCGGGGCTGGGCGCAAAACGAGCCCTGGCTATCTTTAGCAGGCGGCAAGGGGGAGGGCCCTGCAACCGGAGCCCGGCCCAAAGATGGGCATGCAACATGCTCGGCCTACCAGAAGCAGCATTGAACAAGCAGGCGTGGGTTGCCCCGGTGGGGAGGGCACAGCGCAATGGGGCGGCGGCAGCAGCAGCAGCAGCTGGAGCGCAAGGCAGATGCTCCTGAGGCATAAAGGGCTGGTCTTCTCCATATTTAAGATGCTCAGATCAGCTGTTGTTTGGGCTGTATTGCATTTAAGTACCCCTGCCCCCGCAAATACCTTATCTGTTTGTTTTTATTTATTACATTTCTATACCACCTTTATCTTCCAAGGATCTCAAGGTGCAAGGGCGTAGCCAGGATCAAAACTAGGGGGGGGGGGGGCAAGCCATGATCATTCAGGGGCGGGGCCACAAAGTGGGAACGTGGACGGGGCTACAGGGCCAGCTGGCCTGACGACATCGTGGTGGCGGCGGCGGCGGCAGCGGCCACCTTGTGCTTCTGGGGCTGGCAACGGCGGCGGCTACCCTGCTTGGCTGGAGAGGACGGGAGGGTCGGGCAGGCAAGAGGGGGTGACAGGGTGGGCGAGGGCAAGGCAAGGCACGGCCGCAGTCACGACGGCTCCGAGGCGTTGCTGCATATCAGCATAATATTTCAACCATGTTGTGGGTTCAAGCCCCACATTGGGGAAAAATTCCTGCATTGCAGGGGGTTGGACTAGATGACCCTTGTGGTCCCTTCCGACTACAATTCCATGATTCTATTGATATATTACCATAGCATATGCATGATTCTGCTTTCTTGAATTGTCCTAAGCATAGCAGCCAACTCCTAGAGGCCTAGGTGCCTCCCCCCCCCAAAAGAAATTACTGGTAAATACTGTATTTTAAAGAGTCCTCCCCCCCCCATGTTGATGGGCTTTCTATGTGGGGCTTATCTGCCCCCCCCCCCAGTATTTTATTGAGGATGGAAGAGGGAGGAAAGGAAGGAAGAAATAGAGAGAGGGATAACTCACATTTGTGGGTGCCTCTGGGTGACGCTGTGATGCTGGAACTCTGCAGCAAGAGGAAGATACTGGTACGCCTGTACAGGAGCCTTGCAAGCAGCTTTCTCTCTGCTTGATTTACAGCAGGCACGTCCAACAGGTAGATTGTGATCTACCAGTAGATCACTGGATGTCTGTGGTAGATCACTGCTAGATCACTGGCACCCCTAAAAAAAGCTCACCCAAATTTTTCCTCCTCCCTAAAAAAAGCTGAACTATGACCTGAAGCCCTAAACAAAAATGGGCCTCCCTCCCTCCTAAAAGAAGCTCAACAAGTTTGACCTAAACCCCCCAAAACAGGGCTTCCCTTCCTTAAAAAAACTCAACAGCTTTGACCTGAACCCCCCAAAAGGGGGTAGATCACTCCCAGTTTTTAACTCTGTGAGTAGATCAGAGTCTCTTGGGAGGTGGCCACCCCTGATTTACAGTATACAGATGCAGGAGGAGGGGCAGACTGGAACACCAATGCTTTTTATAAACATCACTGTGTCTATCAAAGCTACAGCCCCCCCCCCTTCTTATTCACTTCCTTTTAGCCTTGCAGGGCCACCTTAGTCAAATTGAATCCTCTGCACCCTCATTAAATCGCCAATAGAACTGTTAATGCGATCCCTGAATGCCCATTAACAACTCCCACTGAATAACAATAGGGTGAATAGGGTGGACCTTGCCTGAAGGGATATTCTGCTCCATTGTCTTAACTGCTTAAGTACTGGTAGCCACTTTGCTTTATTTATTTGATGTGTTTTTGTTACAGCTGTGTTCCCGCCCCCAGCAAGTGGAGAGCTGCTCTTGCTAAAGCAAAGCCCTTTCCACTTCAGTTTTTGGAGGGGCAAAGTATTGGTTATGGTCTGTAAAATACAATAATTTTTTGCTTCTAGGGGGGGGGCAGCTGCCCCCTCCTGCCCCCCCTGTCTACACCCATGTCAAGGTGTTGCACGTGGTTCTCCTCCACCCCATTTCATCCTCACAACAACCCTGTGAGGTAGATCAGACCAAGAGATGGTGACTGGCTCAAGGTCACCCAGGGGGCTTTCATGGTTGAGCGGGGATTTGAACCCTGGTCTCCCAGCCTGGTTCTAGTCCAACACTCGTAACCATTCCCAGGAACGTTAGTTTGTTAAGGGTACTGGGAAGTGTAGCAAGGCCGGCCAAAAACATTTTGGCACCTGAGGCAGGGAATAAGGGGTCAGGAAAGATCTACATCAGGAACAATAGCTGAGTCCATAGAGCATGAGACTCAATCTCAGGCCCACATTGGGCATAACATCCCTGCAAGGCAGAGGGTTGGACTAGATGACTCTTGGGGTCCCTTCCAGCTCTACAGTTCTATCATTCCAAGTGGGGTGGGAAAGGAAGATCAATGTTGGGATGTGCTGTCCCACTGGACCCTGACACCTGAGGTGGTTGCCTCACTCTGCCCTGTGCATGGGCCAGCCTTCTATGAGGGCTAAATTACAGTTCCCATAATTTTTATTTTTCGGGGAGAGTGGAGTTGCCTTAAATGTATTGTGTGTGTGCAGCTTTTGTTTCTCTTGCATCTTTGACCTGGCTTCTCCACCCCACTCTGTGGTGCTCAAATCCCCAAACCCCACAATCTTGACATCTTAGGGTTTTTCTAGGAGACAGTGCATTTCATACTTTGAACACAAACCCACACTGGTTGGGAGGATGAATGTCCTTACCAGAAGTGGGGGGGGGGGGCTGTGGGCAGAGGCAGATTTACAGGGTGTATGACCAGTTTGGTTGCACTGGGGGCAATGTCTGGGGGCAGCACGGGGGGGCACCAAATGTTGGTCACAAAAATCACTGCTGAAATTTGGGAATCCAAGGTCTGCCGCTGCTGTGGGATCCACTTCCTCAAGATGTAGTGGTGGTAGCTCTCAATTTAGGTGGCTTTAAAAAAATAGGCAGCTTTGTGGCTGACAAGGACTTCCAACCAAAATAGCTATGTTCCACTTCCACTGCTGGAGCTGCTAGAGAATCACAAGTGGGGAGAGTGCTTGAGAGCTTCCCATAATACTTTTTAAAAAAATCTATTCCTTGCTTTTACATCACCTTTTTTCTCCAAGGAGCTCAAGGTGGTGTACATACAGTTTCTGCCCCTCATTTAATTCCCACAACCACCCTGTGAGGTTGTTTAGGCCGAGAGGCACGGGCCAGCCTCCAAGGTTGCACTCAGTGAGCTTTGTGGCTGAGCAGGGAGTCAAACCCTCGTCTCCCATGTCCTAATCTGGCACCCTTACCATTACACTATGCTGACCCCTTCTGTTATTACCACTTTATCATTTTTCACACTGAAGTGTCTCAGAGCAACTTATGGGATAAAAATAGGAACCAAGAAAAATAAAATAAAACCAAACATAAGCGCAGCAATAAAATAATAGGCTTCTGGCCACTCTAATAACAGGATACGAGGTGACAAGATGAGCCTTTTTGCCTGATCTGGTGTTCTTGTGTGCATGCATTTGGATAGCTCAATCAGTAAACCATGAGACTCTTACTCTCCGGGTCGTGGGTTCAAGTCTCACATTGGGCAAAATATTCCTGTATTGCAGGGGGTTGGACTAGATGACCCTTGTGACCCTCTTCCAACTCTACAATTCTATAATCTTCTTCTATTTCCTGCCCTACATCCACACTAATCTGCTCAGTGGGGATCACATGTGAAAAGACCCAAAGGCTTTGTCCCTAAAAGAATGCTAACACAAGTCTGTTGTGGTCAGTTGGATGGAAAGTGACCAATCGGGTCCACCCACCTCCATCCCTGCTCCCTGTGAGCATCTGTTTCCAGATTCCCTGTTTCCAGATTCTGCTGCTCCAGAGAAGCGGACACGGAGCAATGGATTCAAACTTCAAGAAAGAAGATTCCACCTTCCCCAGAAGGCATTGCAGAAGCAGGTCCCTAGAAGATGTGATGCCCAGCACACGCATGAAGAACAGGGGTGTTCACATAGCTTGTGTGGTATAGCAATTAAAGTGCAAGACCTGGTCGACTAGTGTTTGAATCTCCTCTAAGCCTCAAAGCTCACTGAGTGACCTTGGGCCAGCCACTGTCTCTCAACCTACCCTACCTCATAGAATCATAGAATCCTAGAGTTGGAAGAGACCACAGGGGCCATCCAGTCCAACCCCCTGCCAAGCAGGAAACACCATCAAAGCATTCTTGGCATATGCCTGTCAAGCCTCTGCTTAAAGACCTCCAAAGAAGGAGACTCCACCACACTCCTTGGTAGCAAATTCCACTGCCGAACAGCTCTTACTGTCAGGAAGTTCTTCCTAATGTTTAGGTGGAATCTTCTTTCTTGAAGTTTGAATCCATTGCTCTGTGTCCATTGCTCCATTGCTCACAAGATTGTTTTGGAGTTTAAATGAAGAGGAGAGAGAGCTGCATAGGCCACTCTGTACTTGGAGAAGAAATGTGAGATACGAATGCTACAGATACATGGGTAGGCAAACTAAGGGCCGGGGGCCGGATCCGGCCCAATCGCCTTCCAAATCCAGCCCATGGACGGTCTGGGAAACAGTGTTTATTTCTCTGTTTCCCGAGATCCCACACAAATCTCGAGATTTGCAGGACAATATATGTACAAAAAGCAAAGCCTGTTGTGGGCTAAAAAAGGAGAGAACAAAATGCAATGGTTGGTCTTGCTTCCATGGGGCCTCATTCAGCCGGTTGCCCTGCATCTTCAGGTGAACTGGAAAGTGGAGAAATGCCGTAATTACCTGCAATCTTCGTCACCAGCCCCATCCAGCATGCTATTATAGTCCAAAAGATCTGGAGGATGGTCAAATTGGGGAAGCTTGCAATAAAGATCGCTAAGAAATTGGACTGCCTTGTCACATTCCCCACACCCCACAGGATGGCTGATTTCAAATCATTCCCATCTCACAGTTCCCCCAATATGTCTCTGCTGTCTGGCTGCTCTGCTGGTCTTTGCAGCATCTGTTGAGAAAAAAGCAATCTTGGGCTGTCTCCCGATCCCACCCCACTGATAGATACCCTGAAATCCAGAAAGCCCTACCCTACCCTACCCCCCATTTCCTGCCTTGAGCCAAGGGTGTCCCCTCCAAGATCCCCTTGAGAGAGGCTGACCATTGCAGTTCTGTTCAACCAAGAAAATCCCCAGCTCTCTCCATCCATCAACAAAGTCCCTGTTTCTCTGGGACTGAGTCCAGACTTCAAGTTGTCCTCTCTGCTAGGCTGGTCAGCTTTTTCTGAGTCAGTTCATAGGCAAGGAAGAGGGCACCATTGGATGGTAGGGCACGGATCACCGTGTGCATCAGCCCGCAGTAAAGAGGCATAAACCCTACAAGAAAAAGGAATATATAAAACCATCTTATACCAGCTGAACTATTTAAAATTTTAAAAGATGATGCTGTTAAGGTGCTACACCCAATATGCCAGCAAGTTTGGAAAACTCAGCAATGGCCAGAGGATTGGAGAAGATCAGTCTACATCCCAATTCCAAAGAAGGGCAGTGCCAAAGAATGCTCCAACTACCGCACAATTGCGCTCATTTCACACGCTAGCAAGGTTATGCTTAAAATTCTACAAGGCAGGCTTAGGCAGTATGTGGACCGAGAACTCCCAGAAGTGCAAGCTGGATTTCGAAAGGGCAGAGGAACCAGAGACCAAATAGCAAACATACGCTGGATTATGGAGAAAGCTAGAGAGTTCCAGAAAAACGTCTACTTCTGCTTCATTGACTATGCAAAAGCCTTTGACTGTGTCGACCACAGCAAACTATGGCAAGTTCTTAAAGAAATGGGAGTGCCTGATCACCTCATCTGTCTCCTGAGAAATCTCTATGTGGGACAAGAAGCTACAGTTAGAACTGGATATGGAACAACTGATTGGTTCAAAATTGGGAAAGGAGTACGACAAGGTTGTATATTGTCTCCCTGCTTATTTAACTTATATGCAGAATTCATCATGCGAAAGGCTGGACTAGATGAATCCCAAGCCGGAATTAAGATTGCCGGAAGAAATATCAACAACCTCAGATATGCAGATGACACAACCTTGATGGCAGAAAGCGAGGAGGAATTAAAGAACCTTTTAATGAGGGTGAAAGAGGAGAGCGCAAAATATGGTCTGAAGCTCAACATCAAAAAAACCAAGATCATGGCCACTGGTCCCATCACCTCCTGGCAAATAGAAGGGGAAGAAATGGAGGCAGTGAGAGATTTTACTTTCTTGGGCTCCTTGATCACTGCAGATGGTGACAGCAGTCACGAAATTAAAAGACGCCTGCTTCTTGGGAGAAAAGCAATGACAAACCTAGACAGCATCTTAAAAAGCAGAGACATCACTTTGCCGACAAAGGTCCGTATAGTTAAAGCTATGGTTTTCCCAGTAGTGATGTATGGAAGTGAGAGCTGGACCATAAAGAAGGCTGATCGTCGAAGAATTGATGCTTTTGAATTATGGTGCTGGAGGAGACTCTTGAGAGTCCCATGGACTGCTAGAAGATCAAACCTATCTATTCTTAAGGAAATCAGCCCTGAGTGCTCCCTGGAAGGACAGATCGTGAAGCTGAGGCTCCAATACTTTGGCCACCTCATGAGAAGAGAAGAATCCTTGGAAAAGACCCTGATGTTGGGAAAGATTGAGGGCACTAGGAGAAGGGGACGACAGAGGACGAGATGGTTGGACAGTGTTCTCGAAGCTACGAACATGAGTTTGACCAAACTGCGGGAGGCAGTGCAAGACAGGAGTGCCTGGCGTGCTATGGTCCATGGGGTCACGAAGAGTCGGACACGACTAAACGACTAAACAACAACCAGGCCACACTATTTGTCAATCTATCCCAATATTGTCTGCTTTGGAGGGCAGCTGATGTCATGGGCTGAGACAGCGAGGGGTCTTTCTCAGCACTTATTATTATTAAATTGTTGTTGTTATTAGTTACTTCTTATATGCCAAAATGGTTTCTAAGTAGTTTACAACTGTAAAAATCAATACATAATTAAATGCATATGAACAAATCCATTAGGGAATTAAAACATCCTCAATTAAAATATAAAAGAAAAACAATTAAGAAACGTGCGATAAAAACCATTAAAAGCAATAAAACCAGAAATTCAAGTTCAGGAGAATGCTTGCCTAAACAATTCTGTCTTCACGAACTGGCAGAATGCCCATGCTCATGGGTCCTCTTGTATTTCAGGAGGGAGGACTGGGATTGAACCTGAGGCCTTCTGCATTAATAGCACCTGCTCTGATCGTCCATACCCATAGAAAGAGGCAATAACAAGGCAGTCTTTTGATGCCTAGTGGGGAACCTCTGACCCACAGTCTGAATTGGGCACCTCTAGGACACCCTTGTTTATCCAGTGAGGCCATTTTGGCCAACCACAGACACCTATGTTCTCAGGTCAGGCACATAACAATTGGGCTTAGCTGAAAGGGGTTTTTCAGACATAGCCCCTGTGTACCAGACTCTGCAAGCACTGACAGTTAGCTAGGGCTTGATGATTGGAAGGTCGGTGGTTCAAATCCCTGTGACAGGGTGAGCTCCCATTGCTTGGTCCCTGCTCCTGCCAACCTAGCAGTTCGAAAGCACGTCAAAATGCAAGTAGATAAATAGGTACCGCTCCGGCGGGAAGGTAAACGGCGTTTCTGTGCGCTGCTCTGGTTCGCCAGAAGCAGCTTAGTCATGCTGACCACATGACCCGGAAGCTGTCTGCAGACAAACGCCGGCTCCCTCGGCCTATAGAGCGAGATGAGCACGCAACTCCAGAGTCGTCTGCGACTGGACCTAATGGTCAGGGGTCCTTTACCTTTACCTTTTTAAGAGTTCCCTAGCAGCAGCCATGCCATCAGCCTGCCTGAATTGTTTCCATTGCAGCTGGTTGCTTGACAAACTATACCATTAAGAACTGCTGCTCAGAGTTTGCTTTTTTCTTCTTCTTCCCTAAGCCCTCCTCCTCCTCCTCTCCTTTTTCCTTGTGCCTTTTCCATTGTAGCCCTGAGGGCAGGGATTGTCTGACTGCTCTTCTTTGTAAGCCACTCTGGGAACCTTGCCAGCTGCTTAAGGACAAAGTTTTTTAATAATAATAATAATAATAATAATAATAATAATAATAATAATAATAATGTTAAATTGTTATGCCCAATGTTAAATAAATAAATGTATAGGAAGTACTTGCCTTCTGTACGTAGAATGTGTAAGAAGGAGAGCAGGAAACCATCTTGCCGCCCAGCCATGGACAACACCTGTATCCGTGATTTCACAGAATCAATGGGATAGACAGCCAGCCAGAAAGCAGCACCACCAATTCCACCACTCACAGTCACAGGGAGAGCACCTGCAAAAAGTAGGTGTAGCTTAAAGGTCACCGTTGTTGCTCAAGCAGATTTTGTGCAAGTGCATCTAGGCAAGACCCACTTCTGGAACATTTCAGAAAGCTTAAGATGGGTTTACATCAGGGGCGTAGCCAGGATCAAAACTAGGGGGGGGGCAAGCCATGGTCGTTCAGGGGCGGGGCCAAGGCACAGAAGGGGAGGGGCCACAAAGTGGCCTGATGACATCGTGGCGGTGGCAGCAGCGGCCACCTTGTGCTTCTGGGGCTGGTAGCGTTGGCGGCTACCCTGCTTGGCTGGAGAGGACGGGAGGGTCGGGCAGGCGAGAGGGGGTGGCAGGGCAGGCGAGGGCGAGGCAAGACACGGCCGCAGCCACGACGGCTCCGAGGCGTTGCTGCATATCAGCATAATATTTCAACCATGGTTCAAGCTCCACCTTAGGAAAAAAATCCTGCATTGCAGGGGGTTGGACTAGATGACCCTTGTGGTCCCTTCCGACTACAATTCTACGATTCTATTGATATATTACCATACCATATGCATCGTTCTGCTTTCTTGAATTGTCCTACTCCTAGGCATAGCAGCCAACTCCTAGAGGCCTAGGTGCCTCTCCCCCCCCCCCCCAATTACTGGTAACTCATATTTGTGGGTGCCTCTGGGTGACGCTGTGATGCTGGAACTCTGCATGTACAGGAGCCTTGTAAGCAGCTTTCTCTCTGCTTGATTTACAGCAGGCACGTCCAACAGGTAGATTGTGATCTACCAGTAGATCACTGGATGTCTGTGGTAGATCACTGGTAGGTCACTGGCACCCCTAAAAAAAGCTCACCCAAAATTTTCCTCCTCCCTCAAAAAAATTGAACTATGACCTGAAGCCCTAAACAAAAATGGGCCTCCCTCCCTCCTAAAAGAAGCTCAACAAGTTTGACCTAAACCCCAAAAAACAGGGCTTCCCTTCCTTTAAAAAAAACTCAACAGCTTTGACCTGAACCCCCCAAAAGGGGGTAGATCACCCCCAGTTTTAAACTCTGAGTAGATCAGAGTCTCTTGGGAGGTGGCCACCCCTGATTTACAGTATACAGATGCAGGAGGAGGGGCAGACTGGAACACCAATGCTTTTTATAAACATCACTGTGTCTGTCAAAGCTACAGCCCCCCCCCTTTCTTATTCACTTCCTTTTAGCCTTGCAGAGCCACCTTAGTCAAATTGAATCCTCTGAGTCTGCACCCTCATTAAATCGCCAATAGAACTCTTAATGCTCCTGAATGCTCATTAACAAGTCCCACTTAAGAACAATAGGGTGAAATGGTCAGCTATCAAATCTTGCCTGGGGATATATGCTCCATTGTCTTAACTGCTTAACTACTGGTAGCCACTTTGCTTTATTTATTTGATGTGTTTTTGTTACTGCTGTGCCCCCCCCCCCCAGCAAGCGGAGACTTAGCTGCTCTTGCTAAAGCAAAGCCTTTTCCACTTCAGTTTTTGGAGGGGAAAAGTGCTGGTTATGGTCTGTAAAATACATTAATTTTTTTGCTTCTAGGGGGGGGGGCAGCTGCCCCCTCCTGCCCCCCCTGCCTACGCCCATGGTTTACATAATCGCAGGCTCTCTAACAGAGCAGAATGGTGGTAAGTTCTGAAATGCAGACACTCCTATTAGCATTGCCTTCTAAGACTATATGGTAAAAATGATTTGGGGCTATTACACACCACTTTGCTTAGCACCCATCCTGATACAGAGTTACGATTGACTCATCAGCCTTCTCGTTATTTTGTGATATTTTTGGTTAACTCTAATAAAAGGGACTTTGCAATGATGGGAGTCGGGAGTACAATATGGTTTCAGGGCACCAGGTTGGAAAAGGCTGCCCTAAGGGCCATGAATTGCTGAAGCAGAGATGGGGAACTTGTGAATCTAGCTGGACTCCAGCTCCCATCAACCTAACCATTGGCCATGCTGGCTGGGGCTGATGGGTGTTGGAGTCCAACAATTTTACGAGGGCTGCAGGTGCTCCCTAGCCCAGAGGATAATAACACTGGGCTAGATGGGCAATAATCTGAAGGCAGCTCTGTATTGGAAAGTTTTTAATGTTTGACATTTTATTATGTTTTATATGTGCTGGAAGCCACCTAATAATGATGGTGATGATGATGGATAATGATGATGATGTTGTTTCATGGGTCAGGCAAACTTTGTAGCCTCAGTAGTGGCCAAGTGATGACCAAGAAAAGGAACTTGGAACAGCAAGCTTCCTGCCTATCAACATTAGACAAGTACATCCACTATATTCTTTTAAACACCTGCTGAAAACTTTTCTGTGTTCAACAAATCTATCCAGACACATAAATTAAGTTACAGCCATTTCAGATGTTTCATTGATTTCATCCTTCATAAACGGTTTTATGCCTATCTATTTTTAATTGCTTTGCACATCCTAATCATGCTTTATATATAAAGTCAGACTGCACGCTGCTTGGATACTTTCTTTGAGCAAGCTGTTTATGCATTTCAGAAATAAGCAAACAAAAATAAATGGTGAGGAGGCTGGCACAGAAGCAGGCAACTGCTTTCCTCTTTGGATCAGAGCCCTTCCACCACAATCACTGTGTCAGAGCTTCCCAGAAGGAAGGGGCTGGCATTCCCCAGGGGAATCATCAGTACATTCTAGGACATGCAAGATTCTGCTTGGGTCTGGCACCTGCTGGCAGAGTCTACGCTCTTCCAGAATCCCCTTCCTGCATTCCTGGCAGGCAGGCAGAGCAGCTGGCACAGGTGTGAGAGCAAGAAAGCCAATTCTAATGGAATCACTCTTCAGGGCACCTCTGAAAGGCAAACTGAGGCATGCCACCATACACAGAAGCATCCAAGAAGAAGATCATTCTAAGCAAATATATATTTTCTTTGCCAGAGTACAGTATTTACATTGGGGCTTCTCAAGACCTCCCATTAAACGCCCAACAGCAAGCTCTGCTGACTACCCAAATAGGACTAAACTGAACCCTTGCTATTGACTGTGGGATCTCCCCCAAGAGGGGACCCCTCCTCCAGGTGTCCTTTGTATTGTCCATTCAGGAAGAATTGTGTTCATGATGGTATTTAGGCAGTTATCTGCTGTCTTGCTTTCCATATACTGTACTGTACTGTTTGCAGCTGCAAAAGATGTTGGGATGGATATACTGTTTCATTTCCAAATCAGTGCTTATCTTGTAACTTTCTACTGAAATTTTGTAAACTTTTTCTTGCCCAGCAGCGCAAAGGTATATGTCCAAAAAGCAATAATGCAGATCCCTGACCATTAGGTCCAGTCGTGACCGACTCTGGGGTTGCAGTGCTCATCTCGTGTTATTGGCCAAGGGAGCCGGCGTACAGATTCCAGGTCATGTGGAAAGCATGACAAAACTGCTTCTGACGGACCAGAGCAGCACACGGAATTGTCATTTACCTTCCCGCTGTAGCGGTCCCTATTTATCTACTTGCACTTTGACATGCTTTCGAACTGCTAGGTTGGCAGGAGCTGGGACCGAGCAACGGGAGCTCACCCCGTCGCGGGGATTTGAACCACCAACCTTCTGATTGGCAAGCCCTAGGCTCTGTGGTTTAACCCACAGCGCCACCCACATTCCCCAATCTGTAGTTAGTTCACCACTAATGCACTATCATTGCATCAAGCTGAGGACCGCGTGGGGAAATCCCCCTGCTCCCAGGCTTTGCTTACCCAGCTCCTCTTTTGACTGTCCAGCCTGGAGGAAGAAGCTTCGGCTGACTTCATAACCCCCAAAGAAGAAGAAATAGCCAGGCACCTCCCGTAGCCATGTGCTGGTCAGACCCTGGAAGAAACCCAGGGGGCCCTCTGAATGGAAGATGGCTTTCACCACAGCCCAGGTGGAACTATAAGAGGGGAGAGAAGAAAGTCCCATGACACATGGAGGGCACAGAGAATCCATATTAGGGATAGGTTGAGGGCCTCATTTCCCAATGGGCAGCCTCCCTGGGACTGCATGCCTGGGTAGCTGGGACAACATATTTGACATTCATCTTTGTACAGGAGGCAACAGGCTAGTCTTGCAAAAGCCAGAGGCTTCCAGGCACACTGTTGAGATGAGCCACTAAGAAAACAAAAGGAAGGTTATGAGCCATTAGGAAAGCCAAGGAGAGGGGAAATTAGAAGGAGCTCCTCCCTCAACTGTTAGTTTGTTGTTGTTGTTTAGTCGTTTAGTCGTGTCCGACTCTTCGTGACCCCATGGACCAGAGCACGCCAGGCACTCCTGTCTTGTACTGCCTCCCGCAGTTTGGTCAAACTCATGTTCGTAGCTTCGAGAACACTGTCCAACCATCTCGTCCTCTGTCGTCCCCTTCTCCTAGTGCCCTCCATCTTTCCCAACATCAGGGTCTTTTCCAAGGATTCTTCTCTTCTCATGAGGTGGCCAAAGTATTGGAGCCTCAGCTTCACGATCTGTCCTTCCAGTGAGCACTCAGGGCTGATTTCCTTAAGAATGGATAGGTTTGATCTTCTTGCAGTCCATGGGACTCTCAAGGGTCTCCTCCAGCACCATAATTCAAAAGCATCAATTCTTCGGCGACCAGCCTTCTTTATGGTCCAGCTCTCACTTCCATACATCACTACTGGGAAAACCATAGCTTTAACTATACGGACCTTTGTCGGCAAGGTGATGTCTCTGCTTTTTAAGATGCTGTCTAGGTTTGTCATTGCTTTTCTCCCAAGAAGCAGGCGTCTTTTAATTTCGTGACTGCTGTCACCATCTGCAGTGATCAAGGAGCCCAAGAGGGTGAAATCTCTCACTGCCTCCATTTCTTCCCCTTCTATTTGCCAGGAGGTGATGGGACCAGTGGCCATGATCTTGGTTTTTTGGATGTTGAGCTTCAGACCATATTTTGCGCTCTCCTCTTTCACCCTCATTAAAAGGTTCTTTAATTCCTCCTCGCTTTCTGCCATGAAGGTTGTGTCATCTGCATATCTGAGGTTGTTGATATTTCTTCCGGCAATCTTAATTCCGGCTTGGGATTCATCTAGTCCAACTGTTAGTTAGAAAGCCAAAAGGCACATGTTTTTGGTTGACTATGATGTGAGCTAGAAGCTGAGGAAAGCAGCAACCAGAGGGCCAGAGACCCATGGCTGATTTCTGTTTTAACCCAAGGCTGCAGACAGTGCTTTTTTTCTAGGGGGGGGGGGAATGCAGGGGTACACATACTCCTAAACATTTTGTGAATCTTTGTTCTTTTGTCCATTTACTGTATTTATTCTTCCCAATTTGAACTATTAAATGGTGATTTTCTTGAGTCAAAATGAGAGTACCCCTAAACATTTTTTTAGAAAAAAAGCACTGGCTGCAGCTATGGGAGACATGAGAACCTCTTAGGGTGTTAATGTTGTGAGCCCCTCCTTCATAGGCTCAGGCTGCATATATGTGATAAACCATATATCTTAAAGACACCCAGTCTTCGCTGTGTCTCTAAAGGAAATCCTGGGTGAGTGCTTGGATCCCCTGGAATTTCACACCACTGTGGAGGCTGGAGTGGCATACAACAGTACATTTCTCCACTCAGGCAAGCAGGAGGCATTCTTGGATTTCAAGGACACATTGCAGCCAGGCGGAAAAGCTGGGAGGGGTGTGGCATAGGAAGGAGGCGTGGCCTATGCAGAACTCCTGGGACCAGACAGAGAAATCAAGGAAGCCTCTCTCTCTTTCTCAATACATAATTCACATTTGGTATCCTTCCCCAATCTGGGACCTTCCAGATGTTCCAGCCAACAATTCTAATATGACAATTCCCATGAATTATTATTTTTTGGTGGGGCGAGGCATGATTGTTTAAAGTGGTACAATACTGCTTTGAATGTGTAGGGCAGAGGGGGCCTTAGATGGCTTCCCCTCTCAAAGGATTAAATTCACATTAGATCTTGAGAGTTATAACTGTAGTTTCGGTTGGCACGCATATCTAAATTATGAAAAAGCTAAAATAAATAAAGAATTTGCTAACCATATATTAAGAGGGGTGTTATATAAAGTATGGATTAAATATAAAAGATACATCGAATTGAAAACGCCATGGTGGATTTCACCCATTGAGGCTCATGCAATTAAAAAATTAAATTCTGAGAGAAAATGGCCCACATATAAACAATTAGTAGAAGAGCATGAAGAGGATTATAAATTAAAGACATATGAAGAACTAAAATGTTTCGGCATTAGTAATTGGCAGTATATACAATTGATTAGCATTTTTAGAGCAGATAAAAAAATAGGGTTTGCAAGAGAAAATTCAAATTTTGAAAAGGAAGTGATTCAAAACAATAAATAATTACTTTCTAGAACATATAATCTCCTATTGGGGTGGGATTTAATTGAAGAAGAAACAACTGAATCAATGATTAAATGGTCTAAAGATCTCGGCCAAACAATTCAAATTGATCAATGGGAGAGATTATGGAGTCAGGATATTAAATTCACGGCATCCTATAACATAAAAGAAAATTTTATTAAAATGTACCACAGGTGGTACCTAACACCATTTAAGACGGCCAAAATTTACAAATTAAAAAACAATTTGTGCTGGAGATGCAGTGAGGAACCTGGCACATTTATACATATGTGGTGGACGTGCCAAGAAATAAAAGAAGAATTAAAGAAAATCATGAAAAAATCAATAAAGAAAAAACCAGAGGTGTACCTATTAGGATTATTAAATGAAGAGATTCCCAAAAAAACACAAGAAAGTGTGCTTATATGCGTGCACAGCAGACAGGATTTTAATCGCTACATATTGGAAGACATCTAAAATACCTACAAAGGAGGAGTGGATTAGTAAATTCAGCAAGTATTTATTAATGGCCAAATTGACAGCAGCTTTGAGAAATCAGTCGAAACAAAAATTAAGAAGTGAGTGGGAATGTTTTGATGAATACATAAAGAATTATTATGTAAGAGAAGATATGCTCTCATGCTTAGAATAAAAAGGTATGAAGTTTGATAAAAGATAAAAATTGGAGATAAGGAAGATAGGGGGATAGGAAAATATATAAAAACAGAATGCATGCAAAGAACATACAGAGGAATAAGTAATTAATTATACTTGCAGAACTGAAGTAAAATTGGAAACAAAAGTCGAGGAAACAGCGGAGGGAAGTCTGAGGGGGGAGGGGGGGAAATACTGGGGGTGAAGGGTAATCAGGGTTTTCTTTTTTTCCTATTATTATTATTTATGTTTATTTGGGTTTATTTGATTGTAATTTATTTTCATTATTGTTTATGTATGATTTGTATGATTTGATTGCTTTTCAATAAAATTAAAAAGAGAGAGAGAAAAAAAATCACATGGGAGAGACGTCTCGGCACCCATTAGCCTGGATAACGAAATAGAGCCTCCATGCTGCGAGGCAGTCTACCTCCGAGTACCTGTGCCTCGACAAAGCTGTCTGCCCTGTGACCTTCATCTCATGGAGAGCTTGCATCCGGCACTTCACCAGCTCTGTGGGGCACAGAACCATGGAGGAGAAGACTGATGAGAAGGACCCGGCAATCGCGCTGTGCAAATCACTGAAGAACCCGAGAGAAGAATCCTCAGAGGAAAGCGAAGACCAGAGGGTGGGGGGGGGGGAGCCCACAGCTAGGGAGCAGCCTCCAATCCTCCCATACTCTATGTATTCATTTGCCTTTCGCCAGCAGAAGAAATGAGCTGATTAAGTCAATCAGCCCACTCAAACCTGGTCTCCTCCAGAATATTCTATTCTATGCTATGCTATGCTATGCTATGCTATGCTATGTCAAATATTTAAAAGACAAACTAAAGCTGCAGGATTTAAAACCTCAAGGATTTAAAACCTAAAAGAAAAAGCAAAACATCTGAGAGGCATTCAGGGCACAAGACCTCCTGAAATCAAACAGTTCTGACCAGGTGCCTGAAACTCAGAAGGGACCGTTCCTTTCTAACTTCCTCCAGAGGGGATTTCCATAGAGTTGGGCCCACAGTCATAGAATCATAGAATCCTAGAGTTGGAAGAGACCACAAGGGCCATCCAGTCCAACCCCCTGCCAAGCAGGAAACACCATCAAAACATTCTTGATTAAAGACCTCCAAAGAAGGAGACTCCACCACACTCCCCGGTAGCAAATTCCACTGCCGAACAGCTCTTACTGTCAGGAAGTTCTTCCTAATGTTGAGGTGGAATCTTCTTTCTTGAAGTTTGAATCCATTGCTCCGTGTCCGCTTCTCTGGAGCAGCAGAAAACAACCTTTCTCCCTCCTCCATATGACATCCTTTCCTGAAGCTATGACTCACCCTGGGCGCCCAGTGGTGGCTGGTGTCCATTGGGACTCATAGGGAGTCAAACAGTACTCATGTGGAGGCAAACTCATGTGGAGGCAAACAGTAGGGTGAGCCAGAACTGAGGACAGGCAGAGCCAACTAATTCCAGCTTTGCCCCCCATCCACCTCCCTGCCTTCTCACGAGGCCCAAACTGAGACCGAGGAGGAAGATGGCAGGCGAGCCCCACACCTCACCCATCCCACCCACCCTGTGCTTGGCTGTAAGCAACAATGCACCACTGTTTATGTCAATGTCTCAGAGCCTCTGGAAGAAGAGAGGGGAAGAGAAAAAGACTGTACCTGAGCTCCTGGACATTGCCCAACCCAAAGAGCTGCCTCACCAGCTGCTGGCAGAACCCGTAGCAGGCAAAAAACACGGCGTTCTCCGCAATGTTGGCCAGCAAGGCTGGAGTGGTGCCTTGGTAGAGCCCGTGCATGCCCTCCTTCTGGTAGGTCTTGACTGAGCAGTCAAAGAAGCCCCGGTACATTGTTGGGAAGGTCTGCATCTTCACTTTGATGGTGTCAAAAGGCTGCCCGGTCACCACGCATGCCACACCGCCTGCAAAGAGCCACCCCACCCCAGGCAAGATCACTCGCTGGCTCCTGAAATACAGGGTGGATCAAACCAACTGTATCGCAGTACCCACTTTGCCAAAATGTACCCATGAAACATGTCAAGGGATGAGCATTAAAGGAGCAGCACTCACACACTCTCCCCATTCTATAAGGCAGGCATCCCCAAACTGCGGCCCTCCAGATGTTTTGGCCTACAACTCCCATGATCCCTAGCTAACAGGACCAGTGGTCGGGGAAGATGGGAATTGTAGTCCAAAACATCTGGAGGGCCAAAGTTTGGGGATGCCTGCTATAAGGCCTGCTTCTCTTCTAAGCTGCTATGATGGAAATGGGACATATTAGGGGGCCTCTCCCATATAAACTTGTCAGAGCATTCAGATCAAACATCTCAAGTCCCATGTCCATAGCTGTCAAGTTTTACCTTTTCTCGTGAGGAAGCCTATTCAGCGTAAGGGAATTTCCCTTTAAAAAGGGAGAACTTGACAGCTATGCCTATGTCCCCATAGCTGTTGGCATCTCTTCAGTGCCAGGATGACCTATATATTTTACCTAACTAAGATTATGCTACTTTGCTACTTACTAGCATGCTGCTAAACTTCCTGTGGCTAGTTTGGAGTTGGTTTTGGTCTGTTTTTATGGTATAATGTGCTTATATTTGTGTGTTACATGCGTTGTAAGTTCCACGGAGACCTCCAAATAACAAGCAACTGATAATAAAAGAACAGCAATGAAGCTAAAGCTGCAGCAATCTTGCCTCCATTCTTCTCCCTGCCTTTCCTTGTTCTCTGCCTTGTGTTTATTGCTGGCCAGCCATGAGAAGTGGAGTCTTTTATGTGATGGCACCCAGACTGTGGAATGCCTTCTTGAGGCACCTTTGCTTTCACCATCGCTGCTTGCTTTGCCCAGAGCACTTAATGCCCATTTATTTCATCTGACTATTTCTCTGCCGACTTGGAACATCATCTGTCAATGGCTTGGCGATTCTAATTCGTCTCTGCTTGACTTCACCTGTATTTATTTATAAAACCTACAAACAGCTTTTCACCACCAAAGTGGTCCCAAAGAGAGATTCAGAAAGTGTGACAAGGAAAACAAAATTACAGTTTGAATGTTAAAACCAGCAGAAGTACATGCTGTAACGTACGAAAGATAAGACTTCAGAGCAGACCTGACCAAGACCTTTATTTTCTTGGATACATTTTGTGATGTTTTAGGGATATCTTTAGTGGAAGAACAGAGATTATCCTGAGATCATGAGACCTGTCTCTCTACACCACCTGGGAGGGAAATTCGGAGGGTGGTGTTGATAACAGGCTTTGTATGCAATAGATCCCAATTTATATATACCCTCTTTAGGGAAGTCAGCCTGGCACCAAACTTGTCCGCATTTTTGCCTCAGAAATACATTTTTTGTTTTTTTGGATGTTTGGGCAGCATGGATAATGGGATATTGTGTTGTTAAGTCTGTTTTAATGTTTACGTGATTCTAAAACTGTGTTTCTTAACCTAAACCCAGCTGGGAATAAATAAATGAGCTGAGGAAAGTGGACGTGCAGAGATCTCTGCACTTAGTCTTAGCCACAAAACAGATTTGACAGCAAGACCCTGTAGGGTAGCAGCAGGTACCTGCCAGCAAGCCCAGTTGTCATAAGTCAGCTTTCACCAGATGTTTTGGACTACAACTCCCATCAGACCATTTGCAATCCAAAGCATTTGGAGGGCACTAGGTTGACAAAATCTACCTTACACTGTTGCTAGTTCTATACATCTCTTTCCCTTCAGAGCAGACAGCTAGAAGCCAGGCTGGGCACAGGCCCTGCCAGATGTAAACCTATATATAGGTAAAGGTAAAGGGACCCCTGACCATTAGGTCCAGTCGTGACCGACTCTGGGGTTGCGCGCTCATCTCGCATTATTGGCCGAGGGAGCCGGCGTACAGCTTCCAGGTCATGTGGCCAGCATGACAAAGCCGCTTCTGGCAAACCAGAGCAGCACATGGAAACGCTGTTTACCTTCCCGCTGTAGCAGTTCCTATTTATCTACTTGCATTTTGACGTGCTTTTGAACTGCTAGGTTGGCAGGAGCTGGGACCAAGCAACGGGAGCTCACCCCGTCACAGGGATTCGAACCGCCGACCTTCTGATCAGCAAGCCCTAGGCTCAGTGGTTTAACCACAGCGCCACCTGGGTCCCTAAGTATTTTATGAGAGGCCTTTTATCAGCCCACTGCAAAGCCAGCTAATGTAATGGCCCCGTGTTACTACAATCTGTTAAACTGTCCATTCGTCCATTCGTCCAACTGTCCTAATGGTCAGGGGTCCCTTTACCTTTACCTTTAGGAACCTGCAGGGCTGCTACAGAACACTGAAACCAACAGGATACAGACAGGTACTGTGGGACACTAGGCCATTCTCCCAAATGTTACCAAAAGCACAAGCTTCTTGAGGCCATCCCAGGATACAGCTTTGGGGAGAATGGTTATCACCACATAGGTGGACTCTGCTGCCTGACAAGCTCATGTTTCTTGGGTGAAATTTCAGGTGCTGATTACAACTGCCCAAGGCTGGGTGCCAAGTTACCTTACCTACCCTTTGCTTCCACTCTTTAACCTACTTCTATGCATTTGCAGAAAGCATGGAACATAGGTGCGCTGCAGTGTCGCCAGGCAGCCTCAGTACTGTAGTACGATTGCCCACTAGCAGCTATTTCTAATAGGGACTGACAGATGTTTTAGATTCTAGCTCCCATCAGTGCTGTTTTTTTCTGGCACTTTGGCAGACTATGATTGGGTGTAACAGCATTCGTTTTTTAATCCGTTCTGTGCTGGGTTTTTTTGCGCTTTGGCAGACTATGTTGGTGCTGCATGTTAGTTCCAGCGAAGGTATTATTCGTCATTTATTTCTGTTCTCTTCCCCCCCCCCAAAAAAAAAGCGCAGCAGCTTCGGGACACCCCCCCCCCAAAATAGCGAAGCAACTTTTGCACCCCCCAAAAAACCTCCAAAACTTTGGTCAGCAGCTCCCCCCCAAAAGCTCAACAACTCTGGGCACTTTGTGATAAATAAGGGGTTTTTGGTTTGGTTTGGTTAAATAATTAGTTTTTGGTTTATTAAATACAGCAGTGTTTCTCAACCTTTTTTGGGCCACGGCACACTTGTTGCATGAAAAAAATCACGAGGCACACCAACTCTATGCCGCCCTATAGGTACGCGACGCCTTTTCCTCGGGAGGAGACCGTTGCCTATTGTTCTCGCCTTCCTGCCCCCCTCTTCCCACCACCACTGAAGTTGTGCGACAGACACCCCCGCTGCTTTGTGTGTGAACCTGGGCGACTGGCGTGTGTGTGTGTGTGTGGATGGATGTGAGTGTGCGTGCACACGAAGGGGAGGGGGCAGCTGGAGCGCAATGCGCGCTGCTGACGCCGGGCCGGCTTGGGCCCGCCGGGGAGCAAGCGGAGAGGGGAAAGAGGCCGCGCCGGTGCTGCTCAGCCTCGGCGCCCGCCTTCTTCTCGGTAGCCGCCGCTTCTTCTCGGAGCCCCGCGGCCTCCGCAAGGCGATGGGCCTCGAAGCGCAGCCCCCTCCACCGCCACCACCACCACCGAGCTCCCGCCGCCTGAGGCGAGGGAGCGACAGCCGCAGACGAGGCTGAGGAAAGCCAGGCGAGAGAAGGGATGGGATCTCGGCCGCCGCAACTGCCGCCTTGCCGGGGACGCTGAGAGGGGGAGCTGCGGGAGGAGGGGCTGCGGCGAGGCGGGCGGGCGGCTGGCCCCCGCCTGCCTGCCATTGATCGCCCCTTCCCGTCCGATCGCGCTGGAGACTCGAGCTCTGCTGGAGATCTGGGGGGAGGCGGACGTGCAGAGCGCCCTGGACGGCAACTTTCGCAACAGCCATGTGTACCGGGACGTGGCTTGCCGCCTGGCCGAGCTGCAAATCGCCCTTCTCATCGCCGCACGTGGCGGCACAGCAGCCCGCGTCTCGCGGCACAGTAGTGTGCCGCGGAACAGCGGTTGAGAAACGCTGAAATACAGTTATATATTACAATTATACATTTTTGTTATTTAAACTATAAATATCGCGAAATTATGGTTTTTTTCTCAAAGTGACACACCACGCGAGTTATGCTCAGGTTTTTTTGGCGAATTTTGACACACCAAGCTCAAAAGGTTGCCCATCACTGCTTTAGATCGAGGATGAATGATGTATTGATGAGAAATGAAGAGATTATTAAGAAGGCCCAAAAGACCCTAAAGGATTATTTTGAAATAAATTTGAGTACAGAGACAGATAAAAGGGTCATTTGGGATGCAAGTAAGACAGTGATAAGAAGATTTCTGATACAACAGAATGTGATTAGGAAGAAACAACAAAATGAGAAAAAAGAAAATATTCTGTCACAATTGAAATAAAGAGAAGTTGAGGTGTAATCCAAAAAATCAGCAGACCCAAAAAGAAATTAAGTTGTTGCAAGTACAGTATTCACAATTAATAAATCAGGAAATGGAGTGGAAGATCAAAAAGATGAATCAAAGGACATTTGAATCTGCTAATAAATGTGGGAAACTATTAGCATGGCAATTGAAAAAGAGACAGAAACAACGTACAATAACCAATATTAAGATGGAAGAGAAGACTATTGAGAACCCAACAGAGATAAGGAAATGTTTTCAGAAATTATAAACAGCTTTATAAAAAGGATAAAGAGCAAATGGACAAAATAGAACAATTCTTGGGCAAAAATGGAATGCAAAAGATTCCAAATGATAAGAGATCAGCACTCAATTATAGGATTACAAAACTGGAAGTAGAACAAGCCATAAATCAACTGAAAATCGGCAAGGCACCAGGACCAGATGGATTGACATCAAAATATTATAAGACGTTGAAAGATTGGCTGGTAGAACCGTTGGTGGATGTCTGCAATAAGATCTTTGGAGGCGACAAAGCACCCGAGACCTGGCGAGAAGCATATGTAACTCTGATCCCAAAACCAGACATGGAAAGAACACAAATGAAGAATTATCGTCCAATCTCCCTTTTAAATGTGGATTACAAAATTTTTGCAAGTATGTTGGCCTCAAGATTGAAATGGGTATTAAATGACCAAATACATCATGATCAGGCAGGTTTTTTACCTGCAAGACATATGAAAGATAGTATCAGAAATATTGTTGATGTGTTAGAAAGATTGGAAGTAAAAAAGAATACCAAAGCAATGTTAATTTTTATAGATGCAGAGAAGGCATTTGACAATGTTTCTTGGAATTTTATGACAAAAAAATTGGTAAATATGGGGGTTGGACAAGGGTTCATTAATGGTATAAATGCAATCTATTCAGAACAAAAAGCGAAAATTGTTAATGGATACCAAAGACCGAGGAGGTTTTAAAGTTATATTTTGAAGCAGCAGCCTTCTGCTGGATGAAAGAATGGCTTTTACTCGATAACACTGATGTATTAGATCTGGAAAATCATGACAATGCATTTGGATGGCATGCATATTTGTGGTATGATAAGATTAAGGTTCACAAAGGTTTTAAATGTCTTATTATTAGAAAATCATTATACAATGTGTGGAATAGATATAAAGATTTGTTAGAAACCAAGTGGTTAAAGTATAAAGATATATTGGTGGATGAAGGAGATCATTTTAAGTTAAAAACATATGAACAGTTGAAGAATTATGTAAATGATTGGTTACAATATCATCAAATAAATGAAATGTTTAAAATGGATAAAAAAGTAGGTTTTCAAGGGGGAAAGTCTAAATTGGAGATGGAGTTGTTAGAGTCGTCTAAAACAAATAATATTTCAAAGATGTATAATATATTGCTGGAATGGCATACTAAAGATGAACAAGTGAAATTACAGAAATTACAGGGCAAAAGACATGGGTCATAACATCATGATGGAGGATTGGGAAAGGTTGTGGAAGAAGAATATAACGTTTACCACGTGTAATGTTTTAAGAGAAAATATGATGAAAATGATGTATAGATGGTATCTTACACCGGTAAAACTAGCTAGGATTTATCATAAACATGATAACAAATGTTGGAAATGTAGAAAGTAGAAGGAACTTTTTACCATATGTGGTAGACTTGCCCCCAAGTAAAGAACTTATGGGAAAAGATTTATAATGAAATGAAAAAAGTGTTGAAAAACACCTTTGTTAAGAAACCAGAAGCTTTTTTATTTGGGATAGTTAGAGAGGAAATACCTAAAAAAGATACTACGTTTTTTTCTGTATGCCACAACAGCGAGAATTTTACTGGTTAAGAATTGGAAGAGTGAAGATCTACCTACAGCGGATGAATGGCAGATGAAGATGATTGAATTTATGGAACTGGCCGAACTGACCAGAGGGAAGAGTCGGTGGAAGAAGATTGGAGGAAATTCAAAATATATTTAAGAAATAATTGCAATATTGGATAAGATTTGGAAGTGCATGGAGGTTGTAGAGGAGGATTTGTAGAGGTATTATAGTATATTAAGATTTAGATATAAGCGTTAAATAAGAATTGAAATGTTTGTTAAGGAAGTAATAAGAGGTGAACTATGTTAGTCAAGGTAAAAATAAGATGAGTTGAAGTATGATATAGAAATTACTAAGGATGATATACAATGAAACACAGTTAGGAGGGACATGAGGAAGTCAACAATGTCAGAACATATGAATGATAAATATGGTTCATTTTTGTGTGTGTGTGTGTTTTATGTGATTATTTTTGCATTTTTGTTTTACCGGTATATGTCCCCCCCCCCCCAGTTTTATAAAATCAATATTATTATTATTTTTTAAAAAAGAACTTCTTGTTTATGCTAGTGAAAATAAAGAAGAAGATTCCTGATGTACATAGTTATTGGGCCAGAAAGAAAATACACAGCTGTGGTTAACGCTTCGGCAGAACCCATGGTACAGTATACATTGCTGCTGTGCTCACTGCTACACATGCCATTATCATCATCCTTTCCCACCAAGAGCAGCTTGGAAGGTGGGGCTATTCAAAATTCCTCCCTTTTGCTACATGACCCTTAGCAGAGAGCGGAATTTTAAAGCTACTGTACTTAGAAACTTGCCATTTCCCAATAACTGCAGGCAACAGATGACCAGATCATGTGAAAGCTGGAAAGAGAAAATCACAGCCACACTTGTACCCCTTCTACAGAGCCTACAGCACACTTTCCAAACTGTGTTGGCTGCAGTGTCTAGGTGGATCACATGAACACTCCCCATGCTCCTCCCGGGGCTGGAAAGGGGTTAGTTTAACCTCCTGTTTGCTAGTAAAACTTGCTGTGTCGCAAAATGATGCCAGTCTAAAAAGGATGTCACCAACATGAAAAATATGGAAAGCCCTGGCCTAATGGATCCATTTTGCCAAGGGCTAGCTATTCCAGCTAACAGCAGCTTGCCAAAGAAACCGGGAATAGGTTTGGCCCAGTCCTCTTACAACAGATCCTTTTTGCTGGAGATGCCAGGATTATCTTTTGCATGCAGAACCTATGATCCAGTATCCATTCCTCTTTACTGTTTAACCTATTGCAACTCCCATGTTCCTGCAGCTCTGCACAAAATGCTCCATAGCTTGCATACATAGGAAACTGCTTATATTTCCGCCACCCAAAGCAGAATCACAGCCTCCACCCCCCTCCTATCCCACCAGTGCATGGGACAGTTCAACCAGTAGAGAATCCTACATACCAGAAATTGTTTCTGCCGCCAGCAGCTCTGCTGTAGTAGAATCTTGCAAACAGCACCACCCACCAGGCTTGCAAGCTTGAACTTTGAGCAGAAACTAATGTCCCCTTCCCCTCCAGCACACCCTGTTTATATAGGGCCCAGGTTCTTATGATAAGAGGTTAACCAGTCTGGCTCTTATCTTGCATCATTAAGCTGGTTCAGACAACAGTTGCTACACACTGCATTTTTTCCATCTTCAGGTATAAGGCAAGAGCAGAGTTGTGGGTGTTGACTGCCTTATACTTGCTTCCAATTGCTGTTTGTGTACCCAAAACATTATAGAACCAGAGTCCACATTGTGCATACTACAGTAATAATCCCAAACTGAAGACTAGGATAGCTGTGTGAAATTAGTAAAACACTCTTGCTTCTGCAACCTATCCACTTTCCTTTCTCTCACCTTCCCTTCAAAACAATTTTTCCAGCTCTAAAAGGAGCAACTTGAAAGTTGAGTGGGACACTTTGCCCACAAACTTCCTCCCCTGTAGCAACATGTGCATTAACAATCCAGAGTAAGATATGGGGCAGATGCCAACAGGAAACTACCCTCCTCCCCTAGTAAATCTCCTTTTTTGGTGTGTGTGTGTGTGTGTGTGTGTGTGTGTGTGTGTGTGTGTGTGTGTGTTCTTGTTACCACCTTGTCAGGATTTGTTTTTTGATCACAAACTTCAGAACCAAGCTACTTTGTGGGATATACACTAGATATATCAGCTTCACTGCTAGAGGAAGAGAACACTGGGGGAAAGAGTGGTGGTATCTTCAAGCACAGTGTGTCTCAGGCCTTCTCAGAAAAAGTAGAAATCTGGCTGCCACTTCCAAGAGATGCAGAAAGGAGGAAACGGGTTCTCCCTCTAGTGACCAAAACCCAGAAATACACAAGGAGATGCCACACAAGATGAAAAAGGCTTAAAATTCCTTTTAATAATGCATTCCTGTAACAATCTTCAGACAAACTCAACCTGTTAGTGGACGATTACAACTCAGGTTCACATAAAGAAAGTCTCATACTTCTACACAAGACAGGCAAAGTTAGGGTTATACGAACAATTGCTTCAACTTGAATCTTCAACAGGAAACTTTAATTTTTCCAATAGATTGTACTTTTCTACCAGTAAAAAAAAAAGTTTTGTTTTTTTAAAATGGTACAACACATTGAATAAGTCATCTCCATATCACCACCACCACTAACCTGGCCCTCCTGGCTGCACCAGCGAGCTACAATAAAGGAAAAAATGGTCCAGAGGAGAAAAGTAAAAAGCTAAAAGTTTATTCTTTAAAAAAACTATTCCCCCGTCCCCCACATGATAAGTCGTTTGAAGCTACAGACATTTACAGACTCACAGGCCCTGCTCTACTGCCCTGGAAAAATATATCCAGAGAGCTGCCTGAAGGCAGAACAGGCCTCCAATGGCAGCTGAGTTAGCTGGGGGCTGAACCTGTGTTGTGGTGCTTGGGAATGGGAGAGACATCAAGGTCCTAACCTGACCTCTCACACTACACAGCTAGTAAAGCCTCCTGGGATCAATTTTCACATTGCATTTTGCAGGAATGCACCTTGTGGCATCGACTAAACCCTTTACAAATCTGGCTGGGTGCCCTTTTGCCATGGCCAGACCCCAGATGCCCAAGGGAAGCCCCTAAGGGTTGTCCCGATGGAATGGGCAAGACACTGGACACGCCTCCCTCCCCTTAGTATCGGCGACGCTTGTTTGGGCCAAAGTCCCCCCCAGGAGCTCCTCTGTTGAATCCCGGCGTGTTTCCTCCCATAGTTCCAAGTCCTTCCATTGCAGCGCCCTGGCCAAAGCGATCAGCGGGTGGCGGTGGAGTCTTAAGGAGAAAGTGAGGAGGGAAAGAAGCTTGGGTTAGAAACATCCCTCAAGACTGGCAGCAACTGTACAGACCCCATGCATCCTCCATCCCTCATCCACCAATAGCCATTATGGGAGAACCACCAGGGCCCAAGAGGGCTTAGGAAGCACTTATTAAACTGTGCACCAAAGCAACAGCACCTGAGTTCTCTCTGACTTCCAATCCCTTTTCATTTTCTGTCATGTCTTTTTTTTTTTGCAAAGATTGGAATAAAAATGCTTTTCAGTCTCCAAAACTGAGTACAGAGCAACACAAGGAGACGGGATAGTTGGGTACAACTAGAGGCATGCAAGGGTACCAATGCCACCAACATGGCACTATCCGTTTGAGTCATCCGAAGGCACTGGCATGATGGCAATGCACAGGCAAGGCATGAAAAAGAGTAAGTGCCTTCAGCCTCCACAGCTGCTCTAAACACAGGAAGCCACCCCACTCTGCACTCAATGCAGCTTTATTTATTTAAAAAAATCATAGGCTGCCATTCTAAGTAAAACTCGCTCAGGATGTTTTTCTTGTTTAAAAACATACTACTTCAGCAGCAATACAACTTCTCCAGGACACCCACACTAGTAGCTGATGAAAACTTCTGTACTGGACCACTTAAGTGCACACCTACTTGGGCCTTCTGCCTTGTTCTTATACAAGCATGCCCAGAAGGCGGGTACCTCATCAGCTACCCTGCCTGACACTGTTTTCGCAATGTGTTTGAGAAATGAAAATTCGATTAGCTTCTCCAATCCACCACAGTCAAGACAAAAGAGATTTTACTGCTTAGTAGCCTTGTGGTGTTAGGGAGCCACCCAAAAAGGCCAGGTCTTGTGGCACAGGGAAACAATGCTAGGAACCCACCCCAGTGAGGTTCATCCACCCAACAAATGCACAGCTGCAAAGTTAGGAAAAGGGGGAACACATGGCTTAGCTTCTTTGCTTCAGCCCCCTGCCAAGCTATTAGTTGAATTATATAGCTAGCTGGCTAGCCGATTCAAATCAACTTACAAAGAGAGAAGATGCTCATGCAGATCCTTGCCTAGATCAAGGGTTTTGCAACCCACCCTCCCAGCCAAATCCTGCCTAATTGCACTTGGTTGACCTTACCATTCCCATGGCTCCATCAGGAATCATTGGCCCAGGACCAGCTGCAGGTGGTGGCCCTGCCGGAACACTGGTAGCTCCCATTGTCCCTTGGTTGTTCATGCCTATCGCACCTGAGGAAAAGCAAGGAGGCCTCTTGGTTTGTATACCCCTGAGGGTTAAGTGGCCACTGAAAGCTCAGCTCCCTTACTAAACATATTCCTGCTGGTGAATAGCACCCATGGCCCACCCAGAGCTCAGCTACCTGCTGACTTAGGAACCTGCAGCCACCACACAGAAAGCACAACCCAACCCAAAACATTTACAGGAGAGGAAAAACCACTTGCAGCTTACCTCCCATACCCATCTGTCCCATTCGCATATCTGGAGGCTCCCTCTGAAACAGACAGACAAGCTTGCCTCAGACAACATCCCGACACCCCCTTCTGGCATGAAGCTTCTTTGTGCTACTGCCCAGGCCAGAAGGGGTTAGAAATTGTATGAACTGTAGAAACTGACCCTCACCACCACACCAGGTGAACAAAGTCCCCTACCGCATCAGGGAAGGGCCCCTTAAATCCTTCTTGCCGCCTCATCATCTCTTCCTGCTGCCTCCTCATCTCTTCCTCACGGTGCCTGCGTTCCTCCTCTTGCCTGCAAGGAAGGCTCCCATATAGTCACACCAATTGGAGAGCTATCAAACAATTCAGACTTGCTTATGCACAAGCTACTGATGCTCTCGGACTCTTCCTGGCAACAGCCGTGCCCCTACATAGTCTTACCAATTACCAGCACAAGTCAAGTAAATTCACAGACAGGCATGACTCATTCCCTGCTCACCTGAGTTCCAGTTGTTTACGCTTCTGCACCTCCTGGTTGTGCAGCTCCTCCATTCTCCTGAGTTCTTCCTGGCGCCTCATTAAGTCTGGAAAAAACATCCACAGGGGTGACAGGTCAGGGTGCCTGCACTACCTGCTCCCAGCAAACTGCAAAGCCTTCGCCATTCTGCTTCTCACCTTGCCTCATGAGCATGACCTGATGCTCATGACGAGCTGCCTCCATTTCCATCTCCAGCTTCTCCCGTGCTTCTTTGATGTTGCGGTCCACCTGCTCTTGCTGCTGCTTCTCCATCTCAATCAGGGCCTTCCAACGCATAGCATACTCGTACTCAAAGGAACCAGGCTGTGCAAAACAGGGAGGTTGCTCACGCTCTCTGCAATAGCAAGGTGGAAAATATCCAGTCATTTAGGAGAAGGCAACTTGAGTTAGCGAGAGTCACAGGACTGGGGTCAAGGCAGAAAGTAAAGTTTAGAGGTGAGCAGCTTGCATCATGAACATTTTTGAGAACGAGAATCAAGCTTAGATAGCTATTAAGTTGTCCAGTTTGCTTTAGCATCCTACCACTATGCTTAGCAAAAGCCAACAAAACAATGTGAAAAAACACTTGCATGCTACTTTATGTTACATTTTTATGTTTCTGGAAGCCACTTTATAGAAATTGGCTTGAAAAGCAGTAAAAATCAATTCAATAACAATGGTATTTTCCATAAAAATGTAACTGTCCGCAGATGAGCTGAGCGACCCCTAAGAAGGCACCACTTCTCCTTCCACGGGGTACTTACTTGTGATATTGTTGGTTTTTGATGACAAGTTTTTCTGGCAGTCCCTCTTCATCATCATACTGATCCATGGGCTCCACAGTCACAGGTCGAGGGAACCTGAGAATGAAAATTGTATCCAACTAAATAAATGGCCTCTTTAAAGGCCAAAATCCAAGAGCTAGCAGCAGCCTTTGCTTAGAGCAGTGTTTCTCAACCTTTTTTGGGCCACGGCACACTTGTTCCGTCAAAAAAATCACGCGGCACACCACCATTAAAAGACGGGGCAAATCCTGGGGGTTGGGAATGGGTGGGGGACTGAGGAATAGGGAGGATGAGGTTGGTGTACTTGCTGAGAGAGCCCTCAGGGCACCGCCTCCGTCGTCCTGCCTGCCGCCAGCCCCCCGCTCCCTCCTGGGCTGGCCGCGGCTGAGCTGGGGCTGCTGCTGCTGCCACCGCCGCCTCCCTCCGGCCTCCCCACTGGTGTAGCTGCTCCTTGGCGGCCCGAGAGCCCTCCCCGGCTGGCGGAGGAGGACGGCGAGGAGCCTGCCGAGGTGGGGCGGCTGCTGCTGCGGCTGCTGCTGCTGTTACTGCCGCCGCTGGACGGGGCTGCTGCTGCTCCAGAGTCCCCGCCGCCCTGCGCCGCTGCCTTCTCCATTGAGCGCGCGGGGAGAGCGCAAGGAGGCGGTCTCGGCCATGAAGCGCTGCCTCGCTCAGGGAGCGAGCGCGAGGAGATGACGGAGGAACATCCTTCGCGCCCTCGCGCCCTCCAGACTGACCCGGCCGGCTTCCTTTCCGGCGGGTCAGCGCTGCCTATTGGCGGCCGCAAATCGCCCTTCTCGTTGCCTCACGTTGCGGCACAGCAGCCACCGTCTCGCGGCACAGTAGTGTGCCGCGGAACAGTGGTTGAGAAACGCTGGCTTAGAGTACAGGCTTAGGCATGATCAGGGCCTTCCTTAGCATAGTTACCAACACTCTTTCCCTGAAGCTAAATGCTGCTGTCTCCTGGGACCAATAAGGACTCTCAGGAGAAAAACAATGTTCAGAGATAAGATGCACTAAAGCAGCACAAGAGAAACCTGAGATTCTGCTGTGGGCCAGCAATCCATAATACCTTTGATCCAACCTTGCAAATAATGTTTGACTGGGCAAACCACCATGTGTCCTGTGGTGCTCAAAAAGCATCTCTTATAAAGGTATGAGCACCAAATGTAGAGCCCACAATTTTCTGGTTGTAGTTCTTGTTATACCAGCTCTGTTCAACATAAGCAATGACTGGTGATGAGAAAAACTGCAATACTGTATTTCTTCATTTAGCTCTGTAGACACAGATACAGAACATCACTTAAGATTCACGCCCACTGAATAAATGCACTCTTTATTGCCCTCTACCGGTAACACACACACCGCCCTAAGTCAAAAGACCTGGTTTCTTTTATTGTACTTAGAATAGTAAACTAGAATAACTTACGTGGTTAGCAAGAAGGAACCCTCACTACATCTGTCCAGGGCTTTTCTAGCAGCCGGCTTTCCAGAAAATTCTACAATGCCTTTCCCAGAAGGTCTGCCTCTGTCATCCACAATGACCACAGCCCTCTCCACCTGGCCAAACATTGAGAAGGCCTCCTCCAGCAGCTCATTGGACACAAACTGTGGCAGGTTCCTGACAGTCAGTGAGGCACTGTGGCATGCAAAGCGCACACGCAACTGCTTCCCACGCAGGGGCATGTTGTCCAGCTCCACCTTCGCAATCTCAGCCAGAGTCCGAGTTTCCTGGAGACCCAAAACACACACGCACCACCCATTAAACCCCACCACACCAGAATTATTTCAAGTGGGTAAATAATCCACCAGCTCACTGCTACTGGACCAAGCACCTCCCTGAAGAGACAACGGGGTGGGCACTCCCTAACAAAGCACATATTATGTGAAAAGCAATTTTATTCCCAAAGAGAGTGGAGTGGAGAGTGTAGGGAGCCCAGCAAAGATAACACTTTGGCATTACAAATAGCCAGGACTTGAGAAAAGAGATGAAAATCAGTCATGAATGAATGACTCTCATGGGAGAGCAGGATCCAAACAGCCTTGAGAGAAGAAATGAGCCCAAGATTTTTCAACTGGAACTTTTCATGTGTGACATGTAGGGCACACACTCCTAAGCTACTCTTAAAAATACAGCATTCCTAGAGCCTCAACACTGGAGTAACAACAATTAGCAGAACAGAGTGGGAAAATACTACTGTGTTTCCCCTTTTTTAAGACACCGTCTTATAACTTTTTTTCCTCCAAAAAACACAGAGTGGCTTACTTTCGGTGGGATGTCTTATTTTTTTTTATTACCGGTACAGTTTTTACGGCTCAGGGTGCTGGTGGGCTCTCTTGAGTGCTCAGCGCTACAGCTGCCACCGGTTCTGGGTGGCGGGGCGGCAGGCTTCCTTGGCCGGGCCAGGCGGAGGCCGCTGGCTCAGGCGCTCCGCCCGCCGCTGCAGGGCGCTCCAAGCTCCTTGGCTTGGTCAGGCAAGGAAGAAGCAGTGAGCCCAGCGGTGGAGGCAAGCACGGAAGCAGCAGGGACGGCGGTGGACGAGAAGGCGGAGCATGGGGATGCAGCCAGCAAGGCGGGAGCGCGACCAGCTGTTAAGCAGAGGTCTTGGAGCGCCGCTTCACAGATGATCGCGCTCCTGCAGTGCCGGCCGCATGGAGTGACTCTGTGAGTGGAGGTGCCTGTGGGGGTTAGTTTCCGCGGCGTGGAAGTATGGCTTATTTTCGGGGTATGTCTTATATTTATCAAATGCTTAAAAACCCTGCCATGGCTTACTTTATGACTACGTATTAAAAAAGGGGAAACAGGGTATGTGGGTAGGGATGCAAAATAAACCCTTTATACAGTACATCAGACTTTGGGAGAGATCCAAAATCAAGGACAAAGAAAAGAAAACCAGATACAAAATTCATTATATTCACAATCCATTATTAGTTCTTCTTGTTGTTGTTCTTGTTGTTGCTATGGAGAGTAGTAACAGGCTCTTTTTAAAAATCTGCTCTGTTTACAAGTAACTAGATGTTGCGATTAAGGTTTTACATAATCTCATGTGTAGATGAAGTTACTAAGAATTTCAATTGGCAGCATATTCCACAGGAGATTAAATCCACAGGCCTTCTAATATACAGTACCTTGTTTTCTGAGTTAATTTTTTAGCAATTACTATGGACCAGATCTGATCATAAATTTTTATCCAACTCCTCCAAATATTTTCTTTTCCTTACAATAACCATCCTGGGAGCCAGCAATCAATCAATCAATCAATATGTATTATGTATGTATGTACTGTTCATTCCTTATTTTAATGCTTCTAAATTATAAGGTTTTGATTAAATAAAATTACTGTAACAAGTACTTAAGACTAGGCCATCTTCCTTCACTGAATTAGCCATTTAATTTTTTTACATTTGTATTTTTTAAACAACTGATTTAAAAAATACAGAATATAAACCAGCTCATCATTGCCCTCCCACTTTGATATATTCCTTTGACACCATATGTATGGTTGAAGATCAAGAGTTTGCACATCTCCTCTTCCTCAGTTCTAGAAATACCAATCTGGAAGCACAGACTGAGAAGATTAACAGTCCAGCTCTGCCAGCATTGTAAGTTCAAAAGCCTATGGACAGCAGCCACCAAGAAAGCTCTCAAGAGCTTCTTCATCTCTTTATGTACACAGCTGGAGGTTCCATGTGTGAAACTCAGCTAGAACTGAACAGCCAAGTAGTCTGGAGCTACCGGGGAATCAACTAGCATAATCCATTAAACTTGCACGCTATAATGATCACTTCCCTAGGGAAGACGTTCTGCTTTCTGCCAGTGAAACACAGGTCCCCCTGTAAGCAACTGGTTTTCTCACAATCCCCATAAAATTCTAGAACCAGAGGCATTAAGGATTATTTTCTAAGTCCTAACTCAGACACATCACCCGGGAGTCTGCTTCCACAAAATAAAGTGCCACATGCAGCATTCCCAGTACACACAACATGAAACCATGCACTGGCCATTCAAGCCCACGTGGCTAGCATTAAAAGCAGCACTACTTCCACCAAGCCATGGGAATTCTTAGCACACCTATAGCCACTCACCAGCCTGATAAAGCCAAAACCTTTGTCCTTATGAATGAAGACTTCTCCAGCCTTCCCATATTTTTCAAACAGCTTCCTCATCTCTTCTTATGTGATATCAGGGGGCAGGTTCCCCACAAACAGGCGACTTCTCTGTGTGAAGGTCTTTTCACCAGGTTTTCGGAAATTCTTCATGTCAATTGTCAGGCCTTCATCTGAGGGGAATAAGGTACAGAATCGCTCTACAAAATTGGGGGAACAAACACTGAGTGTTAACACATTGAAGAGCGCAAAGGTCAGAACATTCACCAAGTCTCCCAACACACATCCAGTCTTAACTATTTTAGCAGCAACTGCAGGTCAACACAAGTCGGAGGCCCTGGGAGTTGAAGAGTCAGGCCCATAGCAGCCTTGGCCCACTTGACTGATAATGCAAAGCCACCTGCAGGACAGCCAGAGCACTGCAAATGCTGGAAGGATAGGTCCAAAACAAAGATTTTTAGCAGCACTTACATGACAGTGCTGGTAGGAAGCTTTCCAGCACACAGCAGCAGATGGGAGAGTGGGGCTCCAAATACAGCGTGCAAATTTACAATCTGGAGGAAGCAACTCAAGATACAGTCAAACAGCAATGCTAGTTAGAACACATTACCCCATTGTCTTAATAGACTGATCAGAATCAAAGCCCAACACCAGTCTTTCTGGAGTTTGAAGGAGGCCACATATTGCTGTGATGGAAAAAGGACTCAAGCATTAAGAGGTGAGAAAGTGCTCAGTGGCCAGAGGAGCTGCAGCAAATGAAGAAGCGAGCATCCAAGTCCAGTTGTAGAAAGAAAGCCATAGTGTTCATTAAGTGCAGAAAGAAGCAAACCATCTTAGAAAGCAACCTAATCAGCCACAGAAGCATAAGTAAGCTAAGCCATGTCTCCATCCACCATTTAGCTATACCTATACGGTGGTACGTTGGGTTACAAACACTTCAGGTTACAAACTCCACCAACCCAGAAATAATACCTCAGGTTAAGGACTTTGCTTCAGGATGAGAACAGAAATCGTGCTCCAGCGGCGCAGCAGCAGCAGGAGGCCTCATTAGCTAAAGGGGTGCTTCAGGTTAAGAACAGTTTCAGGTTAAGAACGGACCTCTGGAACGAATTAAGTTCTTAACCAGAGGTACCACTGTAACCTACATAGCTCTGAACTCCTAGCAATTTAAAAATAATCATGCATTCTTAGGCCAATAGCAACCAAATCGTTAAGTTATGCCAGCTTAGTTTGCAAGTCACATCAAGGATTTGAAGTATAAGCAATCCTCATGTGCTGAAGGGATTTGCTGTTAATGCTAATATTGGGAAAGGGGGGATACACCCTTTAAGAATAAAGACAAACACTAACCTCTGGTGACCTGAGGCAGACATGTTAAACACCTATCTAAAGTCGCAAGAAATCACACCAGATCTGGTTGAAAAATTCCCACCTCATATATGCTTTCTGTGTCACTGAGCTTGTTCTCACCAGCCTAAGACTTTCAAACCAAGATGTGATTCAATCATGCAACTGACCAACAGTAACTTTGAAAAGACTTCTGCAAGTGCACGCTGAACAGAATATTTTTGGAGCACACAGTGGAGACCAGGTCCAAAGGAAGACTAATACCTTGCACTATCTATATGGGATCTAACCATATGACTATGATATCTCCAAAGATACCAAAATGACTTGTATGGGTTTGTTCCACTGGCCACTCACAATCAGTTTGTGCGTAATTCCCAGGAGCCAGAGGGCCACTTCACACTTAATAAACAAGGAAAGGTGAAATAAAGTGCAATCGCAAGCTTCCCATGTGGAAGAGAATTAGAACAGGTGCTGTGTTTTTCAAACTGTGTCCCAAATGAAGTGCTGCACGAAAGGACACCACCTCCAGTGTGGATGTTACCCAAGGAAGCTGCCACTCACTTTGGTTGTTGGCCTGCTGTCCGTTAGCTGGGGGAGGTTGTTGTTGCGGCTGCTGCTGTTGGTACTGATGCTACTTCCTCGGAGTGTGGTTTTGCTTCTCCATGGCGAAGCCCTTGTTGCCCTGCATCTTCAAACCTGGGAGGGGGGGGGGAATTAAATATAAGTACAATGAACCCACAACCACAGTGTCAGAGCACACATTTTTCTTCCCGCAAGATCAGGGGTTCAAATACTGGCAGCTTCTGTTACAAATGATCTTGGCTGATGGAGTTGGAGGTTGGGGACTGTGTGCCTGGTACACTAGAGAGCCGCTAACATATCTAATCCAGTGGGTGGCAACTTCGTTTGCTCACATATGGAAGGAGCCTCAGAGCTCAGGGGCAGAATATGTGCTTTGCTTGCTGAGGGGTCCACTTTTACTCCTTGGCTTCACCAGCTGAGAACTGCTCTCAAGTAATAGGGCTAGAGACTATGGGAAGTCACTAATAATAATAATAAATTATTTATACCCCGCCCATTTGGCTGG
This sequence comes from Zootoca vivipara, assembly GCF_963506605.1. Lineage (NCBI taxonomy): Eukaryota > Metazoa > Chordata > Lepidosauria > Squamata > Lacertidae > Zootoca > Zootoca vivipara. Next base: position 3,716,150 of record NC_083293.1, on the reverse strand, counting down.
GTTCCCCCATCCACTTTGGGCGACTCCCAACAGAATATTAAAAACACGGTAAAACATCAAACATTAAAAACTTCCCTAAACAGGACTGCCTCAGATGTCTTATAAAAGTCTAGGTAAAGGACCCCAACTGTTAGGTCCAGGCGTGGACGACCCTGGGGTTGCGGCGCTCATCTTGCTCTATAGGCTGAGGAAGCCGGCGTTTGTCCGCAGACAGCTTCTGGGTCATGTGGCCAGCATGACTAAGCTGCTTATGGCGAACCAGAGCAGCACACAGAAACACAGTTTACCTTCCCGCCGGAGCGGTACCTATTTATCTACTTGCACTTGACGTGCTTTTGAACTGCTAGGTCAGGGGTTCCCAAACTACGGCCCCCGGGCCGGATGCGGCCCAATTGGCCTCCCAATCCGGCCCACAATGCCCCCTGCTGCCCGCTCTTACGGCGCGCGGCGCGGCGGCGATCTTCAAAATCGGCAAAAAATTGCCGAAAATCCTTTGTGCGCATGCGTATGGGCCTCTCCCGACCCAGAAGAGGTCATTTCCGATGCACTTCCGGGTCGGGGGAGGCCCATACGCATGCGCACAAGCGATTTTCGGCATTTTTTTCCGACCGTGTGCGTGTGCGCACGGGCGCGCACTCCACTCCCCCGCCCTCCGGCCCGCTGCGCGCGCACTCCCCTGCCCTCCAGCCCGAAGCCCGGTAAGTCTGGGGACCCCTGTGCTAGGTGGTCAGGAGCTGGGACCGAACAATGGGAGCTCTCTCTTCACAGGGATTCAAACTGCCAACCTTCTGATCGGCAAGCCCTAGGCTCTGTGGTTTAGACCACAGTGCCACCCGCGTCCCTTCTAAAAGTCAGGTAGCTGTTTATTTCCTTGACATCTGATGGGAGGGCATTCCACAGGGCAGGCGCCACTACCAAGAAGGCCCTCTGCCTGGTTCCCTGCAATTTAGTTTCTTGCAGTGAGGGAAACGCCAGAAGGCCCTTGGAGCTGGACCTCAGTGTCCAGGCTGAGCGATGGGGGTGGAGATGCTCCTTCAGGTATCTTGGGCTGAGGCCTTTTAGGGCTTTAAAGGTCAGCATCAACACTTTGAATTGTGTTCGAAAACGTACTGGGAGCCAATGTAGGTCTTTCACAACCAGTGTTATATGGTCTCGGCTGCCACTCCCAGTCACCAGCCTAGCTGCCACATTCTGGATTAGTTTCTGGGTCACCTTCAAAGTTAGCCCCATGTAGAGCGCATTGCAGTGGTCCAAGCGGGAGATAACTAGAGCATGCACCACTCTGGTGAGACAGTCTGCGGGCAGGTAGGGTCCCAGCCTGCATACCAGATGGAGCTGATAGACAGCTGCCCTGGACACAGTATCAAACTGTGCCTCCATGGACAGCTGTGAGTCCAAAATGACTCCCAATCTGCGCACATGGTCCTTCAGAGGCACAGTTACCCCATTCAGGACCAGGGAGTCCATCACACCTGCCCACCCCGTCCCCCCCAAACAGTACTTCTGTCTTGTCAGGATTCAACCTCAATCTGTTAGTCACCATCCATTCTCCAACCATCTCCAGACACTCACACAGGACATTCACCGCTTTCACTGGTTCCGTTAGGTAGAGCTGGGTATCATCTGCATATTGATGGACACCCAGCCCAAACCCCGATGATCCCTCCCAGTAGTTTCATATAGATGTTAAAAAGCATGGGGGAGAGGACGGAACCCTGAGGCACCCCACAAGTGAGAGCCCAGGGGTCTGAACACTCATCCCCCACCACCACTTTCTGAACACGGCCCAGGAGGAAGGAGCAGAGCCACTGTATAACAGTGCCCCCATCTTCTCTATACGGTTCAGAAGGATGTCATGGTCGATGGTATCAAAGTGGAGTCTACCTCTGTCTGAATCTGAGCAATTTTATCTGCAAAAAACTTTGCAAAATCATTGCAGGAGATCTTGGGGGGTCCTTACCAGGCCCCAATGGCAAAGGTGGTTCCAGTAGACTGTGAACCACCTGAAAGAGTCTTCTGCTGCTGTTTTCTGCAGATGCAATAGACCGTGAAGAAGGTCCTCTTCGCTGATGCTTGGTAGGCTCAATGATGATCGCTAACCCGTGTTCGGTCAAACATTATTTGCAGTGATTGTTTCATCGCCCTCAGCTCTGGAGAAAACCACGGGGCTGTCTGGGCTCCATGTAATTGGAGAGGGAGCTTCCGAGTCAGACAGTCAACAGCCCTAGTTAATTCTGCATTCCAGCGGGCCACCAGGGAATCAGCTGAAAGGCCATCAACATGGGATAAAATATCCCCTATCACTCTCTGGAAACCACTTGGATCCATTAAGTGGCGGGGGCGGACCATCCAAATTGATCCCATCCAGCACCAAGCCAAGCAGGCCAACAGCTGCAGTCCAGACAGCAGAAAACAGCAGCTTGGGTTGATTGGCCATATCTCAAGCAGGTCCAAAGCACAGCATAATCAAGACATTTGTTCTTATTTTGTGCTGTCCCCACCACCCCAGGCAATTATTCAACTTCTATGAAATGGAATTTGCACATTGGAATTAAAACTATCAGCATGGTATTTTGCCATTTTGTACTTTGCCAAGATAGTCATCTAGATGATAGCCAGGATGTACATTTCTGGTTGGGACTTCTGGTATCAGGCTATTTCACACCCTGCTGCCAAACAGTCTCATTTCTAGTCCACTGTCTATAGATATTTTTAAATTTTGAAAGAAATAGTTACAACCATGCTTCCTAAGACCGCCAAGTCCCACATGTCACTTTGCAAGCAGAAACACCAGCAACACTGTCCTAACCATAGTTTGCTCAGTGCTGAAGTGACTCTTAACCATCTCAGCATTGCTGATGTGGTCCAAGCGAAAGCAGATGTTTAGCAATGGCTGGGCTGCAGGAGTTGCCAGAAGGAGGCGTAAAAGGTGCCACCCAACCACCTCAACGACTCCCGCTCCAGATTTGGGTAGAGTTTACTCCTTAGACTTTTCTCCTCCCAAAGATGTCCCACAAGGCAGTGGAGGTTTAGAATCAGAGACTCTTGACTTAAAGCACCACTAACAATCGACTAAAAGTCAATGCATGACACCGTAAGCTTGAAGAGTTTGCTAACCAGTTAAGTTTTGCTTCAATACTACCATAAGCATACCACAGTTAAGGCACTCAAGACTTACCAAAGATAGTTTGTTAAAATAGAAGAGGGATTTTAAAAAGAAAGTAAAACAGGAACAATTGATGCACTTACAAACATGGGGATCTGGTTCATAGTTGCATGCACTCAAGAACATGGAAATGAAGAGGAGCTGCATGCGTACAACTGGATTAGATTACAACTGGAGTAATATTCAGATATGCACACTTCTTCAGATACACTGAAACAGAAGTCACCAGACCCTTATATATAGTGGGAGGGTGGGGTGGGGTTTTTCTCAGGAGGGTAGTAGGAGACGGGTGATTGACTCAATGGGTATGGTAAACCTGTTGACATCTGGTGACTTCTGTTTCGGTGTATCTGAAGAAGTGTGCATGCACACGAAATCTTATACCAAGAACAAACTTAGTTGGTCTCTAAGGTGCTACTGGACAATTTTTTATATTTTTTTATATATTTCAACTGCGTCAGACCAACATCTACCTGAATCTAGAACTGGAGTAACTGTCAGTCATGTGAGGTAAGAAGCATAGGCCTTTGTGCATATTAACCAATTTGCAATGCAGAAAATGAGTTTTATAAAAAGAAAGGTGTGGGGAATACTAACCCTGGACACAACAGAGCTGTCAGCAACACATTTGTCTTCCATTTTTCACCTCTAAATGCTGAGAAGAGAAGAAAAAGGTAATCACTACATTTAACACTTTTATAGTAGCTGGAAGAATTTATATATATGTTTAATCCTCAATAATTTTAACACTATATTGTTCACCATAGTACTATGAACTGCTCTTAATCTTCCCTGCTTATAGAAACTGAACCCCAAGGAGTGCTGATAATGATCCTCTCCCATAATTCAAACCAGCTCAATATCCTGTTCATAATTGACAGCTAGGATCCAGTAAAGCTTTTCAGGCTCCCTCCCCATCCTATGTACTTGTGTAACACTTCAAGCAAACCTCCCCATGTTTCACAACCAATTTGCAAAGGGTCATGAGAAAGAGAGAGGGCACTGCAGTTCAGAAAAGGAGTGGGGAGGTAAACACTGATAAGAACACCCATTGTCTTATTCTGTTACCTCTTGGTCTTTCCTGTCCCTGCTAAACCAGTGAAAAATCACTAGCAGTTCCCATTCTACAAGGCAGAAGAAAGGCTAAGAGATTTGACCTAGGACAGCCAATCAAGGGCTGGGCAGGAACCACCCTTGGCTTTCCACTTCCTAGTATGATCAGCGGAGGTGAATGGGGGCGCTGCCCCACCCAACCCACACTTGCCTGCCTTCTAACATATAACCAACCCAGGGGGTGGTACTGTCTGTCGGTTTCCTTACCCTCAGTGCTGCCCTTATAGAATTCTGATGGGAGGAGCATGACCGCAAAACTAGATTCAGCAGGCTCTGCCAGTCCTTGGCTCTAACTTTGCATATCATTGTCCGCCTACTGTTGCCCCCCCCCCCCAACTTCCACCCTACCAGTCTCAATTGGGTACCACCGGCTGCTGAGCACAATCTCTGTGGTTTCAACAACAGCCTGGCCACATTCCATTACACAAGGCTTGCACTTACTTTTGTACATCCGAGCAGATACGTAGCCTGCTGGGGTCCCCAGCAAGACCCACAGCACAACGGCACAGGTCATCAAGGCCCCCCTGTTGGCTGGCGAAAGGAATCCAAGGCAGGCAAGGACTGAAAGTGTGAACACAGAGAACAAAAGTGTGTGACAGAAGAGGTTTCCTGATGTAAATTGGTGCAATGTTCCAAAAATGCAAATGTGCCCCCAAGGTTGAAACTTTCAAAACACAGGGTGAAGACATTTCCTATTTGTCCAGGTGTTTAGATCTTGGAAGTATATGATTTTCCAATATATTTACCAACTGCTGGTTTTACTGTATTTCAACTGCAATATTGTGGCTTTTAGTGATGGGAATTTTTTCCATCTGGTTACTTTATTGACCTGCTGTTAGCTGCCCTGTGCTCCATAATGGAATAAGGGCAGGATATAAATTAAAAATCATAAATGCCCCCACCCAAAATCGGAATGTAAGGAGTTGCCTTATGCTAGTTCAGACCATTGGGTCCATCTAGCTCAATACAGGGATCTCCCCACTAACGCAAGACTCAACGTTCCTGGGTACCGTGCATATACGTGAAAGCCAAACTCCGCCAAACGCCACCACAATCGCTCCCTCCAGACTTCCTTTCTCAAACTCCAACTCTCCACAGGCCTCAAAGGTCGATGCAAAGGCTCATGGGGTCAAAGCTGTAAAGGCCCCTGAGATTGCTATCCATTTCCCCACTCTTTTCATGCCATACAGTGGTACCTCTACTTACAAATAACTCTACTTACGAATTTTTCTACTTACAAATGGAGCTACGTCCGCCACCTTGGATGCGGTTTAGATAGGATTTTTTCTACTTACGAATTTTTAGATAGGGTTGCTTCGACTTACAAATTTTTTCTCCCAATGCATTCCTATGGGATTCGACTTACAATTTTTTTCGACTTACAAATGTGTGTTCGGAACACATTAAATTCGTAAGCAGAGGTACCACTGTATTTGCAGTTTTCCTGCTCTTTTTGGGCTGTTTCTGCCCCTTTCCAGCCATTATGCAGTTTAAAACAAGTTATTTAATTATTTCCTGTGCCACACTTGTACGCAGTTGTGGGGAGATAGCAGCTCTCCAGGATTTCAGGCCGGGGAGTGGGGGAGTCTCGCAGCCCTGCCTAGAGACATGAGGGGGCCTTTTGCAAGCAAAGCAGGTGCTCTGTCATCGAGATAAGGTCTTCCCCTCACGCATCAAGCTTTTGAAAGGAGTGAGGAACATAGCTGTCAAGTTTTCCCTTTTCTCATGAGGAAGCCTATTCAGCAAAAGGGAATATCCCTTAAAAAAGGGGAGAACTTGACAGCTATGGGAGGAACCTGTGGGCTCCAGCTATCATTGGACTGCAGCCCTCACCAATGGCCACAGCAGCTGGGGCTAATGGGAGTTAGGAGCCCAGCAAGCTTTTGGAAGGCCAGAGGTTCCCCATCCCAGTTTTAGAACAGCTTTATGTCCTGTGGGGAATCCTTTCCCCTATGAGAATCATCAGACAAGGAAGACCCACCACAGGACCCCATTACGCTGCCGAGGCTTCTGGGACATGTTTGCAGGCAAATGCATGGGAGCACTAGGCAGCCTCACTGAACTGCTGGGATGGCTTAGTTGGCAGAGCACGGGACTGCAGATCTCCAGGTTGTGGGTTCAAGCCCTACACCTGGCTAAAAAGATTCCTGCATTGCAGGGACTAGATGACCCTCAGGGTCCCTTCCAACTCTACCATTCTGCGGTTTGAACTGAGGGTGCAGATAATCAGTATTGATAGCAAGGCTTCTTCTAAAAGAGAAAGACTGCTTGTCAGTACTGATCCTCCCAACCAAATAACCCTTGGCAAGCTCCCAATGAAAAGAACCATGGAATTGTAGACTAGGAAAGGACCCTGGCAGCCATCTAAGTCCACCCCTGCAATGCAGGAATCTCAGCTAAAGCTCAGAGTTTCCTGAAACATCAAACAACGAAATACTCTGCCTTAGAAAACTACACCATTCCTGTCTGTCTTTCTTTCTTTCGTGTGTGTGAGGGAAGGGTTGCACCTAAGCAGTACACAGCGTTTGCTTTGCACAAAGAAAGCCCCAGGTTCAACCCCACTGCATCTTCAAGTAAGACTGAGGATGCCTCCGCCTTAAGCCACTGACAGTCAGTGTAGACAACAATACTGAGCTAGATGAAACAATGGTCTGACTTGGAATAAGGCATCCTCCTAGGTTACTAGTCCTCAAGATCTCAGTTGGTTTTGTGACCACTCAGCTCCACTGTGCATAACTGTAGGGTGGTGAGCTTACACACACACACACACACACACACACACACACACACACACACACAAAATCTTTTCTCCTGATGACTACAGCTGCTGCCTCAAAGTATCCATCTTCCCAGCGGCCAGCTGTCCCCAGGTTTATGTGGGGTGGAATTGCATATGAAAACAGGCAGCACAAGAACAGACAGGAAGCTGCCTTATTCAGTCAGACCACTGGTCTATCGAGCTAAGTACAGTGAACACTGACTGGCAGCAGCTCTCAAAAGAGCCGCTGACAATCCGTGTAGACAATGCTGAGCTAAGTGGACCCAAGGTGTGACTCGGCATAAGGTGGTAAATATCAATATTATTATTAACAACAAAAACACAGAGAAAGCCGGTCTTGCATAAATAACGATGATGATTTCAGCCAACCTCCTGCTACTTACATAAGGTAATAAATGTCATTATGAAAATCTGCGTCCCTTGCCCCAGGAAGACAGAGAGCAGCATGCCCTTCCTGGGAGGCCTAAACACATCTCCATGGACCAGCTTCCACCCAAACTCCTCCTGGGCGTCCTCCTGTAATAACATCTCTTTATTAGGCATACATCATGCAACAGTGAATTAGTACAAGCCAGACGTGAAATTCACTTTCCTAGCCTGATTATCTTCCAGATTTTGTTTCTGAAGGGGACTAATTGCATCAGCGTTGTTACTCACTGGTTTTACAACTCCCTAATGGGCTGCTGGGGGGGGGGGCTTGCGTGTGCAGAGGATGCAGATATATTAAGAAACACTTATCTTGAGAAGGAGAAACAAACACTAACATGCTTAGCTAGAGTGCCGCAATGTTAATTGATATTAAACAAAAGATCATGTTCAATTTAAGTGCTATCGTGAGCATTCAACGCATTTATCCATCTTTGTCTTCTGTTGCCTAACAAGCCAGTTTCAAATCTGACATGAAAGGAAAGGAAATACCATGCCACAAAACCAAGGCCTAGGTTCTATCAGGTGTCAACTCCTGTGGTTTCCACACAGGAGGTTGGATGGCGGCTAACAGATTGAGGTTGAATCCTGACAAGACAGAAGTACTGTTTGTGGGGGACAGGAGGCGGGCAGGTGTGGAGGACTCCCTGGTCCTGAATGGAGTAACTGTGCCCCTGAAGGACCAGGTGCGCAGCCTGGGAGTCATTTTAGACTCACAGCTGTCCATGGAGGCGCAGGTCAATTCTGTATCCAGGGCAGCTGTTTATCAGCTCCACCTGGTACGCAGGCTGAGACCCTACCTGCCCGCGGACTGTCTCACCAGAGTGGTGCATGCTCTAGTTATCTCTCGCTTGGACTACTGCAATGCGCTCTATGTGGTCACCTTTGAAGGTGAACCAGAAACTACAATTAATCCAGAATGCAGCAGCTAGACTGGTGACTGGGAGCAGCCACCGAGACCACATAACACCCGTCTTGAAAGACTTACATTGGCTCCTAGTACGTGTCCAAGCAAAATTCAAAGTGTTGGTGCTGACCTTTAAAGCCCTAAACGGCCTCGGTCCAGTATACCTGAAGGAGCATCTCCACCTCCATCGTTCTGAGGTCCAGTGCCGAGGGCCTTCTGGCGGTTCCCTTGCTGCGAGAAGCCAAGTTACAGGGAAAACAGGCAGAGGGCTTTCTCGGTAGTGGCACCCGCCCTGTGGAACGCCCTCCTACCAGATGTCAAAGAGAAAAACAACTACCAGGCTTTTAGAGGACATCTGAAGGCAGCCCTGTTTAGGGAAGCTTTTAATGTTTAATAAATTATTGTTTTTTAATATTTTGTTGGAAGCCGCCCAGAGTGGCTGGGGAAACCCAGTCAGATGGGCGGGGTATAAATAATATTTATTTATTTATTTATTGTTACTATATGGTGGCACTATAGGGAGCAACAAGGCAGCGGAATAAAACATGAAATCAAAAATGCTGTTCCAAATCAAAGACGCTGTGTTCTGCACCCCCAACACTGCTGAAACGTTCAATTCCCTCTTTTTCATCTGGGGTTAGTTACTGCACCAATGTGACCAAATGTTAGCTTAAGTTCTCTAAACAGAACTTTGTGGCAGAATACTACTCCCCAAAATGAGTCACTCCTTTTTTCACTCCATATTGTTAACATCCTTAACTTTTCTTCTCATTCCCAATGGCAGGGAACACCTTCATGGCAAAGGTTTAGTGGCAAACTCCCTTTTCAAAGCTCAAAATTTCCTTTCAAATCAAACATTGTGCAATGTACCTCAAAGCACTTGGCAATGGGCATCTCCATTCCTGTCCAGTTAACAAAAGCCAGTCTAGAAAAAGGAGGTGCCAACACTCACTTAAGAAATACTTGAGCACATATTTTGCTGAGCCTCCATAGTGAGATAGGTCAGGGGGAATTATTTTTAATATTTTTAAAGGGTTGTTCTGATACTGTTTTAAAAAAATGTGTTTCTAAGATGCCCCGATGAAGGCAATTCATCTTTCCAAAATGCACTGGGCAAAATAAAACACATTGGCAGTTTGCCAACATGTTTTCATTTCTCTATGTTTCCACCTGCTGCAATGCATACATGTGATACACCACATATGTTCATGGTATATGCTATCTTTTTAAATGGTGTATGCTACCTAAAGGCAAGGAACCATGCTTGTTTCCCTTCAAAACGACAGTTCCAGTCAAAAACAAGTACATCAGAATTTCAATCAAATAAAATTCATTTTCTTAATCAACTGAGATCCATTCAGTAAGATGAGAACCCCACGTCAAAATACCAGGAGTCCGCTATGCACCAAAACAGAGGTTGTTAATTACCTGGTGAAATTAAAGAAAATGAGGTGAACATTTTGGACTCATCCACCCAACTTGCTTACTGAGCATCTGCCCATACAGGATTTGCTGATCAGCAACTGGTTTGACTGGAGCCCTTTCTGGGAAGAGTGTGTTAATCAACAGGCCACACAGCTATTCTGAGAGTAACTCCTCTCAAGGCGACAACCTTGCTTCAAACACACTCTTTCTCTGCCAAATTTGCAGTTGGGGAGAACAATGAAATAGAAGCTCAATAACTTTACTTCCCTTCCCTATCATTACCAATGCAATCTACATTACTTATTGAAAAGTGGCCTGGAAATTGTTTCTTGTCCTCTGCAATCTTGTTCCTGCACTAAACAAAGACACTTTAGGTAGGATAAACTTTAAGAAGGATGTTGACAAGCTGGAATGTGTGCAGAAGAAGGAAACCAAGATGATCAATGCTCTGGAAAGTAAGCCTTATGAGGAGCATTTGAAGGAGCTGGGAATGTTTAGCCTGGAAAAGTGGAGACTGAGAGATACGACAGCCATATTCAAATACCTCAAGGGCAGTCACATGGAAGAGGGAGCATGCTTGTTTTCTCCTGCTCTGGAGGGCAGGACTCAAACCAATGGCTTCAAGTTACAAGAAAGGAGATTCTGACTAAACATTCAGAAAAGCTTTCTGACAGCAAGAGCTGTTCCACAGTGGAACAGACTCTCACAAGAGGTGGTAAACTGTCCTTCTTTGGAGTTTTTTAAACAGAGGTTGGATGGCCATCTGTCATGGATCCTTTAGCTGAGATTATTGCATTGCAGGGGGTTGAACTAAATGATCATCAAGTCCTTTCCAACTCTAAGATTCTATGATTCTTGTTACTCAGGCACCCAGCAATTCTTCCACCCTCCAAAGGTGGGCACTTTCCATAGAAGGGTGTGGTGGGACACATTCTATTCTGTGTAACCTTGGTTAGAATCCTGGGAGCCAAATAACTAGGAAGCTGAAAAGAAAAGCTTCTATGGGGTTGGTTAAGAATATAAGTTTAAGGTTCCCCAACATATGATATTTAGGTTGCCAAATCACTACTCATGCAGCATATCTGGGAAAGTTAAGCCATGATTAAACTCCCCCTGCAAGGAGACAATGCAGCAAAAAAATTTTTCCCTAGAAACCTGAGACATAGAAAGTTCTTGCCGTACCAACACTGCTGCCTTTAAAGCTTGAAACAGTCATACCTCCGTTTACGACCACAATTGGTTCCGCGGAGCCGGTCGCTCCCCGAGTTCGTTGCTCCCCGAGGCATGCTTCTGTGCATGCACAAAGCACCGATAGAGTGTGTGAGGGACAGGGGATACCGGGAGGTCCCTCCCATCTTAAGTACCAGCTCATCGCCAAGCGCTGGGGAAAGCAGGGAGAGTTCCGCCTCAAGTGGAGACTCAGGAAGTGGTGACTGAGGCTCCGGCAAGGTAGCGGAGCCCAGGCACAAGGTGGGACAGGAAGGGGGGAGCAAGGGGGGAAGGCCGATCCCGCCGACCCCGGAATTACGCAAGAAACGTCGTGGGAGGAGATTAGGTCTTCCCAAACTTCTTTGCTGGAAGAAAACGCGCCAACCTCCATTCGGAGGTACTGACACCTGACTGACAACATGTATATAGATCGCTCTGAGCACTGTAAATAATCAGCACTTAATAAAAGCCTAAAAGGACAATGCTGTGAGGAGTCGTTACTCTAGAGTAGCCACATCTGCATCTCTGACAGCTACCTCCGAATCTTTCTGGCTACTTTGGAGTTGCAGCGATGAGCGCGCAAGACGCGGAGCGTTGGAGGCTGGAGGCCGAAGCAGCGAAGCAGGAGATACGGAACCTGACAGCGCAGGCCCAGCAGCAATTGCTTGCCGCTCAGGAGGAAGCGCGCGGAACAAGGGAGGAGCTGAACAAGCTGGTGGAGCAGGTGAGAACGAAAGATGAGACCGAGAAGCAGCTAAGGCTAATGGTGTTGGAGCTACAGAAAAAATTGGATGAGGAGAAGGCCGCGAGAGGTGGGGGGGGGCGCCCCAACAGCAGCTGGTCCAAGTGAGGAGGGGGCAGACCCTAGTCACCAAATTTAGCGGAGACCCTATAGAGTACCTAGGATTTGAGACGGAAATAAATTACGCGCTGGAATTGCATGATGCGGAATTCCCAGATGATGCGCACAGAGTCTCCTTTATCGTGGAACATTTGACCGGTGCCGCACGCGAATGGGTCAGACCGCTAATCGCGTCAAAAAATCAGTGCATGAAGAACGTAAAATTATTTCTAGAAGCTTTAAAAGTAATGTACGCAAGCGACAGTGAGATGGAGGCGACCAAAGAGGAGCTTCACCATTTGACACAAGGGAAATTAACGGTCAGAGAATACTGGGCGAAATTCACCATGCTGGTGCACAAACTGGGGTGGGATCTGCACAGTGACCCAGTGAAATCCGCTTTCTATCTGGGCTTGCACACAGACGTGAAGGATGAGCTTTCGAGAGGTCCGAAACCGCGGAATATGGATGAGTTGAGTAAAGCAGCGCTGGCGGTGGGGGTGAGATAGGAATCCAGATGGAACAACAAACAGGCTACGCGCGCAGTCCGACCTTGGTTCCCACGCTCACAGGACAGACCACATCACCAAACCCCACCCCAGGGCCCGCCCCAAGCCCCGCCCAGACCCGTCCCAGACCAGGAACCGATGGAAATCGGAGGAGCGCGCGCGCGCGGGCTTTTCAAACCCCGACGGCGCAGAAACGCAAGGAGGGAAGGGGAGGGAACTGTTTTTTATGCAACTCCCCCAGTCACCTCGTCAAGAATTGCCCGCATCGCAGGGAATGGCAGGGAAGGGCGGGAACTGTTATGCCCGCCCCCACAGACTCAACGCAACCGCAGGAAAACGAGACAGCCTGGCTGCAGGAGACAAGGGGCAGCAGCCAGGCGCAACCAACGGAAACCAGCCCCCTCCCACCCTCCCTTCCACAAAGGAGCAGCGCCAGCCCACACCCCCCAGAGCAGGGGTGGTTCTAGAAGTGACTCTGACACTCCCTAATGGGTACCCCCTGGCGGTTTTAGCGCTAATCGACAGCGGAGCACCTGCCAACTTTTTTTCGAGGGAATTTGCAGAAGCACACCAGACCCAACTTCTGCAGCTGGACTTTCCCCTGCACGTCTCCACCATTGACGGCAGGGAGTTGCTGGGAGGGGCCATCACCCACCAGACCCCCCCCCCATGAAAATGACGGTGGGAAGGCATTAAGAGACGCTGGCATTCAATGTCACCACCATCTCAGGACCCCCCCCCCATCGTGCTGGGAATGAGCTGGCTGGCACGCCACGACCCGTCCATCAGTTGGCACCAGAGATGCATCACGTTTGGGTCTGACTTTTGTCTGGAACATTGCATGCAGCGCCAACCAGGGGAGGGGCCACCAATAGCCACGGTGGCCACCATGCACATCAAGGGGGGAGAGGCGATACCCAAACCGTATTGGGACCTACAGGAGGTCTTTAGCGAAGCGGAGTCCGACCACCTGCCCCCGCACAGGTCCTTTGACTGTCAGATCAACCTGGTGCCAGGGGCTACGCTACCCCCAGCCAAGCTGTACTCCATGTCAGACCAGGAACTGGAGGATCTGTGTGCGTTCATCGACAAGAACCTCAAGAGGGGGTTCATCAGAGAAAGCAAGGCAGCAGGGGGCAGCCCGGTCTTCTGGGTGGACAAGAAAGACACGCAACAGCGCCGCCTGGTGGTGGACTTTAGGCGCCCGACCAGTATGACGGAACCGGTTGCGTTCCCCATGCCCAGAGTGGACGATCTGCTGACAGCAGCGCGCAAGGGCAAGATCTTCACCAAGCTCGATCTGCGGGGAGCGTACAACTTGATCAGGATCCGGGAAGGCGATGAGGGGAAGACCACGATGTTCACGCCTCTGGGCTCTTTTGAATATCGGGTGATGCCCTTCGGTTTGCAAGGGGGCTCAGCATGCTTCCAGGCCTTCATGCACCACGTCCTGGGGTCCCTCCTCTTCAAGAACTGTTTGGTCTTTCTAGATGACATCCTTATCTACTCCAATGACCCAGTGCAACACGTGAAGGATGTCAGGGAGGTGTTGCAGCGCCTGAAGGAGCACCACCTGTAAGTGAAGCTGGAGAAGTGCAGGTTTCACACCAGGGAGGTGGACTTCCTGGGCTACAAGCTGTCTGACAAGGGGCTAGCGATGGACAAGGACAAGGTGCAGGCCATCCTGGACTGGCACAGCCCCAGGACTCGCAAGGATGCCCAACGCCTACTAGGCTTCGCCAACTTCTACAGGAAGTTCATCAAGAATTTCTCTCGCGTCACAGCTCCCATCACGGACTGCCTGAGAGGCAAGCAGAAGTTCAGGTGGACACCGGAGGCGCAAGCAGCGTTCGAGGGCCTCAAGAGAGTGTTCACCTCAGACCAGAACTTGTTCCACGTGGTGCAGGATGCACCCCTGCGCGTAGAGACCGACGCGTCGGACCGAGCTGTGGGCGCGGTCCTACTACAACTGGATGCCAACAGAGAGTGGAGACCCTGCGCCTTTTTCTCCAGGAAGCTGACCCAGCCGGAGCGCAACTACACGGTTTTCGACAAGGAACTTTTGGCAATACACGCTGCGTTTAAACACTGGAGACACTTCCTGGTGGGCGCTAAGCACCCCATACAGGTGTGCATGGACCATAAGAACCTGGAGTTCTGGAGAACAGCCAGGGTGCTCAACCAACGGCAGATACGGTGGGCAGAGTTCTTCTCGCACTTCTCCATCCACTACATACCGGGGGAGCAGAACGTCAGGGCGGATGCCCTCTCCCGCAAGCCAGAGTACATGGAGGAGGAGTTGCCACCAGCACCCAGGCACATTTTCCCACCATCAGCTTGGACATGTGGGGCAGCAGTAGTGAGTGAGGCAGAACTCACAGCCCTAACGGCAGGAGATGAGTTCGCCACCCGCATCTTCAGAGAGATACACGGGGGGAGGGGGCAAGCGAAGGACTTTGAGGAACGTAGGGGGCTACTCTTTTACAAGGGAGCCCTATACCTGCCCACCGCCCGGCTCAGAGGTAAGGTCCTCAAACAGATGCATGACAACCCGATGGCCGGCCACTTTGGTAGGGACAAGACCACACACTTAGTCATGAGACACTTTTGGTTGCCGGGGGTGAGGGAGGACATTCAGGATTACGTGAGGGGCTGTGACACCTGCCAGAGGGCCAAGGTGGTCAGGGCAGCGCCAGCAGGATTACTGGAACCCCTACCCACCCCCCACAAGCCGTGGGAGGTCCTCTCCATGGACTTCATCACCGACCTGCCTTCGTCCAGGGGCAAGACGGCAGTGCTGGTGGTGGTGGACCTCTTCTCCAAAATGTGCCACTTCATACCCTGTGCAAGGGCGGTCTCGGCGGAGGAGACGGCCAAATTGTTCGTGGACCACGTGTTTCGGCTGCACGGTTTGCCTTTAAGGGTTATATCAGATAGGGGGCGCCAATTTGTTTCCAGGTTCTGGCGCAGGCTCATGAACCTCCTGCAGGTGGAGGTCAGCCTATCCACGGCAAGGCACCCGCAGGCAAACGGACAGGCGGAGCGGGCCAACGCCATTCTTCAGCAGTACCTGAGATGTTATGTTAGCCAGCGACAAACAGACTGGGTAGATCGCCTGCCACTGGCGGAGTTCGCCTACAACAATGCAGTGCACGTCTCCACAGGGGTGTCACCTTTCAAGGCCAACTATGGGCGGGATCTCAGATCGTTCCTGGGGAGGGAATGGGAAGAGGAGGAGGAGGGTCCCGCAGCTGAGGATTGGGCGGACGATCTGGAGACGGTGCACCAGCAACTCAGAGAACACTTGGAAAGGGCTAAGGCGGTGTACAAGGAGGGGGCGGATCGCCATCGGAGACCAGGGGAGGTCATCAGGGTGGGCGATAGGGTGTGGCTGTCCTCAGAGGGGCTTCCAACCAGGGGGAGGTGCAAGAAGTTAGCACCCAGACGGCTGGGACCCTTTAAGGTCACGCAGCAGGTCAATCCAGTGGCTTTCAGACTGGAGTTGCCGGAATCCATGAGGGTACACCCAGTGTTCCACAGGTCGTTGCTGTCGCCCTATAAGGAAAGCACCAGGCTCACCGACAGCAACCAGCCCCCAGAGGGAGGGGAGGAACGGGGAGGCACCCAGCAACTCAACGTGGCCACTGAGATTCTGGATTCCAGGAGAGGTGTGAGAGGGCTGGAGTATCTCATGGCATGGGAGGACACTCCGCCATCACACAACGAGTGGGTACCGGCCACGGAAATACAGGAGGAATTCTTAGTGGAAGAATTCCACGCCCTTTTTCCCCACAGGCCCAAGCCCTGGCACATGGACAGGGAAGAAGAGGGGGAGGTGTCTGAGGAAGGGGTCTCAGGGAGCAGCTCTCCATGGAGGTGGGAAGCGGAGTTTGAGGAACCTGAGGAAGAGGTGTGGGTTTACCTGGAGTCCGGAACGTCAGAGTCAGGGGAAGACTGGAAGCAGATTTTTACCCCCACCAGCTCTGACGCCACAGACTTTTTGGGCTTTCCGTCTTCTCAGGGGGAAGGAGAATGCTCGCCGGATTGGGGGGAGATCTTCACACCCACTGGCTCTGACAACACAGATTTTCTAGGTTTCCAGTCGTCCCCGGCACCCTCGGAGCCCCTAGGGAGGGGGGAAGGGGGGCCTGGGAGGGGGGTGGATGTGAGGGACAGGGGAGGTCCCTCCCATCTTAAGTACCAGCTCATCGCCAAGCGCTGGGGAAAGCAGGGAGAGTTCCGCCTCAAGCGGAGACTCAGGAAGTGGTGACCGAGGCTCCGGCAAGGTAGTGGAGCCCATGCACAAGGTGGGACAGGAAGGGGGGAGCAAGGGGGGAAGGCCGATCCCGCCGACCCCGGAATTACGCAAGAAGCGTCGTGGGAGGAGATTAGGTCTTCCCAAACTTCTTTGCTGGAAGAAAACGCGCCAACCTCCATTCGGAGGTACTGACACCTGACTGACAACATGTATATAGATCGCTCTGAGCACTGTAAATAATCAGCACTTAATAAAAGCCTAAAAGGACAATGCTGTGAGGAGTCGTTACTCTAGAGTAGCCGCATCTGCATCTCTGACAGAGTGCTTCTGCACACACACACGCTGCGCAGATCGCTTCTGGGCATCTGAGCACCACGGAACCCGGATGTAAACACTTCTGGGTCCGCAGTGGTCGGAAACCGAAGCAGTCGCAAACGGAGGCGGTCGCAAACCAAAGTTTGACTGTAGTGTCTTGCCAGTGAATAAATCAAATCACCTAAGCAAAGCATGAGAGCTGAGCCCGATTTGTTTCATATGAAGCAAGGCACTCCTCACCTTGGGAAAGCAGGATTTTTGTAAGGCTGTTCATTACTTCCAAATGACAGCTGATGGAAAGTCTGTATTTTGCAGACTTTTGCTTTAATTAGCTAAGTAAATACGGCCTATTTGCTTAAAGTTTTAAGAGCTCTTCACTGAAGCGGCCACAGGAGCCACTTCCCAAGCAGACCACCTGTAGCTTTCTAGTGAGCGGCTGGGGAAATGGAAAGACAAAGGAAAGCAAGAAATGCCTGGCCTTTAGGAATGGCTCCCAAGGAAAGCAACAAATGGTTGCTGCAGAAGGGGCAAGAGTTCCTCTGTCATCTCCCTCTCAGCTCTGCATCATCTGTTCTCCTTCTCCCACAAGACTAGAACTTGGGGTCTTCCAGTTAAGCTGAATGTTGGAAGATTTAGGGCAGGCAAAAGGATGTACTTTTCACGGTGCAACTATGGAATTTGCTCTCCCTAGGGGTAGCCATGGCCACCATCTTGGATGTCTCTAAAAGAGGATTAGATAAATCAGTGTAGGTCAAGGCCATGAATGGATGGTAGCCATATTGCCTAGGTTCCACCTCCACTGTGGAAGGCAGCATGCCTCTGAATACCAACTGCTGGGGATCAAAATTGGTGAGAATTGCTATTGCACTCATGTCCTGCTTGTGGGTGTCCCATAGGAATATTTCTGATCACTGTGAGAAGAACAGGGTGGTGGTCTAGGTGGGCCTTGGGCCTCGCCCAGCAAGGCTCTTCTTGTGTTCTTGTGTTAAGGTAGGGAGCAAAGTGCCCATCTTTTCTTCCCAGTGTTGCAACAGTTATAGTGGCACATCTTGCCCTCAACTGAGAAGGAGGACTGCTATGCTAGCCTCTAGACTTCACAAAGCTACTCAGAATCGCCATTGTTCCCTTGCAGCACCAGCACATTAGTCCAGCTCTGCCCCCCCCCCCAATTTCAGAACCCCATTTTACTTACTGAGGAGTCAATCTGGTTGTATCTTGCAATATCTTTATGCAAAGTCCTCAGAAGGATCATGGCAACCATTCCAGACAAGAAGAGCACAATTACAAGGGAATTCATTATGCTGCAAGTGAAAAGCAAACCCAGAGATAGTAAACCGATCCTATGTGGCATCAGACACAATTCTTAAGTCTATGATGTAGCACTGAACACTCAAGTCCAGGGCAGAAGATCAGTGGCAAAACTAGCAGCATTGCAAGAGTGATTCGAAACTTTAAATAGGATTAGTCAAAAATGAACAAGGGACGGTGCTATGATGAACTGCTTGATGAAAAGTATTTTAGGTTGGGTTTTAGGTTTTAGGTGCTGCCCTGACATCTCCGGGCAGGACTGGGAAAGACTCACGACTGAAACCCTGCAGACCTGCTTTATGACAGGCTTTTATAATATTTGACCTATGCCTTATAACACTACACTAAGCATTTCATGATTAAAATATATGTATCAGAAGCACACGTGCATATGAACTTTATGCCCCTTTGAACTCCGACACAAACCATGATTTGCACTAAAGAGTTTAGATTCTAACCCATGAAGTGGGTTTCCAAGTACAGACAAGCCACAGTTTGGTCATTTCACCTCCAGTTGCACATTGCAGATGGTATCTCAAACATCAGACACCAACAGCAGAGCAACTTCCCAAACCAACAGTTTGGATGTGAACAGTTTGGGTGTGAACAGTTTTTCTTCAGCTGTGGTTTTCAAACATAGCATCAGATCCTAGTTTGTGGCCATTTACAAAGTATGGTATGTCAGGTGATATTTGTTCAGATGTAACAAACCAGTCTGGTTCCTCAAACCATAGTTTGTTTGATACATGCTTACTTTGTACTGTGTGCTTCAAGACTGAGAAGAGGTTTCCCCTTTATCATCATATTTTTTTAAAAGGGGAAGGGGGGAACTCAATCCATATTCACTGTGAGCTTTTTTCCTTAAAAGTAAATAAAAAACTCAGAGATAAAACTCCAAAGCAAATCAAATGACAGCATTAAAAGAATGTGATCAACTGTAACATCTCAGAAATTCTCTGAAACGAGAAGATGAAAGTAAAAAGTGCCGATTGCTTTTCTTCAGGATACAGAAGGCACATTCTTTGCATGAAACAAAATACTTTGAGCAGCTCCCAAGAGGGCCAGTCCTGAGGAAAGTAAGTTTTCATTTCCACAAATGAAAACATGAGACGCTGGCTGGCTTGAATGCTAGCTGCCTTCTTTCTAACCACAAGTTCCAATTCCCCCAAAAATAAAGCAAGATTCAGATCTTCCAAGTTTTGCTGCAAGCTATTTCTTTCAGAACTTTCAACATCTCTTACCTAAACCACTGGATGTTGGTATGGGGCATGGATTCCAAGATGTAGTCCCATCTCGAAGCCCACTTAATATTGTTGTTCTCCTGCACGGTAAAAGTATGAGATGAACAATGGAACACTTCTCAGAAAACAAGTCTTCATATATTTAATTATCACTAGCTAAACTAACTCATTGGGTAAGCTAACCTGGGAGTAGGTGCAACTGTGTCTGTTACACCAGAAAACAAACCACTAGCTGCAACCGGAAGCTAAAAGGAGGTCTCAATCCATGCACTCAAGAACTGTCCTTTTCTATAGTGAGGAATGTGCAATGGTGCTGCATAGAAAAATCTCTGATTGATAGAAGGGGGGAGCAGTACCTGCATATACTGAGCTTAGTGTGGACAATACAGCTACTGGTGCAAGGTGATTTACCTGTAAAAGCAGATACTCCCATAGGGTACAAAACATCTTGTGGTTTTTAATGAAGTTAACGTTACATACCCAAGTTAAATTAAGTCTTCTTAAAAAGCCAAATATTGACAGGCAGTTCATTCATGTAGTCAAATTAAGAGGACTGAGTGGCTCAATGGAATGGTAACAGGATACAGAAGCTTGCACTTCAAGGTCATGGGTTCAAGTCACATTCCATTTGGAAGGAAAAATGAAAATTGTTAGCCCATGACGGCCATTTGGCTGCCTGGGCAAAAGCTAGCTAATGGTCTCCGCCGACTTCCTTGCAATACAGGTGTCTTGCATCACAAAAACCTAACTTTAATTGCCACCCTTTGGGGTTAGTCTCAACACAGCTATTGGGAATGGAGCGGATATGGAAATCAAGCTACTAAGCCCTCTCTGCAGTTGACCATGCTGTGTCATATTCAATCAGGACTCTCCTCTAAGCAGGCTGTCAATCAGTCGTTCAGTGCCAACACCAACTTTTCATTAAGAGATTAAAGCAGAGTCATTCCTTCCACCCCAATTTGGCTCAGCAACTAAATGCGTGCTCAATATAGGCTAAGCAACTAGAAGAGAAGGGCTTGTTCCTTTGTGGAAAAGGCTCCCAATCTCCCTTAGAAAAAAAGGCAAGGTTATTCTTGGATAGCACATGGTATATATTAATCATAATCATGAAAAACAAGCTCTATTTGGAGAAATATCAATCAACTATGTCATATGTAACTGAGTGCAGTATATATTTACGTGTTCAACTGTGGGATGTTTGTACGATTACTTATACTTCAAAAATTAAAAATGAACTACATTAAACAACTTATTGGGGTTTCAGGCTAAATAGACAGCTAACTCTGAATTTAAATTAAGTACAGTGGTGCCTCGCTAGACGAATTTCATTCGTTCCACGGGTCTTTTCTTATAATAAAAAATTTGTCTAGCGAATCCCATAGGAATGCATTGAATTTTTTTTTTAATTTTTTTTTTGCCCATAGGAACGTATTAATTGAATTTCAATGCATTCCTATGGGAAACCGCGATTCGCTAGACGAATTTTTCATAAAACGAATTCATCTAGTGAGGCAACCTCCGCTCGAAAAATCCTTTCGTTAAGCGGAAATTTCGTTAAGCAGGGCATTTGTTAAGCGAGGCACCACTGTACCCAGGTTGCTCCCCCATTGCCTATAAAAACTGATAATCTGAACCGTTTTAAGAAATTATAGCTGCAAAACATCTCTCTTGTACTTACTTCAAATTTCACAGAGTAACTGTAAATCAGATTCAGCTTGCTGCTAAACTCTGCAGAGATTTCCATGGGGGGGCCTTCACAAGACAAATTGTTTATATCCGTTTGTTTATAACTACAAAGATAAAATATAGTTTATCACACCTGATGATGCAAGAACCTTCACTGCAATTTCTACAGATTCACTGGCATAGTGTTAAATGTTTTTGTTTTTCTGAATCACTTTGCCTGAAGTGCCAAGTGTTCTTCAGAGTCCAGAGAATTTTTTGTGAATTAAACGCACATTGCAAAAACAATGAATATGGCTTCTGAGCACAAAAACAAGTCTGAATGTAAACTTCAGTGTTGTTTGGGAGCTTATTACTTCAAATCACAAGCTAGCTTTATGCACCAGCCCCAAAATCCAGGGTCATAACACATGCTACTTCCCCCCCTCCAAAAAAAAGTTTATTAGTATTAGATACACTCCATGTAAGAGGCCAAGAACCAGGCATTCCAGCATACATGCCAGGTATAATATGGTCATTACACAATTGTCCCCCACACTATGTTGACTAATTCAAAATGAGTAGCCATACGCAACCTGAAGAAAGTGAAATCCAAGAGCATCCACAGAATCAAAAGCAGCATTATAAGGTTAAGGGGCACTTTGCAAGTGACCAACTATCAATTTGTCTTTAAGAATATGGACATTGCTATGTTATGAAGTACCAGCATCCCCACCCACCCAGCACAACCCAAGAATATATAAGACAGCTATTGCACAACTGAGGAAGCTTGAGCACCCCAGATGCTGTGGGACTACAATTGCCAACATCCCATAGCATGCTGACTATAAGCATAGGAACATAATGGCCCATCCAGTCCAGTATCCTGTTCTCAGAGTGGCTAGCCAGATGCCCATGGGAAGCCCAAAACAAAAACTCAAACACAAGAGCATTTCCCTCTCCTTCATTTTCCAGCAACTGATACTCAGAAGCATACAGCCTCTGGCTGCGGAGGCAAAGGATGGATGGAAATCCAACAGCAACTGGAAGGCCACAAGTTCCCCACCCCTGATGTATCAGCTGCTTTGTTGTGATAATTGCAGTGAAAAAGACACTTGAGCCATTTTTCATGTATGACAATTGAAAGCAGCCTGCGCAATTTACTTCTGCAAGCAGACTGGGAACGGACCCCAAAGCAAAGGAACAGATCCCCGAAGCATAGCAAAGCAACTTGCAATTTATTTATTTATTTATGTACAAGAATCTGCAGCAAACAAAGCAATGGGAAGACATTTAAGTTACCCTGCAGCTATGAATTCAAAAGGCAACTTTTTATTAGTTCAAGTCCTGGTGAGTTTTGTAGCAACTTTCATGTTGTCTGAACCTAACAATTTGCAACATGAGAAAAAAGAGGCCTGGACACCTAGAATAACCTGCAACTGACTCACTGTGCTCCAGTTACAACACCTGCCCGTGAATTGGGGGTTCCTAAACAAGAAGGCATGCCCACTGAAGAGGTAAATGGGATTGAAATCTTAGGATTCCCTGACAAATAAGAGAAGTATTAATATCCGCATTTTAATTCCATGCAAACAACTCAGCCTAAGGTTGTTAGATTCACCATGAACAGAGCTCGCCTACTTCTAAAAAGCAATACAGCTGGGAAAGGGTTCGTAAGATGCAACTTTCACCATCCCTGCAGACCTGCAGAAAAAGCAACACGTGGAGCTGCTTCTGACATCAGAGAGTTGTCAGAAGGGAAGGGAAATGACCATGGTAGAATCTGGACCACGTGGCTCCTAATGCGCATTACCCATCCCTATCGGGTATCTGGTTCACACCCCTTCCCTATCATTCTGGCAAGGAGCTTCAAGACACAGGAAGCAGAACAACTAGAGGGGCAGGGAGAACAGAGCAGAGTTTAACCCAAGGAGCCTAACCTAACTCTTGAGGCTGAGCCCTAGAAACCACACTCAACAGTCCTCCAGGAGTTGTGAGTCAGCACCAACAGCCTGGAAACAGCTACTATAAGAGCTCTTTTGGGCCCATTATACACTTACAGATTTCAACCCTCTCAGTTAATGTTTTGCTACCAGTTATTTCTTTGAAATAGCTGTAGAACAAGGCTGGCCAATTTTAATTTTAGCCAAGCAGCACATGAAAACGGAGGGCGTGACCACTCCATAATCTTGCACGCACATTCTCATGACACACATACAGCCCACTCTCCTCAGCTGACACATGCAGATTGGCTGGGGGGGAGGTATTGCCCCCACCACCATTTTTGATCTGATGATTGGGGTATCTGCATTCCCACCAGGGCAGAGAGCTCTGCCCAACCAGCATTGCATCCAATTTATTTTTGATGCTGCTTCCAAAACTGGGGAGCCAGCACATGGTATAATGCAGCTTTTCGTGCTCCTGGTTCATTTTGCTCAGGATTGTCCACAATGACTGGCAAATGGTACTCCAGGATTTCGAAAAGGGAGCATCCCCAGCTCAATCTGGAGACTCCAGAGATTGAACATGACACCTTCTGCTTGCAAAGCGCTCTCACTGAGCTATGGCCCTTCCCCAGTTTGCTGGGGTGTTGGATCAAACTGTTGAACACCTCCCCACTGCTGTTTAATGCTAAGTTTCCAGAATGCAGAGCTTAAAAAAATAAAAGCAATCTTCATTGTGATTTGAAAAGCCTTACAAAATGCAACTCCATCCACATTTTGCCAGGAGTGCCCTCCCACTACTTGCAGAGCTGGTTCAATGCCACTGACAGCAACACAGAAGAAACACAGGCCAGGTCAAGCTCAACTCCAAAGGAAAGGGCTAACATTTTCACTCTAACCCGTCTCCTTCCCTTGAAGCAAAGTAGATCAGTACTCTTACAAGGAACTACAGGACCACCTAATGGAGGGAGAAAAGATTGCAGGCATTGCAGATGAAGCAACCCGTATTTTCAAGCACCTCAAACCATTCTCTTACAATATATCTTCAGACTACATGTGGCAGCAAACATCAGTTTTGTGATTGATTGATTGATAATAGATAGATATTGTAGATAGGCACAGAGAAAATGTGTTTCAACCTCTTATTGAGCACAAAATCTCACGGTGCCTCCCATAAAGACAAACACTAGAGAATGAGAGATAGGTAGAAAAAAGGCAGTGAAAGAAAACTTAACTATGCCCCCTTGTGGAATGCATTACCCCAAAACAGTTATTGCAAGCCATTCAGGAGGGCAGTGGTTCCCAAACTCTTTCCCCCACCCACCTGAAAATTGCTGAGACTCTTGGTGGATCACTTAATGATTTTTCTGCCTTGTTGTAGCAATCATAATGAGCTGTGCTAAAGGCTGTGTGGTTTTTAATTGCATTTTTGCAGCTTCTCTTATTTCTTATATAATGCATTTGGATGCATTCCATAGATTTCAGATTGCAATACAATAAGAGAAATAAAATAAGCAATCGAAAATGCCATTAAAAATCAATACGAGTATTTGGTGCAACATGCTGGTTAACTGACCAAACCCAAAGAGCGCTCACTATTGGTTCCTCATCCTGGGGAACAAGTGGAAGTGGAGTGGCCCAGGATTCTGCATCTTTATAAATGACTTGAACAAAGGAATTGAGGGGATACTCATAAAACTTGCAGATGACACCCAACTGGGAGAAGTAGCTAATGCCACAGATGAATCCCAGATTGGAGATTGGAGAAATGGGTCAAAACTATTAAAAATGAATTTCAACAGGGATAAATGTAAGGTTCTGCACTCAGACAGGAAGAACCAGCGACACAAATATAAGATAGGGGACACCTGGATTGCCAGTAGTACAAGTGAAATGGATCTAGGGGTTTTAGTAGACCACAAGTTTCACATGCATCAACTGTGTGATAAAGCAGCAAGAAAAGCTAATGCTCTTCTAAGCTGCATCAACATAAGTATAGCATCCAGATCAAGATACTGCTCTATTCTGCATTGGTCGGACCACACCTGGAATGCTGTATCCTGTTCTGGGCACTTCAGTTTACGGATTTTGACAAGCTGGGCATCCAAGATGAATTGAGGGTCTGGAAACCAAGCCTTATGATAAACAGTTGAGGGAGTTAGTATGTTTAGCCTGGATAAGAGAATACTGAGAGGAGATATGATTATCATCTTCCAACATCTAAAGGACTGTCACATGGAAAACGGAGCAAGCTCGGAGTGTGGGACCCAATCCAAAAGCTTCAAGTTACAAGTAAAAGGATTGCAACTAAACATCCTGGAAGAACTTTCTGACAGCAAGAGCTGTTGGACAGCAGCACGGTCTCCCTTAGGAGAATGTGTAGACTCTCCTTCTTTGGAAGTTTTTAAGCAGAGGTTGAATGGCCAGCTGTCATGGATGCTTTAGCGGAGATTGCAGAGGGTTGGCGTAGATGAACCTTGGGATCCCTTCCAACTCTACAATTCCACAATTCTCTAATGAATGTGCCGTCTTCCACCTTCAGCCACAAATCCACAGGCACACCACAGACCACCTGAACGACACTGAGGGTCCAACAGACCACAGTTTTAAGAACCTCCGCAGTACGGTAAATTCAAATCGTACATCCATTGAGCAGATCTGAACAGGACGGAGAGTGTTCCGAGTCTGCACTTCCTTAAGGACAGATTTTAACAGATTCAGTATCCAGCATAAACAGGAAAGCGAACATATATATGGGTAAAGAACAATGCAGGAACACAAAAAGTGGAATGCTCCCAGGGCCCTCGCGCCGCCTCCTTAAAGCCTGAGTAGACTCTCTGAATGCAAAGTGTGGAAGGGAAAATAAATAAATGGAAAGCAGGGAACTGTGGGCTTCCCCTACTCTCCATTTCTTTATTATTCCCCACCCGCGACAGGTCGCAACTGCATAAGAAAGTGGGTGCATGTTGCAGGCTTCTTGTACTGCTTAGCATCCCAACACCAAATAGAGCAGGCAAAACAGAGCTCCCTACGAATAGTATCTGCCTGTGAAATGACACGCTGTAAATTGTCAAGTGCCCAGCGGTTACCTTTTGGGTTCCAGGCGAGCTGTAACCAGGCGAGCTCCGAGCCAGTTCTCATTCTGCGCACTGTGGTACGTGATCGTAATATCAACGTGGTTGAAAAGATAGTAGGTGTTCTTCTTGTTGAACTCAGACTTGGGGGTGGGGGGGAGAGAAATAGAGCCATTAAATGCATAAAAGTATTTATTATTATTTTCAGTATTATTTATTCCATTTTTTAAATACAGCTTAATCTTTTTAATAAAAAAGAAGAATCCCAAGAATTCTAGGAATTGTAGTTCACCCCTCATGGCGCTACGATTCCCAGCACCTATAACAAACTATAGTTTCCAGGATGCTTCAGAAATAGTCATGCGCCTTAAATGTGCAGTGTGTATTCAGTCTGTATCTTGTGTGGATAGATCCAACCTTTGAAGTCGCACTGAAGGTTCAAGGAAACCAAAAACGAGTGCCGGAAACACAAATGCTTTTCTTGGGAGTGGAATAGGAAGCACTACCCATTTCATTCACTGTACACGCTTTCGCTCCATTCAACTGTTCAGGCTCTACTTTTTCATGCACCTCCAGCCTTACCCAATAATGCACTGTTAATTTCCAATGCAATATGTAAAGCAGCCCTTTGTTTCTGGCATATAAAGGGTGGGCTTTGGAATACCGGTAGTGGCTGCAGTTCCTCTAAGAGAACAATGGCCTTTTCCAGGCTAATGTAATAAAGCTAATGACTCTGGGAAGTCTGCTGTAGAATCTTTGGGAAGAGAAATTTCAGAAAGCTGCTTCAAGTACTTTCTTTCTTTCTTTCTTTCTTTCTTTCTTTCTTTCTTTCTTTCTTTCTTTCTAAACCTATTTTGGAGAATGAGTCTCTCAATCTTTGAAATCCTACTGACAAATATATTTAATTAGACTCTTATTACTTGACACTGATTATCTGCTGTTTAATTTTCATGGACACAGCTCCAAAGCAAAGGAAATAAAATGCACTCAACTATCCTTGCAAATTAAACCTTTAGTATACATCCGCATCAATGTGTTCCCCTGTGCCCTCATTGATTGCTTTCTTGGTCCTATGCCTTGTCAATAATAATAATAATAATAATGTGCAATAATATCTTTATAGCCAATGAAATTTGTCACTGTACAAAGAGACATTAAGCAGCCCTTTCTTCCTATAGATCAGGGGTAGGCAACCTAAGGCCCGTGGGCCAGATGCGGCCCAATCGCCTTCTCAATCCGGCCCACAGACGGTCCGGGAATCAGCGTGTTTTTACATGAGCAGAATGTGTGCTTTTACTTAAAATGCATCTCTCGGTTATTTGTGGGGCATAGGAATTCGTTTCCCCCCCATATATGTATATATATACACATACACACACACACACACACACACACACACACACACACACACACAGTCCTGCCCACCACATGGTCTGAGGGACGGTGGACCGGCCCACAGATGAAAAAGGTTGCTGACCCCTGCTGTAGATATTCCAATGCCCAGCAATTCTCCTGCAAGACCTGAACCATCATCACTTAATTCTCACATTCTCACATTACTTCTGGGCACATAATGCATACTCTGGGATGGGCAGAACAACACACAGGAGCAAACCAACACAGCATCTGAGCCAGCCATGGAATCAAAACTGCTTTTCTATTTTCCAGCCAAGTTGTTCCCAAGTGAAAGTGCTGGGAAAGTGAAATGTAGCTCTGCTCAGATATTTTGGGTCAACCAGAGACCCTCTGGCTGTTTTAGACAGTAATATCTAAATATCTAGAGGGCACCAGACTAGCAAAGAGTGGTTTCGGTTCCATGACGGAGTGAGCTTTGAACACCTAACAGATCATCTCATTCCATATAGACCCCAACCAAACCCTGTGTTGCAGGAGAGGGAATCCTGCAGCTACCATCTTATCAGGAGGTCTGTTCTGTACCATGTTGTTAATGGACCTATTATGTGGCGGCGCTTACCCTTTGGGCCTTTTCCCCACTGCATATGAGACAGGTGCTGTCTCTGTTGTCTTTGAGGTGCTTGTTGAGGACTTACCTCTTTCAGCAAGCCTTCTAAGTGGAGTTTTGTTATCTCAGTTGGCATCTCTATCAGATTTGAAATTAGTTACAGGTAGGTAGCTGTGTTGGTCTGCCGTAGTCAAAACAAAATAAAAATATTCCTTCCAGTAGCACCTTAGAGACCAACTAAGTTTGTCATTGGTATGAGCTTTCATGTGCATGCACACGAAAGCTTATACCAATGACAAACTTCATTGGTCTGAAACAGATGCTCTACCAGTGAGCTATTGTCATTCCCAGCTGACTTACAGATGCTGGTATTCTCTTGTCTACTTTCTTTTATCTTGTAATCTGTAGCCTACATTTATTTTTAATTATAGGCTCTCATTGATTATTTAATTTTGGCTATGTTTAGAGGGCCAAAAATTCAATCAAAATCAAGAGTTAGCAAGTGATAATCAACTGAGCCCTTCAATACACAGCTGGCAACCAGTCCAAATAAATATGCTCAGATTCATCCTTCATGACACACATTTTGTATTTCCTTCCCCCCATCATATATCTTCTTAATTGTTCAGCAGGAGTTTTTGCATGTACCAACAAGGCAGGGTTCAGGCATAACATTTGCACAACCAGCTAAACCACCATTTAGTGCAGGGGTGGGGAAACGTTTTTAGTCTGAGGGCCACATTCTATCATGGGCAATATTCCAAGGGCCACATGCCAGTGGTGGGGAGGCAAACCAGATTAGTGTGTCATGCACGAGGAGGAAAGAGTTGCTGTGAAGCTTGGGCGCATACACACCCCCTCCTACTCCACCCATGACAAGGAAGATGATTTTTGCAGCGTGTAATTTCAGTTTCCTAAATCTTGGCTTATCATGCAATGCAGCTAAGTAACTGCAGTTTATTCCCACCTATGGTCAGTGTCAAATATAAGCCACCCATCTTGCTAAACCATGATTCAGTGTGACACAAAAACACAACTAATGCCAAGCCACAAGAATTCAAGAGCAGCTCTGCTAGATAAGACCAAAGGCCCATCTGGTCCAACATCCTGTTCTCACCAGATGTTTATGGGAAATTTGCAAGCAGGACATGAGCACAGCATCCTCTCCAGTGTGCTCCCCAGCAGCTGGCATTCTGAGCATACTCTGGAGGTGCTATGCAGCCATTGTGAATAGAAGCCACTGACAGTCTTATAACGCATTAATTTGATTAATCCCTTTTAAAAGCCATCCAAATTGGTGACCATTATTACATTTTGTGCGTGATAGCGACTGCCTTTTGCTAAGAATAGTTTAGGCTTCATGCCATGGTTTGTGTTCAAAAAGTGCAAGCATGCTAAGGAGTCGTACCTTTCCCCCAAGAATTCCCAGATGCTGTCCCACACAATAGCCACTGAGGGCAGAGCAACATCCCAATCACTGTTTTCCTGTTCAGTTTTAATGCCAAGCCACTTTGTTCAAGCTCTGCTCTGCAAGCCAGCTTCAGCCAATGGTTTCAAGTGGTTATTTGGTGGCCGCTTCTAGACCATGGGTTTGAAGGACGCTGTGGGTTCAGACACTGTTCCAAGGTTTGGTCCTGAATCTGAACTTTCATGGGATTCTAAAAAGTGCCAGAGGTCTATGTTGTTGTTGTTGTTTAGTCGTTTAGTCGTGTCCGACTCTTCGTGACCCCATGGACCATAGCACGCCAGGCACTCCTGTCTTGCACTGCCTCCCGCAGTTTGGTCAAACTCATGTTCGTAGCTTCGAGAACACTGTCCAATCATCTTGTCCTCTGACGTCCCCTTCTCCTAGTGCCCTCCATCTTTCCCAACATCAGGGTCTTTTCCAAGGATTCTTCTCTTCTCATGAGGTGGCCAAAGTATTGGAGCCTCAGCTTCACGATCTGTCCTTCCAGGGAGCACTCAGGGCTGATTTCCTTAAGAATGGATAGGTTTGATCTTCTAGCAGTCCATGGGACTCTCAAGAGTCTCCTCCAGCACCATAATTCAAAAGCATCAATTCTTCGGCGATCAGCCTTCTTTATGGTCCAGCTCTCACTTCCATACATCACTACTGGGAAAACCATAGCTTTAACTATACGGACCTTTGTCGGCAAGGTGATGTCTCTGCTTTTTAAGATGCTGTCTAGGTTTGTCATTGCTTTTCTCCCAAGAAGCAGGCGTCTTTTAATTTCGTGACTGCTGTCACCATCTGCAGTAATCAAGGAGCCCAAGAAAGTAAAATCTCTCACTGCCTCCATTTCTTCCCCTTCTATTTGCCAGGAGGTGATGGGACCAGTGGCCATGATCTTGGTTTTTTTGATGTTGAGCTTCAGACCATATTTTGCGCTCTCCTCTTTCACCCTCATTAAAAGGTTCTTTAATTCCTCCTCGCTTTCTGCCATCAAGGTTGTGTCATCTGCATATCTGAGGTTGTTGATATTTCTTCCGGCAATCTTAATTCCGGCTTGGGATTCATCTAGTCCAGCCTTTCGCATGATGAATTCTGCATATAAGTTAAATAAGCAGGGAGACAATATACAACCTTGTCGTACTCCTTTCCCAATTTTGAACCACTCAGTTGTTCCATATCCAGTTCTAACTGTAGCTTCTTGTCCCACATAGAGATTTCTCAGGAGACAGATGAGGTGATCAGGCACTCCCATTTCTTTAAGAACTTGCCATAGTTTGCTGTGGTCGACACAGTCAAAAGCTTTTGCATAGTCAATGAAGCAGAAGTAGATGTTTTTCTGGAACTCTCTAGCTTTCTCCATAATCCAGCGCATGTTTGCTATTTGGTCTCTGGTTCCTCTGCCCTTTTGAAATCTCTAATACCTTATCAGAAAGCATTAAGGAAACGCACCCTGACCACTTACATATACAGTGCAGGAATCTTTAGCTCTGCCATCTGAACCCACGAAGCATCCAACTGGAAACGGTGCCCTTCAGCTCTCTATATTGGACAAACAGGCCAAACCCTACGCCAAAGGATAAATGGACATAAATCTGACATCAGGAACCATAAGACTGAAAAACCAGTAGGAGAACACTTCAATCTCCCAGGACATTCTATACAAGATCTCAAAGCAGCTGTTTTATTACAGAGAAATTTCAGGAACAGACTGGAAAGGGAAGTTGCTGAATTGGAAATCATTACCAAGCTTAAAACCATGGAAGCACCTGGGATGAATAGAGATATCGGATTCTTATCTCATTATGCATGATCAAGCTTTCTTTAGCACCTCAGCCCAGGACTAATTGCAGCCATCAGCAGCCATTAACACCCATCTACAGGTTTACCACTCCCATCAGCCCATCTCCCATTCCCACCCACCCCCACCACCCTCTGTATATATATAGGGTCTGACACTTCTGTTTCTAGTGTATCTGAAGAAGTGTGCATGCACACGAAAGCTCATACCAAAATATAAACTTAGTTGGTCTTTAAGGTGCTACTGAAGGAATTTTTTTATTTTGCTTCGACTCAGACCAACACGGCTACCTACCTGTAACCATAATTTTCATCTTACTGATTTCAAATATATATCAGTTTTAGGAGTATATTTTCAGCCTTCCAATATATGGAATGACAGTTTGCTACATTTCTCTCCTTTGCTCATTGTTTCCAATGATACATTGGAACTTATTAAGTTGCTTTCTTTTGCAACTTAATATATAACACAATGGCAGTTTCATCTTCAAAGAGCAAGTTACAATGTTATGGTAACAATTAAAAGGGGAATTGTATTCTTCTAGTTGGCTTCTGTTTCTTATATGCAACTTTTGATCAAAGCAACACATAAATAACTATGCACAACATGTTTTAATATTCATGCACGTTAACAGCAGTCTGTAGATGGGAGCTGAAGTCCAGCACTAACTGTTTCGTTCTATTTATATGTTTGTGTGAATTTCTGTGAATTTTTGCCAGCTGGACTCATTGTTGGAGTTGCTTGAAGGATGAGGGTGAGATCTGGACATTATACTCCAGATTTTTCTAACACAACAGTATTAGGAAGAACTTCCTGACAGTAAGAGCTGTTCGGCAGTGGAATTTACTACCAAGGAGTGTGGTGGAGTCTCCTTCTTTGGAGGTCTTTAAGCAGAGGTTTGACAGGCATATGTCAAGAATGCTTTGATGGTGTTTCCTGCTTGGCAGGGGGTTGGACTGGATGGCCCTCGTGGTCTCTTCCAACTCTGATTCTATGATAGGGGGGGGGGTGTCTGCTTATTATTCTGCTTAAAAGTCTGAGCGGTAAACTTTGGATATACTGACCACTTCCGTGTCACTTTACAGTGGTATAAGGACCATAAACTACAATCAAATAACCCAAAAATGTCCAGGAAAAGAAAAGTTGATGCAGAGGGAAGGCAATTTCAGGAGAGATGGGAAAGTGAATACATGTTTGTGATTAATGGAGACAAGCCGGTATGTCTTATTTGCTATGAGGCAGTGGCAGTGATGAAGGAATACAATTTACGCCGGCACTTTGAGACCAAACATGGAGCCAAATTTGCTAACCTTAGCCACCAGGAAAAGCAACAAAAGGTCCAAGAATTAAAAGGTAGCCTGCATTCTCAACGGAATGTTTTTGCAAAAATGACAGCAAAAAATGATGCAGCAGTGAAAGCCAGCTTATCTTGTGGCTGAAGAAATTGCGCGCTTTTCAGAAAGTGCATTTGTAAAGCAGTGTATGCTGAAGGTATGTGAACAGGTGTGCCCTGAGCAGAGACAGGCTTTTAACAATGTCAGCTTGTCAAGAAACACCATCACAGACCAAGTCAGGGACCTAGCCTGTAATCTTAAAACAAAGTTGGCTGAAGAGGCATGCAGTTATCTGGCATTTTCATTAGCTGTTGATGAAAGCACTGACAATACTGATACAGCTCATCTAGCTATTTTTGTAAGAGGTGTGAAGGAAGACTTGTCTGTCAGTGAGGAGCTCTTGGATGTGGTCTCCATGTATGGGACAACAACTGGGAGGGACATCTTCAATGCAGTGGAGGAATCCGTAAATAAAATGAAATTACCTTGGGAAAAGTTGGTGGCACTTACTACTGATGGCGCTCCAGCAATGTGTGGAGAGAGAAATGGCTTGGTTGGACTGTTAAAAGAGAAATTGAAAAAAAGTAATTGCCACACGCCGCTGATAACTTATCACTGCATTATCCACCAAGAAGTTCTGTGTGGCAAGGTTCTGCAACTGGATCACATAATGTCCACAGTCACGAAAACAGTGAATTTTCTGCGTGCACGGGGTCTGAATCATCGTCAGTTCCAACAATTTTTGAAGGAGGTGGGCATGGAATGTACAGATGTGCCATACCATACAGAAGTAAGGTGGCTGAGTAGGAGCACCGTTCTCAAGAGATTTTTTGAGCTTTTGGAAGAAATTACTCTTTTTATGCAAAGTAAAGGGAAGCCCTTGTCAGAACTGTCAGATCCAAACTGGCTGTGCGATTTTGCCATGTTGTGTGACATAACAGAGCATCTCGCCCAACTGAATCTGAGGCTGCAGGGCCGCAAACAAGTCATAACCTCAATGTATGAGGCAATAAAAGCTTTCCAGGTGAAACTGCGCCTATGGAAGTCACAGCTTGAAAAAGACAGTCTTGCCCACTTTCCTACCTGCCAGAGCATCTCAACCTCATTCCCACAGCTGGGGAGTGTGGCCTGGAGGGTCTCAAGGGCCAGGTGCCCAGGACTAGAGGGCCACATTTGGCATCTAGGTCTGATGTTCCCACTCACTCCATGCTAGGCCACTGAAGGTGCAAAAAGAGTCACAGAAGCAAGTGGTAACTCTAAGGGCCTTAGGACAGTCTCAATCATTTAGCCTGACCCATTTCAAGAGTTGTTTCAAAGACACATTATATGCATATATCTTATATTTATATACTTAGAAAAAAATCATGTTACAGTAAACTTCTTCTCAGAGTATAAAAGAAAGACCACATACAAGTGGCAGCTAATGAATTCATTTAAATTCCATATTCTGAAGAATATTTTGGAACACAAAACTATGTCCGCTCTGTCACTACATTGTACAAAAAATATTGGGACAGTGTACAGCGTTAAAACATAGAACCCAATCTTTTTTTTAAAAAAAAAAGCAGATAACCATTTAAGGAAACTGGCTAATCAAAAAATAAAAAATTGGAGCTAATCTATATATATATAAAAATGTAAAAAGTGCATGTGGGTATTTTTCCACTTTTTCCGAAACCGCTCAACCAATTGCGTTCAAATTTTGACACAAAGTCACATGCAAAAATGAGAGGAAGCCAAAACTGTTTGCGTAGATAGATGCTACACCTGGACCATCTAAAACCCAAAAAACCCTGTGTTCCAGAACTCACAAATCAGACAAAAGTGCATGCTGGGAGCACAGGAGAGGTTGCAAAACAGCACCCTCTAGCAGCGGCTACACTGGTACTGCACCTAGGAAACTTCCATCTCCACAGCATCTCTGCTCGCCTTTCCATACTGGGCCGAGTGGAGGTGGGGGCTCACCTGGGTGAGGGATAGGGGGAGGAGGGGTCGGGATAGGTCATGGGTCAGGACAGGGTGGGGCCAATCACAGGGATGAGGGGGGTGGGGGGAGGGGCCGGGATGTGTCATGGGTAGGGACAGAGTGGGGAGAGTCACAGGGATGCGCCTGCCTAAACAGAACACGTGTAAAACAGAACTCCGAAGATCTGGGAAGTGTGAAGTGTGACTCTGAGGCTCCATTTAACAGACTGAGCCACAGCAACGTGTGGCAGGGCCAGCTAGTGATTTAAAAAAACAAACAAACATCGTTTCCTCCTAGGTTCTCATCTGTTTCTGCTTTTATCCGTAAACTGCCTTCAGCCCCTTGTCAGGTAAAATGAATATATTATAGAGGAACATATATACACATGAATCAACAACTACTACTAGGTATGAATTATTTAAAGGAAATTATAAGCTTGGCAGGGGGGGGTGTACTTCCCACCCAGGAGCAAAGCTTAAGGGGGGGATGTTTAGAACAGGGGGGTACACCTGGGGGAAAGGGGAGGGGCTCGTTGTGTGCCCCCCTCCCCCACCCCCACCCCCACCCCCACCCCGAGGAAGGGGCTCCTCCTCTCGACCCCCCTCCCTCTCTCCTACTCACCTTGCATCCGGCTTTCTCGCCTCCCTCATCGCAGAAGCTGACAGGAGCCAAGCCTGGCAGGTAGAAGGCGCCGCAGAGGGACGCCGGGCCCCCCAGAAGCAGAACGAGCAGAGGCAGCGGCGGCGCTCTACTCCTCATCGTGGCGGCTCCGGCTGTTTCCCGCGGCCCGGCCGGCTTTCTCGCGACCACCGCTCTTTTGGTACTGAGGAGAAAGGGAAGCCCAGCCGGGGTGGAGAGAGCGCACGCGCAGGAGAAGGGCGGGAGTAAGCGCTGGGGCGGGGCAGGTCTTCCTCGGCGGCCTCGTCACAATCGCCTTGCGCGCGAGGAGGAGCGGGAGGGGTGTGTGGGTCTGACCACGTGATCAGATCGCAAGGCCGCCGACGCCATCTTGGGTGAGGGCATCTTGCCCCTCCCATTGCCTTGTCCAAAACCTTTGCAAGGACAGAAGCGGGGGGGGGGGCTTTCTTCCTCCCACCCCCACACCGCTTACGTTTGTTTTCTTTTTTTGCACAGACTGGTATAATTTTACACAAGATATAAATATAGATATGGAGATGTGTGCGTGTGTATATTGTGTATAAAATTATCATTACATAAATATTATGTATTTATGTAATCCCCTTCATGTAATCCCCTTCATGGATCAATGCCTTGTCGTGGCGAAGGGGCTTGAATAACTCAGAGAAGCTATGAGCTATGCCATGCAGGGCCACCCAAGATGGACAGGTCATAGTGGAGAGTTTTGACTAAACGTGATCCACCTGGAGAAGGAACTGGCAAGCCACTCCAGTATCCCTGCCAAGAAAACTCCATGGACAAAGACAACAGGCATATAAAAGTTATGACGCTGGAAGATGAGCCCCTCAGGTCGGAAGGCGTCCAACATGCTACTGAGGAAGAGCGGAGGACAAGTACAAGTAGATTCAGAGCTGATGAAGCGGCTGGGCCAAAGCCGAAAGGACGCTCAGTTGCGGATATGCCTGGAAGCGAAAGGAAAGTCCGATGCTGTAAAG
Organism: Zootoca vivipara; assembly: GCF_963506605.1. Lineage (NCBI taxonomy): Eukaryota > Metazoa > Chordata > Lepidosauria > Squamata > Lacertidae > Zootoca > Zootoca vivipara. Next base: position 3,679,826 of record NC_083293.1, on the reverse strand, counting down.
GAAAATATTGCATAGTGTCACAGTGGCCGGAGCGGGCTACTTCAGAGTAACGACTCTACACAGCTCTGCATTTTATTCTTTTATTGGTGCTGCGTATTTACAGTGCTGAAGTCATTGCTATATACACGGAGCTATGTGTTCAGTCGGGTTCAGAACCTCCGAATGGCTTTTGGCGCGTCTTTCTCCAACACAAAAGCCTCGGTAGACCCATCCTCTTTCCTCTCCTCTTTCTGCGCAATTCCGGAGTTGGGGGGATGGGTCTCCCCCCCTTATTTGCCCCTTCCTGTTCCACCTGAGACCCTGGCTCCGCTACCTTGCCTGAGCCTCGGACACGACTTCCTGCTTCCCCACTGGAATCGGAACTCTCTCTGCTTTCCCCTGTGCTCGGGGATGGGCTTGAACTCAGGAGGGGAGGGACTTCGCGATATCCCCTGTCCCTCACATCCACCCCCCTTCCAAGCTCCCCTTCTCCCCTCCCCAGGTCCCCCCCCCGGGTGTCGGTGACGACTGGAAGCCTAAGAACTCAGTACTTTCCGAGCCCGTTGGTGTGAACACCCCCCCCCCAGTCTTGCGAGCCCCCCCCCTTCCGCCTGGGAGGATTGGAATCCCAAAAAGTCCGTGGCGTCAGAGCTGGTGGGGGTAAAAATGTGCTGCCAGTCTGCTTCTTCCTCTGACTGAGTGGATCTCGGCGACGCCCATACTTCTTCCTCTGGTTCCTCAAACTCCGCTTCCCATCCCCATGGTGAACTGCTCTCCAGTACTTCCTCCCTCTCCCCCTCCCCCTCCCTTTCCATGTGCCAGGGCTTGGGTCTGTGGGGAAAGAGGGCGTGAAATTCTTCCACCAAGAATTCCTCCTGTATCTGAGAGGCTGGGACCCACTCATTTTGGGATGGCGGGGCGTCCTCCCATGCCATGAGGTACTCCAGGCCCCCCACCCCTCTCCGTGAATCCAGGATGGCCGTGGCCTCATTGAGTTGCTCCCTGCCTTCCCTCTCCCCCCCTCCCTCGGGGGTTTGGTCGCTGTCTCGGAGCCTGCTGCTTGCCCTGTACGGCGACAGCAGCGATCTATGAAACACTGGATGCACCCTCATGTCCTCTGGTAGTGCCAATCTGAAGGCCACCGGATTGACCTGTTGCGTGACCGTGAAGGGGCCCAGCTGTCTGGGCGCCAGCTTTTTGCACCTCCCTCTAATGGGAAGGCCCTCCGAAGACAACCAAACCTTGTCCCCCACCCTGATGACCTCCCCTTGTCGCCTGTGGCGATCTGCCCCCTTCTTGTACGCTTCCTTGGCCCTCTCCAAGTGCTCTCTGAGCTGTTGGTGCACCGTCTCTAGTTCCTCTGCCCAATCCTCTGCCCGTGGGCCCTCCTCCTCCTCCTCCCCCTCCCTCTCCGGGAAAGATCTGAGGTCGCGCCCATAATTGGCCTTAAAGGGCGACACCCCTGTGGAGACGTGCACTGCATTATTGTAGGCAAATTCCGCCAGTGGCAGGCGATCCACCCAGTCCGTTTGCCTCTGGCTGACGTAGCATCTCAGGTACTGCTGCAGAATGGCGTTGACCCTCTCCGCCTGTCCGTTGGTCTGCGGGTGTCTAGCCGTCGATAAGCTGACCTCCACCTGCAGGAGGTTCATGAGCCGCCTCCAGAACCTGGAAACAAATTGGCGGCCACGATCCGAAATAACCCTTAAAGGTAATCCATGCAGTCTGAAGACGTGGTCCACAAACAGTTTGGCTGTCTCTTCTGCAGAGACCGCCCTGGCACACGGTATAAAGTGGCACATTTTGGACATAAGGTCCACCACCACCAACACTGCGGTCTTGCCCCTGGATGCAGGCAGGTCCGTGATGAAGTCCATGGACACCACTTCCCACGGCCTGTGAGGTGTGGCTAAGGGCTCCAGCAATCCTGCTGGCGCTGCTCTGACTACCTTTGCCCGCTGGCAGGTGTCACAGCCCCGTACATAGTCTCTAACATCTTCCCGCACCCCTGGCCACCAGAAGTGTCTCATGACTAGGTGAGCGGTTTTGTCCCTTCCAAAATGACCCGCCGTCGGGTTGTCGTGCATCTGCTTGAGGATCTTACGTCTAAGCTGGGTGGTGGGCAGGTATAGTGCCCCCTTGTGGAAAAGCAGCCCCCTGCGTTCTGCAAAGTCTTTTGCCTGCTCCCTCCCCCCTCTCAGTTCTCTGAAGATGCGGGTGGCAAACTCATCTGCTGCCGTCAGTGCTGTGAGTTCTGCCTCGCTCACCACTGCTGCTCCGCAGGACCATGCTGATGGGGGGAAAATGTGCCTGGGTGCTAGTGGCAACTCCTGCTCCATGTACTCTGGTTTGCGGGAGAGGGCATCTGCCCTGACGTTCTGCTCCCCCGGTATGTAGTGGATGGAGAAGTTGAAGTTCGAGAAGAACTCTGCCCACCGTATCTGCCGCTGGTTGAGCACCCTGGCTGTTCTCCAGAACTCCAGGTTCTTGTGGTCTGTGCACACCTGGATGGGGTGCTTGGCGCCCACCAGGAAGTGTCGCCAGTGCTGGAAAGCAGCGTGGATCGCAAGAAGTTCCCTATCAAACACCGTGTAGTTGCGTTCTGGCTGGGTCAGCTTCCTGGAGAAGAAGGCACAAGGTCTCCACTCTCTGTTGGCGTCCAGTTGCAACAGGATCGCTCCCAAAGCCCTGTCAGAAGCATCGGTCTCAACGCGTAGGGGCGCATCCTGCACCACGTGGAACAGGTTTTGGTCCGAAGCGAACACCCTCTTGAGGCTTTCGAACGCTGCTTGCGCCTCCTGTGTCCACCTGAACTTCTGCTTGCCTCTCAGGCAGTCCGTGATGGGAGCCGTAACCCGTGAGAAGTTCTTGATGAATTTCCTGTAGAAGTTGGCGAAGCCTAGGAGGCGTTGGGCATCTTTGCGCGTCCTGGGGCTGTGCCAGTCCAGGATGGCTTGTACCTTGTCCTTGTCCATCGCCAGCCCCTTGTCTGACAGTTTGTAGCCCAGGAAGTCTACTTCCCTGGTGTGAAACTTGCACTTCTCCAGCTTCACATACAGGTGGTTCTCCTTCAGGCGCTGCAACACCTCCCTGACATCCTTCACATGTTGCACTGGGTCGTTGGAATAGATAAGGATGTCATCCAGGAAGACCAAGCAGTTCTTGAAGAGGAGGGACCCCAGGACGTGGTGCATGAAGGCCTGGAAGCATGCTGAGCCCCCTTGCAACCCGAAGGGCATCACCAGATATTCAAAAGAGCCCAGGGGCGTGAACATCGTGGTTTTCCACTCATCGCCTTCCCGGATCCTGATTAAGTTGTACGCCCCCCTCATGTCTAGCTTGGTGAAAATCTTGCCCCTGCGTGCCGCTGTCAGGAGATCGTCCACTCTGGGCATGGGGAAAGCCACTGGCTCTGTCACTGAATTCAGTCGTCTAAAATCCACCACAAGACGGCGCTGTTGCGTGTCTTTCTTGTCCCCCCAGAAGACCGGGCTGCCCCCTGCTGCCTTGCTTTCTCTGATGAACCCCCGTTTGAGGTTCTTGTCTATAAACGCACGCAGATCCTCCAGCTCCTGATCTGACATGGCGTACAGCTTGGCTGGGGGTATCGTTGCCCCTGGCACCAGGTTGATCTGGCAGTCAAAGGACCTGTGTGGGGGCAGGTGGTCGGACTCCGCTTCGCTGAAGACCTCCTGCAGGTCCCAGTATGGTTTGGGTATCGCCTCACCCCCTTTGACGTGCATGGTGGCCACCGTGGCTATTGGAGGCCCCTCCCCTGTTTGGTGCTGCATGCAATGTTCCAGACAAAAGTCCGACCCAAAAGTGATGCATCTCTGGTGCCAACTGATGGAGGGGTCGTGGCGCGCCAGCCAGCTCATGCCCAAGACGATGGGGGGGTCTGAGATGGTGGTGACGTTGAATGCCAGTGTCTCAGAGTGCCTTCCCACCGTCATTCTCATGGGGGGGGGTTGATGAGTGATGGCCCCTCCCAGCAGCTCCCTGCCGTCAATGGTGGCTACGTGCAAGGGAAAGTCCAGCTGCAGAAGCTGTATTTGGTGCTCTTCTGCAAAGTTTCTCGAGAAGAAGTTGGCAGATGCACCACTGTCAATTAAGGCGAGGACTGTCAGGGGATAGCCATTTGGGAGCGTTAACGTCACTTCTAGAACCACTCCTGCTCTGGGAGGGGTGGGCTGGCTCTGCTCCGCGCTGTGCGGGTGGGCGGGCTGGGGCTGTTGTCTGCTGACTGCGCCTGGCTGCTGCCCCTTGTCTCCTGCAACCAGGCTTTCCCGTTTCCCTGCTGTGGTGCTGCGTCAGTGGGGGAGGGCACAACCGTTCCCGCCTTTCCTTGCCACTCTCTGCGATGTGGGCAGTCTCTGACGAGATGCTGGGGGGAGTTGCAGAGAAAGCAATTCCCGCCCCTTCCCTCCTTGCGTCTTGTCGCCGCTGGGGTTTGAAAAGCCCGCGCGCGCGCGCTATCAATTTGCATGGGTTCCTGGTCCTGGCTGGCCCCAGGCGTGGCTTGGAAGGGTTGTTGGGGGAGTGGCTTCTCCTGCGACCGTGGGAACCAAGCCCGCTTTGCGCGCGTTGCTTGCTTGTCGTTCCACCGGGATTCCTGTCTCACCCCCACCGCCAGAGCCGCTTTGCTCAGCTGATCCATATTACTGGGCTTTGGACCTCTCGAGAGCTCATCTTTCACATCCTCATTCAACCCCAGGTAGAACGCCGCTTCCATCGGAGGCGAGTGCAGTTCCCACCCCAGTCTGTGCACTAGCATGGTGAATCTCGCCCAATATTCGCGAACTGTCATTGTTCTTTGCCTTAAATTATGCAGTTCCTCCTTGGTCTGGTCCATATGACTATCGGACGCATACATAGTTTTTAAAGCCTCTAGAAATAGTTTGACATTCTTCATGCAAGGATTTTTTGTCGCGATTAACGGTCTTAGCCACTCCCTGGCTGCCCCTGTAAGGTGTTCCACAATAAACGCTACCCTGTGCTCATCATCAGGGAACTCATCATGGTGCAGCTCAAGAGCATACACGATCTCAGTCTCAAAGCCATGATATTCCCTCGGGTCTCCATTGAACTTGCTTACTAGGGTCCCCGCTCTCCTTCCTGGCAGCACTTGGAGTTGGGGGGCCCCTCCCGCCTTGTTTTTCTCGGCATCCAGCTTGTTTTGGAGCTCTACCGCCACCGCCCTTAATTGCTGCTCTTTTTCCTGAAGCGCTCTCACCTGTTCCGCAAGTTGTAGCCGGTCCTCCTGGACCTTCTTGGTTTCTTCTTTAGCTGCCTTTAATTCCCCCTGTGCCTGCAGCGCCAGTTGCTGCAGGTCCTGTTGGGCTTTCTCCGCGATCTGCCGCCATTTCTCCGCCTCTGACGCACTCATCCCGGCAACTCCAAAGTAGCCCAAAAAAAGATTCGGAGGTTGCTGTCACAGTGGCCGGAGCGGGCTACTTCAGAGTAACGACTCTACACAGCTCTGCATTTTATTCTTTTATTGGTGCTGCGTATTTACAGTGCTGAAGTCATTGCTATATACACGGAGCTATGTGTTCAGTCGGGTTCAGAACCTCCGAATGGCTTTTGGCGCGTCTTTCTCCAACACAAAAGCCTCGGTAGACCCATCCTCTTTCCTCTCCTCTTTCTGCGCAATTCCGGAGTTGGGGGGATGGGTCTCCCCCCCTTATTTGCCCCTTCCTGTTCCACCTGAGACCCTGGCTCCGCTACCTTGCCTGAGCCTCGGACACGACTTCCTGCTTCCCCACTGGAATCGGAACTCTCTCTGCTTTCCCCTGTGCTCGGGGATGGGCTTGAACTCAGGAGGGGAGGGACTTCGCAATATCCCCTGTTCCTCACACATAGGAACCTGGAATGTAAGAACCATGAATGGAGGTAAGCTGGATGTGGTCAAAAATGAGATGACAAGAATAAATATCGACATCCTGGGCATCAGTGAACTAAAATGGAAGGGAATGGGCGAATTCAGTTCGGGTGACTATCATATCTACTACTGTGGGCAAGAATCCTGTAGAAGAAATGGAGTGGCCCTCATAGTCAACAAAAGAGTGGCAAAAGCTGTAATGGGATGCAATCTCAAAAATGACAGAATGATCTCGATACGAATCCAAGGCAGACCTTTTAACATCACAGTAATCCAAGTTTATGCACCAACTACCGGTGCTGAAGAAAGTGAAATTGACCAATTCTATGAAGACCTACAACACCTTCTAGAAATGACACCAAAGAAGGATGTTCTTCTCATTACAGGGGATTGGAATGCTAAAGTAGGGAATCAAGAAATAAAAGGAACAACTGGCAAGTTTGGCCTTGGAGTTCAAAATGAAGCAGGGCAAAGGCTAATAGAGTTCTGTCAAGAGAACAAGCTGGTCATCACAAACACTCTCTTCCAACAACACAATAGACGACTCTACACATGGATATCACCAAATGGGCAGCATCGAAATCAGAGTGATTATATTCTCTGCAGCCAAAGATGGAGAAGCTCTATACAGTCAGCAAAAACAAGACCTGGAGCTGACTGTAACTCAGATCATCAGCTTCTTATAGCAAAATTCCAGCTTAAACTGAAGAAAGTAGGAAAAACCACTGGGCCAGTAAGATACAATCTGAATCAAATCCCTTATGAATACACAGTGGAAGTGAGGAACAGGTTTAAGGATTTAGATTTGGTGGACAGAGTGCCTGAAGAACTATGGATGGAGGCTCGTAACATTATACATGAGGCAGCAACGAAAACCATCCCAAGGAAAAGGAAATGCAAGAAGGCAAAATGGCTGTCCAACGAGGCCTTACGAATAGCGGAGGAGAGGAGGCAAGCAAAATGCAAGGGAGATAGGGAAAGATACAGGAAACTGAATGCAGATTTCCAAAAAACAGCAAGGAGAGATAAGAGGGTCTTCTTAAATGAGCAATGCAAAGAAATAGAGGAAAACAATAGAATGGGGAAAACCAGAGATCTGTTCAAGAAAATTGGAGATATGAAAGGAACATTTCGTACAAAGATTACCATAATCAAGGACAAAAGTGGTAAGGACCTAACAGAAGCAGAAGACATCAAGAAGAGGTGGCAAGAATACACAGAGGAATTATACCAGAAAGATATGGAGGTCTCGTACACCCCAGGTAGTGTGGTTGCTGACCTTGAGCCAGACATCTTGGAGAGTGAAGTCAAATGGGCCTTAGAAAGCACTGCTAATAACAAGGCCAGTGGAAGTGATGATATTCCAGCTGAACTATTTAAAATTTTAAAAGATGATGCTGTTAAGGTGCTACACCCAATATGCCAGCAAGTTTGGAAAACTCAGCAATGGCCAGAGGATTGGAGAAGATCAGTCTACATCCCAATTCCAAAGAAGGGCAGTGCCAAAGAATGCTCCAACTACCACACAATTGCGCTCATTTCACACGCTAGCAAGGTTATGCTTAAAATTCTACAAGGCAGGCTTAGGCAGTATGTGGACCGAGAACTCCCAGAAGTGCAAGCTGGATTTCAAAAGGGCAGAGGAACCAGAGACCATATAGCAAACATGCGCTGGATTATGGAGAAAGCTAGAGAGTTCCAGAAAAACTTCTGCTTCATTGACTATGCAAAAGCCTTTGACTGTGTCGACCACGGCAAACTATGGCAAGTTCTTAAAGAAATGGGAGTGCCTGATCACCTCATCTGTCTCCTGAGAAATCTCTATGTGGGACAAGAAGCTACAGTTAGAACTGGATATGGAACAACTGATTGGTTCAAAATTGGGAAAGGAGTACGACAAGGTTGTATATTGTCTCCCTGCTTATTTAACTTATATGCAGAATTCATCATGCGAAAGGCTGGACTAGATGAATCCCAAGCCGGAATTAAGATTGCCGGAAGAAATATCAACAACCTCAGATATGCAGATGACACAACCTTGATGGCAGAAAGCGAGGAGGAATTAAAGAACCTTTTAATGAGGGTGAAAGAGGAGAGCGCAAAATATGATCACTGCAGATCGTGACAGCAGTCACGAAATTAAAAGACGCCTGCTTCTTGGGAGAAAAGCAATGACAAACCTAGACAGCATCTTAAAAAGCAGAGACATCACTTCTTGGCAGCAAATTCCACTGTCGAACAGCTCTTACTGTCAGGAAGTTCTTCCTAATGTTGAGGTGGAATCTTCTTTCTTGTAGTTTGAATCTATTGCTCCGTGTCCGCTTCTCTGAAGCAGCAGGAAACAACCTTTCTCCCTCCTCTATATGACATCCTTTTATATATTGGAACATGGCTATCATATCACCCCTTCACCTTCTCTTCTCCAGGCTAAACATACCCAGCTCCCTAAGCCGTTCCACATTCCTTGGCAGCAAATTCCACTGTCGAACAGCTCTTACTGTCAGGAAGTTCTTCCTAATGTTTAGGAATGAAAAAAAAAGTTTAATATATACATATATACATATATATATATATATACATACATATATATACATACATACATACATACACACACACACACACACACACACACACACACTGTGAGGGGCAAGGGGTATCGCGAAGCCCCTCCCCTCCTGAGTTCCAGCCCAGCCCAGAGCACGACTGAGAGCAGGGAAAGCTCCAGCTCCAGTGGGGAAACAGGAAGTGGGATCCAAGGCTCTGGCAGGGTAGAAGAGCCAGCGTCCCAGGTGGGACAGGAAGGAGGAAAGAGGGGGGGCAGGCCCATCCCCCCAACTCCGGAACTTCGCAGAAAGCGTCGGGGGAAGAGGATGGGGCTCCCCAAGTTGTTATGCTGGCGCAAGACGCGCCAAAAGCCATTCGGAGGTTCTGATGAAAGCTGAAAAGATGTGTCTCTGTAAATAGCTCTACCTTTAGCACTGTAAATACGCAGCACCAATAAAAAGATAAAATGCAGAGCGGTGGAGAGTCGTTACTCTGAAGTAGTCCCATCCGACCACTGTGACAGCAACCTCCGAATCTTTTTTGGGCTACTTTGGAGTTGCAGGGATGAGCGCGCCAGAAGCGGAGACATGGCGGCAGATCGCGGAGAAAGCCCAGCAGGACCTGCAGGAACTGGCGTTGCAGGCACAGGGGGAATTAAAGGCGGCGAAGCAAGAAACGGAGAAAATTAAAGAGGACAGGCACAACCTCGCTGAACAGGTGAGAGCACTTCAGGAGAAAGAGCAGCAGTTAAGGGCGGTAGCCGTGGACCTCCAAAACAAGTTGGATGCAGAGAGAACCAAGGGAGGAGGGGGAGCCCAACTCCAAGTGCTGCCAGGAAGGAGAGCAGGGACCCTAGTAAGCAAGTTCAATGGAGACCCGAGGGAATATCATGGCTTTGAGACTGAGATCGTGTATGCTCTTGAGCTGCACCATGATGAGTTCCCTGATGATGGGCACAGGGTAGCGTTTATTGTGGAACACCTTACCGGGGCAGTCAGGGAGTGGCTCAGACCGTTAATCGCGACAAAAAATCCTTGCATGAAGAATGTCAAACTATTTTTAGAGGCTTTGAAAACCATGTATGCGTCCGATAGCCATATGGACCAGACCAAAGAGGAACTGCATAATTTAAGACAAAGAACAATGACAGTTCGCGAATATTGGTCGAGATTCACCATGCTGGTGCACAGACTGGGGTGGGAACTGCACTCGCCTCCGATGGAAGCGGCGTTCTACCTGGGGTTGAATGAGGATGTGAAAGATGAGCTCTCGAGAGGTCCAAAGCCCAGTAATATGGATCAGCTGAGCAAAGCGGCTCTGGCGGTGGGGGTGAGACAGGAATCCCGGTGGAACGACAAGCAAGCAACGCGCGCAAAGCGGGCTTGGTTCCCATGGTCGCAGGAGAAGCCACTCCCCCAACAGCCATCTCACGCCATGCCAGGGGCCAGCCAAGACCAGGAACCCATGCAAATTGATAGCGCGCGCGGGCTTTTCAAACCCCAGCGGCGCCAAGACGCAAGGAGGGAAGAGGCGGGAATTGCTTTCTCTGCAACTCCCCTCAGCATCTCGTCAGAGACTGCCCACATCGCAGGGAATGGCAAGGAAAGGCGGGAACGGTTGTGCCCTCCCCCACTGACGCAGCACCACAGCAGGGAAACGAGACAGCCTGGCTGCAGGAGACAAGGGGCAGCAGCCAGGCGCAGTCAGCACACAACAGCCCCAACCCACCCGCCCGCACAGCGAGGAGCAGCGCCAGCCCACCCACCCCAGAGCAGGGGTGGTTCTAGAAGTGACGCTAACGCTCCCTAATGGGTATCCCCTGACGGTCCTCGCGTTAATCGATTCGGGGGCGTCGGCCAACTTCTTTTCGAGAAACTTTGCAGAAGCGCACCAGATCCAACTTCTGCAGCTGGATTTTCCCCTGCACGTCTCCACCATTGACGGCAGGGAGTTGCTGGGAGGGGCCATCACCCACCAGACCCCCCCCCCATGAGAATGACGGTGGGGCGACACTCAGAGACACTGGCATTCAACGTCACCACCATCTCAGATCCCCCCATCGTCTTGGGCATGAGCTGGCTGGCGCGCCATGACCCCTCCATCAGTTGGCACCAGAGATGCATCACGTTTGGCTCAGACTATTGTCTGGAGCATTGCATGCAACACCAACCAGGGGAGGGGCCTCCAATAGCCACGGTGGCCACCATGCACGTCAAGGGGGGTGAGGCGATACCCAAGCAGTACTGGGACCTGCAGGAGGTCTTCAGTGAAGCGGAATCCGACCACCTGCCCCCGCACAGGTCATTTGACTGCCAGATCAACCTGGTGCCGGGGGCCACGCTACCCCCAGCCAAGCTGTACTCCATGTCAGATCAGGAGCTGGAGGATCTGCGTGCGTTTATAGACAAGAACCTCAAGAGGGGGTTCATCAGAGAAAGCAAGGCAGCAGGGGGCAGCCCGGTCTTCTGGGTGGACAAGAAAGACACGCAACAGCGCCGTCTGGTGGTGGATTTCAGGCGCCTGAACAACATGACAGAACCGGTGGCTTTCCCAATGCCCAGAGTGGACGATCTGCTGACAGCGGCATGCAGGGGCAAGATCTTCACCAAGCTCGACCTGAGGGGGGCGTACAACTTGATCAGGATCCGGGAAGGCGATGAGTGGAAGACCACGATGTTCACGCCTCTGGGCTCTTTTGAATATCTGGTGATGCCCTTCGGTTTGCAAGGGGGCTCAGCATGCTTCCAGGCCTTCATGCACCACGTCCTGGGGTCCCTCCTCTTCAAGAAATGCCTGGTCTTCTTGGATGACATCCTTATTTACTCCAATGACCCAGAGCAGCATGTGAAGGATGTCAGAGAGGTGTTGCAGCGCCTGAAGGAGCACCACCTGTATGTGAAGCTGGAGAAGTGTAAGTTTCACACCAAAGAGGTGGACTTCCTGGGCTACAAACTGTCAGACAAGGGGCTGGCGATGGACAAGGACAAGGTGCAGGCCATCCTGGACTGGCACAGCCCCAGGACGCGCAAGGATACCCAACGCCTACTAGGCTTCGCCAACTTCTACAGGAAGTTCATCAAGAACTTCTCTCGCGTTACGGCTCCCATCACAGACTGCCTGAGAGGCAAGCAGAAGTTCAGGTGGACACAGGAAGCACAAGCAGCGTTCGAAAGCCTCAAGAGGGTGTTCGCTTCCGACCAGAACCTGTTCCACGTGGTGCAGGATGCGCCCCTACGCGTTGAGACCGATGCTTCAGACAGAGCTTTGGGAGCGATCCTGTTGCAACTGGATGCCAACAGAGAGTGGAGACCCTGTGCCTTTTTCTCCAGAAAGCTGTCACAGCCAGAACGCAACTACACGGTGTTTGATAAGGAACTTCTCGCGATCCACGCTGCGTTTAAACACTGGAGACATTTCTTGGTGGGCGCCAAGCACCCCATTCAGGTGTGCACGGACCACAAGAACCTGGAGTTCTGGAGAACGGCCAGGGTGCTCAACCAGCGGCAGATACGGTGGGCAGAGTTCTTCTCGCACTTCAACTTCTCCATCCACTACATACCGGGGGAGCAGAACGTCAGGGCGGATGCCCTATCCCGCAAGCCAGAGTACATGGAGGAGGAGTTGCCACCAGCACCCCGACACATTTTCCCCCCATCAGCATGGTCCTGCGGAGCAGCAGTGGTGAGCGAGGCAGAACTCACAGCACTGACGGCAGCCGATGAGTTTGCCACCCGCATCTTCAGAGAGCTGCGAGGGGGGAGGGAACAGGCAAAAGACTTTGAGGAAAGGAGGGGGTTGCTTTTTTACAGGGGAGCCCTGTACCTGCCCACCAACCAGCTCCGAGGTAAGGTCCTCAAACAGATGCACGACAACCCGACGGCGGGTCATTTCGGAAGGGACAAAACCACTCACCTAGTCATGAGACACTTCTGGTGGCCAGGGGTGCGGGAGGATGTTCGAGACTATGTACGGGGCTGTGACACCTGCCAGCGGGCAAAGGTAGTCAGAGCAGCACCAGCAGGGTTGCTGGAGCCATTAGCCACCCCGCACAGGCCGTGGGAAGTAGTGTCCATGGACTTCATCACAGACCTGCCGTCGTCCAATGGCAAGACCGCAGTGTTGGTGGTGGTGGACCTTATGTCCAAAATGTGCCATTTTATACCGTGTGCCAGGGCGGTCTCTGCAGAAGAGACCGCCAAACTGTTCGTTGACCACGTATTCAGACTGCATGGATTACCTTTAAGAGTTATTTCGGATAGAGGCCGCCAATTTGTTTCCAGGTTCTGGAGGCGGCTCATGAACCTCCTGCAGGTGGAGGTCAGCTTGTCGACGGCTCGGCACCCGCAGACCAATGGACAGGCGGAGAGGGTCAACGCCATTCTGCAGCAGTACCTGAGATGCTACGTCAGCCAGAGGCAAACGGACTGGGTGGATCGCCTGCCACTGGCAGAATTTGCCTACAACAATGCGGTGCACGTCTCCACAGGGGTGTCGCCCTTTAAGGCCAACTACGGGCGCGACCTCAGATCTTTCCTGGAGAGGGAGGGGGAGGAGGAGGAGGAGGGCCCGCAGGCAGAGGATTGGGCAGAGGAGCTGGAGACGGTGCACCAGCAGCTCAGAGAACACTTGGAGAGGGCCAAGGAAGCGTACAAGAAGGGGGCGGATCGCCACAGGCGACCGGGGGAGGTCATCAGGGTGGGGGACAAGGTTTGGCTGTCCTCGGAGGGCCTTCCCACCAGAGGGAGGTGCAAGAAGCTGGCACCCAGAAGGTTGGGCCCCTTCACGGTCACGCAGCAGGTAAACCTGGTGGCATACAGGCTGGCACTGCCAGAGGACATGAGGGTGCACCCAGTGTTTCATAGATCGCTGCTGTCTCCGTACAGGGAAAGTAGCAGGTTCCGAGACAGCGCACAGACCCCCGAGGGAGGGGGGGAGAGAGGAGGCAGGGAGCCACTCAATGAAGCAACGGCCATCCTTGATTCACGAAGGGGGGTGGGGGGCCTGGAGTACCTAATGGCATGGGAGGACGCCCCGCCATCCCAAAATGAATGGGTCCCAGCCACCCAGATACAGGAGGAATTCTTAGTGGAAGAATTCCACGCCCTCTTCCCACACAGGCCCAAGCCCTGGCACATGGAAAGGGAGGGGGAGGAGGAGGAAGCACAGGAGGGGGAAAGCAGTTCCCCATGGAGATGGGAAGCAGAGTTTGAGGACACGGAGGAGGAGATATGGGTATCTCCGAGGTCCACTCAGTCAGGAGAAGAGGTGGACTGGCAGCAGATTTTCACCCCCACCAGCTCTGAGGCCACGGATTTTTGGGGCTTTCCCTCTTCCCAGGAGGAAGGAGGGGGACAACGGGACTGGGGGGAGGTGTTCACACCAACCGGCTCGGACAGCACGGAGTTTTTAGGCTTTCAGTCACCACCAACACCCGTGCAACCGCCCAGGAGGGAGGAAGGGGGGCCTGGGGGGGGATGGATGTGAGGGGCAAGGGGTATCGCGAAGCCCCTCCCCTCCTGAGTTCCAGCCCAGCCCAGAGCACGACTGAGAGCAGGGAAAGCTCCAGCTCCAGTGGGGAAACAGGAAGTGGGATCCAAGGCTCTGGCAGGGTAGAAGAGCCAGCGTCCCAGGTGGGACAGGAAGGAGGAAAGAGGGGGGGCAGGCCCATCCCCCCAACTCCGGAACTTCGCAGAAAGCGTCGGGGGAAGAGGATGGGGCTCCCCAAGTTGTTATGCTGGCGCAAGACGCGCCAAAAGCCATTCGGAGGTTCTGATGAAAGCTGAAAAGATGTGTCTCTGTAAATAGCTCTACCTTTAGCACTGTAAATACGCAGCACCAATAAAAAGATAAAATGCAGAGCGGTGGAGAGTCGTTACTCTGAAGTAGTCCCATCCGACCACTGTGACACACACACACACACACACACACACACACACACACACACATATATATATATATATATATATATATATATATATATATAAACAACCAAACTTAACAAAAAAGCCTGAAACCTAAATAACCAAAAGAAAAAAAGAAAAAAGAACCAAAAGAAAAATAGAAAAATTAAACTAAAAATAGAATTAGAATTAAAATGAAAACACTCCCCATTTCATTGGCTGCGAAACCTCCGCGCGACGCGGCGACGCTTCCATCCACCAGGTGTCGCTGCAGGGCAGCGCGACGTCTCGTCGCTCCGCCCTGCCCGACCCGGATATATAACCCCCCCGGCCAGCGGAAGTGCTCTCCTTTTACGTCGAGAGCTCGCAGCCATGGTGGGTGCTTGGGCTTCGGCCGGCGGAGCCATCCGTCGCCATCCGAGGCGGCGGCTCCACCGAGCGCGGCGCTTTCGGGGCCGGGGACGCTGGGAGACGCCGCTCTTCCTTGGGGCTGGGAAATGGCGCCGCGACGGGACGAGCTGGGGCTGGGGGGCGGGGAGCATGCGCAGTTCAGGCCGCCGGCCAGACATGCCCTAAAGCGATCGCTTGGGAAGCGGGGCTTGGCGGGGCCCGGGGAACTGCCTGCCACTGGACTGGGGTGCAGGAGCGGGGCCGGATCCTGATCATCCTGCTTGGGGGGGAGGGTTGCCCGAAGGGAGAAGGGAGCCCAAGGATGCTCGACTAGAAACTAAATGGGAATCAAGTTAAATGGGAATCAGTTTAAATGGGAATCAATTAAAATGGAAATCAATTAAAATGGAAATCAGTTTAAATGGAAATCAGTTTAAATGGGAATCAGTTTAAATGGGAATCTATTAAAATGGGAGTCAGTTTAAATAAGAATCAGTTTAAATGGGAATCTATTAAAATGGGAATCTATTAAAATGGGAGTCAGTTTAAATCGGAATCAGTTTAAATGGGAGTCAATTTAAATGGGAATCAATTTAAATGGGAGTGGCTGAAGAGCTGGGTGCGGGTTCATAGAACAGGGATGGCTGGAAGGGTCCCAAGGGTCATCTAGTGGAGCCCGCCGCCTTGCGAGAATAATCCGCTTCAACGTCCGGGACAGATTCGAATCCACACTCTCTGCCTGCTTTCCCCACCTCAGGCTCGAGGACCCAAGAAGCACCTGAAACGGGTGGCAGCCCCGAAACACTGGATGCTGGACAAACTGACAGGAGTCTTTGCAAGTATCTCTCTTCCAACTGTGTATAAAAGGAGATGGTGTAAAAAGCCTCTTTCTGTTTCCTTTGACGAGCCTTTTTAAAAAGGGAGCCTTGCACTTCAGGCATTTGAATAGAATCATAGAGTTGGAAGAGACCACAAGGGCCATCCAGTCCAACCCCCTGCCGAGCAGGAAACACCATCAAAGCATTCTTGACATGTGCCTGTCAAGCCTCTGCTTAAAGACCTCCAAAGAAGGAGACTCCACCACACTTCTTGGCAGCAAGTTCCACTGTCGAACAGCTCTTACTGTTACTGTGCATTAGTTTGCACCTGGGCTTCTTGGTTTTCCCTTCTTTATGAAACGCCTTACCTTTAGTTTGGATTCCTTATTTGCGTATTCAATTTCTTGTGGTGGTTTCTTGAATTTCTAATCGATGAATTACTTGTGGTTTCTGATTAAATTCCGCCGTTCATCCTGGGAGAGTTTATAGCAGAAAAATGCAAAATTGGAACACAATGCAAATTGGAACTAACTGATGACCAGTTATAGACACATAGCATAGTTCAGCACGTGGTGCCGGGAAAAGAGCTTTTTTGCATTGAATGCAGGCATGGAAATGTTGGGCTTGAAAACCTCAACATTAGGAAGAACTTCCTGACAGTAAGAGCTGTTCGACAGTGGAATTTGCTGCCAAGGAGTGTGGTGGAGTCTCCTTCTTTGGAGGTCTTTAAGCAGAGGCTTGACAGGCATATGTCAAGAATGCTTTGATGGTGTTTCCTGCTTGGCAGGGGGTTGGACTGGATGGCCCTTGTGGTCTCTTCCAACTATAGGATTCTATAGAGAAACGTAACACAACATTATAGATCAAAAGAACAATATGTAGAAAAATAAAAGGATCTTGGGGAAGGAGAAGTTGGGGAGTCGGTCAAACGTTGTGACAAAACAATGAGGGGATGTAAAATATCACCTGTGGAAAAAACCTGCATGATATAAATATAAATACCACCTGCATGAATAAAACACAAAATAAATAAATGCATAGATTATTGAGCTTCCATGCCCACTGGAAGTCTGTCTAAATTATATAAATTGAATTAAAAAGTACATATGAAAAAGCTTCCCTGGAGAGGAACACCTGCCTTCAGGTGTTTTCTCAAGGTTGCATCATCATCATCAAACTACAAGAAAGAAGATTCCACCTCAACATTAGGAAGAACTTCCTGACAGTAAGAGCTGTTCGACAGTGGAATTTGCTGCCAAGAAGTGTGGTGGAGTCTCCTTTGGAGGTCTTTAAGCAGAGGCTTGGCAGGGGGTTGGACTGGATGGCCCTTGTGGTCTCTTCCAACTCTAGGATTCTATGATCATCATAATAGCAACAATCTATTTATGTCCAGGGCCAGCCGGATTCTGGGAGTTTCAGTTTCAGGCGCTCTAGATTTGCTGCCCTCTAACCTTCCCTTTCCCTTTTGGGGTTCTAGGCGCCGCGCCCGTCGACGGGACCCCACAAGCTGCGCGAGTGCCTCCCGCTTGTGATTTTCCTCCGCAACCGGCTCAAGTACGCCCTGATGGGCGATGAGGTCAAGAAGATCTGCATGCAGCGCTTTGTCAGGATCGGCAGCAAAGTTCGCACTGACATCACCTACCCGGCAGGCTTCATGGGTGAGGCCCAATCTCCAGCAGTGGGGCATCCTGCAGGGAGGGAAAATGGGTTTATGCGGTGTTTGCGCCACGCCAGCATCCCGTCGCAACGCCTGCCCTCTTTCTCCCCACAGACGTCATCAGCATTGAGAAGACAGGGGAGCACTTCCGCCTGGTTTACGACACCAAGGGGCGCTTTGCCGTGCACCGGATCAGCCCCGAGGAGGCCAAGGTGAGAATTGGGGGGGCTCTATTCGTATCCTTTTCTTACCAAAAGACTCAGCCTTTTGCTGGCATCTTAAGACGGACGGCCAGAGGAATGAATGTTCAATGCTAGTAGTGGTTTTGCGATTTAAATCCCTCATAAGTTAGACCAGATTCAAATCCCTTTTTTTTAACAGAAAGATCACTAAAACTCAGCATGGGTTTCTGAAAAAATAAGTCGTGTCAGGCTAATCTGATCTCATTTTTTGACAGAATTACAAGCCTGGTAGATGAAGGGAACGCTGTGGATATAGCCTATCTTGATTTCAGCAAGGCCTTTGACAAGGTGCCCCATGATATTCTTGTAAAGAAGCTGGTAAAATGTGGGCTGCTACCATTCAGTGGATTTGTAACTGGCTGGCTGACCGAACCCAAAGGGTGCTCATCAATGGCTCCAGTGACTAGTGGGGTGCCACAGGGTTCTGTCTTGGGCCCAGTCTTATTCAACATCTTCATCAATGATTTCTTAAGGAAATCAGCCCTGAGTGCTCCCTGGAAGGACAGATCGTGAAGCTGAGGCTCCAATACTTTGGCCACCTCATGAGAAGAGAAGAATCCTTGGAAAAGACCCTGACGTTGGGAAAGATGGAGGGCACAAGGAGAAGGGGACGACAGAGGACGAGATGGTTGGACAGTGTTCTCGAGGCTACGAACATGAGTTTGACCAAACTGCGGGAGGCAGTGCAAGACAGGAGTGCCTGGCATGCTATGGTCCATGGGGTCACGAAGAGTCGGACACGACTAAACGACTAAACAACAACAACATCAATGACTTGGATGATGGGCTTGAGGGCATTCTGAGCAAGTTTGCAGACGACACCAAATTGGGAGGGGTGGCTAATACCCCAGAGGGCAGGATCACACTTCAGAATGACCTTAACAGATTAGACCAGGCATCCCCAAACTTCGGCCCTCCAGATGTTTTGGACTACAATTCCCATCATCCCTGACCACTGGTCCTGTTAGCTAGGGATCATGTGAGTTGTAGGCAAAAACATCTGGAGGGCCGCAGTTTGGGGATGCCTGGATTAGACAACTGGGCCAAAGCAAACAAGATGAATTTTAACAGGGAGAAATGTAAAGTACTACACTTGGGCAAAAAAAATGAAAGGCACAAATACAGGATGGGAGACACCTGGCTTGAGAGCAGTACATGTGGAAAGGATCTAGGAGTCTTGGTAGACCACAAACTTGACATGAGTCAACAGTGTGATGCAGCAGCTGAAAAAGCCAATGCAATTCTGGGCTGCATCAATAGGAGTATAGCGTCTAGATCAAGGGAAGTAATAGTACCACTGTATTCTGCTCTGGTCAGACCTCACCTGGAGTACTGTGTCCAGTTCTGGGCACCACAGTTCAAGAAGGATATTGACAAGCTGGAACGTGTCCAGAGGAGGGCAACCAAAATGGTCAAAGGCCTTGAAATGATGCCTTATGAGGAACGGCTTAGGGAGCTGGGTATGTTTAGCCTGGAGAAGAGAAGGTTAAGGGGTGATAGCCATGTTCAAATATATCAAAGGATGTGAGGAGGGAGAAAGGTTGTTTTCTGCTGCTCCAGAGAAGCGGACACGGAGCAATGGATTCAAACTACAAGAAAGAAGATTCCACCTCAACATTAGGAAGAACTTCCTAACAGTAAGAGCTGTTCGGCAGTGGGATTTGCTGCCAAGGAGTGGGGTGGAGTCTCCTCCTTTGGAGGTCTTTAAGCAGAGGCTTGACAGCCATCTGTCAAGAATGCTTTGATGGTGTTTCCTGCTTGGCAGGGGGTTGGACTGGATGGCCCTTGTGGTCTCTTCCAACTCTAGGATTCTATGACAGGCATATGTCAAGAATGCTTTGATGGTTTTTTCCTGCTCGGCAGGGGGTTGGTTTGGATGGCCCTTGTGGTCTCTTCCAACTCTACGATTCTATGACTCTCCTTGCCTCTTAATCCGGCTTCCTCAATCTTGGCACTCCAGATATTTTAGCCCAGCAACTCCCATGATCCCTAGCTAGCAGGACCAGTGGTTGTCTGGAGGGCCAAAGGTGAGGAAGCCTGCTCTTAATATTGACAAAAAAGGACTGATTTCTTCTTCCATTCCTCCGGGCAGTACAAGCTGTGCAAGGTGCGTCGTATCCTGGTGGGCACCAAGGGCACGCCCCGTCTGGTGACGCACGACGCCCGCACCATCCGCTACCCGGACCCCCTGGTCAAGGTCAACGACACCGTCCAGGTCGACCTGCAGACGGGCAAGATCACCGACTTCATCAAGTTTGACACAGGTGGCGGTTCCTCTGAGCGCGTCAAGAGCGCCGGAATCCTTTCCCAATTTTTTTGATTTCAAAAAAATTGTTTTTTGGGGAAAATATATGACCATCCAAAGGTTATTCCATCATGAGATAAAGATGAGTTTTTTATTATGTAGAATAAGGTTGTATATGTTTAATTTTGGGGGTAAATAAATTCCATTAATCCAGGCACCCCCGAACTGCGGCCCTCCAGATGTTTTGGCCTACAACTCCCATGATCCCTAGCTAACAGGACCAGTGGTCAGGGAAGATGGGAATTGTAGTCCAAAGCATCTGGAGGGCCGAAGTTTGGGGATGCCTACATTAATCCATTCACAATGTCATGCTCTTTTTGTAAGATTATTGGGCAGTTTCTCTGCCTACAAGATATTATCACAGACGCTTGGTTTACTTTTGCAGTTCTCAAAACTGAATTTGACTCAACAGAGGTCACATGCCTCTTCTTCACAGCAAAAATGTTATGACATGAACAGAGTTGAGAAAAAGACCTTAATCCTATTGTTCTACAAACCTATGAATACCGAATCAGCCCCTTCAGTGCTAAGTTTCAAGAAGTTCAGTGAATAGAATAGAAACAATATTTTTCCGATTGTTTGCAGTGGACAGTATTTTAAGTTTTTCAAGTGTAGGCTGGGCTAAGTCTAAGTTTCTTAAAATATATATATATTGTTTTTGTTTAGCCAAATTAGTTAACAAACATGGGTGTTTGTTTAAGCAAATAACATATGCTGTAATTCTAGTTACAGGTAGGTAGCCGTGTTGGTCTGTGTCGAAACAAAATAAAATTCCTTCAGTAGCACCTTAAAGTTATGGATTGAGTAGCTAAACACTATTCTAATTTTCTGAGATTGTGAATTTGGGGTTTTCTTCAGCTGTACGCCATAATCATCACAATTACAACAAATAAAGGCTTGACATATCTTGCTTTGCATGTCATGAGTCTATACAGGTTTCACCTTTTAAGGTGCATTACTGAAATAAATGAACTTTTCGACGATATTCTAATTTTTCAATTAAAAGGATATTCTAATTTTTCTCTTCTGTTTCAAGTGTATCTGAAGAAGTGTGCATGCACACGAAAGCTCATACCAAAATAAAAACTTAGTTGGTCTTTGAGGTGCTACTGAAGGGATTGTTTTAATATGCTGTAATGTTATTGTTTCAGTTGAATAAATCTATTTAGATGGTTATTATTAAGGTAGCGATTATTTTTCTCCTTCCCAAGTACAACAGAAAAGTTGTCCAAATATGAATGATTAACCTATTAAACTGGGGATAAGAAAAAACTAATATGAAAAGTTGTTGTTCTAAAAATCTTCATCGACTTGCATATTAAAGTTATGCCAGCAAGAATTAGTCTTTATGTAGAAAACGATGATTTAAATCAAGCCATACTGACTAATGATTTAAATCGTGATTTAAATCAGTTTGATTTAAATCAGATCCACCCTGCCGTTTTTTGAAGCCGTTTTATATTGTTGCAGTGGTGCCTCGCTTAACGAATGCCCCGCTTAACGAATTTTCCGCTTGACAAAAGGTTTTTTTTCCTAGCGGAGGTTGCCTCACTAGACGAATACGTTTTACGGAAAATTCGTCTAGCGAATCGCGGTTTCCCATAGGGATGCGTTGAAATTCAATTAATGCGTTCCTATGGGCCCCCAAAAAATTCAATGCGTTCCTATGGGATTCGCTAGACGAATTTTTCGTTATAAGGAAAGACCCGCGGAACGAATTAAATTCGTCGAGCGAGGCACCACTGACTTTCCCTTGCCCAGTCCCCAGTTCCGCCTCGCAGGGCCGTTGTTGCCCAGGCCCCTCCTGACCCTTTTCCCCTCCCTCTTCTCCCCGACAGGCAACCTCTGCATGGTGACTGGGGGCGCCAACTTGGGGCGCGAGAGGCACCCCGGCTCCTTTGACGTGGTCCACGTCAAGGACACCAACGGCAACAGCTTTGCCACGAGGCTCTCCAACATCTTCGTCATCGGCAAGGTGGGCGCTGGCCAGAATGGGATTTTTAACGATTGTTTTATTATTTGCATTATTGAAATTATTTTCTTTTATTATCTCCTTTTCGTTTGCATTTTTTAAAAAAAAAATATTATCATTTGCATTTTTAAAACAATTCTTGCTTTTATTATTGCCGGGACCCAGGGGGCGCCTAGGGCTTGCTGATCAGAATCATAGAGTTGGAAGAGACCACAAGGGCCAACCAAAATGGTCAAAGGCCTGGAAACGATGCCTTATGAGGAACGGCTTAGGGAGCTGGGTATGTTTAGCCTGGAGAAGAGAAGGTTAAGGGGTGATATGATAGCCATGTTCCAATATATCAAAGGATGTCATATAGAGGAGGGAGAAAGATTGTTTCCTGCTGCTCCAGAGAAGCGGACACGGAGCAATGGATTCAAAATACAAGAAAGAAGATTCCACCTCAACATTAGGAAGAACTTCCTGACAGTAAGAGCTGTTCGACAGTAGAACTTGCTGCCAAGAAGTGTGGTGGAGTCTCCTTCTTTGGAGGTCTTTAAGCAGAGGCTTGACAGGCGTATGTCAAGAATGCTTTGATAGTGTTTCCTGCTTGGCAGGGGGTTGGACTGGATGGCCCTTGTGGTCTCTTCCAACTCTAGGATTCTATGATTATAAGAAAGCAATAATCCACCATGAGGGGCGGAGGTGGGCCCCCAGGTCATCCATCCCAACCCGCTGAAATGCAGGAACGGCAGCATAGAATAGGCAGCATCAGCTAGTCAGGAGAAATGCCCTGGAAATGCCACTTATATTTAGCCTGCCACATATCTCGGACTCGGGTTCGGATTTAGATCAGAGCAAGCAATCTCTCCAAAAGGCATTGGCAGCTGTCACTTGATATTCAGCTTGATATTTTTGTGACCCAAAAGGCCTTTTCGTTGGCTGCCAACAGTTGCATTCGTTATTGTGATAACTGCAACCATTTTGGTTGCCCTCCTCTAGACACGTTCCAGCTTGTCAGTATCCTTCTTGAACTGTGATGCCCAGAACTGGACACAGTACTCCAGGTGAGGTCTGACCAGAGCAGAATACAGTGGTACTATTACTTCCCTTGATCTAGACGCTATACTCCTATTGATGCAGCCCAGAATTGCATTGGCTTTTTGAGCTGCTGCTTCACAATATTGACTCATGTCAAGTTTGTGGTCTACCAAGACTCCTAGATCCTTTTCACATGTACTGCTCTCAAGCCAGGTGTCACCCATCCTGTATTTGTGCCTTTCATTTTTTTTGCCCAAGTGTAGTACTTTACATTTCTCCTTGTTAAAATTTATCTTGTTTGCTTTGTTTCACCCAGTTGTCTAATATATTAAGGTCATTTTTGAAGTGTGATCCTGTCCTCTGGGTGTTAGCCACCCCTCCCAATTTGGTGTCGTCTGCAAACTTGCTCAGGATGCCCTCAAGCCCATCATCCAAATCATTCATAAAGATGTTGAATAAGACTGGGCCCAAGACAGAACCCTGTGGCACCCCACTAGTCACTACTCTCCAGGATGAGGAGGAGCCATTGATGAGCACCTTTTGGGTTCGGTCAGTCAGCCAGTTCCAAATCCACTGAATGGTAGCACTGTCTAGCCCGCATTTGACCAGCTTCTTTACAATAATACCATGTGGCATCTTGTCAAAGGCCTTGCTCAAATCAAGATAGGCTATATCCACAGCATTCCCTTCATCTACCAGGCTTGTAATTCTGTCAAAAAATGAGATCAGATTAGTCTGACATGACCTATTTTTCAGAAACCAATGCTGACTTTTAGTGTTCACAGCATTCCTTTCTAGGTGCTCACAGACCGTTTGCTAATGATCGGCTCTAGAATCTTTCCTGGTATTGATGTCAGGCTGACTGGGCGGTCATTGTTTGGGTCC
Source organism: Zootoca vivipara (assembly GCF_963506605.1). NCBI lineage: Eukaryota > Metazoa > Chordata > Lepidosauria > Squamata > Lacertidae > Zootoca > Zootoca vivipara. The sequence continues at coordinate 3,656,233 of NC_083293.1, read as the reverse complement.
TCTCTTTTCCCCTTTTTGAAAATAGGGACAACATTTGCCCTCCTCCAATCTGCTGGGACTTTGCCTGTTCTCCAGGAATTTTCAACGATTATTGCCAGTGGTTCTGAAATCCCCTTGCCAGTTCTTTTAATACTCTTGGATGTAGTTCATCTGGCCCTGGAGACTTGAATACATCTAAATTAGCCAAGTATTCTTGTATTACCTCCTTACTTATTCTAGGCTGTGTTTCCCCTGCTGAATCATCTGCTCCATATTCTTCAGGTCTGGCTTTGTTTTCTTTTTTGGAGAAGACTGAGGCAAAGAAGGCATTGAGGAGTTCTGCCCTTTCTCTGTCCCCTGTTTGCATTTCACCATCTTCTCCTCTAAGTGACCCCACTGTTTCCTTGTTCTTCCTTTTGCTACGGACATACCCATAAAAGCCCTTTTTGTTGCTTCTAACCTCTCTAGCAAGCCTGAGTTCATTCTGTGCTTTAGCTTTTCTGACTTTGTCTCTACACGTGCTGGCTTTTTGTTTGAATTCCTCTCTGGTGGTTTCCCCCTTTTTCCATTTTTGGTACATATCCCTTTTAAACCTTAACTCAGTTAAAAGTTCTTCAGATAGCCACCCTGGCTTCTTTAGGCACCTTCCATGTTTCCGTCTCATTGGTATTGCCTGAAGTTGTGTTTTAATATCTCCCTTTTAACAAACTCCCAACCATCATGAACTCCCTTCCCTTTTAGTATTTCTGTCCATGGGATCTCACCCAGCGTTTCCCTAAGTTTTCCGAAGTCGGCTTTCTTAAAGTCTAGAATTTGAGTCTTAGTATGCTTGGTTGCTCCTTTCCGCTGTATAATAAACTCCAGAAGAGCATGGTCACTCCCACCTAATGATCCTGCCACTTCTACCCCACTAACCAGGTCATCACTATTGGTTTGGACCAGATCTAAAAATGGCTGATCCTCTTGTTGCTTCTCCAACTTTCTGGACAATGAAGGCCAGTGAGGAATCTGTTCGACCTTATGCTCTTGGTTGAGTTTGACATCCAACAAATATCTGGATACTTGAAATCCCCCATTACTACTATCTCACTTCCTTTTGAATGCTTGGCCATCAGTTCCAGGAAGGCATCATCTGTGTCCTCAGTTTGGCTTGGGGATCTATAGTAAACTCCCACAGTGAGATCACTGTTATTTTTCTCTCCCTTAATTTGGACCCAGATACTCTCAATATGGCTTTGAAGTTTTAAATCCTGGATCTCTTCACAGGTATACACATCCCTGACGTATAACGCCACACCTCCTCCTCTCCTGTTTGGTCTATTTCTCTGAAATAGATTGTATCCCTCTATTTCTACATTCCAATCATGAGACTCATCCCACCGGGTTTCAGTGATGCCTATTATGTCGTATTTAGTTTGCTGTACCAAGAGCTCAAGTTCATCTTGTTCATTTCCCATGTTCTGTGCATTAGCCAGAGCAGCAGGCGGTGTCTTTTTGTAGGACAGGCAGACCTGGAAATGTCCGGTACCCAAGCAGGTTGAAGTTCAACATGCGGAGTGGCAGGTGGTTTCTTTGAAGGGCGGGAAGGCCTGGAAATATCCGGTAGGCACGCGGATGTTCAACTGGTGGGGTGTCTGAGGGTGTGCAGGCAGGCTGGAGTTCAACAGGCCCATCTCTCCACAGAACCCCGTGACGGGCCTGCTGCCAGCCAGCGCTGACCATCCGGACGCCTGGGTCCGCGACAACGTCTACAGCGTCCTGGCCGTTTGGGCACTGGGATTGGCTTACCGCAAGAATGCCAACTGCGACGAGGACAAGGCCAAGGCGTATGAGCTGGAGCAGGTGCATAGCTGCCAAGTCTCCCGTTTTCCCCGGGAAATCCCCGTTTTTCCAGCTGTTCCTAGCTGAAAAAACGAATTTTTTTGTTTTTCCCTGGTTTATTCTGGCGCGGCGGCCATTTTGGAAATGGGGCGGAGCATGCTCAGAAGCAACTTTTGGTGCTGCTCTGCCCAGTTCCAAAATGGCAGCAGTGCTACTTCAGGTCTGCTATTTCCGGCCCGGTCACTTATTTCTCTGACAGCAACTTGGCAGGTATGAGCAGGTAGCTAGGGCAGAGTTGGGAAATAAAATCAAATAAAATAAAATAGGAATGGAAAGAAATGAAAAGAAAAGAAAAGAGAAAAGAAAGGAAATAAATTAAAAGGACAGGAAAAAAAGGAAAGGAAATAAATTAAGATAAAGAAATGGAAAGAAAATAATAGGGAAAGGAAAGAAATTAACTGGACAGAAAGAGCGAAAGAAAGAAAATAAGAAGAAAAGGGAAATTAAAAGAAAAGAAAAAATGAAATTATGTAATGTAATAAAATAATAAATAATAAATAATTCTGCTTCCAACAGAATATTAAAATACAATAATCTATTGAACATTAAAAGCTTCCCTAAACAGGGCTGCCTTCAGATGTCTTCTAAAAGTCTGGGAGCTGTTTTTCTCTTTGACATCTGGTGGGAGGGCGTTCCACAGGGTGGGCGCCACCACCGAGAAGGCCCTCTGCCTGGTTCCCTGTAAATCCAATCCAATCAGATAGAAACGGAATATAATAACTAAGCAAAATCGGTAAAATAAAACAAGGAGATAAAATAAGAAAGGAAAGGAGAAAGCAAAGAAATGAAAAGAATAAAATAAAATAATAAATGGAATATAATAATTAAGCAAAATCAGTAAAATAAAACAAGGAGATAAAATAAGAAAGGAAAGGAAAAAGAAAAGAAGTGAAAAGAATAAAATAAAATAAAAAATGGAATATAATAATTAAGCAAAATAAGTAAAATAAAATGAGAAGATAAAATAAGAAAGGAAAGGGAAAAGAAAGGAAAAGAATGAAATAAGATAATAAATTAAATTAGGAAGAGAGAAATTGAAAGGAGATTAAAAGAAAAGAAAAATACAATACGGAACAATACAATCAGATAGAATATGGCAGAAGATAGGATAAGTTTTATTTGAATGTTTATGATTGTTGATTTGTATATTTTTGGGTTGTGGTGTATTTTTTGTTGGAATTTTAGTTGATTGTTTTGTTTTATAATTATTTTAAATTCAATAAAGGTCATTTTTTTTAAAAGATAACATAGAACACAATAACAAAGTGAAAATGAAATAAAATTAAAATAATGCTTTCCAAGGCACCAAGCCTATTGCCAGGCTGCCGCCCCTCTGCCCTGAAGGCTTCCCAGCGGGTGCAGAATTTGCACCCGTGACCCAAAAACCCATTCCCCAAAAGACTGGCTTTTCCCTTCTCAGAAATCCTCTTTTGGGTCCTCCTTACTGGCAATGCGTCTCCCAACCTCACACTGTAACCTGAGAGCTTGGTCAGGGCAGCTGCTTTTGGCATGTCCCAGAGTGACCCAGGGGTGGGGGTGGGGGTGACATCGAAACCCGATCCCCGGACCGAATACCTGGAATGCTGAGTCAAAAAGCAGAGCGGAGAAAACGAGATCCGGACAAACAAACTCCACTGGCTGCGGATCTCCAGGTCGGCAATTTGAACCCCTGGCCACGGGGCTGGGCTGAAGGAAGCTTTGGGGTTGTCCGTCCCGAGTTCGGGTTTTGAGTTTCCAGTGGCGTTTTTCTTCCCCCCACAGAGCGTGGTCAAACTGATGCGAGGCCTGCTGCAGTGCATGATGAGACAGGTAGGGGGTCAGGCTGGATGACCTCTGGGTGTAACCATTCCCATGTTTTTGCAACATTCACCGGATCGGATATTTGGGGTCCAGCTTGATGACCACTGGGGTGTCCCTTCCTTGCTATTCTGTGGAACACACAGGGGGGGTTTGTCCAACATTTCCCAGAGCCGATATTTGGGGTCAGGCTAGATGTCCACTGGGGTGTCCCATCCTCAATTCCCTGCCATTCTATGGACCACAAAGGGAGGTTTGTCCAACATTTCCCAGAACAGATATTTGGGGTCAGGTTAGATGTCCGCTGGGGGATCCCCTTTTTCCTCCAGGTGGACAAAGTGGAGGCCTTTAAATACACCCAGAGTCCCCATGACGCTCTACACGCCAAATTCGCACCCGGCACCTGCGCCACCGTCGTCGGGGATGACCAGTGGGGTCACTTGCAACTGGACGCCACCTCCTTGTACCTCCTAATGCTAGCCCAGATGACGGCGTCAGGTGATATATTTTATTTTATTTCATTATTTCCTTCTGTTATTTTATTAACTTACTATTTTTATTTTATTTTATTCTTTCATCATTATTCTTATTATCCTTATTTTATCTATGTATTATTTTTATATTGTTTTATTATTGTTGTTTTATTTAATTTTATCTTATTCCATCATCATCATCATTATTATTATTATATTTATTCTGTTGTTATGTTATATTATATTATATTACTATACATACTATACAATATATATATATTTTTTTAATTTTCCATTCTTTCAATTTATTCTATTACTAGCTGGCCCTGCCACGCGTTGCTGTGGCTTAGTCTATGAAATGAGCCCTCAGAGTCCCCCTTCAGACTCCCCTGTAGGCCCCACTGTGGCTTAGTCTGTGAAATGGGCCCTCAGAGCCCCCTTCCGACACCCCTGTAGGCCCCACTTTGGCTTAGTCTGTGAAATGGGCCCTCAGAGCCCCCCTTCCGACTCCCCTGTAGGCCCCATTGTGGCTTAGACTGTGAAATGGGCCCTCAGAGTCCCCCTTCAGACTTCCCTGTAGGCCCCACTGTGGCTTAGTCTGTGAAATGGGCCCTCAGAGGCCCCCTTCCGACTCCCCTGTAGGCCCCACTGTGGGTCAATTTGTGAAATGGGCTCTCAGAGTCCCCCTTCAGACTTCCCTGTAGGCCCCACTTTGGCTTAGTCTGTGAAATGGGCCCTCAGAGGCCCCCTTCCGACTCCCCTGTAGGCCCTACTGTGGCTTAGTCTGTGAAATGGGCCCTCAGAGTCCCCCTTCAGACTCCCCTGTAGGCCCCACTGTGGCTTAGTCTGTGAAATGGGCCCTCAGAGTCCCCCTTCCGACACCCCTGTAGGCCCCACTTTGGCTTAGTCTGTGAAATGGGCCCTCAGAGCCCCCCTTCCGACTCCCCTGTAGGCCCCATTGTGGCTTAGACTGTGAAATGGGCCCTCAGAGTCCACCTTCAGACTTCCCTGTAGGCCCCACTGTGGCTTAGTCTGTGAAATGGGCCCTCAGAGGCCCCCTTCCGACTCCCCTGTAGGCCCCACTGTGGGTCAATTTGTGAAATGGGCTCTCAGAGTCCCCCTTCAGACTTCCCTGTAGGCCCCACTTTGGCTTAGTCTGTGAAATGGGCCCTCAGAGGCCCCCTTCCGACTCCCCTGTAGGCCCCACTTTGGCTTAGTCTGTGAAATGGGCCCTCAGAGGCCCCCTTCCGACTCCCCTGTAGGCCCTATTCTGGCTTAGTCTATGAAATGGGCCCTCAGAGTCCCCCTTCCGACTCCCCTGTAGGCCCTATTGTGGCTTAGTCTATGAAATGGGCCCTCAGAGTCCCCCTTCAGACTCCCCTGTAGGCCCCACTGTGGGTCAATTTGTGAAATGGGCCCTCAGAGTCCCCCTTCAGACTTCCCTGTAGGCCCCACTTTGGCTTAGTCTGTGAAATGGGCCCTCAGAGTCCCCCTTCAGACTTCCCTGTAGGCCCCACTGTGGCTTAGTCTGTGAAATGGGCCCTCAGAGTCCCCCTTCAGACTTCCCTGTAGGCCCCACTTTTGCTTAGTCTATGAAATGGGCCCTCAGAGCCCCCCTTCCGACACCCCTGTAGGCCCCACTTTGGCTTAGTCTGTGAAATGGGCCCTCAGAGCCCCCCTTCCGACTCCCCTGTAGGCCCCATTGTGGCTTAGACTGTGAAATGGGCCCTCAGAGTCCACCTTCAGACTTCCCTGTAGGCCCCACTGTGGCTTAGTCTGTGAAATGGGCCCTCAGAGGCCCCCTTCCGACTCCCCTGTAGGCCCCACTGTGGGTCAATTTGTGAAATGGGCTCTCAGAGTCCCCCTTCAGACTTCCCTGTAGGCCCCACTTTGGCTTAGTCTGTGAAATGGGCCCTCAGAGGCCCCCTTCCGACTCCCCTGTAGGCCCTATTCTGGCTTAGTCTATGAAATGGGCCCTCAGAGTCCCCCTTCCGACTCCCCTGTAGGCCCTATTGTGGCTTAGTCTATGAAATGGGCCCTCAGAGTCCCCCTTCAGACTTCCCTGTAGGCCCCACTTTGGCTTAGTCTGTGAAATGGGCCCTCAGAGTCCCCCTTCAGACTTCCCTGTAGGCCCCACTGTGGCTTAGTCTGTGAAATGGGCCCTCAGAGTCCCCCTTCAGACTCCCCTGTAGGCCCCACTTTTGCTTAGTCTATGAAATGGGCCCTCAGAGTCCCCCTTCCGACTCCCCTGTAGGCCCCACTGTGGCTTAGTCTGTGAAATGGGCCCTCAGAGTCCCCCTTCCGACTCCCCTGTAGGCCCTATTGTGGCTTAGTCTGTGAAATGGGCCCTCAGAGTCCCCCTTCCGACTCCCCTGTAGGCCCCACTTTGGCTTAGTCTGTGAAATGGGCCCTCAGAGGCCCCCTTCCGACTCCCCTGTAGGCCCCACTTTTGCTTAGTCTATGAAATGGGCCCTCAGAGTCCCCCTTCCGACTCCCCTGTAGGCCCCATTGTGGCTTAGTCTGTGAAATGGGCCCTCAGAATCCCCCTCCAGACTCTCCTGTAGGCCCCACTGTGGGTCAATCTGTGAAATGGGCCCTCAGAGTCCCCCTTCCGACTCCCCTGTAGGCCCCACTTTGGCTTAGTCTATGAAATGGGCCCTCAGAGTCCCCCTTCCGACTCCCCTGTAGGCCCCATTGTGGCTTAGTCTGTTAAATGGGCCCTCAGAGTCCCCCTTCCGACTCCCCTGTAGGCCCCACTGGGCTGTTTCGTGTCGGTGGGGAGATCTCCGCGGAGGGCGGGGATCGGGGATCGGGTAGGATGAGACCTATGGGGGGGATGACGTGTCGGTGGGGAGATCTCCGCGGAGGGCGGGGATTGGGGATCGGGTAGGATGAGACCTATGGGGGGATCTCTGGGGTAGGTACCTCCGTGGTGGGAGGGGGTCCTTGCGGAGAAGGCTACTGTTGGGGTGGCCTGGTCCCTGGCAGAGGTGTGTTCTCCGGGGTGGGCTGTGTCCCGGGGTGATGGGGTGGGTGGAGAGTGGCCGTTATTTTGCCAGTGGGCGGGATTTTGGGTGTATGTTGGATTTTGATTGGTGGGGTGGGTGGGGAGTGGGCGGGATTTAGGGCTTATGTTGGATTTTGTTTGGTGGTGGGGTGGATGGGAAGTGGGCGGGATCTTGGGTGTATGTTGGATGTTGTTCGTAGGATGTCCACTGGAGGGGGCAATTTTTTTGTTTACAAATCCAGGTTTCTACCTGTCCCAAGTGTGTGTATGGACAATGTAAGTGGATAGAGACCCTCTCACATGGGGCCCCGATGTTGTGGGCAGATTTGAGGACGATCAGGTAAGCGGTTGTGGGGAACAAACATGCACCCTCTACATTTTTATATACAGTGGTGCCTCGCTCGACGAATTTAATTCGTTCCACGGGTCTTTTCTTATAACGAAAAATTCGTCTAGCGAATCCCAAAGGAATGCATTGATTTTTTTTATTTTGCCCATAGGAACGCATTCATTGAATTTCAATGCATTCCCATGGGAAACCGCGATTCGCTAGACGGATTTTTCGTAAAACGGATTCGTCTAGCGAGGCAACCTCCGCTCGAAAAATCCTTTCGTTAAGCGGAAATTTCGTTAAGCAGGGCATTCGTTAAGTGAGGCACCACTGTATATAGATTCTCTTACTTTTTGCAGGGCTGCGTATTGTCCACAGCCTGGACGAAGTCAACTTCGTGCAAAACCTGGTTTTCTACATAGAAGCGGCGTATAAAACGGCGGTGAGTTGGGGTGTGTGGCATTGGGTTCGAGTGCAGCCCCTGAGAAAACGAATCACAATAAAAATAGAAACCCAGAAGAACCCGTTATGATCAGAACCGATCGGAATAACAAACCTATAACAGGAATCTGTTAAAATAATAACCCCTAATACTAACCCATTAAAAAAAACCCATAAAAACCTATAATAATCCATGATAATCTTAAACTGTAAGAATAACCCTTAATAAGAATAATAATCCATAAAAGTAACCCATAATAATAGCCCTCACACGCTAGCAAGGTTATGCTTAAAATTCTACAAGGCAGGCTTAGGCAGTATGTGGACCGAGAACTCCCAGAAGTGCAAGCTGGATTTCGAAGGGGCAGAGGAACCAGAGACCAAATAGCAAACATGCGCTGGATCATGGAGAAAGCTAGAGAGTTCCAGAAAAACGTCTATTTCTGCTTCATTGACTATGCAAAAGCCTTTGACTGTGTCGACCACAGCAAACTATGGCAAGTTCTTAAAGAAATGGGAGTGCCTGATCACCTCATCTGTCTCCTGAGAAATCTCTATGTGGGACAAGAAGCTACAGTTAGAACTGGATATGGAACAACTGATTGGTTCAAAATTGGGAAAGGAGTACGACAAGGTTGTATATTGTCTCCCTGCTTATTTAACTTATATGCAGAATTCATCATGCGAAAGGCCGGACTAGATGAATCCCAAGCCGGAATTAAGATTGCCGGAAGAAATATCAACAACCTCAGATATGCAGATGACACAACCTTGATGGCAGAAAGTGACGAAGAATTAAAGAACCTTTTAATGAGGGTGAAAGAGGAGAGCGCAAAATATGGTCTGAAGCTCAACATCAAAAAAAATCCAAGATCATGGCCACTGGTCCCATCACCTCCTGGCAAATAGAAGGGGAAGAAATGGAGGCAGTGAGAGATTTGACTTTCTTGGGTTCCATGATCACCGCAGATGGTGACAGCAGTCACGAAATTAAAAGACGCCTGCTTCTTGGGAGAAAAGCAATGACAAACCTAGACAGCATCTTAAAAAGCAGAGACATCACCTTGCCGACAAAGGTCCATATAGTTAAAGCTATGGCTTTCCTGGTAGTGATGTATGGAAGTGAGAGCTGGACCATAAAGAAGGCTGATCGCCGAAGAATTGATGCTTTTGAATTTTGGTGCTGGAGGAGACTCTTGAGAGTCCCATGGACTGCAAGACGATCAAACCTATCCATTCTGAAGGAAATCAGCCCTGAGTGCTCACTGGAAGGACAGATCCTGAAGCTGAGGCTCCAATACTTTGGCCACCTCATGAGAAGAGAAGAATCCTTGGAAAAGACCCTGATGTTGGGGAAGATGGAGGGCACTAGGAGAAGGGGACGACAGAGGACGAGATGGTTGGACAGTGTTCTCGAAGCTACCAACATGAGTTTGACCAAACTGTGGGAGGCAGTGCAAGACAGGAGTGCCTGGCGTGCTCTGGTCCATGGGGTCACGAAGAGTCAGACACGACTAAACAACTAAACAACAAAGAAGAACCTGTAATAAAAATAATAAAGGCTTGATCCGAACCCGTGATCGCAATAATAACCCCTATGAGTAACAAACCCTTAACCCCTAAGAAGAATAACCCCTAATAAAATACATAAATAATAATAATCAGTGATAGGAACCCACGATTGTAATAGCTCCTAATAATAGCAATAAGAATAACCCCGAATAAAAATCGTCACCCCAGTAAGAATAACAAACCCCTAAGGGACGCGGATGGCGCTGTGGGTTAAACCACTGAGCCTAGGGCTTGCTGATCAGAAGGTCGGCGGTTCGAATCCCCGCGACGGGGTGAGCTCTCGTTGCTTGGTCCCTGCTCCTGTCAAGCTAGCATCCGAAAGCATGTCAAAGTGCAAGTAGATAAATAGGGACCGTTCCAGCAGGAAGGTAAATGGCGTTTCCGTGTGCTGCTCTGGTTCGCCAGAAGCGGCTCTGTCATGCTGTCCACATGACCTGGAAGTTGTACGCCGGCTCCCTCGGCCAATAACGCGAGATGAGCGCCGCAACCCCAGAGTCGGTCACGATTGGACCTAATGGTCAGGGGTCCCTTTACCTTTAAGAATAACAAACACCCCTCAGAAGAAGAATCCCTAATAAAAACAATAAGCCCGTAATCCGAACCCAGGATCATAATATCCGCTAGTAATAGCAATAATAATAAAAACGACAGCCCCTAATAATAATGTTTTTTTGTGGGGCAGGATTTCGGGATCTGGGAACGCGGCGACAAGACCAACCGGGGCATCACGGAGCTCAACGCCAGCTCTGTCGGCATGGCCAAGGTGAGGGGCACAGGGCGAGCGGGATTGGGTGCCCACCCATGGGTGCCCATGCATGGGTGCTCACCTTGCCTTCCAAGTCCCGGACTGCAGAATCCAGGACCGGCAGCCGTGTGACACGTAACTTCCGGTGTCGCTTTGCCCTTCTATGGGCACCAAAAATGGCCGCCGCCGGCTTCGAAAGTCGCTTCTACGCATGTCAGGGGTGGTACATCGATGCAACTTCCAGTGTCGCTCCGCCCATCTATGGGCACCAAAAATGGCCGCCGCTGACACCGAAGGTAGCGTCTATGCACTTCCGGACATGCGTAGATGCGACTTTTGAAGCCGGCGGCGGCCATTTTTGGTGCCCATAGAAGGGCAAATCGGAAAGGAAAAAAATGGCCACTGGCAGGAGAAAAACGGGAGACGAAGTGATACGGGGGACCACCGGGAAAAGGTAAGTAAAAATGGGGGTGCTCTTTCTTCCTCTGCAGGCGGCCCTCGAGGCCTTGGACGAGCTGGACCTCTTTGGGGCCAACGGAAGTCCCCAATCAGTGATCCACGTGTTGTCGGATGAGGTGCAGCATTGCCTGGTACAAACCCGGGTTTGGTGGGGGGGGGGGAGGGTTGAGATACCAAAATACTCGAATGTATGAAATTTTTCAAAATTCCCAAATTTTCAAAATTCCCAAAATTTAAATCCGAAGGGTTCCAGGTAGCCTCCTTCAAAACTTTTAAATTTAAAACCAACATGGAAACTTTTAAATTGAAAAAGTTAAAAAAATCAAATGAACATTCAAAGTTAAAAATTTAAAACTCACTTCCACAGTTTCAGGGTGTTTATTCGGCTTTACGCCCATCCTAAAACACAAAACAAATCAAATAAAACAGCGGACTCGTACAAGCCACAAATCATATAACACAATTAACAGCTCACAAGGACAATTCAAAAAGAAAAGTTTAAGATTAAAAATTTAGGCACTACGCTAAAATCAATATCTGATGTCACTATAGAAAATTCTTATAACTATAAATAATCTGCTAGCATTCCATTCCGTCTCTTGTACGAGAGGACGGCTGTTAGGAATTTAGCAACCTGTAGAGCAGGCATCCCCAAACTGCAGCCCTCCAGATGTTTTGGCCTACAACTCCCATGATCCCTAGCTAACAGGACCAGTGGTCAGGGAAGATGGGAATTGTAGTCCAAAACATCTGGAGGGCCGAAGTTTGGGGATGCCTGCTGTAGAGTAATATAAGGATCCACATCTTGAAGAACCCAGGCAAGCTGTAGGTCAACTGGTTTGTGAGCCATAGGCTGGATTATGGAGTTTAGTATACTAGCACGAGCCGAACTGTACATAGGGCAGATAAACATAACATGGTGTAGACAAGGAGAAATGTACGTTACTACACTTGGGCAGAAAAAATGAAAGGCACAAATACAGGATGGGAGACACCTGACTTGAGAGCAGTACATGTGAAAAGGATCTAGGAGTCCTGGTAGACCACAAACTTGACATGAGTCAGCAGTGTGATGCAGCAGCTAAAAAAGCCAATGCAATTCTGGGCTGCATCAATAGGAGTATAGCATCTAGATCAAGGGAAGTAATAGTACCACTGTATTCTGCTCTGGTCAGACCTCACCTGGAGTACTGTGTCCAGTTCTGGGCACCACAGTTCAAGAAGGATACTGGCAAACTGGAACATGTCCAGAGGAGGGCAACCAAAATGGTCAAAGGCCTGGAAACGATGCCTTATGAGGAACGGCTTAGGGAGCTGGGTATGTTTAGCCTGGAGAAGAGAAGGTTAAGGGGTGATATGATAGCCATGTTTAAATATACGAAAGGATGTCATATGGAGGAGGGAGAAAGATTGTTTTCTGCTGCTCCAGAGAAGCGGACACGGAGCAATGGATTCAAACTTCAAGAAAGAAGATTCCACCTCAACATAAGGAAGAGCTTCCTGACAGTAAGAGCAGTTCGGCAGTGGAATTTGCTACCAAGGACTGTGGTGGAGTCTCCTTCTTTGGAGGTCTTTAAGCAGAGGCTTGACAGGCATATGTCAGGAATACTTTGGTGGTGTTTCCTGCTTGGCAGGGGGTTGGACTGGATGACCCTTGTGGTCTCTTCCAACTCTATGATTCTATGATTCTAGAGATTCAGATGTTTTAATTTCACAAGCACACATTGAAGAGACTTGGCCTTTAGTAAATCTATGTCTACGTTTGTTGGGAAAACATTTAACCTAGCTTTAATGAAGGCATATCGGTGAGACGCGGCCATAAGCGATGTTAAATAGGACGGGGCACTGTAAATAGGGGTTATGCCGAAATTTAACGGCGAGCAGACTCCACCGCCAGCTAATAAATTTTGGTATAGCTCATCCAGCCTTTGATTTATACACCTTTTTGCCGCATTTAGATCCAGTTTGAGCGATTCAGTGGGCGAGATCTCACAGGACAGCAATTTGGCATGGATTTTTACTGACCGCAAATTTGTGAAGTCATCCCGCCACATGCACTGAATGGGCAAAGACCAGAAGTAGCGCTGCCGCCATTTTGGAACTGGGCGGAGCATGCTCAGAAGCGACTTTTGATGCTGCTTTGCCCATTTCCAAAATGGCGGCCGCGCCAGAAGTCGCACTGCAGCCATTTTGGAACTGGGCAGAGCTGCATCAAAAGTCGCTTCTGAGCATGCTCTGCCCAGTTCCAAAATGGCCGCCGTGCCGGGGAAATTTTTTTTTGTTTTTTTCAGCTGGGAACAGCTGGAAAAACGGGCGTTTCCCGGGGAATACGGGAGACTTGGCAGCTATGATTGAATGAGATAGTGGTTCGGGAGTTTATGCCATAGGGATATCCAATAAATCAAAACTCGCCTCCATAAAACTTACAAGTAGCCTTTACCTTTGGTGGCCCTCCGGCCCCTTTCCAGCTCTATGGTTGCCTCCTGCTTTCCTGGTCTCCCTTTTCTTGAGGGGGGGTCAGACTAGATGACACTTCTTGGATGGCGCTCTATGATTCCTCCGCCTCCCCCACAGTGGTTATGCATTTTCTCATTCTTATCTACTGATATGTTACAGCATGCCTTTTCAGTTTCTCTAGTTGCTTTAGCAGCTGCACCTGTAACAAAAGGCAATACATATAAACCATCAATACACTTGGCATAAAGAATGAGTTTGTCATCTCGAAGAATTTCACACCGAGAGTTTTCAAACACCACTTTAAATCCTAAAGCGTCTAACTGAGAAACACTTAGGAGATTATCCTGCAAATGAGGAGCATACATAACATTGCTAACTGTTGCATTTAGGCAGGGGGGGCAGGAGGGGGCAGCTGCACCCCCCTAGAAGCAAAAAATTATTGTATTTTACAGACCATAACCAGCACTTTTCCCCTCCAAAAACTGAAGTGGAAAGGGCTTTGCTTTAGCGAGAGCAGCTCTCCACTTGCTGGGGGGGGGGGGAACACAGCTGTAACAAAAACACATCAAATAAATAAAGCAAAGTGGCTACCGGTACTTAAACAGTTAAGACAATGGAGCAGAAAATCCCTAATCCCTTCAGGCAAGGTTTGATAGCTGACCAATTCACCCTATTGTTCTTCAGTGGTAGTTGTTAATGAGCATTCAGGGATCGCATTAAGAGTTCTATTGGCGATTTAATGAGGGTGCATTGACTAAGGTGGCTCTGCAAGGCTAAAAGGAAATGAATAAGAAAAGGGGGGGGGCTGTAGCTTTTGATAGACACAGTGATGTTTATAAAAAGCAGAGGTGTTCCAGTCTGCCCCTCCTCCTGCATCTGTATACTGTAAATCAGGGGTGGCCACCTCCCAAGAGACTCTGATCTACTCACAGAGTTAAAAACTGGGAGTGATCTACCCCCTTTTGGGGGGTTCAGGTCAAAGCTGTTGAGTTTTTTTAAGGAAGGGAAGCCCTGTTTTTTTGAGTTTAGGTCAAACTTGTTGAGCTTCTTTTAGGAGGAAGGGAGGCCCATTTTTGTTTAGGGCTTCAGGTCATAGTTCAGCTTTTTTTAGGGAGGAGGAAAATTTTGGGTGAGCTTTTTTTAGGGGTGCCAGTGATCTAGCAGTGATCTACCACAGACATCCAGTGATCTACTGGTAGATCACAATCTACCTGTTGGACGTGCCTGCTGTAAATCAAGCAGAGAGAAAGCTGCTTGCAAGGCTCCTGTACAGGCGTACCAGTATCTTCCTCTTGCTGCAGAGTTCCAGCATCACAGCGTCACCCAGAGGCACCCACAAATGTGAGTTATCCCTCTCTCTATTTCTTCCTTCCCTCCCTCTTCCGTCCTTAATAAAATACGGGGGGGGGGGGCAGATAAGCCCCACATAGAAAGCCCATCAACATGGGGGGGGGTTGACTCTTTAAAATACAGTATTTACCAGTAATTGGGGGGGGGGGGCGGCACCTAGGCCTCTAGGAGTTGGCTGCTATGCCTAGGACAATTCAAGAAAGCAGATTGATGCATATGCTATGGTAATATATCAATAGAATCATGGAATTGTAGTCGGAAGGGACCACAAGGGTCATCTAGTCCAACCCCCTGCAATGCAGGATCTTTTTCCCAAGGTGGAGCTTGAACCCACGACATGGTTGAAATATTATGCTGATATGCAGCAACACCTCGGAGCTGTCGTGACTGCGGCCGTGCCTTCCCTCGCCCTTGTCCGCCCTGCCACCCCCTCTCGCCTGCCCGACCCTCCCGTCCTCTTACTGCAGAGTTCCAGCATCACAGCATCACCCAGAGGCACCCACAAATATGAGTTATCCCTCTCTCTATTTCTTCCTTCCTTCCCTCTTCCATCCTTAATAAAATATGGGGGGGGGGGGAGAGAAGCCCCACATAGAAAGCCCATCAACATGGGGGGGTGACTCTTTAAAATACAGTACAGTCGTACCTCGGGTTGCGAACACCTCGGGTTACGAACAACCCGTGTTACGAACTTCGCAAACCCGGAAGTATTTTCGCCGTGCGCGCGTGCGCAGAAGCGCCGCACGCCTTTGCGCATGCGCAAAGCGCAAAAATAGCGGAAATAGCGCTTTGCGCATGCGCAAAGCGGCAGTTCGGGCCCTTTTCGGGTTACGAACTTTTCGGGTTACGAACTGCGACCCGGAACGGATCGCGTTCGTAACCCGAGGTACCACTGTATTTACCAGTAATTGGGGGGGGGGGAGATGCACCTAGGCCTCTAGGAGTTGGCTGCTATGCCTAGGAGTAGGACAATTCAAGAAAGCAGAATGATGCATATGCTATGGCTATATATCAATAGAATCATAGAATTGTATCTATGCCCGGTTAGGTGAGGCGGAAAAAGAGTCCAGGTCATCTAGTCTGACCCCCAAAAATTCAAATTAGAGGAACAGTGGAGAAAAGGCATTCAAGTGGGATTATGAGAAATAAAAAAAGAGCAAAGTAGAATTGGAAGAGGAGAAAGGAACCCTTGGGTCATTTAGTCTGACCCCAAAACATGTGAGATAATTGACTCTGTTTAGAAAGAAAGGGGAGGAAGGCAGAGAAAAGGCGTTTGAATGGGATTATGGGAAATAAGAAAAAATGAGCAGGATAGAATCAGAAGATACGTGGGACGCCTTTAAGGCAGCATATAAGGTGCGGGTTCGAAACCCTATTACATTTCCTTGAATGACGTTTTAGGGGAGTTTTTAACGACTAATATTTTAATGTATTTCTATATTCTTTTGTTGGAGTGGCTAGGGAAACCCAGCCAGATGGGCGGGGAATAATAATAATAATAATAATAATAATAATAATAATAATAATTTCTTCACAAGCCGCAACCAGCACATGACCCTCAGTGGGCGCCCCTTCCGCCACATGGGTGTTCTGGGCACCTCCAAGTTCTACGATATCCGGAGCACCATCTTTGTCTTCACGCCACAGGTGGAGGGGTTCCCCAGAGGTCATCCGGTCCAACCCTCTTCAAATTTCATTTCCCCCCACAAATTTGGTGAATCGGGAGAACACCGCCAGCGTAACAAAAAATAACAAAAATTCCCCAATTGGATCATGGGCGTAGGCAGAGGGGGGCAGCGTGGCAGCCCCAGGCTCCCGCTCCCGGCACGAATCTCCAGAGGCGTGCGTGGAGCATAAGCGGAGGAGCGCTAAGCGGGAGCGGGGAGCATAAGCAGAGGAGGCAGCCACAGGCTCGCATTCCCCGCGCGCCTCTGGAGCTTCGCGCCGGGAGCGGGAGCCTGGGGCCGTCTCCTCGGAAGAGCTGGGAGGCGCAGGCCATGTAGCCTCACCCACATTCCCACCGTGGCCCCTCCCCTCCTGCCCCTTGCCCCGCCCCTTGCCCCCCCTAATTTTGATCCTGGGTACGCCCCTGAATTGGATTATAGCTGTTATTTTCCCCTCTGGAATGTCAAAGCACCATTTTTCCGTTTTCGTCTTTCACGGATATGGCGGTCAAAAAAATGTTTCAATATGCCCGTCCTTCCCCTCTCCCCCCCTCGTTTACCCGCTTCTCCCTTTCTCCATAAATTTCCATTTGATTTCGGAAATTTCGATTTTGGAAATGTCAACTCAATTTAAATTAAATTTATGACATTTAAAACATTTTTGAAATGTCATAAATTTCCATTTGATTTCGGAAATTTCGATTTTGGAAATGTCAACTCAATTTAAATTAAATTTATAACATTTAAAACATTTTTGAAATGTCATAAATTTCAATTTAATTTTGGAAATTTCGATTTTGGAAATGTCAACTAAATTTAAATTAAATTTATGACATTTAAAACATTTTGGAAATGTCACAAATTTCCGTTTAATTTTGGAATTTTCAATTTTGGAAATGTCAACTAAATTTTAAATTAAATTTATGACATTTAAAACATTTTTGAAATTTCATAAATTTCCATTTAATTTCGGAAATTTCAATTTTGGAAATGTCAACTCAATTTAAATTAAATTTATGACATTTAAAACATTTTGGAAATTTCAGAAAGTTCAACTAAATTGCCTGAATTTGAACAAATCAACTTTCGTACGGATTTCCCTTTTAACAATTTTTAACAACTTGTCAGTTCAGCTCGAACTGAATCTTTATTAAATGTCAGGAATTTCAACAATTTTGCTTCAACTTTCATACATATTCCCCTTAACAGCTTAAGTTGGATTTTTATTAAATGTCAGACTTTTTAAGAAATTCATTTCCATTTTCATACATATTGCCCTTCACACCTCAAATTGGATCTTGATTAAAAGTCATAAGTTTTAAGAAATTCACTTCGACTTTGATACGTATTTCCCTTAACGGCTTGACTGTACTGTACAGGTAAAGCTCGGGAAATTAGAATATCGTCGAAAAGCGCATTTATTTCAGTAACGCAATGTAAAAGGTGAAACCAATATATGAGATAGATGCAATACATGCAAAGCAAGATATGGCAAGCCTTTATTTGTTGTAATTGTAATTATTTGCCATTAGGCGGTCGATTATAAATGGAATGTAATTCATGAAATGTAATAGCAATGTTTATTTTTGCTTATTTTTGTATTATTGTAACTATTTGTTTTATTACTGTGGAATTTCCAAAAGAAAGCATTTGTAAAAATTAAAATAATAATAAAAATAATAAAAAGTTGCATTACTCTAATTTTCTGAGTTTCACTTGTAATTCGTATTATATTTCAGAAATTTTAACAAAATCAACGCATCTTTCTTTAATCTTTTGACTTCCATTTTTTTTGAAATTTCAATTTTAGGAATTTATTAAATGTTATAAATTTTAACAAATTCAACTTTAGTCCGCTTTCCCCCTAACACTTTACCTTGAATTTTTATTTCAGAAATGTTAACAAATCAACGCATCTTTCCTTTAATCTTTTGACTTCCATTTTTTTTGAAATTTCAATTTCAGGAATTTATTAAATGTTATAATTTTTTACAAATTCAACTTTAGTCCGCTTTTCCCCTAACAGTTTGTCTTGAATTTTTATTTCAGAAATGTTAACAAATCAACTCGCATTTCTCTTAACCTTTTGACCTCACTTTTTAAAAACATTTCAATTTCAGAAATATATTAAATGTCATGAATTTTAACAAATTCACTCCAGCTTTCCTTCAACTTTCTCTCAACCTAGAATCAGAGAATCGTAGAGTTGGATGAGACCACAAGGGCCATCCAGTCCAACCCCCTGCCGAGCAGGAAACACCTCTTGACTTCCTTAAAAAAATAATTGTTATTTTTCCAGAAATTCCATTAAATTTCACGGATTGATTTGGCTTGAATTTCCATGGCCACCCTTTTACACTGCTTATTTCGATCTTGTTCTTTTCTCTTCTATACTGATGGTTGCCTTTTCCCATCCTAATTTTTTTCTCCCTTCCTTTCTTCCCTTCTCGTTCCTTTCTTCCGCCTGGCAAGACGACAGCGGTGACAGCATCCACCCGGCCGTTTTGGCCATGCTGCGGAAATTGCAGGATGGCTATTTTGGAGGTGCGAGGTGAGGATTGCAGAAATCGTTGTTTAATGCTATCAAATGGGAGGAATAAAAGTAATTAAATTAGAATCATAGAGTTGGAAGAGACCACAAGGGCCATCCAGTCCAACCCCCTGCCAAGCAGGAAACACCATCAAAGCATTCTTGACATATGGCTGTCAAGCCTCTGCTTAAAGACCTCCAAAGAAGGAGACTCCACCACACTCCTTGGCAGCAAATTCCACTGTCGAACAGCTCTTACTGTCAGGAAGTTCTTCCTAATGTTTAGGTGGAATCTTCTTTCTTGTAGTTTGAATCCATTGCTCCGTGTCCGCTTCTCTGGAGCAGCAGAAAACAACCTTTCACCCTCTTCTATATTCTTATTATTATTACTATTATTATTATTATTAATCATTATTATTATTATTATCATCATCAGCCCAACAGAATAATCTAGCTCTGGGTTGATTCATCAACGGGAAGCTTTTGCCAGGATTTCATTCTTTGAATGGCTGGATGGGATGGGACCCCGAGGGTCAACCAGAATGCTCGATTTCGGAGGGATCCCTTGGGGGTCAAATATGATTCTCTGATCCTTGCAGGATCCAGACTGGTCGCCTGTTGGACTTCCTCACCACCTCGTGCCACACCCACCTGAGTTTCATGGATGCTGGGCCGGACGGTAAGCCCTCCAAGTGTCCATCTTCCGCAGCTTTGTTGAAGCCATCCTGGCTTGTTATTCAAACCCAGAACGGTTGGAGGGAATTGCTGTCGCGAACCCGGAATCTACCCTCCAGACCATACCTGCCAAGTTGCTGTCAGAGAAATAAGGGACCGGGCCGGAAATAGCAGACCAGAAGTAGCGCTGCCACCATTTTGGAACTGGGCGGAGCATGCTCAGAAGTGACTTTGGATGCTGCTTTGCCCAGTTCCAAAATGGCCGCCACGCCAGAAGTCGCACTGCAGCCATTTTGGAACTGGGCAGAGCAGCATCAAAAGTCGCTTCTGAGCATCCTCCGCCCAGTTCCAAAATGGCCGCTGCGCCAGAATAAACCAGGGGAAAACAAAAAAATCCGTTTTTTCAGCTAGGAACAGCTGGGAAACGGGGATTTCCTGGGGAAAACGGGAGACTTGGCAGCTATGCCTACGGACATCCCTCTTGGCAATCGCTCGTGTAAACTGGATCCGAACGTTATCGTTCTGATTGCGGCCTTAAACGCATCCCAGTCAGAGTGCTGTCCCATGTCATTGAAGAAAAGCCGGAGGGGATGGAATAGGATGTCCCTATTTTCTGTGGGATCAGCGTCAGAGGGGATGGAATGGGACATCCCCATTTTTGGCAAAGGGTTCAATTCCGGACCTTCTGGGCTACAGAGACACTGCCTTAAAGGCATACCAGATCCCATCGGAGAAATGTCAGAAGGGATGGTAGGATTTCCCCCTCTTTTCCCCAGAGAAACGTCGCCCTTCTCTCTTTTCCAGCGGACCTCTGCGACGAGGTGGCCCAATACCTGGACCATCTCCTCCACCGGGCGGCTCCCAAGGCCCACCTCCCGCCCGTGGCTCAGAAAGCTGGCCTACACCGCTTCCGGGCCGCGGTGCGCACCACCCAGGACCTGGTGTCTCTGCGGTCGAAGGCAAAGGAGCTCCGCGTGGAGAGTAAGTGTGGCTGCCCGGAAGTGGGTCAGGCTGGATGACCTCTGGGTTCCGGCCCAACCATTCCGCCTTCTCCTTGCAGACGTCGACATGTACATCCCTTCGGGCCTCTTCCAGGAGCCGCGCCAGTCAGTTCACCTTCTGGGGTCGCCGCCAGGCAGCAAGGTGAGCCGCCAGTTCCGATTGGGTTTGGGGGCAGGGAAAGCCATGCAAGAGGGAGGGCTTTTCTGCAGGAAACACTAATTTCTCAAAGCCATGCCGGAGAGAAGGTAAAAACCCTTTCTTCTCTCCAATGTCTTTGTTCATCCCAGGTGGGATTTCAGGAAAAATTTCAGGAACAGACTGGAAAGAGAAGTTGCTGAAATGGAACTCATTACCAAGCTTAAAAGCATGGAGCCACCTGGGATGAACAAAGACATTGGATTCTTATCTCAATATGCTTTTAAGCCATGTAAGAGAGAGGGCTTTCCCCTCCTGCCCGAAGCTCCCGTTTCTTGAGGCCCATCGAGAGCAAGGCTTCCCCCTCACAATGCCAAACTCCCATTTCTCAACGCCAAGCCAGAGGGGAGGTTTTTTTAAAGCCACGTAAGAGGGAGGGCGTTTTCTGTTCCATTTTGCGACCCCTCCCAGTGGGTTCTGGATGACCTTTGGGGTGCCTACCCGCTCAATCGGCCTCCCTCTCTGCCCCCAGGCATCTCTTCCCACCCAGGCGGACCTCCTGAAAGATGCCGATGGGAACGTGGACTGCCAATTGTAGAGATTGAGAGAGTGAGAAAGAAAGAAAGAAAGAAAGAAAGAAAGAAAGAGGGAGACAGATGTTGATGTAGAGAGAGATAGAGCGAAAGAGATATAAAAGAGTAGTAGTATAATAGGAAGAAATCTCAGATTTTATTTATATACTAGTGTCATTCAGCCCGTTTAGAAAACGGGCGATAGAAGATATGTGAGAGGAGCAGCAGGGCCGCGGCCTTCCCCCTCTCTCTCTTTCTGCGCTCGGCCGCGGGGCGCACCGGGAACGCAAGTAAACAAACTCGCTCTCCTGTCCTGCCCCACGGCCGAGCACAGAGAGGGAGGGAAGGCCTCGCCCTCGCCGCTCCTCTCACTGGCTCCTCCCATAGCTGCCAAGTACCCCGTTTTCCCCGGGAAACCCCCATTTTTACTTACCTTTTCCCGGTGGTCCCCCGTATCACTTCGTCTCCCGTTTTTCTCCGTTATTTTCTCCTGCCAGCGGCCATTTTTTCCTTTCCGATTTGCCCTTCTATGGGCACAAAAATGGCCACCGCCGGTTTCGAAAGTCGCATCTACGCATGTCCGGAAGTGCATAGATGCGATTTCCGGTGTTGGCGTCCGCCATTTTTTGTGCCCATAGATGGGCAGAGCGACACCGGAAGTTGCGTTGACGCACTTCCTGACATGCGTAGAAGCGACTTTCAAAGCCGGCGGTGGCCATTTTTGGTGCCCATAGAAGGGCAAAACTACACCCGAAGTTACGTCGACGCAACTTCCAGTGTCACACGGCTGCCGGTCCCGGATTCTGCAGTCCGGGACTTGGAAGGTAAGGCTCCTCCATCGCTGCTCAGGACGGGCAGAGGCCAGGGAAGGTGAGGCACGCTCGGGCCGGGCTGCTCCCGCTGCTGCTGTTACCGTCGCCGCCTCCGGAGGCTGGTGACGAAGGTGGCTCCGGGGGCGCCCATGGCTGTCGCGGGGCCGAAGCTGGGGCGGCGGGGGCGGGAGGGGTGGGGATCCTCTAGGCGCCTGTGGAGGTCGGCGCTGGGAGCGGCCCGCTAGAACAGCCTCCGGCACCGCATGAGAGTGTCCTGGGCGTGCGACTGAGATATTGTCTCTGTGTCCAATCCCTGTGTCCGTGCGGCACATGCGCAGTAGCGCGGACACAGGGACTGGACACAGAGACACTTGCATATTATTATATAGGATATATATCTTAGAATTTTGAAGTGTCAGGCATAGCTCTAGTGGCTTTAGCCCAAACGTAGCAGAGTTTTCCTGCACAGCGCATAAGCTAGTTGAGGTGGAAATGACTAGTCGGCTAGACGCAGAATAACTATTTACAGGATTTATTAAAAGAAAATAAAAGCAGCAGAGTTTCTGCATACAAAGCAAAGCAAAATAAATCCTCTCTCTCTCTCTCTCTCTCTCTCTCTCCAACCATACGCAGCACTCCTACTCCTAACACCCAACAAGAAACAACTGTGCTAGCATTCCTAGATAACAGAGTTCAGTGCTGGTCGTTAACCAATCAGAGAGTAGTTTCCAGGTCAGGCAGACCTTGGCTTTCTGCCAAGAGTAAGTTTCCCATGAGAACCAATTAACAGAAACTGAACAATATACATACAATTAGTATATGCAGTTTACTGTTGCCTCTTTGTATGCATTCTAAATACTTTTGCATGTGATTCTTTTTCTTGCAGTTCTATTTGTAAAATGCCTAATAAAGGTTTGATAGTAATGATAATAATAATATAAAAGAGAGGAAGAAAGATGGAGAGAGAAAGAAAAATTGAAAAGAGAAAGGAGACATGGAGAGATAGAGGGATTGAAAGAGAGATAAAAAAGAGGAATGAAAACAGAGAGATGAAAAGAGCGAGAGAGAGGAGAGCCTCCCCTGGCTTCTTTACCGTTTCGCGCTGGACCCGGGTTCACAGTGGGTTTTGCTGGATGACCTTTGGGGTGCCTACCCGCTCAATCGGCCTCACTCTCTGCCCCCAGGCATTTCTTCCCACCGAGGCGGACCTCCTGAAAGATGCCGATGGGAACGTGGACTGCCAATTGTTGGTGGATCAGCTTCGGGTGTGTGCCACCCTGCAGGATCAAGCCAACTGCCTCTCCATTTTGTACAGCCTCAAGTAGGACTTTGGGCCTCAGCGAATGCGTATCGCCCTGTGTTGCTGGGGGGGGGGGTTAGTTAGACTGGATGACCCCAAGGTCCTTTCCCTGAGATTTAAGAGCACGGGCATGGGATCCCTTCTCTCTTGACAGTAAGAGCTGTTCGGCAGTGGAATTTGCTGCCAAGGAGTGTGGTGGAGTCTCCTTCTTTGGAGGTCTTTAAGCAGAGGCTTGACAGCCATCTGTCAAGAATGCTTTGATGGTGTTTCCTGCTTGGCAGGGGGTTGGACTGGATGGCCCTTGTGGTCTCTTCCAACTCTAGGATTCTATTATTCTTCCTTCCTTCTTCATTTTATTTTATTTTATTTTATTTCTATTGCCCTTAATCCCACTCGATTGCCTTTCCTCTGCCTGTTCAAATATCCTTTATTAGGCATATCAAACCACACATTATCACATAAAATTTATATACAGATTATATAAAATACAGACTCAGTTGAGCAAGGCTTATCCCAGTCAGTTCCTTAACTCCAGGAAGAGTATAGATATATATAAATACTACACCAAACACTGCCACACCACCTACCAATTAAGGAGCACTAACTCTCTTTGTAATGGCCCAGCCTTTCTGCATGGACAGCACTCAAAAATTCAGCTACGGCTGTAGTAATTTGATCATCCCTGTCCGATAGTAGGACCTGAACGGTTGGTAGTTTGGAAATCAGCCAATTGAGTTGCAAGGCCTCTAATAGTTGTCTTCTGGCATGAGTTCCAAATTCACAGGAAAAGAAAATATGCTCCAAAGTATCAGGTTCCTGTTTACTACATTTGCAGAGACGCTCTGATTCTGGGAGACCCAAATATCTTCCTCTCACCATCATCGAGGGGAACATATTAAATCTGGCCAGCATAAACAGCCTACACAGTTCGTGGTTTTTCAAATTTGTCATGTATCCCTTTTGAAAATCTCTGCACAGAGGGAGATTTAAATGGAGAGGAGAACAGGTGCTGTGCTTTGCAACCTCAAGCATGGAGAGAACACTTTTTCCTATAAGAGTCTTCCTAATAATTTCCCAGATGTCTTTGGGATCAGAATTTTCAAAGTCAACTAAGTTAAGCCCTATCGAATTCAATTTTCTCCTACAAATCAATGATAGATTGTAAATTATATTATCACTTAAAAGATCATACAGGAGAGAGTTAGGGGATAGGGCTCTGTAATGCAGGAAGATCCAATATTTCATGGTCCTCAGCCATGCTCTTGCTGATAAAGACAATATTCCCAGCTCGCAGCATATTGTTTCATATTTTACAGAACTTGCGAGTCCTAGTAATGACCTCAGAAGGGATGCATGGAATTTATCCAGCATCTTAAGGTCACCTGACGTCCACAGTGGGGTGCCATATAAAAGTTGGGCACAAAGTTTCATGTCAATTACTTGCAGTACTGCTGGAATGTATCTGTTTCCTTCAGGAGAAAAGAAATAAGATTTGATATGGTGGGCTGTCCCTTTAACCTTAGCTATTGCCGCACAGATGTGTGTGTTCCAGTTCATATTATTTTTAAATACAATCCCCAGATAATTAAAATGCTTCACTTCCTGTATTAGATGTCCATTGATTATATAGTTTTTTGGGTTCCCTCTTTTTGTAAACTGCATAATTTTGGTCTTGTCATAGTTGATTTTTAAATTATTAAGGGAGCAGAAGTTTGAAAAGCTCTTAAGTAATTTTTTAATACCCAAAGAAGAAAGTGAGATAATTGCTGCATCATCTGCATATAATAATAAAAAAAGTGGGATATTGTTTAAATAAGGAATATGAGAGGTTACATTTTGAAGAAATAATGGTAAATCAGATAAGAATAGATTGAATAGAGTGGGTGCCAGGACACAGCCTTGCCTAACTCCTCGATTGTTGAAGATTGGACCTGCAAGTCTACCATCTTTTGTAACTTTAACATATATTTGGTTATTAGAGTGCAAATTTTGTATCAGTGTCAGTAGATGTGGATCTATACCAAGGTGCTCCAGTTTGGTCCACAGTTTGTTACGATCGACTGAATCGAAAGCGCTTTTTAAATCTACAAATGCCACAAAGAGTCTTCGCTTGTTTTTTATGGCATATTTATCTACAAGATGACTTAACACTAAACATTGATCAAGTGTTGAGGAGCCTGCCTTAAAACCAGCTTGTTCCTTACCAGGCAGACCTTTGGTTAGCATCCATTGTTCCAGTTTAATAAGCAGGGATTTAGCATAGATTTTGCTTATGCATGGTAACAAACTAATAGGTCTATAGTTCTCTTGACAGTTCCTATCGCCTTTTTTAAAGATCGGCACCACTATTGAGTTATTCCACGATTTTGGTACAAGGCCTGAATGATAAATAGAGTTAAAAAGCGGGACAAGATTAATGGCCCACCATTCCACATTTAGTCTCAGCAAGTCTATTGAGATGCCGTCCATACCCGGGGATTTTCCCTGTTTAAACGAAAGAATTATCCTTTTCATCTCCTCTTCAGTAATTTGAAATTGTATGGTTCTTGCCGCAGGAGACTTAAAATTCTTCTTTGTAAAAGCTTGAGGATCATAAAAAACAGAGCTAAAATACGTAACCCAAGCTTCATCCCTTATATTGGGGAAATCAGTAGTAGTTTTTATTGAGAGAAGTGACCAGAAGGTTTTAGAATCTTTAATTTCTAGTGCAGCCACAATTTTGGACCATTTGGCTTGTGCAGACATGAATTTTTTTTCTAGGAGCATATTCTTAAAAGCATTTTTCATTTCAAAGTAGATCTTCCAAAGATCTTGGGAGTTGGTTCCCGCGACAGGGCCGGGCTGGGCCGGCTCCCGAGCTGCCTCAGACGGAGCCAGCCAGCCAGCGCGGCCCCCCTTCCCTTTTCCCCGGTCCCGGCCTCACCATGAGTAGCGGCAGCGCCGGCTCTTCCCGGCCCCGGACGAGCTCCTTCGCAGACCCGTCAGGCGGGGCTCCCGCCACAGCGTCCACCGCGCCAGGCCCGACCTCGGGGGCAGCGCCGGGGGCGAAGCCCGGGGGGGCTGCCGGGCCTGGCCCGGGGGGAGGCGGGTCCAGCACGGCAGTCGGCTCCTTCCCGGGGCTCAAGCTGGGCCGAGATAGCGGCAAGGTGACCACCGTGGTGGCCACGCCAGGTCAGGGCCCCGACCGCCCCCAAGAAGTTTCGTATTCTGATATCAAGGTCATCGGCAATGGGTCATTTGGGGTCGTCTACCAGGCCCGACTAGCAGATTCCGGAGAGCTGGTTGCTATCAAGAAGGTGCTGCAAGATAAACGCTTCAAGAACCGAGAGCTGCAGATCATGAGGAAGTTGGATCACTGCAACATTGTTCGCCTGCGGTATTTCTTCTACTCGAGTGGGGAGAAGAAGGATGAAGTTTATCTTAATTTAGTCCTGGACTTCGTGCCCGAGACGGTCTATCGCGTGGCCCGACACTTCACCAAAGCCAAACAGACCATCCCTGTCATCTATGTAAAGGTGTACATGTACCAGCTGTTCCGCAGTCTTGCTTACATCCATTCTCAAGGCGTGTGTCATCGGGACATCAAACCCCAGAACCTACTGGTGGACCCCGACACAGCAGTACTGAAGCTTTGTGATTTTGGCAGTGCAAAGCAGCTGGTGCGAGGAGAACCCAACGTTTCCTACATCTGTTCCCGCTACTATCGTGCTCCTGAGCTCATCTTTGGAGCCACAGACTACACCTCAAACATAGATATCTGGTCTGCTGGCTGCGTGCTGGCAGAGCTGCTTCTGGGGCAGCCTATATTTCCTGGGGACAGTGGAGTGGACCAGCTGGTGGAGATCATCAAGGTGTTGGGGACACCAACGCGAGAACAGATCCGAGAAATGAATCCCAACTATACGGAGTTTAAGTTCCCCCAGATTAAAGCACACCCCTGGATAAAGGTGTTCAAGCCTCGCACGCCGCTGGAGGCCATCTCGCTGTGCAGCCGGCTGCTGGAGTACACGCCCGCCACCCGCCTCTCCCCACTGGAGGCTTGCGCCAACAGCTTCTTCGACGAGCTGCGTGAGCCCAATGCTCGGCTGCCCAACGGCCGCGACCTGCCCCCCCTCTTCAACTTCAGTCCTGTGGAGCTATCCATCCAGCCAGGGTTGAACACAAACCTCATTCCACCACACATTCGATCCCAGGCCAGCTCGGTGGGAAGTGTGCCTGGCTCCACATCTTCGCACAGTGAGGGGAGAATGGGAACCGACAGGAGCCAGGTTACACCCGGAGACGGAGCAGGACCCATCGCCAACACATCCTGAGGGGCTGCTGGGCCGGGGGGGCAGGTCCCCTCCACTTACCCCCTACCCTCCAGGCCACCCACATGGACTTCTCTGAACTGTGAACGGTGGGGGGGGGGAAGCAACGGTGTGGCCTGGGGGATCATGTGGAGCTTGCCTCCCGTTGGCCAGTGGGGAGGCCAATCGGAGATGAGACGGCCACTTGGATGGGAAGGGGGAGGGGGCGGAATTCCCTGTCTCCCTGAATCACTTTGCGGTTCCCTCCCATGTTGTCCCATGATGCCTCGGCACGGGGAGAGGGCAGAAAAAAATACCATGGCTTAAGGGCTCCCTTTTTCAAAAGCAGTCAAGGTTGGTGCCTCTGGGGAGGGGGAGAGACCCAAGAGCTGCCATCCCACCCCACCCCCATTTCTCTCCTCCCCTCCCATTTTTCCCAAGGATGGCCCAGTTCGATTTTAACTTGCTCGTTTTTAACATCCCCGAGGGATACAAAAAATGTTTTATTTCCAGTCTCATGTCACCCACGCTCTCCGAACTCCGACCCTGTGGGCCTCTCCCACCGGTCTGGTCCCTCACTGGGTGTCCCTCTCCCACCTGAGACCTGTCTGCCTCTGAAGCACGGATGCTGTATTTTTAAGCGGGTCAGTCTTTTTCCCCTTTGGTTTTCTTATTAACCCCAATAAAATTCAACTTGTCACTTTCAGGTGGGGAATTAGGACCATTCCTTTTCCCTGAAAGGCCTCCCTCCCCTCATCATTTTGCTGGCTGTGCCTCCACCACAATCTCTTAATGGGAACAAGAAACTCCTATCCCCCTTGCCTTGGACTGTGAGGGGGGCACAGCCAACCACACCTTCCTCTTCCAACCCTCCCCTACGTCATGGCACCAGGATTTCTTGTGGGAAATCCTCTCCCCTTGCCCTCAGTACAGGCTGGCGTTGGAAGCTGTTCCTTCCCCAGGCAGGTGGATAAATTTACAGCAGAGCTTGCATCTGCTCCCCAGCACCGCAAATCAATGATGTGGGTGGATGAGGGGGGATGCTCTCTCAAAGCGGGTGGGAGGAGAGGGAAGGAGAAGACAAGTTTTAATTCCATGCCCTTTCCCTCTCCTGCTGTAAATACATCTCTTCTTCCCCACCCCTCTCCCTCAGTGGCTTCCTTTCACCATTCTCCCTGTAAATAGATTATACTTTCCTCTGCCATGGGCCAAAGCAAACAAGATGAATTTTAACAAGGAGAAATGTAAAGTACTACACTTGGGCAAAAAAAAATATGAAAGGCACAAATACAGGATGGGAGACACCTGACTTGAGAGCAGTACATGTGAAAAGGATCTAGGAGTCCTGGTAGACCACAAACTTGACATGAGTCAGCAGTGTGATGCAGCAGCTAAAAAAGCCAATGCAATTCTGGGCTGCATCAATAGGAGTATAGCATCTAGATCAAGGGAAGTAATAGTACCACTGTATTCTGCTCTGGTCAGACCTCACCTGGAGTACTGTGTCCAGTTCTGGGCACCACAGTTCAAGGAGGATACTGACAAGCTGGAACGTGTCCAGAGGAGGGCAACCAAAATGGTCAAAGGCCTGGAAACAATGCCTTATGAGGAATGGCTTAGGGAGCTGGGTATGTTTAGCCTGGAGAAGAGAAGATTAAGGGGTGATATGATAGCCATGTTCAAATATATCAAAGGATGTCATATAGAGGAGGGAGAGAAATTGTTTTCTGCTGCTCCAGAGAAGCGGACACAGAGCAATGGATTCAAACTACAAGAAAGAAGCTTCCACCTAAACATTAGGAAAAACTTCCTGACAGTAAGAGCTGCTCGGCAGTGGAATTTGCTGCCAAGAAGTGTGGTGGAGTCTCCTTCTTTGGAGGTCTTTAAGCAGAGGCTTGACAGCCATATGTCAAGAATGCTTTGATGGTGTTTCCTGCTCGGCAGGGGGTTGGACTGGATGGCCCTTGGGGTCTCTTCCAACTCTATTATTCTATGATTCTATGATTCTTCCTTCCTTCCTTCTTCATTTTATTTTATTTTATTTTTATTGCCCTTCATCCCACTTGATTGCCTTTCCTCTGCCACGATTGGCTTTTAAGGTGGGGTTGGACTGGATGGCCCTTGTGGTCTCTTCCAACTCCATGATTCTATGATTCTTCCTTCCTTCTTCATTTTATTTTATTTTATTTTTATTGCCCTTCATCCCACTCGATTGCCTTTCCTCTGCCACGATTGGCTTTTCAGATGGGGTTGGACTGGATGACCCTCCAGGGTCCCCTTCCGACTCGGACACTTCCTTTCAGGGGTCCTGATTGGGAGACGGAGCTCTACGGCAAGGCAGGAGCTACCTTGGGCGACCTCCTCGCGGAGCTGTATTCGAAAGCCGGCGCCACTCGGCAGTGGGGCCTGATCCGCTACATTTCTGGCGTCCTGAGGAAGAAGGCAGAAGCTTTGGACGAGGTTGGGATATTTTGGAAAAAAAAGATTGAAAATTTGAAGGAAAAATAGGGTTCTGGGCAGCCTCCTTTTGGGAAGAGTTTGAAGGGGTCAATCTACGAAGTCATTAAAAATACAATGACAAGGTGGGCCCAGGATATAGGAAGACCCATATATAGTGACCAATGGGAGAGACTATGGAAAGAAGGACTAAGATTCACAGCTTGCACCGGTATTAAAGAAAACATATTAAAATTAGTTTATAGGTGGCATCTGACTCCAGTTAGAAACGCTAAAATGTATGAAAAGGGTTCGAATAAATGCTGGAAATGTCAAGTCGGGATTTTGGAATGCGGTATACGAAAAATTAAAAAAAGATGTTAACAATGACGTTTGAAAAGAAGCCGGAGCTGTTTCTACTAAGTATTGTTCCCGAAAGTATTCCTGAAATTAAAAGAAACATACTGTTATACGCTAGCGCAGCGGCTAGACTGCTCATAGCTAAAAACTGGAAGGGGGAGAAAACACTGACGATTTTTGAATGGCAGGAGAAATTAGTAGAATTCATGAATTTGGCCAAAATGAATCAGAAATATACCTAAAGAAAAATATATAATGGAATGGAAATTTGTGGAGGAGTATTTGATCAAAGGAAATTTCAAGATTAATTTGGTGATTTGCTTAAATTGAGAAAAGAGTAGGGAATTAAAGAATTTGAGATAAGAAGAAATTTATAATTTGGTAGCTAAGGTAAAGCAAGACTAGAAGAATGTAAGAGAAGGGAAGCGATGTACGAACGGTAGGAAGTCATTTTTTAAGTTTTATCATTTGTATTTTGTTTTGTTTTTTGTATTATTATTTTGTATCATTTGTATTATTTGTATTACAGTAGTACCTCAGGTTACGAACACGATCCGTTCTGGATCGCGGTTTGTAACCCGAAAAGGTCGCAAACCGAGCGGGTCGTAAACCGAGGTACGACTGTACTTTGATGAGCTGGAATAAAGTCTTTTTAAAAATAAAAATAAAAATGAAGGGGTCAATCTAGATGACCGCCGGGGTCCCCTTTTCTTTCCCCAGGCCTGTACCAACCTCCTGTCGCACCAGAAGCACCTCACCGTGGGTCTCCCCCCAGAGCCTCGTGAGCAGACCATCTCGGCGTGAGTTTTTGGAGTCGCTACGATCCTGACCAGGGAGGCAATCAGGGGGGCAATCCTAACCGGGGAGACTATTGGGGCAAAATGGTGGGCAGCTGGACCTCTGGAAGGGGTCAAATCCACGTCTCTCGCAGAAGGGGCTCGTTGGCCTTCGTATCCTTACTGGGAGCTGGAGGACGGGCCCAGTTTTAATTTCCTAGGTTCAATCAATCAGTCAATTCATTAATTTGGTTTTCTTGCATTCCCGTCTTACAAAAGCCGTCTCTCTTTTCAGAGACTTAATTTAATTCAATTTAATTTAAAGCTTTAAATTTGCTGGTACAGGCCAACCGAAAGCGGGTCGCGACAGGTAGAATACTAAAGGTATGAATTTATTGTTATGACTGATTGAATTTTTAAATTTGATGTTAATTTTAAATTATAATTTATTGTCAATTTTAAATTACAATTTAGTGTCAATTTTTCTTTTTCATTTCAATTAATTTAAATTTAATGAAAACTTTGTTTTAAAATTTAAATTATTATTTTTAAACTTAAATGAGTGATAGAATTTCTAAATTTAAGTACAGTGGTGCCTCGACTTACGAACAACTCGACAACCGAATTTTTCGACTTACGAATGGGGGTAATGGCCTCAACTCCTGGGGAAAAAACGCGGCGGTTTTAGATAGGGGTTTTCCGTTTCCAATGCATTCCTATGAGAAATCGCACTTCCAATGGCGTTTTTCGACTTATGAATTTTTAAATGCGTACGTCGAGGCACCACTGTACAATCTAAATTCAAATTGCTTAACATTTTTCAAATTTAAATGATTATTATTAAATGTTATAATAATAATAGTAATAATTTATTATTTATTATTTATACCCCGCCCATCTGGCCGGGTTCCCCCAGCCACTCTGGGCGGCTTCCAGCAAAACATTGAAATACAGAAATCAAACATTAATAATAATTATTTATTATTTATT
Source organism: Zootoca vivipara (assembly GCF_963506605.1). Taxonomy (NCBI): domain Eukaryota; kingdom Metazoa; phylum Chordata; class Lepidosauria; order Squamata; family Lacertidae; genus Zootoca; species Zootoca vivipara. Next base: position 3,624,200 of record NC_083293.1, on the reverse strand, counting down.
ATGTTTATTTATGTTTACATGTATGTTTAACTTTAATTTAAATTCTACATTTAAATTTTCAAATTAAAGTGGTTAGGTATTAAATATTTAAATTCAATTTCAGATTTAAATTAAATGTAAGCTTAAATTTTTTGACTTGCAATAATGTCTCGTTTTTAAAATTTAAATATTTTTAGTTTCCGTAAATTTAAATAATTTAAATTAAATTGAATTACCGGTATTTAGATTCGCCAATTTAAAATCAGATTTAATTTAGATGTCAACTTAAAATTTATCATTTATTTTTTTAAATTATTCTTCATTTCCATAAATTCAAATTCAGATTGACCTGAAACGTCAGCTTAAATTTTTTGACTTAGTAGTGTCACTTTTTTAATCATTCTTAATTTCCGTAAATCTAAATTATTTAAATTTAAATTATTATCCTTCTTAAATTTGTCATCGGAATGTTGCGCAAAAGTACAAAACAGTTGGCAGAGCAGGGGACTCTCGATCCCAGAGTCCTGGGCTCGATTTTCACATCGGGTGAGACATTCTCGCCTTCCTCGGGGTCAGACTAGATTATTATCGGCTTCCCAACTCGGCTGTTTTTCCCTGCCAGCCCCCTTCCCTATGAGGAGCTCACACGTCTGATCGAGGACGCCAGCGAGGGGAACCTTAGCGTCTGCATCCTAACCCAGGTGAGCGCCGGGTGATGAGAAGAACAGCAGCGGGGGCCCTGTTTTCTGGGAACTCTAGGCACCTGGCTTTCCCGGGAACCTTACCTTCCAAGTTCCGGACTGCAGAATCCGGGACCAGCAGCCGTGTGACACCGAAAGTTGCGTCGACGTAATTTCCGGTGTCGCTTTGCCCTTCGATTGGCACCAAAAATGGCCGCCGGCGGCTTCGAAAGTCGCTTGTACGCATGTCAGGAAGTGCGTCAACACAACTTCCGGTGTCGCTCCGCCCATCTATGGGCACCAAAAATGGCCGCCGCCGACACCGGAAGCCGCGTCTGTGCACTTCCGGACATGCGTAGATGCGACTTTTGAAGCTGGCAGCGGCAGGTTTGGTGACCATAGAAGGGCAAATCGGAAAGGGGAAAAAATGGCCGCCGGCAGGAGAAAATAACGGAGAAAAACGGGAGACGAAGTGATACGGGGGACCACCGGGAAAAGGTAAGTAAAAATGGGGGTTTCCCGGGGAAAACGGGGTACTTGGCAGCTATGCCGGGAACAGTGGTTTGTTCCCCAGAGATTTACTCCCTGGGTACCATATTTTTCGGGTGTCGTAGTTCATTCCCCAGAGATTTGCTCCCCGGGAACCATAGTCCTCCGGGAGTTGTAGTTTGTCCCTCTCTTCTGGTTCCAGGAAATTATGGTCTACCTGGCCATGTACATCCGGACGCAGCCGGCCCTCTTTGCCGAAATGTTCCGCCTCCGCATTGGGCTCATCATCCAAGTGATGGCGACTGAGCTGGCGCAGTCACTGTCATGTTCAGGTAGGGAGGCGCCTGGTCGCAAAGCCACCAGTTCCATAAAATAGGGAATTGTCCCATATAATAGGAGGAATACGGTATTTTACCCATATAATAGCAGGTATATAGCATTGTCTTTTTTGCTTGCTTGCTTGCTTTTTCTTTTCTTCCTCCTTCCTACTTTCTTTCTGTCCTTCTCTGCTTGCTTGTTTTTTTTTCTTTTCTTCCTCCCTCTGCTTCCTTTTTTCTTTTTTTCTTTCTTTCTCTTCTTTATATTCGTTCCTTCTTTCTGCTTTCTCTTCTTCCTCTCTACTTTGTTTTTCCTTCCTTCCTTCCTTCCTTCCTTCCTTCCTTCCTTCCTTCCTTCCTTCCTTCCTTCCTTCCCCTTTACCTTCTTCCTTCCTTTCTCTGCTTTCTCCTTTATTCCTTTCTCTGCTTTTTATATATTCTTCTCTTCTTTCATTCTCTACTGTCCTTTCTTTCTCTTCCTTCTTCCTTTCTCTTCAATCTTCTTTCTTCTCTTCTTTCTACCTTTCTCTGCGTTTTATTGTTGCTTCCTCCTTTCTTTCTTTCTCTTTTTTTTCTCTGCTTCATCTCTTTCTTTGTCTTCCTTCTTTCTCTTATTCCTTTCTCTTCTTTCTTTGCTTGCTCTTCTTTTCTTTTCTTTTAATTTTTTTAAAATTTATTTCAAAATTTCTTTAAAACAATACCAAGCATCTTCAAATCAGTCCAGCTACATTCGTTTACACTTTTTACATATTCCATTGTTTAACTTTGAAGAATCATAAATCAGATTTGCAAAACCAAAAAAAAAAGAAGAAAGGAAAAGAGGAAAGGAAAAACGAAAAAAGGAGAAGAAAGGTGTAGAGAAGAAAAAATAGAATAGATAAGAAAAGAAAAAAAGAGGGAGAAGGAAAAGAAAAAAAGAAATTCAAATAAAAATAAATTAATGGATGTAGCCCATCTTGATTTCAGCAAGGCCTTTGACAAGGTGCCCCATGATATTCTTGTAAAGAAGCTGATAAAATGCGGGCTAGACAATGCTACTATTCAGTGGATTTGTAACTGGCTGACTGACCGAACCCAAAGGGTGCTCATCAATGGCTCCTCTTCATCCTGGAGAGAAGTGACTAGTCGGGTGCCACAGGGTTCTGTCTTGGGCCCAGTCTTATTCAACATCTTTATCAATGACTTGGATGATGGGCTTGAGGGCATCCTGAGCAAGTTTGCAGATGACACCAAATTGGAAGGGGTGGCTAATACCCCAGAGGACAGGAACACACTTCAAAATGACCTGAACAGATTAGACAACTGGGCCAAAGCAAACAAGATGAATTTCAACTGGGAGAAATGTAAGGTACTACACCTGGGGGGGGGGGGAGAGAAAGACACAAATACAGGATGAGTGACACCTGGCTTGAGAGCAGTACATGTGAGAAGGATCTAGGAGTCTTGGTAGACCACAAACTTCACATGAGTCAACAGTGTGATGCAGCAGCTCAAAAAGCCAATGCAATTCTGGGCTGCAGCAATAGGAGTATAGCATAGATCAAGGGAAGTAATAGTACCAGACCTCACCTGGAGTACTGTGTCCAGTTCTGGGCACCACAGTTCAAGAAGGATACTGACAAGCTGGAACGTGTCCAGAAGAGGGCAACCAAAATGGTCAAAGGCCTGGAAACGATGCCTTATGAGGAACGGCTTAGGGAGCTGGGTATGTTTAGCCTGGAGAAGAGAAGGTTAAGGGGTGATATGATAGCCATGTTCAAATATATGAAAGGATGTCATATAGAGGAGGGAGAAAGGTTGTTTTCTGCTGCTCCAGAGAAGCGGACACGGAGCAATGGATTCAAACTTCAAGAAAGAAGTTTCCACCTCAACATTAGGAAGAACTTCCTGACAGTAAGAGCTGTTCGACAGTGGGATTTGCTGCCAAGGAGTGTGGTGGAGTCTCCTTCTTTGGAGGTATTTAAGCAGAGGCTTGACAGCCATATGTCAAGAATGCTTTGATGGTGTTTCCTGCTTGGCAGGGGGTTGGACTGGATGGCCCTTGTGGTCTCTTCCAACTCTATGATTCTATGATTCTAATGTCCATATAGAAAAAAGTACATCTCAAAACATAAAGCTTCCGCCCCTTTCGGCACAGTAGTTCATAATACATCTTATCCTCCTGTCAGATAATAATTTAATATAAATCCAGCCTTTGAGTCTATCTAACCATCACAATCGTCATAAACTTCTCATCCTTACAAGGTTATTCTAAGCATTAGTCCCCTTATCTTGCTCTTATTTTATTATATTCTCTGCTTCTTCTGCCTTCCTTTCCCTCTTCCCTTCCTTCTTCCTTCCCCACCTCTCCCTCGCTATTTCCCAGCTGACGAAGCCACGCAGACCTTGTTGAACCTCAGCCCAAATTAAGACAAATCTTGCAACCTGGGATAAATTGAAACTATCCCTTCTGGGAAGAATCTCATTAGTGAAAATGTGTGTAATCCCTAGGATGATTCATTTGTTTCAAAACTTGCCAATACTGGGCAAAGAGGATATATTTAAAGACTGGAAAAGAGATCTAGCCAAGTTCATTTGGAACGGAAAAAGACCAAGAATCAGATATAAAATTATGATAGATAGCACTCATAGGGGAGGATATGGAATGCCCGATCTGGAAGCATACCATGATGCAGCGGCACTATGGTGGCTGAAAGATTGGATCACACTGAAAGACACCGACCTACTGGATTTAGAGGGGTTGGGAATAGCCTCTGGGTGGCATCACTACCTGATGAGGGAGAAAATTGAAAAAAGGAGTAGTTTTCGGCTCAATGTTATCAGGAAATCGCTATATCTTGTATGGCAAAAATATAAAAGATACTTTGAGCCGAAGACGCCCTGGTGGATCTCTCCCCTCGAGGCAGTGGCAGTAAGAAGAAAAAATATGGAAACAAAGTGGCCTACATATAGACAGTTAATAGAAAATAAAGAAGGAACTTGGCACCTAAAGGAATATGCGGAAGTAAAAGGACATTTCACCTCCTGGTTGCAGTATTTTCAAGTGAACCAAAGGTTACAAATTGATAAACAAATTGGCTTTGAGAATGGAATATCTAAATTAGAGGAGACCTTATTGATTAATAAGGATAAATTCATAAAAAAATTACCAAATTATATTGAAGTGGAAAACGGAGGAGGAATTAACAAAAGATTATATGATAAAATGGTCCCAAGACCTAGGGAAACCTATAACAATGAGTGAATGGGAAAAATTGTGGACGAGAGGCCTTGAATTTACACCATGTTATGATATAAAGGAGAACATTATGAAGATGCAGAACAGGTGGTATTTAACACCTGCGAAACTGGCAAAAATTTACCCAGGAGCAACCAACATCTGCTGGAGATGTAACGAGGCAGTAGGTACCCACATTCATATGTGGTGGCACTGTAAACCCATAAAGAGGTTTTGGGAGTTAATATATAATGAACTAAAGAAAATATTGAGATACCCGATCAAGAAGTGCCCCAAATTGTTCTTATTAGGAATGGTGCCGAAAGAGGTTAACCCCAGAGATAGCTGTTGTCTAAGTTACGCAGTTACAGCTGCGAGACTTTTAATAGCAAAAAATTGGAAGGATGTTCACGTTCCGACAAAAGAAGAATGGCAAGAAAAATTATTTAATTATCATAATTTGGCAAAAAAATATGAGGAAATTAAAGGTACAAAGAAGGAGGAAATTGAAAACAGATATTTCTATTTCAGAGAAATGAAGACAGTCAAATGTAATATTTGTTATAATCATTTTTTATTGTGAAGTGTATTTTATTCTGTGATAAATGTTGTATTTTGTAATAAAGTTTAATAAAGATAATAAAAAAAAACCTCAGCCCGTCCGACGTCAAAAGCCTCCTGCACCACATCCTGAGCGGAAAGGAATTTGGCGTCCAGCGCAGCGGTCAGTCCTCGCAGGGTCAGACTCAATTCCTCTGGGGGGGATCCCTTGTGCCCCAACCTGGCACTGAGAACCCCGCTTTCTCCCTGCAGTGCGGACGGCCGATGCTGCGCCGGGCGTCTCCATCCGCGAAATGGCCGGCGCCACCAAAACAGAGCTCTGGACCAAAATCCAGCAGGGGGGCGATTGGCGCCCCACCAAAGAAACGCGACAAGGCGGGTGGCGTCAGCGTCTTGACGGCGCCCTCAACCGGGTGCCGGTGGGCTTCTACCCAAAGGTGTGGAAGGTCTTGCAGAAGGTGAGCGCCAGACCTGGTGTGACTCCGGAGCAGGAACAAATCTCCCGGATCTGAGTTTTACGAGGCTGAATCTGAAGTGAATGCGATTCTCCTGGGTTTGGATCCGAAGTGTGCGAGGTTGAATCTGGTGTGTGTCTTACCTTCCAAGTCCCGGACTGCAGAATCCGGGACCGGCAGCCGTGTGACACCGGAGGTTGCGTCGACGTAACTTCCGGTGTCGCTTTGCCCTTCTATGGGCACCAAAAATGGCCGCCGCCGGCTTCGAAAGTCGCGTGTACGCATGTCAGGAAGTGCGTCGACACAACTTCCGGTGTCGCTCCGCCCATCTACGGGCACAAAAAATGGCCTCCGCCGACACCGGAAGCCGTGTCTATGCACTTCCGGACATGCGTAGATGCGACTTTTGAAGCCAGCGGCAGCCAATTTTGGTGCCCATAGAAGGGCAAATCGGAAAGGAAAAAAATGGCCGCCGGCAGGAGAAAAATAACGGAGAAAACGGGAGACGAAGTGATACAGGGGACCACCAGGAAAAGGTAAGTAGAAACGGGGGTTTCCCGGGGAAAACGGGGTACTTGGCAGCTATGGTGTGTGTGTAAATCTGACTGAGCGTAACTCTGGATCAGGCACAGATCTGAGTATGAATCCAAAGTGTGTTATGCCGAATCTGGAGTGAATGCGGATCTCCTGAATTCAGATCTGAAGTGTGTGAGGTTGAATCTGGTGCGTGCGCCAGTCTCTTTAAGTCTGAATCTGGAGTGAGCACAAATCTGAGTGTGACTCCGGAGCAGGTCATGGGTGCAAATCTGTCGAGAGGGTGACTCCATTTCCACTCATCTTTTCTTCCCAGTGCCACGGTCTGTCCATTGGCGGCTTTGTCCTCCCGTCTTCCACCACTCAAGAGGTAATGGTGACTTGGTTTCCCTACCAGCACATAATAATACTAATAATAATAATGAGAGAAAGATGAAGGCAAGGAGAGGTGGAGAAATTGAAAGAGAGATAAAGAGAGAGGGGGAGAGAAAGAGGGAAATACGGAGACATAGATGGAAAGATTGAAAGAGAGAGAGAGAGAGAGAGAGAGAGAGAGAGAGAGAGAGAGAGAGAGAGAAAGGAAGGAAGATGTAGAGATTGAGAGAGGTTGAAAGAGAGTGAGAAAGAAAGAAAGAAAGAAAGAAAGAAAGAGGGAGACAGATGTTGATGTAATAATAATAATAATAATAATATTTTATTTATACCCCGCCCTCCCCGGTCAAAAACCGGGCTCAGGGCGGCTCACACCAACAAAACCACAATAAAACATAAAAACAATTAATTATAATACAGATTAAAATACAGTATTAAAATTTAAAATGCAGCCTCATTTCAAGTAGTCCATAAATCCAGGCCATGAGGGAGGAAAACACAGGGGTCAGGCTAAGTCCAACCCAAAGGCCAGGCGGAACAGCTCTGTCTTGCAGGCCCTGCGGAAAGATGACAAATCCCGCAGAGAGAGAGAGAGAGCGAAAGAGAGTGTGAGAAAGATGGAGAGAGAGAGCAAAATTGAAAGAGAAAGGAGACATGGAGAGATAGAGGGATTGAAAGAGAGATTAAAAAAAGAGGGATCAAAACAGAGAGATGAAAAGAGCGAGAGAAAGGAGAGCCTCCCCTGGCTTCTTTACCGATTCCCGCTGGACCTGGGTTCAAATCCTAATGCCCCTTTTCCGTTTCCGGCAGATGACGCCGGGCGAGATAAAGTTTGCCGTCGGTGTCGAGTCGGCGCTGAACAAGATCCCGCAGCCAGAATACCGGCAGCTCTGCGTAGAAACCATATGGGTGTTGACCCTGTTGGCTGAGGTTGACTTTGCCGGCTCTGGGAGGCTGGTCAGCATCGACGACATCGTCAAGTTGGCGGACGAAGCGTTCTGCCAGGAGCAGGTGAGGGCAGACACCCTTGGGTGGGGCAGTCGGTGTTTCCCAGGTGTTAGCAGGGCTGGCGCTTCCATTAAGGTGAACTAGGCCACGGCGTAGGGCGCCAAAATGGAGGGGGCGCTGGCCAGGCCGCCCGCCAGTGCTGCCTCAGGCCGCTATCCGGAGGCGCGCGGGGAGTCCGGGCCTGGGGTTGCCTCCTCTGAACAGCTGAAAGGTGGGCGAGGCGGCCCCAGGCTCGCGCTCCTGGCGAGAAGTTCCGGAGGTGCGCGGGGAGTGACAGCGGCAGAGAAGCGGCAGCGGCAGAAGGGCGAGCGGGGCCCACCAGCCAGCATGATCAGCAGGGTCTTGCAGCGGAGCAGAGAGCGGGAGGAGGCAGCCCCGCCCCCAGGCTCACGCTCCCAGCGCGCCTGCGGAGCTTTGCGTGGGGAGTGGGAGGCTGAGGCCACCTCAACTGAGAGGCGCAGCGAGGTGGCCCCAGGCTCATGCTCCCCCTGCGCGCCTCCGGAGCTTCGTGCCCGGAGCGCGAGCTTGGGGCCGCCTCGTCGCGCCTCTCAGCTGTTCAGTGGAGGCGGCCCCAGGCTGCCGCTCCCTGCGCGAAGCTCCGGAGGCGCGCGGGGATCTCTGGGAGCTTGAGCCTGGGGGCGGGGCTGCCTCCTCCCGCTCTCTGCTCTCTGCAAGACCCTGCTGATCATGCTGGCTGGCGGGCCCCGCTCGCCCTTCTGCCGCTTGCCCTTCTGCCGCTGCCGCTTCTCGTGCCCACCCAGGTCAGTCAGTCAATCCCGCCAGCCGGCCAGCCAGCCCGCCTAGTGGGCAGAACGAGGTCCCTTTTCTGACCAAGCGAAGGGGCACCCCCAGTTCCTCTTGAGGTGGCACGCCGAGCCTCCCCGGACAGGAGCAGTCTACAGCCCAGGACCAACTTTTGGCCCGGCACTGCCTCTGGCCCGGGCTGGCTCTTCTCTGCTGCCGCCGGGGCCAGACATAAGCGTCACCTTGGAAGGGAGAAGCCAAGCCACGGCAGGTCCAAACGGAGCCTCTCCAGAGGCCGCGGGGGTGTCCTTTTGGATAAATCTGGGTTTTCTATTATACACTGACGTTGCTTCCCTTTTTAAAAAATAATTTTTATTCCACTTTTATTTTTTCTAAAAAAGGTCAACAACTCTGGGAAATTGGGGGGGGGGGGGCGCAGAAGGTGATATCGCCTAGGGCGCAAAAAAAAACTAGCACCGGCCCTGGGTGTTAGAAGTGGGATCACGGCACCGAGCGGTGACGTCTCGCCCGTATTTTTGGCCGATTGTCTTTATTTTCTGCACCTGTTTGGTGTGATTTATTGATCGATCACCCAGCAATTTCCGCTCTCTGTCCCTGACTCTTGTCTCCGCTTTCCTTTTCCGCCCCAAATACAGAAAGCCCTGGGTGCCGATGACGCCATGCTGGAGAGGGACCCTGCCACGGGCATCTGCACCTTGCTCTACGACAGCGCCCCCAGCGGGCGCTTCGGCACCATGACGTACCTGTCCAAAGCGGCTGTCACTTACCTGCAGGAGTTCCTCCCTGAAGCTGGTTGCAGCATGCAGTAGCCAAGAACGAACAAATCTCTCAATAGTCTCTCTACCCTGCCTTTGCCTTGCAAATTATGCAAATTGTATGCAAATTAGGTTTCCCAAAACAATTGAAGGGAGCTTTTTATTCCAGGAGGGAAGATTTTTTCAAGGCTGTGTGGTGTTGTAAGGCTTGAATAGTATGGTTTTAATTGATGAATTTAAAAATCATTTAATCATTTTTAAACTGAACTATCATTTTAATCATTTCAATCATTTTAAAATTTAAAAATCATTTAATCATTTTGATGGTAAATGTACAAATTATTTAATCATTTCAGTGATAAACTTTAAAATGATTTAATCATTTCGATGAATGTTAATTTTAAAAATCATTTAATCATTTTTAAATTGAACTATCATTTTAAATCATTTCAATCCTTTTAAAATTTTAAAATCATTTAATCATTTCGATGATGAATGTACAAATTATTTGATCATTTCAGTGATAAACTTTAAAATGATTTAATCATTTCAATGATTGTTAATTTTAAAAATTATGTAATAATTTCTATAGTTTTCAAATTTAAAGATTATTTAATAATTTCAATAAAGGCATGGGTTTTTGATTTTTTTTAATTACATCAGTCCTTTAATTATTAAAAGTATTTAATCATTTCAATCATTTTAAAATTTTAAAATTATTTAATCATTTCGATGGTAAATGTACAAATTATTTGATCATTTCAGTGATAAACTTTAACATGATTTAATCATTTCGATGATTGTTAATTTTAAAAATTATGTAATAATTTCTATAGTTTTCAAATTTAAAGATTATTTAATAATTTCAATAAAGGCATGGGTTTTTGATTTTTTTTAATTACATCAGTCCTTTAATTATTAAAAGTATTTAATCATTTCAATCATTTAAAAATTTTAAAATGATTTAATCATTTCGATGGCAAATGTACAAATTATTTGATCATTTCACTGATAAACTTTAAAACGATTTAATCATTTCGATGATTGTTAATTTTAAAAATTATGTAATAATTTATATAGTTTTCAAATTTAAAGATTATTTAATAATTTCAATGAAGGCATGGGTTTTTAATTTTTTAAAATTACATCAGTCCTTTAATTATTAAAAGTATTTAATCATTTTAATAATTCTGAAACATAATAATTATTTAAGTAATTATTAAATTTAAGTAGAACTATGATTTAATTTTAAAAATCAAAAATACCATGCGCCAAGGAAGGTGATAGAAAGCATCAAGTACAATATATTCCTTCTGGTTTTGAAATGATTTTGATGACTTCTATAAAATGCCCTTTTTACGTTTGAAATGGTGATTTTGGAGAATGAAAGTCTCCAATTAAATGCCTTAATTCCATTTTCCAATTTGAAATTATTTTGTTTTTGAAGGTTTTGGCGATCAAAAGTCTCCCAATAAAATGCCTTAATTTTGTTTTCCGGATTGAAAATGTTTTTAAACAATTTTGGTGATTAAAAGTCTCCAATAAAATGCCTTAATTTCATTTTCCAATTTGAAATGATTTTGGTTTTGAAACCATTTGTGCGATAAAAAGTATCCAATAAAATGCCTTAATTTTGTTTTTCGATTTGAAATGATTTTGCTTTTGAAACAATTTGGGGGAATGAAATCCTGCCATGAAATGCTACTAAATGTGTCGCATTTCCTGTCCACATATCCGAGTTTGAATCTTCTTCCCAGCCTCTTCGTTGGAAAGTTTATTCATTTCTTTATAATTTTAATCATAGACGCTTATTTTATTGCCCAAAATTTCTCGTACAAATTTCTCATACATCAGTTTCAATCTGTTACCTCCGAGGATGTGGACAGGCTGCTTGGACGAGTGAAACCAGCCACCTGTCTCCTTGATCCTTGCCCATCCTGGCTTATAAAAGCTAGCCGGGAAGCGCTGGGCGATGGGCTTCGTGGGTTGGTGAATGCTTCTCTCTGTGAGGGAGCCTTCCCAGACCCGCTGAAAGAGGCGGTTATTAAACCGCTTCTTAAAAAACCATCTTTAGATGCGGCCCGTATCGCCCAGTCTCAAATCTTCCATTCTTGGGCAAGGTGATTGAGCGAGTGGTTGCTGAACAACTCCAGGCACGCCTGGAAGAAGTTTTGATCCCTTCCATTTGGATCCCTTCCAGTCGGGATTCAGGCCTCATCACGGGACTGAACCTGCCTTAGTTGCGCTGGTTGATGATTTCCGACAGGTTAGGGACAAAGGTGAGAGCTGTTTCCTAGTTCTGCTGGCTCTCTCAGCGGCTTTTGACACCATCGACCATAACATCCTTCTGGACCGTCTAGAGGGGCTGGGAGCTGGGGGCACTGTCATACAGTGGTTCCGCTCCTTCCTCCTGGGCCGTGTTCAGAAAGTGGTGATGGGGGATGAGTGTTCAGACCCCTGGGCTCTCACTTGTGGGGTGCCTCAGGGTTCTGTCCTCTCCCCCATGCTTTTTAACATCTACATGCAGCCGCTGGGAGAGATCATCAGGGGGTTTGGGCTGGGTGTTCATCAGTATGCGGATGATACCCAGCTCTACCTCTATTTCAAATCATATCAGGCAGTGAGAGATTTTACTTTCTTGGGCTCCTTGATCACTGCAGATGGTGACAGCAGTCACGAAATCAAAAGACGCCTGCTTCTTGAGAGAAAAGCAATGACAAACCTAGACAGCATCTTAAAAAGCAGAGACATCACCTTGCCGACAATGGTCCGTATAGTTAAAGCTATGGTTTTCCCAGTAGTGATGTATGGAAGTGAGAGCTGGACCAGAAAGAAGGCTGATCGCCGAAGAATTAATGCTTTTGAATTATGGTGCTGGAGGAGACTCTTGAGAGTCCCATGGACTGCAAGAAGATCAAACCTAAAAAGCCAAACCTAAAAACCTAAAAAGCCAATGCAATTCTGGGCTGCATCAATAGGAGTATAGCATCTAGATCTAGGGAAGTAATAGTACCACTGTATTCTGTTCTGGTCAGACCTCACCTGGAGTACTGTGGATACTGACAAGAAGGATACTGACAAGCTGGAACGTGTCCAGAGGAGGGCAGCCAAAATGGTCAAAGGCCTGGAAATGATGCCTTATGATTCTATCCATTCTGAAGGAAATCAGCCCTGTGTGCTTACTGGAAGGACAGATTCTGAAGCTGAGGCTCCAATACTTTGGCCACCTCATGAGAAGAGAAGAATCCCTGGAAAAGACCCTGATGTTGGGAAAGATGGAGGGCACTAAGAGAAGGGGACGACAGAGGACGAGATGGTTGGACAGTGTACTCGAAGCTACGAACATGAGTTTGACCAAACTGCGGGAGGCAGTGGAAGACAGGAGTGCCTGGCGTGCTCTGGTCCATGGGGTCACGAAGAGTCGGACACGACTAAACGAGTAAACAACAACAACATATTCTTATATATCATATGTATAATATATCATAATGTATCTCTAAATTAGCTATAGCTAATTTATTATATTATAGCTAATTTATACTTATTTGCATCTTTCATCTACACATATTTACAAACTTTTTCGCTTCAAAAATGAAAAAAAATAAATAGGAAACAAAGTACCGTATGTGTATTTTTTTTGGGGGGGAGAGAAATGTGATTTGTATAATAATAATAATAATAATAATAATAATAATAATAATAATAATAATATATTATTTATAACCCGCCCATCTGGCCGGGATCCCCCAGTCACTCTGGGCAGCTTCCAACAAAATATTAAAATACAGAAATCCATCAAACATTAAAAGCTTCCCTAAACAGGGCTGCCTTGAGATGCCTTCTAAAGGTCTGGTAGTTGTTTTTCTCTTTGACCTCTGGTGGGAGGGCGTTCCACAGGGTGGGTGCCACCACCGAGAAGGCCCTCTGCCTGGTTCCCTGTAACTTGGCTTCTCGTAGCGAGGGAACCGCCAGAAGGCCCTCGGCGCTGGACCTCAGTCGCAGAACGATGGGGGAGGAGACGCTCCTTCAGGTATACTGGACCGAGGCCGTTTAGGGCTTTCAAGGTCAGCACCAACACTTTGAATTGTGCTCGGAAACGTACTGGGAGCCAATGTAGGTCTTTCAGGACCGGTGTTATGTGGTCTCGGCGGCCGCTCCCAGTCACCAGTCTAGCTGCCGCATTCTGAATTAGTTGTAGTTTCCGGGTCACCTTCAAAGGTAGCCCCACGTAGAGCGCATTGCAGTAGTCCAAGCGAGAGATAACTAGAGCATGCACCACTCTGGCTAGACAGTCTGCAGGCAGGTAGGGTCTCAGCCTGCGTACCAGATGGAGCTAATAGACAGCTGCCCTGGGCACAGAATTGACCTGCGCCTCCATGGACAGCTGTGAGTTCAAAATGACTCCCAGGCTGTGCACCTGGTCCTTCAGGGGCACAGTTACCCCATTCAGGACCAGGGAGTCCTCCACACCTGCCCGCCTCCTGTCCCCCACGAACAGTACTTCTGTCTTGTCGGGATTCAACCCCAATCTGTTAGCCGCCATCTATGCTCCAACCGCCTCCAAGCACTCACATAGGACCTTCACCGCCTTCACTGGTTCTGATTTGACCTTAACAGATCAAGGGAAGTAATAGTACCACTGTATTCTACTCTGGTCAGACCTCACCTGGAGTACTGTGTCCAGTTCTGGGCACCACAGTTCAAGAAGGAGACTGACAAGCTGGAACGTGTCCAGAAGAGGGCAACCAAAATGGTCAAAGGCCTGGAAACGATGCCTTATGAGGAACGGCTTAGGGAGCTGGGTATGTTTAGCCTGGAGAAGAGAAGGTTAAGGGGTGATATGATAGCCATTTCAAATATATAAAAGGATGTCATATAGAGGAGGGAGAAAGGTTGTTTTCTGCTGCTCCAGAGAAGCGGACACGGAGCAATGGATTCAAACTACAAGAAAGAAGATTCCACCTAAACATTAGGAATAACTTCCTGACAGTAAGAGCTCTTCAGCAGTGGAATTTGCTACCAAGGAGTGTGGTGGAGTCTCCTTCTTTGGAGGTCTTTAAGCAGAGGCTTGACAGGCATATGTCAAGAATGCTTTGATGGTGTTTCCTGCTCGGCAGGGGGTTGGACTGGATGGCCCTTGGGTTCTCTTCCAACTCTATGATTCTATGATTCTATGTCAAAGCAGCACAGTTGAGGCCACACAGGATGCCACAGCTGCTGCCATTGGCTACAGACTATCTGTGACATCACAATAACATGGCATTTCCAGCCAGCCCAGCTGAGGATGCTGCATCATAATCTCTGGCCTCAGCTGCTGCCATTGGCTGAATACTATCTGTGACATCACAAGAAACATGGCAACATCCTGAATATAAACGTGCGAGTGCACAGAGGCTGCAGGGTTTGGCTGTCCAGCAGGTGGGGAGGGTGGGGGTCGAATCCTGTCCCTTCGCCCAGCGGGACCCGCTGTGGGAACCGACCAGGCCCTCCCCAAGATGACATAGCTGCCAAGTACCCCGTTTCCCCCGGGAAACCCCCGTTTTTACTTACCTTTCCCGGTGGTCACTTCGCCTCCCGTTTTTCTCCGTTACTTTCTCCTGCCGGCGGCCATTTTTTTCCTTTCCAATTTGCCCAATGGGCACCAAAAATGGCCGTCGCCAGCTTCAAAAGTCGCATCTACGCATGTCCGGAAGTGCATAGACGCAACTTCCGGTGTCGGCCATTTTTGGTGCCCATAGAAGGGCAAAGCGACACCGGGAGTTACGTCAACGCAACTTCCGGTGTCACACGGCTGCCGGTCCCGGATTCTGCAGTCCGGGACTTGGAAGGTAAGCCAAGATGCGCATGGGGTATGCAAGGGGGAAAGAGGGGGGGTTGGGGTGGTGAATGACGTCACACGGGAGAATTATAACGTCACGCGGCAGGAGGCCCAGAGAGAGGGGTGTCGTGACATCATGCGGCAGGGGTGGGGAATGGGGGCGCCCTTGGGTTTGGGGAGGGCGAATGGGTCGAGACGGGGCGGGGGGATTTTCCACAAGGCACGTGGGTGAGGGAGTTGCTTTCCCATTTGAGCCACAGCAATGTGTGGCCGGGAACAGCTAGTATATACAATGGTGCCTTGCTTAACGAATGCCCTGCTTAACGAAATTTCCGCTTAACGAAGGGATTTTTCGAGCGGAGGTTGCCTCACTAGACGAATCCATTTTACGAAAAATTCGTCTAGCGAATCGCGGTTTCCCATAGGAATGCATTGAAATTCAATTAATGCGTTCCTAGGGGCAAAAAAATAAAAATAATCAATGCATTCCTATGGGATTCGCTAGACGAATTTTTCGCTATAAGAAAAGACCCGTGGAACGAATTAAATTCGTCTAGCGAGGCACCACTGTATACGGAGGCCTCAGGGCGGTTCATGGAAAATGATTATAAATATAAATGGTATGTAAAAATAACATATATAGAAATATTAGATAATGATATCGACAACTACATTTCACTGCATAGTGGTTGCCTTTTTCTGCCGAATATATATATATATATATATATATATATATATATATATATATAATTCTTATATTATTGAATACAAGTATATATCAATAATATAATAATATATCTGTCAGAGGGCCTGGTATGGCTACTCTAGAGTAACGACTCCAGCATGGTCTTTTAAGGTTTTTATTAAGTGCTGATTATTTACAGTGTTCAGAGCAGTAAAAATGCATCCTTAAGGTGAGGTGTCTGAACTCCCGAATGGCGATTGGCGCGTTTTCTTCCAGCACCACAGCTTTGGCAGACCCAACCTCTTCCCCCTACGTTTGCGTCGCAATTCGGGAGTTGGGGGAATTGGCCTCCCCCCTGTGCGTCCTACTTCCTGTCCCACCTGCGGCCTGGGCTCCACAACCTTGCCTGAGCCTCGGACACCACTTCCTGACTCTCCGCTGGAGGCAGAGCTCTCCTTACTCTCTCCCGCGCTTGGGGATGGGCTGGAACTTAAGATGGGAGGGACTTCCCTGTATCCCTCGTCCCTCACATCCATCCCCCTCCCAGGCTCCTCTCCCCCCCTTCCTAGTGGCTCTCCGCTTGCTGGGGACGAGTGAAACCCCAAGAAGTCTGTGGCATCCGAGCCTGTGGGTGTAAAAATTTCCCCCCAATCCTGCGATCTTTCTCCTTCCCCCTGAGAAGACGGGAATCCCAAGAAGTCAGTGGCGTCAGAGCTGGTGGGAGTAAAAATGTTCTGCCAGTCCTCTCCTGCCTCTGACGTCGTTGACCTCGGTGAAACCCACACCTCTTCTTCCGTGTCCTCAAATTCCGCTTCCCATCTCCATGGAGAGCTGCTGCCTGCTATCCCTTCCTCCTGCCCCTCCCCCTCTCCCTCCCTTTCCATGTGCCAGGGCTTGGGCCTGTGGGGGAACAGGGCGTGGAACTCTTCCACTAAAAATTCCTCAGGTACTTCTGTGGCCGGTATCCACTCATTGTGGGACGGCGGAGTGTCCTCCCATGCTATCAGGTACTCCAGTCCTCTCACCCCTCTCCTTGAGTCTAAAATCTCAGTTGCCTCATTGAGCTGTCGGGCGTCTCCCGTCTCCCCCCCTCCCTCTGGAGGCTGATCGCTGTCCCTGAACCTGGTACTTTCCCTGTACGGCGACAGCAGCGATCTATGAAACACTGGGTGCACTCTCATGTCCTCCGGCAGTGCTAGCCTGAAGGCTACCGGGTTGACCTGTTGCGTGACCGTGAAGGGGCCCAGCCTCCTGGGTGCTAACTTCTTGCATCGCCCCCTGGTGGGAAGACCTTCCGAGGATAACCAAACCTTGTCCCCCACCCTGATGACCTCTCCCGGTCGCCTGTGGCGATCTGCCCCCTTGTACGCTTCCTTGGCCCTCTCCAAGTGTTCTCTGAGCTGCTGGTGCACCGTCTCCAGGTCCTCTGCCCAATCCTCTGCCTGTGGGCCCTCTTCCTCCTCCTCCCCCTCCCTCTCCGGGAAAGATCTGAGGTCGCGCCCGTAGTTGGCCTTAAAGGGCGACACCCCTGTGGAGACGTGCACCGCATTGTTGTAGGCAAATTCTGCCAGTGGCAGGCGATCCACCCAGTCCGTTTGCCTCTGGCTGACGTAACATCTCAGGTACTGCTGCAGAATGGCGTTGACCCGCTCCGCCTGTCCATTGGTTTGCGGGTGCCTAGCCGTCGACAAGCTGACCTCCACCTGCAGGAGGTTCATGAGCCGCCGCCAGAACCTGGAAACAAATTGGCGGCCACGATCCGAAATAACCCTTAAAGGCAATCCATGCAGTCTGAATACGTGGTCAACAAACAGTTTGGCCGTCTCTTCTGCCGAGACCGCCCTGGCACACGGTATAAAATGGCACATTTTGGACATGAGGTCCACCACCACCAACACTGCGGTCTTGCCCCTGGACGACGGCAGGTCTGTGATGAAGTCCATGGACACTACTTCCCACGGCCTGTGCGGTGTGGCTAAGGGCTCCAGCAAACCAGCTGGTGGCGCTCTGACCACCTTTGCTCGCTGGCAGGTGTCACATCCCCTTACATAATCCCGAACATCCTCCCGCACCCCTGGCCACCAGAAGTGTCTCATGACTAGGTGAGTGGTTTTGTCCCTTCCAAAATGACCCGCCGTTGGGTTGTCGTGCATCTGCTTGAGGGCCTTACCTCTCAGCTGTTTGGTTGGCAGGTACAGGGCTCCCTTGTAAAAAAGCAAACCCCTCCTTTCCTCAAAGTCTTTGGCCTGCTCCCCCCCCCCTCTCAGTTCTCTGAAGATGCGGGTGGCAAATTCATCAGCTGCTGTCAGTGCTGTGAGTTCTGCCTCGCTCACCACTGTTGCTCCGCAGGACCATGCTGATGGGGGGAAAATATGCCTGGGTGCCGGTGGCAACTCCTCCTCCATGTACTCTGGCTTGCGGGAGAGGGCATCCGCCCTGACATTCTGCTCTCCCGGGATGTAGTGGATGGAGAAGTTGAAGTTCGAGAAGAACTCTGCCCACCGTATCTGCCGCTGGTTGAGCACCCTGGCAGTTCTCCAGAACTCCAGGTTCTTGTGGTCTGTGCACACCTGGATGGGGTGCTTGGCGCCCACCAGGAAGTGTCGCCAGTGCTGGAACGCAGCGTGGATCGCGAGAAGTTCCCTGTCAAACACTGTGTAGTTGCGTTCCGGCTGGGTCAGCTTCCTGGAGAAGAAGGCACAGGGTCTCCACTCTCTGTTGGCGTCCAGTTGCAACAGAATCGCTCCCAGAGCCTTGTCCGAAGCATCTGTCTCCAGGCGTAGGGGCGCATCCTGCACCACGTGGAACAGGTGCTGGTCTGAAGCGAATACCCTCTTGAGGCTTTCGAACGCTGCTTGCGCCTCTGGTGTCCACCGGAACTTCTGCTTGCCTCTCAGGCAGTCGGTGATAGGAGCCGTGACGCGAGAGAAGTTCTTGATGAACTTCCTGTAGAAGTTCGCGAAGCCTAGTAGGCGTTGGGCATCTTTGCGCGTCCTGGGGCTGTGCCAGTCCAGGATGGCCTGCACCTTGTCCTTGTCCATCGCCAGCCCCTTGTCTGACAGCTTGTAGCCTAGGAAGTCCACTTCTTTGGTGTGAAACTTGCACTTCTCCAGCTTCACATACAGGTGGTTGTCCTTCAGGCGCTGCAACACCTCCCTGACATCCTTCACATGTTGCACTGGGTCATTGGAGTAGATAAGGATGTCATCCAGAAAGACCAAGCAGTTCTTGAAGAGGAGGGACCCCAGGACGTGGTGCATGAAGGCCTGGAAGCATGCTGAGCCCCCTTGCAACCCGAAGGGCATCACCAGATATTCAAAAGAGCCCAGAGGTGTGAACATCGTGGTTTTCCATTCATCACCCTCCCGGATCCTAATCAAGTTGTACGCCCCTCTTAGGTCGAGCTTGGTGAAGATCTTGCCCCTGCGTGCCGCTGTCAGGAGATCATCCACTCTGGGCATGGGGAAAGCCATTGGCTCTGTCACCGAATTCAGCCGTCTAAAATCCACCACCAGACGGCGCTGTTGCGTGTCTTTCTTGTCCACCCAGAAGACCGGGCTGCCCCCTGCTGCCTTGCTTTCTCTGATGAACCCCCGCTTGAGGTTCTTGTCGATGAAAGCGCGCAGATCCTCCAGTTCCTGATCTGACATGGCGTACAGCTTGGCTGGGGGTATAGTTGCCCCTGGCACCAGGTTGATCTGGCAGTCAAAAGGCCTGTGTGGGGGTAGGTGGTCGGACTCCGCTTCGCTGAAGACCTCCTGCAGGTCCCAGTACGGCTTGGGTATTGCCTCACCCCCCTTGACGTGCATGGTGGCCACCGTGGCTATCGGAGGCCCCTCCCCTGGTTGGTGCTGCATGCAATGTTCCAGACAAAAGTCCGATCCAAAAGTGATGCATCTCTGGTGCCAACTTATGGAGGGGTCGTGGCGCGTCAGCCAGCTCATGCCCAAGACGATGGGGGGGTCTGAGATGGTTGTGACGTTGAAAGCCAGTGTCTCTGAGTGCCTTCCCACCGTCATTCTCATGGGGGGGGTTTGATGCGTGATGGCCCCTCCCAGCAGCTCTCTGCCGTCAATGGTGGCCACGTGCAGGGGAAAATCCAGCTGCAGAAGTTGGATCTGGTGCTCTTCCGCAAAGTTTCTCGAGAAGAAGTTGGCTGAGGCACCACTGTCAATTAAGGCGAGGACTGTCAGGGGATAGCCATTTGGGAGCGTGAGCGTGACTTCTAGAACCACTCCTGCTCTGGGAGGGGTGGGCTGGCTGTGCTCCTCTCTGTGCGGGTGGGCGGGCGGGGGCTGTTGTCTGCTGACTGTGCCTGGCCGCTCCCCCTTGTCTCCTGCAGCCAGGCTGTCTCGTTTCCCTGCTGTGGTGCTGCGTCAGCTGGGGAAGGTACAACCGTTCCCGCCTTTCCTTGCCACTCTCTGCGATGAGGGCAGTCTCTGACGCGATGCCTGGGGGAGTTGCAGAGAAAGCAATTCCCGCCTCTTCCCTCCTTGCGTCTTGGCGCCGCCGGGGTTTGAAAAGCCCGCGCGCGCGCTCCTCCGATCTCCATCGGTTCCGGCTCTGGGCTTGGCCTGGGCGGGTGTGGGGGCGGGCCCTGGGGTGGGGTTTGGTGATGTGGTCTGTCCTGGGAGCGTGGGAACCAAGGTTTTGCTGCGCGCGTCGCTTGTTTGTCATTCCATCTGGATTCCTGTCTCACCCCCACCGCTAGCGCCGCTTTGCTTAACTCATCCATAGTTCGCGGTTTGGGACCTCTTGCCAGCTCATCCTTAACGTCTGCGTGCAAACCCATGTAGAAGGCTGATTTCACTGGCTCACTTTGCAGATCCCACCCCAGTTTGTGCACCAGCATGGTGAATCTCGCCCAGTAGTCCCTAACTGTCGATTTTCCTTGTGTTAAGTTATGAAGCTCCTCTTTAGTGGCCTCCATTTCACTGTCACTAGCGTACATTATTTTTAAAGCTTCTAGAAATAATTTTGCGTTCTTCATGCAAGGATTTTTTTGCGCGATGAGCGGTCTTACCCATTCTCGGGCGGCCCCCGTCAAATGCTCTATGATAAAGGAGACTCTGTGCGCGTCATCTGGGAATTCTGCTGCATGCAATTCCAGCGCATAATTTATTTCTGTCTCGAATCCTAGGTACTCCCTAGGGTCGCCGCTAAACTTGGTGACTAGGCTCTGTCCCCTTCTCACTTGGACTAGCTGCGGCTGGGGCACCCCCCCACCTCTAGCGGCTTTCTCCTCTTCCAACTTCTTCTGTAGGTCCAAAACCATCACCCTTAGCTGTTTCTCAGTCTCCTCTTTTGTCCTCACCTGGTCCACCAGCTTGTTCAGCTCCTCCTGCGCCCCTCGCGCTTCCTCCTGAGCGGCATGCAATTGCTGCTGTGCGTGCGCTGTGAGGTTCTGCAGCTCCTGCTTCGCTGCTTCGGCCTCCAGCCTCCAATGCTCAGCCTCTTGAGCGCTCATCGCTGCACTCCAAAGTAGCCAAAAAAAGATTCGGGAGTTGCTGTCAGAGGGCCTGGTATGGCTACTCTAGAGTAACGACTCCAGCATGGTCTTTTAAGGTTTTTATTAAGTGCTGATTATTTACAGTGTTCAGAGCAGTAAAAATGCATCCTTAAGGTGAGGTGTCTGAACTCCCGAATGGCGATTGGCGCGTTTTCTTCCAGCACCACAGCTTTGGCAGACCCAACCTCTTCCCCCTACGTTTGCGTCGCAATTCGGGAGTTGGGGGAATTGGCCTCCCCCCTGTGCGTCCTACTTCCTGTCCCACCTGCGGCCTGGGCTCCACAACCTTGCCTGAGCCTCGGACACCACTTCCTGACTCTCCGCTGGAGGCAGAGCTCTCCTTACTCTCTCCCGCGCTTGGGGATGGGCTGGAACTTAAGATGGGAGGGACTTCCCTGTATCCCTCGTCCCTCACAATATCAATCATGTCTAAATATGTGTGTCTATCATATACATGTAAATTAGATCTAGTTAATATCTAGATATGATGTTTTAGTATAATAAGACATATCCCCACAGCCCCGTTTTCGAAAGGAAAGAAACGGACACCGGTGGTTGTTTTTCTTCCAAGGCCGTATATTTAAAGTGAAATTCTCTGATTTTATAAGGGGGGGGGCAAAGACAAGAAAGATTCCCGACCAACGGATATCGAACAGTTTCCAAAATGTGTTTTTTTAAGGTTCATGTACATTGCTTAGAAAAAAAGGGAACTCTGCACACGCTCAGGAGCAAATCCCTCTTTCCTCAAATCCCTCCCAGAACAACAGGGGGGGGGGTAAAACCCCAAACGTGAGAACGGAGAGATCCTGTTGGTCGGTCGGTCGCTAGGTAGAAAACTGTAAACTCGGTTCAAGTTGGTTCCGAAAAAGTCCGTCAGCCGGAACCTGTAATGGCAGAAGCAACAGAAGGGAAGTGGCCGGCGGGAAGGAAGCCCGGCCGGTCCAAGGAGCAGGAGGAAGAGAAAGTACTGGAAGTTGGGAGGCGTGGCTTGTTCCTCGTTTCCCGTTACTCGAAACGGTGGGTTCTCCATGGCTGGTTTGGGAACAGGAAGTGGCTCCAAGGGGACAGGAAGTGGGGAGGGGAGGGGGACAGAAAGGTGCCGTGAAAGAACAGGAAGGAACTTTTAAGGGAACAGGAAGGGACAGAGAGAGAATAAGAAGGGACTGTATTGTGAAGGAGATGAAAGGGATTGTGAGGGAACAGGAAGTCCCTCAGAGGGAACAGGAAGTGGCTGTGAGAGAACAGGAAGGAACTTTTAAGGGAACAGGAAGGGACAGAGAGAGAATAAGAAGGGACTGCATTGTGAAGGAGATGAAAGGGATTGTGAGGGAACAGGAAGTCCCTCAGAGGGAACAGGAAGTGGCTGTGAGAGAACAGGAAGGGGGCTCTGAGGGAGAGTAAAAGGGACTGTGGAGGAACAGGAAGTGCCTGAGAGCAAAGAGGAATTGTGGGGGGGGGCTGTGGGGGAACAGGAAGTGCCTGAGAGCAAAGAGGAGGTGAACTGAAGGGAACAGGAAGGGACAGGGGTAAAACAGGAAGGGGCCGTAAGGGAACAGGAAGTGCCTGAGAGTGTACAGGAAGTGACTCTTAAGGGAAGAGGAAGGGACCGTGAGGGGACAGGACGAACGGGAAGCAGAGAGGAGGCAAGGCTGGGGTAGGAGTGTGGGTAGGACCTGAACCCGGCACCGGGTGCTCTCCCTGTCGGATGTCAGTTGACGTAGTACAACCAGTAGAGGAGGTTGAAGAAGCCGAAGGTGATGGGGAATAGAACCCGGGACCACTTGTCAATGGTACTGACGTCGGCCAGGTCGGGGATCTTCAGTTTCAGCTTGGACGACCTCCGGCGCAGGCGGCAGTTGGACCGGGTGGTGCGGCAGGCGGGCGCCTTCCGGGAGTGCAGGGCGGTGCCTGAAGAGTCAAACCTACGCAGGCCGCAGGGGCGCGGGTCCGGCGAGGGCAACGTGGAGAAGAGCGGGCAGTTGCTGTCAGAGACGCCAGCTAGGAGGAGGTTGCCGTACGGGTCGGGCTGGAAGGAGAGAAGGGCGTTCAGGTTCATGTATCCCAACCTGCGGGGATCTCGGCCTCAAATCCAGGACCTTAAGGTACACCCATCCCCACCTTACCTTCCAAGTCCCGGACTGCAGAATCCGGGACCGGCAGCCGCGTGACACCGGAGGTTGCGTTGATGTACCTTCCGGTGTCGCTTTGCCCTTCTACGAGCACCAAAAATGGCCGCCGGCGGCTTCGAAAGTCGCTTGTACGCATGTCAGGAAGTGCGTCGACGCAACTTCCGGTGTCGCTCCGCCCATCTATGGGCACCAAAAATGGCCACCGCCGACACCGGAAGTCGCGTCTATGCACTTCCGGACATGCGTAGATGCGACTTTTGAAGCCGGTGGCGGCCTTTTTAGGTGTCCGTAGAAGGGCAAACCAGAAAGAAAAAAAATGGCCGCCGGCAGGAGATAATAACGGAGAAAAACGGGAGACGAAGTGATACGGGGGACCACCGGGAAAAGGTAAGTAAAAACGGGGGTTTCCCGGGGAAAACGGGGTACTTGGCAGCTATGATCCCCACCCCGCTTTTTAGGCAGGAATCTCACACCTGAGTCCGGGGCTCCAGGCGCCGGGCACGTCTCTTCTGCTGGCGGGGCCCTCGCCCAAAGAAAATGTAGTTCACCAGGGCGTATTCCAGCAGTGCCAGGAAGACAAAGACGAAGCAGCCCATTAGGTAGACGTCAATCGCTTTGACGTACGGGATCTTGGGCAGCGTCTCCCGGAGGTGGGTGTTGATGGTCGTCATGGTGAGGACGGTAGTCACCCCTGGGTGGGAGAAGAAACTGGGTTAGTTGTCTGGCTGGGAATTATAGCACGGGGAAGGCGCCATCATTCAAATCCCTGTCGAGATCAACGATCAAAATATTTTCGTAATCTCCAAGGATGGGACTGATATCTTGAAATTGAACGTTTTCATACTCTGAAATCAATCAATATCATTCTAGAAGACGGATTTATAGAACACCTATTGAAATCAAACATTTTCATCCTGTGATCACTAAAAGTCAGCATGGGTTTCTGAAAAATAAGTCATGTCGGACTAATCTGATCTCATTTTCCGACAGAATTACAAGCCTGGTAGATGAAGGGAACACTGTGGATGTAGCCTATCTTGATTTCAGCAAGACCTTTGACAAGGTGCCCCATGATTTCCTTGTAAAGAAGCTGGTAAAATGTGGGCCACACAATGCTACCATTCAGTGGATTTGTAACCGGCTGGCTGACCGAACCCAAAGGGTGCTCATCAATGGCTCCTCCTCATCCTGGAGAGTAGTGACTAGTGGGGTGCCACAGGGTTCTGTCTTGGGCCCAGTCTTATTCAACATCTTTATCAATGACTTGGATGATGGGCTTGAGGGCATCCTGAGCAAGTTTGCAGACGACACCAAATTGGGAGGGGTGGCTAATACCCCAGAGGGCAGGATCACACTCAAAATGACCTTCATAGATTAGACAACTGGGCCAAAGCAAACAAGATTAATTTTAACGGAGAAATGTAAGGTACTACACTTGGGCAAAAAAAATGAAAGGCACAGATACAGGATGGGTGACACCTGGCTTGAGAGCAGTACATGTGAAAAGGATCTAGGAGTCCTGGTAGATCACAAACTTGACATGAGTCAACAGTGTGATGCAGCAGCTCAAAAAGCCAATGCAATTTTGGGCTGCATCAATAGGAGTATAGCGTCTAGATCAAGGGAAGTAATAGTACCACTGTATTCTGCTCTGGTCAGACCTCACCTGGAGTACTGTGTCCAGTTCTGGGCACCACAGTTCAAGAAGGATACTGACAAGCTGGAACGTGTCCAGAGGAGGGCAAGCAAAATGGTCAAAGGCCTGGAAACGATGCCTTATGAGGAACGACTTAGGGAGCTGGGTATGTTTAGCCTGGAGAAGAGAAGGTTAAGGGGTGATATGATAGCCAGGTTCAAATATATAAAAGGATGTCATATAGAGGAGGGAGAAAGGTTGTTTTCTGCTGCTCCAGAGAAGGGGACACGGAGCAATGGATTCAAACTACAAGAAAGAAGCTTCCACCTAAACATTAGGAAGAACTTCCTGACAGTAAGAGCTGTTCGACAGTGGAATTTGCTGCCAAGGACTGTGGTGGAGTCTCCTTCTTTGGAGGTCTTTAAGCAGAGGCTTGACAGGCATATGTCAAGAATGCTTTGATGGTGTTTCCTGCTTGGCAGGGGGTTGGACTGGATGGCCCTTGTGGTCTCTTCCAACTCTATGATTCTGTGACTCTACTAGCTGACCCGGCCACACGTTGCTGTCAGCCATCTGTCAGGAATGCTTTGATGGCGTTTCCTGCTTGGCCCTTGTGGTCTCTTCCAACTCTATGATTCTATTATTCATCCTGGCAGTCAAACAATATTGTGATTGAAGACGGATATATCAAAACATCCATGGAAATCCAATGATTCCATATTGAATCTGGATTCCAGGTGGCCTTAATGTGTCGGACAACTGGGCGCCACTTCACCAAATGGAATCAAGGTCAGGTCCTGCCTTGAAGGAAAATCAGATGGAGCAATAGAATCATAGAGTTGGAAGAGACCACAAGGGCAATCCAGTCCAACCCCCTGCCAAGCAGGAAACACCATCAAAGCATTCTTGACATATGGCTGTCAAGCCTCCGCTTAAAGACCTCCAAAGAAGGAGACTCCACCACACTCCTTGGCAGCAAATTCCACTGTCGAACAGCTCTTACTGAAGATAGAGGTCCACCAATAGAAGGAGAGGAGGTTCTCAGGTGCTTTGGTGGTCCTCATACTCACCTGAGTCCAACCCAATGGGTTTCAAGAGAGACTAAAGGTCAAGGAGGATCACATGGACCCTTGGTAGCAGGACCCTGGAGCAAGATCTCAGGATCTCCTCACCTAGGGCCACCCGGGCAGCCGAAGCATCGTAGTTGATCCAGAAGGAGACCCAGGAGAGAATGGTGATGAGGATGGAGGGCATGTAGGTCTGCAGGATGAAGTAGCCAATGTTCCTCTTGATGCGGAAGCTGAGGGACAGGCGGAGGTAGGACCCTGTTGGAGAAATAAGAGAGAGTCAAGCCAGACAGGACCCCAGGATCCAGATGAATGTGGTATCTTCAGCAAGGGGCATAGCTGCCAAGTTGCTGTCAGAGAAATAAGGGACCGGGCCGGAAGAAGCAGACCGCAAGTAGCGCTGCTGCCATTTTGGAACTGGGCGGAGCATGCTCAGAAGGGACTTTGGATGCTGCTTTGCCCAGTTCCAAAATGGCCGCCACGCCAGAAGTCGCACTGCAGCCATTTTGTCGCTTCTGAGCATGCTCCGCCCAGTTCCAAAATGGCTGCCGCGCCAGAATAAATCGGGGAAAAACATCTGCTTTTTTCAGCTAGGAACAGCTGGAAAAACGGGGATTTCCCGGGGAAAATGGGAGACTTGGCAGCTATGGGCTAATTGCTGGAAAAACGGGGATTTCCCGGGGAAAACGGGAGAATTGGCAGCTATGGCAAAGGGTGAACTGGAGGACCATGGTCTCCCGCCCTCTGCCTGACAACCCCAGGATTTCAGCCAGGGGGGTTAGAATAGATGACCCCACAGGGGGAACCCACCAGTGGTGAAGACCACCTCACGGGTGACCAGCTTCTGCTCAATGATGGTGAATTGGGGCAACTCCAAGACCTCCATTCCCGTCACGGCCGAAGAGTTTCCTTGCCAGAAGAAGACAATGTCATCGACGGTGTAGCCGTCTGAGAGGGAAGAAAAGAAGAAAGAATGAGAATGATTCCTGGTTGGAAACTATTCCCATCTTCAAATTAATCCTGGGTTACAATTAATCCTGGGTTACAATTAATCCTGGGTTAAAATTAATCTTGGGTTAAAATTAATCCTGGGTTAAAATTAATTCCCAGATGAGAATTATTCCCGTATTAAAATGAATCCTGCTTGAAAATTAATCCTGGGTTAAAATTAACCCTGGGTTAAAATTAATTCCCAGATTAGAATTATTCCCGTATTAAAATTGATCCTGGTTGAAAATTAATCCTGGGTTAAAATTAATCTTGGGTTAAAATTAATCCTGGGTTAAAATTAATTCCCAGATGAGAATTATTCCAGTATTAAAATGAATCCTGCTTGAAAATTAATCCTGGGTTAAAATTAATCCTCGTTGAAAAGTATTCCTGTTTTAACATGATTCCTAGATTAACATTATTCCACAATTAAAATCCTCCTGATTTAAAATTAACCCCGGTTTAAAATTATCCCTGCCTTAAAATTATCCCTGTATAATACTTTTCTGTGACAAACAAGGAATTGTTTTATTTTATTCCTTCCTTAAAATTATTCCTGGTTCAAAATAAATCTGGTTTAAAATTATTCCTGCTTTAAATTTATTCCCTGGATAAATTCCTTTTAATTATTTATTTTTAATAACAAAGAATTATTTCATTACATTTTATTTTATGCTTATTCCTGTTTCAAATGAATCCTGGCTTAAAATCATTCCTGCCTTAAAGTTATCCCTGGATTTTTCCTGGATAATACTTTTAATTATTCACAAGCAATCATTTAATTTGAATTGAATTGAATGATACGCACAGCTCTCAATTTCCAGGGTGCAATTCTGCTGATCCAATGGGTATCTCCGGAGATCCATCATACAGGCAGCGGTTGTCGTGATCCTGCAGAGAGAGAGAGAGAGTGGATTCCCGGGATCTGTTATGGGAATCCCTGATTGATGGATGCGGGGAATGCTATATATTGATTTTGGGGGGATTTTTCGACCCCTATTTGAATGATCTTCCTGGTCCAATGTCTGAATCTGCAAATATTTCTCTCATTTTGCCTACTGATAAGTGTACAGTTATTTTTATGGACTATTAATATGTATCAATTGATAAGTATAAATAGATATACAACCGTGTCGTACTCCTTTCCCAATTTTTTGGTTCAAAATTGGGAAAGGAGTACAACAAGGTTGTATATTGTCTCCCTGCTTATTTAATTTATATGCAGAATTCATCATGCGAAAGGCTGGACTAGATGAATCCCAAGCCGGAATTAAGATTGCTGGAAGAAATATCAACAACCTCAGATATGCAGATGACACAACCTTGATGGCAGAAAGTGAGGAGGAATTAAAGAACCTTTTAATGAGGGTGAAATGCCTGTCAAGCCTCTGCTTAAAGACCTCCAAAGAAGGAGACTCCACCACAGTCCTTGGCAGCAAATTCCACTGTCGAACAGCTCTTACTGTCAGGAAGTTCTTCCTAATGTTTAGGTGGAAGCTTCTTTCTTGTAGTTTGAATCCATTGCTCCGTGTCCCCTTCTCTGGAGCAGCAGAAAACAACCTTTCTCCCTCCTCTATATGACATCCTTTTATATATTTGAACATGGCTATCACATCACCCCTTAACCTTCTTAATTGACCATATTTGCATTAACATACCGGCCAGAGCGAATCGGTTCTTGATTGATATCATTAATATCCACCCACCTCAGGCCGTAGAGGACGGTGCCGTCCGGGTGCAAGCGGATCATGCGGTTCTTGACAGTGACGCCATGCAAGAAGGACTTTTTGTCGTTCAGGAAGTAGGTGTCCGGGAGCCAGAGCTGGTCGGCCACTCGGTTGTCAAGCGTCAGGTTGAATGGCAGATCGCCGTAGGCGAGCCGCTTGTCCCTCCAGCTCTGCTGGAAGTACATGGTGATGGTATAGTCCTGGGGGAGGAGAAAAGAAAGAGAGAGATGGGGGAAATTGAAGGATAGGAGGAGAGGAGAAGGATGGAAGGATAGGAGGATAGGAGAGAAGGTGGAGAGGCAGGTCGCCCTAGGCCTGCTGGAAATACATGGGGATGGTATAGAATCATAGAATCCTAGAGTTGGAAGAGACCACGAGGGCCATCCAGTCCAACCCCCTGCCAAGCAGGAAATGCCATCAAAGCATTCTTGACATATGCCTGTCAAGCCTCTGCTTAAAGACCTCCAAAGAAGGAGACTCTGCCACACTCCTTGGCAGCAAATCCCACTGCCGAACAGCTCTTACTGTCAGGAAGTTCTTCCTAATGTTGAGGTGGAATCTTCTTTCTTGTAGTTTGAATCCATTGCTCCGTGTCCGCTTCTCTGGAGCAGCAGAGAAATTGAAGGATAGGAGGGTAGGAGGAAAGAAGGATGGAAGGATAGGAGGATAGGAGAGAAGGCGGAGAGGGTGGTCGCCCCAGGCGAGCCACTCCTCCCTCCAGGTCTGCTGGAAATATGTGGGGATGGTATAGTCCTGGCCGGGGGTGGGGAGAGGGAGAGAGAGAGAGGGAGGGAGAAAATTGAAGGAGAGAAGGATAGGAAAAAAGAAGGCTGGAAGGATAGGAGGATAGGAGGAAAAGGGGGGAAATAAAAAGGTTGTTACCCCAGTGAGAGAGGGGGAGAAGGAAGCAGGTGTGGGGCTGAAAGAGGTTGGACTGGATGGCCCTTGTGGTCTCTTCCAACTCTAGTATTCTATGCCATTCCTCTCTGAAGCTCTCACAGCTACAGGGTCAGGCCCGCAAGCTCAGAACAAGAGAAGCAAGCAAGCAGGGGGCCTCACAGAGCATTCCCTCCTAAGGACAGCTAAGGAGAACCAATGTGTTCATGGCTAACTTGTTTCTGCAATGTTGTCTCTGGCACGAAATCTAATCTAAATATAGGCGCATGATCCCATTGGCAGGGGGTTGGACTGGATGGCCCTTGTGGTCTCTTCCAACTCTATGATTCTAAGTGAAGATGTTATAAGAAGTAAGAGGGGATATACATTGTCTCTTATGTATTTGGCATTTTTGTATCCTTTTTAAATCTTTTTTTCTTTCCCCCCCTTTTTTTCTCCTGTTGTGTTTTCTCCATTTTTTTCTATATAAAATTTAATAAAAATTATATATATATTTTAAAAAAGATAGGAGGATAGAAAGAAGAAAGGAGGAGAGGATAGCAGGAAACGATAGAAGGAAAGAAAGAAGGGTGGAAGGACAGAAGGAAATCCATCTTTTCCTGCAGGATTCGAATCCGGGACGGGAGTTCGTCCAACTTACCATGTTGACTTCAGAAATCTGGTCTATGCTTGAGATGTGAATACTCATCCCCACCACCACCGGGTTCCCTGAAATAACAACAAACAAACAAACAAACAACAAAACAACATCAACAAAACAACAACAGATATTATATTGTATTATTAAAAAGTCATAAAATTATTAATTGCTCACGAAACTCATAATTGGTTAATTTGTGGACGTGATAAAATGATCACGTGATGGAACCATCAAATCAATCCCTCAGTGGGAAGATGAGATAATAAACAATCAGGAAATAATCAGATAAAATCATAAATAACAATGCCATAAAATTAAAAGAATAAAATTATAAACAATAAATCATAACTTTAGGAAATAAATCATCAGGGTGAACTAAGCGGTAAATAACACCATAAAATTAAAGAATTAAATTGTAAACAATAAATCATAACTTTAGAAAATAAATCATAAGGATAAACTAAGCAGTAAATAAGGGGCCCAGGTGGCGCTGTGGGTTAAACCACTGAGCCTAGGGCTTGCTGATCAGAAGGTCGGCGGTTCGAATCCCTGCGATGGGGTGAGCTCACGTTACTTGGTCCCAGCTCCTGCCAACCTAGCAGTTCGAAAGCACGTCAAAATGCAAGTAGATAAATAGGAACTGCTATAGCAGGAAGGTAAACGGCGTTTCCATGTGCTGCTCTGGTTCGCCAGAAGCAACTTTGTCATGCTGGCCACATGACCTGGAAGCTATACGCCGGCTCCCTCGGCCAATAATGCGAGATGAGTGCGCAACCCCAGAGTCGGTCACGACTGGACCTAATGGTCAGGGGTCCCTTTACCTTTACCTTTAAGCAGCAAATAACACCATAAAATTAAAGAATTAAATTGTAAACAAGAAATCATAACTTTAGAGAATAAATAATAATGAAAGGCTAAAAGTCAAGAAGGAATAACAGCAAATCGAAGAATAGATTATAAGAAAATAATAATAAAAGGGATGATAAATAATCATTTATTAACTTATTTATGATTAATTATCTCATTCATTATCAATCAGATTTATGCTATTTTAGGTGGCACTCCCTTACCACCGAAATAAAACCGAACCATCGGTTAAGAAGGAAATAAGAAAAGTGGATAATAGGTCATCATTTATTAATTCATGACCCCGGCGTATTACTGGTTGGAGTCATGCTCTAACCTTTAGGTCGTGCTGCCTTACCTCCGAAATCGGGCCGCAGGCGGACATCGTAGCCTTTGAGGAGCTTGTCCACAATGTCCTTGACCACCGAGATGTTGCCAGTGGAGGGGCTGGAAGACAAAGCAGCTGAGATAAAATATTGGGGGTCCCCATTGAGCCCCACCCCATATACAAAGCCCATTTGGAGGTGCTTTGTATATTGGGGTGCCCAGCTGGATTAAAACATGGGGGCCCCCGCATGGCATCATTTAAACCTGCCCCCGAATCTATTATATTGGGGTACCCAGCTAGAATAAAATTGGGGGGGGTTCCCAGCTGGGAGAAGATATTGAGAGCCCTGATAAACTTGGGGGACCCTTCATATCATGTCCAGCTGAAATAAAATATTGTGGGGTTCATAGAAAATTGGAGTGTTTGAGACATTGGGGGGGCATCATGCTTCTCACGGCCTCCTTTAAACTTGCCCCCCAATATAATATATACGTGGCAATTGGAGGGGTCTCTCCCCTATTAGTTGGGGGCAGCTAGGGGACCCCGAAAACCCCCCACAAGTGAGCCCCCTGCAAGTTAACCTACCTGTGCACTCCCTTAAAAACCCAGGTGACCCCCCCATAGGTTAACCCAGGGGTCCCCAAACTAAGGCCCGGGGGCCAGATGCGGCCCAATCAACTTCTAAATCCGGCCCTCGGACGGTCCGGGAATCAACATGTTTTTCATGAGTAGAATGTGTGTTTTTTATTTAAAATGCATCTCTGGGTAATTTGTGGGGCCTGCCTGGTGTTTTTGACATGAGTAGAATGTGTCCTTTTATTTAAAATGCATCTCTGGGTTATTTGTGGGGGCATAGGAATTCATTCATATATTTTTTCAAAATATAGTCCGCCCCCCCCCCACAAGGCCTGAGGGACAGTGGACCCTGCTGAAAAAGTTTGCTGGCCCCTGCAAGGGCGGGGGCGCCGGAGCCATCTCTGCCCCTGAGCGCCAGGGCGGCCGACCTGCTCAAGACTGCCCCGCGCAGGTGAACCCCCACTATATTGTTGGTCCCCCCAAACCCCAGGGCGAGACCCCCTCTCAAGTTCGCCTAGTACCTGTGTGCCCCCTAACCCTCCCCCCACAGGTGAGCCCCCCCACTACCTGTCCGCCCCCCCAAAAAACCCCTAGGGGATCTTTCGCTACCTGCATGCCCCCCAAAACCCCCTCTTAGGTTAAACTTCCTGGGCACCCCTAAAAAAACCCACAGCTTGGTCCTCCGCTCCCTGTCCGCCTCGCAAAAACCCCAGGGGAGCCCCCGCTCTCTGTCCGCCGCCCCAAACCCCAGGGGAGAATCCTGATACGTTTCCCACCCCCCACAAAAAACCCAGGGGAGCCCCCCCCCAAACCTACCTGTGCGCCCAACAGCAGCAGGAGAGGAGAAGACAGAGCGCAGCCCATGCGCCGCCGCGCAGTCCCCGCATTTCCGAGGGGTGTGAGGTCGGGGTGGGGTGGGGAGGGGGGGTCAGCACCCCCGAAAGGGGGACAGCGGTGGGGCCGGCCGATTCACCTGAAGCAAATGGGAATCCGAATCGAAGAGCGGCGCTCAGCAGGCGCCGGCGCAGGGTCCCTCTGGCAGCAGCCTCGCCATGGCGCAAAACGGACTGGAGAAGAAATGCGCTCCGGTTGCGCGCAGAGGAGCCAACGGGAGTCTCCGGCCAGCGGGCGCACGTGGAAAAGGTGCTTCAGGAGAGGGCGACGGGGCGCGGGAGTTGCGCTCCGGAAGCCGCAATCGGAGACGCTGCGCCCCAATGTTGGGGAATGCGCTTTTTGGGGGGCGTAGGCGAGGAGACTGTCTGGACAAACGAAGAAAGGCTGAGCCCCAATGCAGAAAATGCGCTTTTTTAGAGACGGTCAGGAGGGAAAATGCGCCGTCGGGCGCGCAGGCCAAGGGAAAGGCTGGAAATGCACTCTCGGGGGCGCAGGTGGCGAGTGGAGACGCTCCTGCCCGCGGGAAAGATGCGCTGGGGGAAAGGCTGCGCCCGAAGGTGGGGGAACGCGCAGGTGAGGATGGCGGGACCACCAGGGACGGATCCGAGGAGGAGAAAGCTGCGCGGCCACCGTGGAAATGCGCCAAGGAGAGAGGATCCCGCTTTTGGAGAGGAGATGCGCCCGTTACAGGAGGAGAGGCTGCGCGCCGCTGCGTGGAAAAATGCGCTTTCGTGGGGAGGGGGGCGCAGACCAGGGACGGATCCGATAAAGGTGGAAGTTGCGCTCCCGAAGGAAAAGGTGGAATCCGGTCTCGGGGGGGGGGGAGGGGTGGAGGAGGACGAGGCCGGATCCTTGGATCCCTCCGGCCGCGAAATGGGGTTGGGGGGGGGGCGCAGCCAGGCCGCGAGATCCTTACTCGGGCCCAATCCGCAGGTGCCTTTTGGGAGTGGGGAACAGATAGCCGCACTTGGGGGGCGCCGGTGGACGATGCGCTCTCGGAGGGTGGCGTCGGGCGGGGGTCGCCACCGGATCCGCCTGGATGCGTAAAAATGCGCGTTTTCGGGGAGGGGGGAAAGGGCGCGCAGGCCTCGAAATCCGCGCTCCGGGGGGGGGGGCGCCGGGGAGGGGGGGGATCCGCTCCTGGGGGGGGGGCGCGCAGGGAGGCCCTCGCCTCTGTTTGGCCCGGCGGCCGCTGCAGAGGATGCTGCTGCGCTCCGCCTTTCCGAGAGGAGGAGGGAGGGAGGGAGGGAGAAGGAATCACGTGATAGGAAGAGCAGTTTTTTGGGGGGGGAGGGAGAACCCCAAAAAGTGAAGGAAATGAGAATCCGGAAGGGAAAAAATAGCAAATTTCCCTGCAAAATAAAGGGAAATCGTCTCCAAAGCGCAGAAAGAATCCCAAGGGGAGGGGGGCGCGGGGAGACAGAAAGAGAAGAGGGGGGAGAGAGAGAGAGAGTGGAGAAAGAAAGAGGAGAAAGGGGGGGGAGATGAGGGAGAAGAGAGAATCATAGAGAATCATAGAATCATAGAGTTGGAAGAGACCCCAAGGGCCATCCAGTCCAATCCCCTGCCAAGCAGGAAACACCATCAAAGCATTCTTGACATATGCCTGTCAAGCCTCTGCTTCAAGACCTCCCAAGAAGGAGACTCACTCCGCCACACTCCTTGGCAGCAAATCCCACTGTCGAACAGCTCTTACTGTCAGGGATGGGGAAAGAGAGAGGAGGAGAAAAAAAGAAAGAGGAGGGATGAGAGAGAAGAGAGGGATGGGGGGAAAGAGGGAAGGGGAAAGAAAGAGGAGGAGAAGAGAGAGAACATAGAATCATAGAATCGTAGAATCGTAGAGTTGGAAGAGACCCCAAGGGCAATCCAGTCCAACCCCCTGCCAAGCAGGAAACACCATCCAAGCATTCTTGACATATGCCTGTCAAGCCTCTGCTTAAATACCTCCAAAGAAGGAGACTCCACCACACTCCTTGGCAGCAAATCCCACTGTCGAACAGCTCTTACTGTCAGGGATGGGGAAAGAGAGAGGAGGAGAAAGAAAGAAAGAAAGAAAGAAAGAAAGAAAGAAGGAAAGAAAGAGGAGGGATGAGAGAGAAGAGAGGGATGGGGAAAAGAGGGAAGGGGAAAGAAAGAGGAGAAGAAGAGAGAGAACGTAGAGGAGAAGAAAGAAAGAAAGAAAGAGGAGAAAAAGAAGAGATAGAGAGAGAAGAGAGGGATGGGGAAAGAGAGAGAGAGGAATGGAGACTTGAGAGAAAGAGGGGGGAAGAGAGGGGGGATTATTTCCCGGGTATAGGGTGGTATAATAATAATAATAATAATAATAATAATAATAATAATAATAATAATAATAATAATAAGGTACCTCTTGAGGTTCCTGCCTGCCTTGCTCGAGGTCCGACTGGATGACCCCCGGGGTACCCTTCCAGCCTGGCCCTTCTAGGATTCTCTGTTCGCTCCTCCATTTCCCCTCTGTTCCTCCAGACCGGGGGGGGGGGGGGGGAGAGCATCCTCTACTGCCTCGGTGGTCCGTTGCTAAGCAACCGCGCATTCCAGGGATTCTCCCACAGTGCTTTGCTCCTTTCCAGCGAGGACCGAAACCTTCCATTTCCACAAGCACCCCCCCAAAAAAAAAGATTGATAGGGAAAAAATCTGACAGCCGGACTAGTTCCGGTTTCATCTAGTCTGACCCCCAGCAAGGCAGGAATCTCATCATCATATTATTAATATACAACCGGGGGGGTCAGACTGGATGACCTTTGAGGCTCCCTTCTAGCTGCCCCATTCTAGATCCCTGCCTTTTAGGAGAGATCCCTTCTAGTTCCTCCATTCCTAACCCCTGCATTGCGGGGGGTCAGACTGGATGATTTTTAGGGATCCCTTCTAGGTGCCCCATTCTTAGGATCCTGGATGACCTTTGGGGCGCCCCTCCCCTCTTCGCTTCCCCCCTCCCTTCCCGTCTGCTGCAGTGACAACCAGCGCCGCGAGTGCGCAGGCGCGGCAGGAGCTGCCCCTCTCCGTCTTGCCGGGCCGGTTTCGGGGGGCTGCATTGAGTTCCGGTAAGGACCGCGACCCCCCCTGGAAAAAAACCACAACTGGGGAGGGGGTTCCCGACGGAGCAGGTCGAGGGGCTCCCATGTTCTCCTAATGCCCCCCAAAACGGCTCCATCCCTTTTCCTGCCCCCCTTTTCTCGAAGGATGCGCGGCCCCGACGAAGGGGGCAGTTTGGGGGGGGAGGTGTCCCCCCCAAGCGGGCAAATACCTCTGGTTCCCCTCCCAGCCTTCCCAAAAGGGGGTGCAACGGTCCCGACGCCCCATCTTGCCTGGTGCTTTTGGGTGGCGACGGATGGCGACGGTTGTGGGGCGAATATGGGGCGTGGGGACCCCCATTGGGGCAGATGGGGGACAGGATGCCCCCCCCAAAGTCCTCCTTAAAACGACCCACGCACCAAGCGGGTAAGTCCATTTCGAGCCTTTTCCCGGCACCAGCGATTGCGCGGCGAATGGAATGGTCGGCTGGGAAGGGAGCCAGGGGTCATCCAGTCTGACCCGCTGGCCATAGCACGTGTGAAAAGGACCTCGGGGTTTGGGGGAACCACGCTCTCTTATGATCGCTGTCTCCGCGAATGGTCCGTTTCCAGGAATCTCCACCCGACCTCCTAGGAAGGAGAGAGGAAGGTATCGAAGGAGAGAGGGATGAAATGAGAGGAGGATAGGAGAGATGGGTGGGGGAGGAAAGAAGGGGAGAATAATCATAGGGTGGGAATGGACCACTGATGGAGTTACAAGCTTGGTGGGTCAGAGGAACTATTATTACTGTGTTGTTGTTGTTGTTGTTGTTGTTGTTGTTGTTGTTGTTGTTAGGATGTCAAAAACAGGTCATGTCGATGCCAGATGAATTTCAGGCCTCCCTGTTTCTCACCTTCCCCATCACCTTCCTTCCTTCCTTCCTCTTCCTCTCCATTCCTCTCTCAAATCTTCCTTTATCTCTCTTCCCCCCTCTTTCTGTCTTTCCCTCCCCCCCTCCCTGGACTCCTTCTCTCTCTTCCCCATCTCCCCCCTTTCTCCTCTCTTTCTTTCTCCTCTCCCTCCATCATCATCTCTCTCTCTCTCTCTCTCTCTCTCTCTCTCTCTCTCTCTTTTCTTTCTTTCTCTGGCTCTCCATTCCTCTCTCAAATCTCCCTTCCTCTATCCCTCTCTTCTCTCTTTCCCTCCCTCTTCCTCCCTGGACTACTTCTTCTTCTTCTTCTTCTTCTTCTTCTTCTTCTTCTTCTTCTTCTTCTTCTTCTTCTTCTTCTTCTTCTTCTTCTTCTTCTTCTTCTTCTCCTCCTCCTCCTCCTCCTCCTCCTCCTCCTCCTCCTCCTCCTCCTCCTCCTCCTCCTCCTCCTCCTCCTCCTCCTCCTCCTCTCTCTACTTTCTTTCTCTGGCTCTCCATTCCTCTCTCAAATCTCCCTTCCTCCATCCCTCTCTTCTCTCCCTCCCTGGACTCTCTCTCTCTCTCTCTCATCTCCCTTCCTCTATCCCAGTGGTTCCCAACAGGTGGTCCGGGGACCCCCAGGGGTCCGCGAGCTATGCCAGAGGGGTCCGCAAGATGCTATTAGAATAAAAAATATATTAAATATATTTCGTATGATAACAGATTTTTTGTTTTGGCCGCTTCCTGCATGAGCAGAGTTTAGCGCAAAACTAGAATTAGATAGAGGCAGTAGTTCTGCTGTATGCCGTTAGGTGGCGCTTTACAAACACGACTGTTTTGCAAAGAGGCAGGGCGCGCATTCTACTAACGCTCACCTCCCCAAGATGCTTTGCGCGCGTCGGCTTCATTTGTGCGCTACTGCGCAGGTACCCTGTCTTCTCCATTCCCCTCCCTCCTCCCTGGCGCACGCTGCCTCTTTGCAAAACAGGAGTGTTTGTAAACAAAGCGTTGTTCTTCGCGGAAGCTACAGTTCGCGTAGTTAAAAATGGACCGATGGTTAAAAAGAAAGGCCTACAGATGAAGAGGAAGATAATGCATTTGATGTTCAAGCAAGTAAGTCAGTGACTCTCAAACCGATCTTGTCAGTGTCCATTGAACCTAAATCGTCGGCGTGCCTTGAACCTAACCCTTCCAAGATCAGTGTTCAGCTTACTGGAAAAATTAGATTAGGAATTAGGAATTAGATTTAGGATTAGGAATTAATGGGGGTCCTTGTCACAATAGTGGCTCGATGAGGGGTCCTCGAGAAAATTTTGTTGGGAACCCCTGCTCTATCCCTCTCCTCTTTCTCTTCCCATCCCTTTCTCTCAGACCAGGCCAGCAGCCAATTCTTTTCATATTCGGATCACACAGCTCCTGAATTCTTCCCTCTCTCCTCCCCCTCTCCCCCCCCCTCTTTCTGACAGGAGAAAAGGAGGAGGCCATTCACAGTGAGTAGGGGTCTCCTCCTCTGAGACAGGATCGGGGCCCTGCTGCTGCCGGATTTTCCTGGATCCCAAACGGCGGCTGAAATACTATTAATTACAATTTTTAAAAAGCAATCTTTTGAGCTCTATTTTGAATGTTCAAAGAGCCTTACCTGGACATTTATGTTTGCATTATTTGGGCGGCCTTTTTGTGGAAAAGTTGTGTCCCAATGAATTAAAAAAAATGGTTCTGGTTTAAAAATAAAATCAAAATGCAATCAATTGTAGAATTGCAGTCGATTGCAAAATGGCAAAGGAAGCCAAAATGCCGGATCGATCGGTTGGTAAAAATGCAATGTGCAAATCAATGCCAACTTTGCAGTTGGTGAAGATATGCAGGGAAGAGATAAGGGTTAGGGGTTGAGGATAGGGCTAGGGGTTAGGGCTAGGGGTTAGGGCTAGGGGTTAGGGCTAGGGAGTTAGAAACAGGGGTTGGGGGTTAGGGGTAGGGTTGGGGTTAGGGGTAGGGATAGGGATTAGGGATAGGGATAGGAATTAGGGGTTAGAGATAGGGGTAGGGGTAGGGGATAGGGATAGGGGTTAGGGATATGGGATAGGGATACGAGTTAGGGATCGGGGTTAGGGGTAGTGGTTAGTGATAGGAGTTAGGGATAGGGGTTAAGGATAGGGGTTGGGGGTTAGGGGTAGGGTTGGGGTTAGGGGTAGGGTTAGTGATAGGGATTAGGGATAGAGATAAGGAATAGGGATAGGAATTAGGGGTTACAGATAGGGGTTGGGGTAGGGGATAGAGATAGTGATAGGGGTTAGGCATATGGGATAGTGATACGGGTTAGGGATAGGGATAGAGGTTAGGGGTTAGGGGTAGTGGTTAGTGATAGGAGTTAGGGATAGGGGGATAGGGATAGGAGTTAGGGCTAGGGCTAGGGTTTAGGGATAGGGGTTAAGGATAGGGGATGGGGGGTTAGGGGTAGGGTTGGGGTTAGGAGTTAGGAACAGGGGCTGGGGTTAGGGATGAGGTTGGGGGTTAGGGGTAGGGTTAGTGATAGGGATTAGGGATAGATATAAGGGATAGGGATAGGAATTAGGGGTTAGAGATAGGGGTTGGGGTAGGGGATAGAAATAGCGATAGAGGTTAGGGATATGGGATAGGGATACGGGTTAGGGATAGGGATAGAGGTTAGGGGTTAGGGGTAGTGGTTAGTGATAGAAGTTAGGGATAGGGGGATAGGGATAGGGATAAGAGTTAGGGCTAGGGGTTAAGGATAGGGGGATGGGGATTAGGGGTAGGGTTGGGGTTAGGAGTTAGGGCTAGGAGTTGAGGCTAGGGGTTGGGGGTTAGGGGTAGGGTTGGGGTTAAGAGTTAGGGATAGGGATAGGAGTTAGGAACAGGGGTTGGGGGTTAGGGATGAGGTTGGGGGTTAGGGGTAGGGTTAGTGGTAGGGATTAGGGATAGATATAAGGAATAGGGATAGGAATTAGGGGTTACAGATAGGGGATAGAAATAGCGATAGGGGTTAGGGATATGGGATAGGGATACGGGTTAGGGATAGGGATAGAGGTTAGCGGTTAGGGGTAGTGGTTAGTGATAGGAGTTAGGGATCGGGATCGGGGGACAGGGATAGGAGTTAGGGCTAGGGCTAGGGGTTGAGGATAGGGGTTGGGGGTTAGTGGTAGGGTTGGGGTTAGGAGTTAGGGATAGGGATAGGAGTTAGGAACAGGGGTTGGGGGTTAGGGGTAGGGTTAGTGATAGGGATTAGGGATAGATATAAGGAATAGGGATAGGAATTAGGGGTTAGAGATAGGGGTAGGGGTAGGGGATAGGAATAGTGATAGAGGTTAGGGATATGGGATAGGGATACGGGTTAGGGTTAGGGATAGAGGTCAGGGTTAGGGGTTAGGGGTAGTGGTTAGTGATAGGAGTTAGGGATAGGGATAGGGTTTAGGGCTAGGGGTTAAGGATAGGGGTTAGGGTTTAGAGGTTAGGGCAGGTGACCCCAAACTAAGGCCCGGGGCCCGGATGCGGCCCAATCGCCTTCTAAATTCGGCCTGCGGACAGTCCTGGAATCAGCATGTTTTTACATGAGTAGAATGTGTCCTTTTATTTAAAATGGATCTCTGGGTTATTTGTGGGGCATAGGAATTCGTTCATATTTTTTTCCCAAAATATAGTCCGGCCCCCCCACAAGGTCTGAGGGACCGTGGACCGGCCCCCTGCTGAAAAAGGTTGCTGACCACTGGGTTAGGGGTTAGGGTTAGGGGTTAGGTTTTCTTTTTCTGGAATCATCAAATCCCTTTTTTACAGAAAGGTTCAAGCTTGCTGGCATGCCATTAGGATCCTGACCCGAGGAAAGGATTCTTCCCTCCCTGCACCCTGGAATCCTCTCTCTTCCTGCCGCTGGAGATGCGATGCCAAAGGAAAGCTGGGGTGCTATGGAATGGGGCCCGCCGCCTTCCGACTCCTTCCGACAGGTGACGATCCTGCGCCACCCGGACGGAGGCTTTGGCTTTGTGGCCGGCGGCGAGAGGCCGGTGGTGGTGCGTTCGGTGGTGGCAGGTGAGGATTCCGGAGACCAATCTCCGCGTCAGATCATCGTCGAGTTGGAAGGGGGTTGGACTAGATGATCCTGAGGGTCTCTCTCCCCCCCCTCCCGACAGACACCAGCTGCCCCTTCCTTTGGCAGGCGGACCCTCGGAGGACAAACTCTTTCCCGGGGATCAGATCTGGGCCATCGGCGACGAAGACGTGAGCGATGTCGCCCGCGAGAGATTCATCGAAATTGTGAGGTGAGGAAGAAGGAAGCGGGTTCGAGACACGCCGGGTGACCCTTCTGAAATTTAAGAGCTGCGCTTCCTGCTTCCTCTACAAATCCCTGGATTCTTTCTGGAGCTGAGGCCCCCTGAGGGTCATCCAGTCCAACCCCCCGGAGAGGCAGGAATCTCAAGGAAACCCTAAACTTCTTTGTTCCTTCCCACCGCAGAAGCACCAAGGAGTCTGCCATCTTCACCGTGCTGCAAACCTATCAGGTGAGACCCCGGGGGGTCATCCATCTCAACCCCCCCGGCAAGTCGGGAATCTGCTTTTCCAGCTGAGATCTCCCACAAGATCCATTTTTTCCCTTCTCCCCTTCCAGTCGCCCAAGTCGGCCTTCATCAGTGCCGCGAAGAAGGCCAGGCTGAGGTCCAACCCCGCCAAGGTGCGCTTCTCGGAGCCAGAGCCGGTGAGTTCTGGAAAGTTCTGGAACACCTATTTGGGATTGTTGGAGAGAGCTAATGTGCCGCACAGAGTGGTTGGGGAGGCCCGGCCAGGTGGGCGAGGTATAAGTAAATAATAATAATAATAATAATAATAATAATAATAATAATAATAATCACTAATACCCCAGTCTTATTCAACATCTTTATCAATCACTTGGATGATGGGCTTGAGGACACCAAATTGGGAGGGGTGGCTAATACCCCAGAGGACAGGATCACACTTCAAAATGACCTTAACAGATTAGACAACTGGGCCAAAGCAAACAAGATGAATTTTAACAAGGAGAAATGTAAGGTACTACACTTGGGCCAAAGAAAATGAAAGGCACAAATACAGGATGGGAGACACCTGGCTTGGGAGCAGTACATGTGAAAAGGACCTAGGAGTCTTGGTAGACCACAAACTTGACATGAGTCAGCAGTGTGATGCAGCAGCTAAAAAAGCCAATGCAATTCTGGGCTGCATCAATAGGAGTATAGCATCTAGATCTAGGGAAGTAATAGTACCACTGTATTCTGCTCTGGTCAGACCTCACCTGGAGTACTGTGTCCAGTTCTGGGCACCACAGTTCAAGAAGGAGACTGACAAGCTGGAACGTGTCCAGAGGAGGGCAACCAAAATGGTCAAAGGCCTGGAAACAATGCCTTATGTTCAAATATATTAAAAGATGCCATATAGAGGAGGGAGAAAGGTTGTTTTCTGCTGCTCCAGAGAAGCGGACACGGAGCAATGGATTCAAACTACAAGAAAGAAGATTCCACCTCAACATTAGGAAGAACTTCCTGACAGTAAGAGCTGTTCGGCAGTGGGATTTGCTGCCAAGGAGTGTGGCAGAGTCTCCTTCTTTGGAGGTCTTTAAGCAGAGGCTTGACAGGCATATGTCAAGAATGCTTTGATGGCATTTCCTGCTTGGCAGGGGGTTGGACTGGATGGCCCTCGTGGTCTCTTCCAACTCTATGATTCTATGATTCTAATAATAATTTATTTCTATTTATACCTGGTCCATCCAGCTGGGTGATTAAAAACAGAATAAAAACAGAATAAAACATCAAACCTTAAAACTTGCCTACCCAGGGCTACCTTCAGATGTCTTCTCAAAGTCGGGTAGTTGTTTTATTATTATTATTATTATTAGTCTGCCAGCCTTTGCTTTTCCGCCTGCAGGAGATGCTGAAGAAGGAAGCCTTGCTCCTCATCCCCAATGTCCTGAAGGTTTTCCTCGAAAACGGGCAGGTCAAGTCCTTCACCTTTGATAGCCGCACCACCGTCAAGGTAGGAAGGGAAGCAGGGTCTAGTGGTTAGAGCCAGGGCTAGGAAGCAACGCTTAGTGGTTAGTGACTTTGTAAAATGCTTCCGGAGGGAAAATATTTCTAGAGATTTTCTATTATAAATTACATTCTAGTCCAAAGGAATGTATTTATGTTACATTCTATTTTTTATTTACTGTATTTCATTCTACCGTATTTAAGTTACATTCCTAATTCTTGATACATCGTAATGCTTAAAACATCAATAAATAAGGACACAGTCTTTTTAAAAAAAATTGTTTTACCACATGGATACATATGCTATCACGTTATTGTTTTGAGTTAAATACAGTAGTTGTTCTTAAGGAAATGAATCTTTTTCTGCTTCCGGCAGAGCAAAACAGTTGTCCAAATAGAAACCGTTAACTTATTAAACCTCAACATCGTTTGATAATTATCGGTCTATGTAGAACCAAAATCATTCTTTTTGGATAGAACCGTCAAAATTGATTCTCCAAAAAGGAAAGCTCCCTCCGATTGTCAATATTAAGGGGGGTGCCAACAAGGCTGAACCTTTCTGTAAAAAAATAAATTAAAAAAATGCTCCTCTCTCACCCCTACCAGGACGTGATGTCAACCCTCCAGGATCGCCTTT